>NC_132926.1:710000-1371785 GCF_047675955.1 Chlorocebus sabaeus | reverse complement strand
ATGATCTGCCCACCTCAGCCTCCCAAAGTGCTGGGATTACAGGCATGAGCCACTCCGCCTGGCCAGCTTTATTTTTAAAATCTATCTCTTCTCTCTTGTTCAGATTAGATAACTTTTATTGATCTATTTTCAAGTGAACTGATTTTTTCCTCCATCATATCCATGCTGCCCTTTTGTCCATCTGTGAGGACTTTTTTGTTAATTTGTTATATTTTTCACTTCTAAAATTTCCATTTGGCTCATGACATTTCTGTTTTTTTTTTTTTTTTTTTTTTTGGACTTCTATATTTTACATTCATTTCAAAATTGGTCATGATTGCTTATTGAATTTTTTATAGTAGCTGCTTTAAATTCTTTGTTACGTAATTCAAAATCTTGGCATATCTTGGCATTAGTACACATTGATTGTCTTTCCCCAGGTGGACTGAGATGTTCCTGGTTCCTTGCATCTGAAGTAATTTTGGATTGTTTCTTGAATATTTTGAATATTATGTTATGAGATCATGGGTCTTACAGAGAATATTAATATTTTTGCCTTTTCAAGTATGAAAGGAAAATATCTTGAGCCCCCAAAATCACTGAGCTAAAGGAAAAATTCAAGCCGGGAGCTTCTCAGAGCAAATCTGCCTCCCATTCTTTCAAAGTCATCCCTCTGCTCACTGAGACAGATGCATATTCTGATGGCTTCCTTTGAAGAGGCTCATCAGAAACTCAAAAGACTGCAACTATTTGTCTCTCACCTACCTGTGACCTGGAAGCTCCCTCCCTGCTTCGAGTCATCCCCGCCTTTCTAGATAGAACCAATATACTTCTTACATATATTGATTGATATCTCATGTCTCCCTAAATTGTATAAAACCAAGCTGTGCCCCAACAACCCTGGGCACGTGTCGTCAGGACCTCCTGAGGCCGTGTCACGGGCACATCCTCCACCTTGACAAAATAAACTTTCTAAATTAACTGAGATCTGTCTCAAATTTGGGAGGTTCACACAAGCAATTGACCTAGTTCATTTCAAGCCACAAATTCCAGCTTATCTTCTGTGGCTTGTGGTTCCAATGTCAGTTTTCAAGACCTTTGTATAACTATTCTGATCTTTTTCATATGTGTACCATCAGTGGTCAGTCTGGAACCTGAGCATGCTTTCTGTTTGTTGAGCAACAAAAGTCTTCTATATACTGATTAGGTTCCGATCCATGTATGTGTAGCTCAAGGTGAGCCCAGGAGTTCATGAATAGTTTATGGGATAACTTACCATATCCTCCCTCTCTCTGTCCATCTCTCTCTCTCTCTCTCTCTCTCTCTCTCTCTCCCTCCCCCCCACACACACTCCCCCCCCATCTCCCCAGTACTATCTAGCTTCCTGGGGCTCTTCTTTTTAAGTCCTGTAGCCAGAAATGTTGTACTTTGGCCTTCATACTATGTTCGCCCATTTTGCATCGTTAAAAAGGAATACCTGAGACTGGGTAATTTATTTTTAAAATGGGGGGAGTTTATTTGGCTCATGGTGCTGCAGGCTGAACAGGCAGGGCACCAGCATCTGCTCACCTTCCAGTGAGGCCTCCAGAAGCGTTTACTCATAGCAGAAGGTGAAGTGGGAGTCAGCATGTCACATGAGGAGAGAGGGAGCAAAAGAAAGAGGCAGGAGGTGCCAGGCTGTTTAAACACCAGCTGTCCCGTGAACTCATTACCACAGGAAGGGCAGCCAGGCATTCATGAAGGGTCCACCCACAGGACTCAAACACCTCCATTAGGCCCCACCTTCAATACTGGGGAATCACATTTCAACATGATATTTGAAAAGGACATGCATCCAAACCGTATCAGGTATTCTACCGTGCACTTCTGTAACTGCACCTACATCTGAGACCAAAAGGCAGGAGCACAGAAAAAAAATTAATAAAGCTTTGCGGGTGTTGACTTTGTGATTCCAACTGTGGGCTTCCATTGAACCTCTGCTTTCAACAAACACTTGCTTGGAGCCTAGTACATGACAGAATGGAGACAAGAAAAAATAACTGCATATTTATGGAGGGGAATGTGGTGTTTCAATGCATGTATACATTATGTGATGATCCATTCAGGGTATTTAACATATCTGTTACCTCAAACGTTTATCATTTCTTTGTGAAATCCTCTCTTCTAGTTATAATAAAATATGCAATACAATACTGTTAACTATAGTCACCCTACTGTGCAATAGACCAGAACTTATTCTTCCTATGTAATCGTAATTGTGTAGCTGTTGACCAATCTCTTCACAATCTCCTCTCCACCCTGCTTTCCCCAGCATCTAGTAACCATTATTCTACTCTAAACTTTTATAAGACCAGTTTTTTTTATATTCCACAAATCAGTGAGATCCAGCAGTATTTTTTTCTGTACCTGGCTTATTTCATTTAACATAACGTTCTTCAAGTTTATCCATGTTGTCACAAATGACAGGATATCATGTTTATGGCTCACTAGTTTTCCATTGTGTATATATACCACATTTTAAAAATTCATTGATTCATTGATAGACACAGGTTGATTCCATATCTCAGCTACTGGGAATAGTGATGCAATTAACTTGGGAATGAAGGTATCTCTTTGACATACTAATTTCATTTTCTTTGGATGATTACCCCGGTGTAGGATTGCTGGACCACATGGTTGTTCTGTTTAATTTTTTGAGGAAACTTTCTATTGTTATTCATAATGGCTGTACTACTTTACTTTCTCACCAACAGTGCGTAAGAATTCCCATTTCGCCACACTCATGCCAATATTTGTTATTTTTTAATCTTTTTGATAATAGCCATTCTAACATGAATGAGGTAATATCTCGTTGTGGTTGTGATCTGCAATTTCTTAATGATTAGTAATGTTAAGTATAGAGTTCGGCAAATCCTGTTTGCAAAAAGTAGCAGCACTGCATCTCCACACTCACCTTCTTGGAGCATTTGCTTCTGCTTTTCTCATCCTTCCTGAATTTTTTCACAGTTATTGCTATCTACCACGAAAAAAAAAAAAAAAAAAAAAAATCCTGGTCTGGAAGTAACGCCTGCAGAAGAGCCTAATTTTATCTTGACCACCAACATCCGGCACCGTGAAACTAACAGTCTGTGTCCACGTTAAAAACAGTGGTGGGCGTGGTGGCCACTATGCCTCCTGACCTCCGTTTCTACAGCAGCATCCAATCCCACCATCCAAAGGCGCGTGTGCTTCTTGACCAAGGTGGGGAAGAGGGGAGTAGGGGAGGCCCACGCGCAGGTGCAGCCGGGCTCGGAGTCTCCCCTCGCGCAGAAGGAGGGAGGCGGGAGCTGGGAAGAACGGGCGCGGCAGGGAGGGCTCCTGGGGAGAAGAAATCCAGCGGAGCTGGGGCTGTGGCACCTGCTCTAGAGGGTGCGGCCCCTCCAAAGCGGCGACGTAGCCCAGGCTTTTCAGGTTCTTCCTCCTATGTCTTCTGGAAACTGTGTCCCTGATAAGAGGTCTGCCTTCAGTTGAATCGTCACACTTGCTTTTCAATGATTTGGGATATTTACAGCCGTTTTCTTTCTAATGTTGCCTTTTTACTGTCCCTACAATTCCCTTTTTCCGGAGTTCCTGTTGGAAGCTGTCAGAACCTCTCAGTCTATCTGTACATCTCTTATCTGCTCTTCTTCTTTTTGTAAGGACGAGGTCTCACTCTGCTGCCCAGGCTGGTCTCTAACGCCTCGGCCTCCCAAACCCCTGAGATTACAGGGGGGTGAGCCTCTGCCCTGGCAGTTGGCTCTTCTCTTTCTCGCTGTTCCTTGATCTCTCTGCTCTGTATTCTGGGAGCCCTCATTATTAATCAGCTCAATGTTTAATGCAGTCTTTGAACAATCCCATCAATAGTTTTTTCTCATATTGCATTTTTGTTTCAAAAAGGATATATTTTATTTCCAAGATGTTACGTTGCTTTTTTAAAGGTTAACTATTCTTGTGTAGTTTCTACTTATTTTATTTCAATAACTTCTTGTTCTATTTTGGCTTTATTGAAAGGAAGGTACTATGACTTCTGTCCTTTTTCTAAGTTGTGGTAAAATAAACACACAACTGACCGTCCTAAACATTTTAAGTGTACACTTCAGTGTTTGTTAAGTGTATTCACATTGTTGGGTTCCCTTGACTTTTTAAATCTTTTTTAAAATAAACACATGTTCCAGATTTTATTTTACTCATTAATGAGGGAATCAGGCAGGCACTACAACCTGAAGAACAGATGTGTCTATAGATCACAGATATTGAAATGAATGTATAAATGGAGATAAACTGAGTTTTCCATAGAGGGTGGGAAATCACCTGGATCTCTACTCAACAGGACAGAATCTGCACGTCTATTGTCTATGGGAACATTTTGCATTGCTATCAATTACTGAAAACATAAATGGTTGTAAAAGACAAAGAAAGACTAGAATCTGATGCACTGGAGGGCTATCCTTTAGACAATGCTGAGTTTTCCATTGAGGTACAAGTGCTTTTTTTTTTTTTTTTTTTTTTTTTTTTTTTTTTTTTAACAGCCCCTAAAGTATCTCTTTACTTTGACAGCCAGGCAAGAGGGCCTGGGCCCTACTCATAAATGAATAACCTGAGCAATACAGCGAGACCTGGTCTCTACAAGTTTTTAAAAAAATTAGCCAGGCATGGTGGTATGCACCTGTGGTCCCAGCTACTCAGGAAGCTGAGATGGGAGAATCATTCGAGCCCGAGAGGTTGAGGCTGCAGTGAGCCGAGATTGTGCCACTGCACTCCAGCCTGGGTGACAGAGCAGGACACTGTCTAAAAAAAGAAAATGAGAGAGAGAGAGAGAGAGAGAGAGAGAGAGAGAGAGAGAGAGAGAACTGGGATCTTTGTCATTATCCCAAATTTTGTGAAGGAGAAACAAAGTATATCCTTTTTATGAAAATGATAGGCCAGGTGTGGTGGCTCACACCTGTAATCTCAGCACTTAAGGAGGCCAAGGTGGGCGGATCACCTGAGGTCAGGAGTTTGAGATCAGCCTGGCCAACATAGTGAAACCCCATCTCTACTAAAAATACAAAAATTAGCCAGTCTTGGTGGCATATGCTTGTAATCCCAGCTATTCAGGAAGCTGAGGCAGGAGAATCGTTTGAACCCGGGAGGTGGAAGTGGCAGTGAGCTGAGATCATACCACCTGCACCCCAGCCTGGGGGACAGAGCCAGACTCCATCTCAAAAAAGAAAAAAGAAAAGAAAAGAAAAAGAAAAGAAAAAGAAAAAGAAAAGAAATGATAGAGGCTTCCTTATACAAACGTGGATACTTGAATATGCTATTTGCAATGAGGCGTAAATTGATAGGTTGAAAAAAGAGTAGGAGTAAAATGAAACGCGCTGGAGACCCCAGGAGGTGGAAAGTACAACAGGACAAGGTGCGTGTGGTGTTATGACAAAGAGATGCATGTACTGGTTTTCGTCCAGGGTTGCTTGTTCATAACTCCCATATTCCTTGTTGCTGGCCATTTTTTCTTCTTCCTTTTTTTCAGCTGAGGGAATTCAGCCAATCCAGGGGCCTTGTTCCCCAAAATTTGGAACTTTTCTTTGGATTTGATCGAGTCGGGTAGAGTTGGTCAAACCTAAAGGGAAAAAGACCAAAACAACAGAAACAGAAACTAACAAATTTTTAAAAAACAGTTAAAACAAACAAATGATCACACAATTTATATTATTGCTGAGCACTCTAATGGTAAGGAGGAATTAAGACCAACTGGTTGTTCATCTTAACTTGAGTGATTAAGGAGAATTTCCAAGACAAAACCCCCATTCAGCTACTTACCTAGGAACGAGATCAGGCTAAAGACTGTGCTCTACCATCCAGAAGCAGGAAAAAATGCAAACTTGCTTTCCCTGTTGGAAGTGGGCTGAAATTCCAGAAAGGAGTTGCCTGTACTCCATCATCATGGAAGCAGGAAAACTCTCCCTTCTTGTTGAAAGTGAAGGAAACTCCAGAAAAAGAGTTGCACAGCCAAATAAACCTTAAACCCCAACCAGCTTTTGGAAGATCAGGGATTCTCTGGAGGGGGAGCTCCCAGCCTGCAGCAAATTGTCCAACTGATTTGAGCAATAAAGACTGATTTGGCCGATAAACATAGCCCAAGCTGGTACCAAGTACCCACAGGAGATTTGACCCTCAGGAGATTTGTCAAAGGCCAGGGGTAGCTCCACTCAGAATCCCTTCGTGGTTACCAATTGTAAACCGAAAAGGATCTGAGACAGAGCTCAGTCAATGTAGAAGTTTATTTTGCCCATGTTAAGGACACACACCCAAGATACAAGTCTGTGTCTTTCTCCAAAGATGATAGTGAGGGCTTCAATGTTTAAAGGAAAAAGGGCAGGTATTGCAGAAAGACAAAGACATTTTTAAAAGGTGTGGGTAGATAAAAGGCAAGAGGTTGCTTTCTTCTGAGCCTTTGATCGGCCCTTCACATGTAAGGGAGGTAAAGGAATAGTCACTTAGACATTCAGCTAGCTCGGTGAATCTGCACTTTTACATAAGATAAGGTAGGGCAGAGGAAGCAATCAGATATGCATTTGTCTCAGATGAGCAAAGAAATGAGGGAGTTCTTTCCTTTGCCCCATCACCGTGAAGACAAGCTATCAATTTACATGGTCAGGGTGAAATTCAACAGAACTCTTTTAGGGTAAACATCTTGCCCACAAGGGCAAATTGGGAGGGAGATATGTAGCCTTTTCATTTGTGAATGGGAGGCAGGTTTGTGTGACACAGTTCCCAGCTTGATTTTTCCCTTCGGCTTAGTAATTTTGAGGTCCCAAGTTGTATTTTCTTTTCACAATATGTGTATATATATTATTGGTTTATGCATTGATTTTCAACCTAGGGTTCCTGGCTCATAATTCCCACAGCCCTTGTTACAGTCTTTTGTTACAGTGTTGGGTGTGTGAGGCCTCAGGGGCAGGACTCTGACCCTCCGCTGCCCCAAGGCAGGACTCGAGGACCCCTGTGAGATATCCCATCCTATACCCTGGGGGAAGCAATGCCAATGTCATGAAGCTTCCATAAAAAACCAAGGGGACTGGGTTTGAAGACTCTCCAGATAGCTGAACACATGGAAGACGACAGGAGGGTGAAGATCTCATCCACGTGCCGGGAGGGTGGTGCACCCCAGCTCCACAGCCCCAGAAGCTCCTGTGCTCCAGACCTCACCCTACGTACCTCTTCGTCTGGCTAATTATCTGTATCCTTTAAAATATCCTTCCTAGTAAACTAATTCTCTGTGAGCACCCACCCCCCAAATTAATCAAACTCAAAGAGGGGGTTGTGGGAACCCCAGCTTAAACCCAGTTGGAAGCCCCGACTTTCGACTGGTGGGGTAGGGGCAAGGATGAGTCTTATGAGTCTTGGGGATGGAGGCCTAACCTGTGGGATCTGGCACTGTCCCCGGGTAGACAGGCTGGAGCTGAACTGGAGGACACCTGGCTGACTTCCACTGCGTGGAGGTGGGGAGAGATCCCCACACATTTGGTCGCAGAAGTTTTCTTCTGTGTGGATGATCCTTGCGGTGTGAGAGCAGAGAGAAAACATGGTTTGGGGAGCGTTTTCTCCCAACGATGTGATTGGAGCAAAAGCACAAGAAAGATGAACTGAAGGAGGAAGTAGAATTTAGGGAGAATCAGGGGCACCGGTTCAGCTGAGGGAGGAGGAGTTGGAACCACACGTTCCATGCTGTGTAACTGGGGTGGAGAACTGCCAGGGCTTGACCTGGAGCCAGGCGGGCATCGGGGCAGGCTCCAATTCAAGGGAGCAACGGGACAAGGACAGGGAAGTCACACTTGCTGGTTCAGGTGAGGCCTCATCCAAGATTTTGATTTTGATTTTTTTTTTTTTTTTTTTTTGAGACGGAGTCTCGCTCTGTCACCCAGTCTGGAGTGCAGGGGCGCGATCTCAGCTCACTTCCAGCTCCGCCTCCCGGGTTCACGCCATTCTCCTGCCTCAGCCTCCCGAGTAGCTGGGACTACAGGCGCCGCCACCTCGCCCGGCTAATATTTTGCATTTTTAGTAGAGATGGGGTTTCACCATGTTAGCCAGGATGGTCTCGATCTCCTGACCTCGTGATCCGCCCGCCTCGGCCTCCCAAAGAGCTGGGATTACAGGCGTGAGCCACCGCGCGCGGCCGGATTTTGATTTTTAAAACGCGGGTTCGAGGCCGTCAGACTCTGTTCCGCCGTTTCCGAAACCACCGCCTTGATGCATTGGTTCCTGCGGAGGAGGCGGATCCGGCCGCCAGCAGAGGGCGCCCCTGCCCGGCGAAGACCGAGACCAGGCCCGACGCCTGCTCAGCGAGCCGAGAACCAAAGAGAGTTAATCCGGGCAGTGCGGTTATGTATGAACGCTATTTTCCTTGTATTTTTCAATGTTTTTAGGTAGCTACACAATAAGCACATATTACTTATATAAGAAAAAAGTTCTTTAAAAAACAATATTCATTCTTTACCTTCCTATCAAGTGGTACAGAAAATTATACGGTATATATTTGCCGTGTGGCAAAACATTACTTGTCAGATCGTCTCAGTGGAAGGAATATGGTTCTTCTTTGTATTAGTCTTTCAACTCCCCTGTGGGTTTGAATGTTTTCATAACAAAAACTTGAAAAACAGAATATAAAATTGAAAAAAAAGTTTTGGAAGGAAAAAAATATTCCCATCCTTTAATTCAAGAACGTCTGCGTAAATAATAGAACCAGTCTCCTAGATGAGACTGTTCCTCACCCTCGGGTGTTGATGAGTAAATGTTTTAAAATTCTATTCTCAAAATATTTGTTCAAACATTCCATTCTGGTCACATAAAATCTTCCACCGTTTCAAGGACAGAACACAGTATCCGAGAGTTCTGGTTTCTACCGTTGTTCCCACAGAACTCAGCAGCTTAAAATACCCATTTCACATTGCCCACCATTTGTGAGTCAGAAATTCAGGCAGCCCTCGGCTGGGCAGTAGTTGCTTGGGGTGTCGCATGTGGTGGTGTCCCATGCTGGCCGGGGACTTCCTCAGCCCCTGTGGGCGACGGTAGCTGTGGGCCACTCCCCAGGCCTCTCCAGCAATGGGCTCAGAGTAGCCAGATGTCTCCCATGAGCTCCCTGGAGCTCAAGGCCCCAGGTGTGCCTGTTCTAGCAAGAATCAGGAAGAGGCCGTCTCCTGTCATGACCTAACCTAGGAGCCACACAACCCCATTCCGCTGCCAGCATCCTGCAGGCCCCTCCTCAGGGAAGACCCTCGGTGAAGGGTGAGGCCCGATCACCACTCACCTACTCCTGATCCTGAAAGGTTTTGCCCTTTTCCCAAATAAAAACTTTGACAGTATTTCCAAAGGAGGCTTTTGACAGACTTGCCACATTGTCCGTGCAGGGAAGGTTGCCTGTCTCTAGCCATCTTCCTCTTCTTACAGCTGTGCTGAGATGTTTTGACTAGATGCAGGGCTGCTGCACTGAGGGTGCAACCCACCTCCTGCAGGGAAGGCAGCTAGACCACATTCCAGGGAGTGGAACGTGAGCGAAGGCCGTCTGCAGACTGCTTTTATTCTATAAAGAATGAGGATTGCGCCGGGCACAGTGGCTCACCTGTAATCCCAGCACTTTGGGAGGCTGAGGCAGGCGGATCACAAGGTCAGCAGATCGAGACCATCCTGGCTAACACAGTGAAACCACGTCTCTACTAAAAAATACGAAAAACAGGCTGGGCACGGTGGCTCACACCTGTAATCCCAGCATTTCGGGAGGCCGAGGTGGGTGGATCACGAGGTCAGGAGATCCAGACCATCCTGGCTAATACGGTGAAACCCCGTCTCTACTAAAAATACAAAAAATTATTCGGGCGTTGTGGCGGGTGCCCGTAGTCCCAGCTACTCGGGAGGCTGAGGCAGGAGAATGGCATGAACGCAGGAGGCAGCACTTGCAGTGAGCTAAGATCGTGCCACTGCACTCCAGCCTGGGTGACAGAGTGAGACTCTGTGTCAAAAAAAAAAAAAAAGAATGAGGCTTGCCCTGCCTTCCCCTCTCCCGTTCCCTGGTGGCTGAACCAGGAAGGGTGTGGTAGGGCTGTGTGTGGCCTTCAGGAATTTCAGTTTTCATTCATGACTCAGAAGGCTCAGCCCCCTGGCACAGGACAGGTTTCTCAAACAACCCACTAGGGTTAGGGGCCTGCAGGTTTGATTCTGCCCCTCTCCAGGTCAGGGTTCCTAATGCACTCCCCCAAAGGTCCCCATCACCCTGCTTCTCCAAATCCCTGGTCACTGTCACAGGCTTGGTCTTCCAGGCACTGTGTATGGTGGTGGTCCCTGTAGTTGCCCATACAATCACTCCCTTTTTCCTTAGTAACAGGAATCTTAATTTGATTTGGCTTCAAAAATACTGTTTCCAGCCTCTTTTTGCTGACAGGGGTGCCTGTGTGTTCCAGTTCCACCCCGGGAGTTTTGACCCAGCGCTCCGTGAGCTTCCAGGAGAGGAGGAGGCAGCTGCCATCCACCCTTACCTTCTTCCTTCCTCCTCCTTCCTACCTAAAACGTGTGCTGGCTGGAGCTCCCGCAGCCAAGAAATGACACCTGGTATGGACGCCTCGTGCTAAGAAGAGTGAGACTGAGACCTAAGAAGGAATCTGGGCCCTGATGGGGGGGGAACCCCCACGCCAGCCCTGCACCACCGACCTCTCATCTCCATCAGGCGCTGGGATCCTGCTTCCTGCTCTGCAACTGAATCTATTCTGACACACTGTCTTCCAGTTCTGGTATAAAGAGTCAGACTTCAAGTTAGCCAAGGGAGGCAGTGGGGGAAAGCAACAGCCTTGGCACTACCCGGCCCCCTGTCAACTGCCCCCACTCTGCTCACTCCAGACACAGGTGGGGGGGATTAAGTGTCGAGGGAGCCAAGGTGAACAGCAGGAAAAGGAAAGCAGTGGAGACAGAGCTTTCCACCAGACTTTGCTCACAATGCAGCCACACAGATTAATCCCACAGCCACCACAGAAGGCTGTGTTACCCCCGCCTCACAGGAAGAGCTCTGGCAGGAAGAACAGCTGGACCCAAGTCAGACACGCAGGTCATGGGCCCAGAGCAGGGCCTGCCCAGTCCTACTGCACTCTATGACATCGGCCACCAGGCTGGTCTCCAGGAAATATGGCCCCCGGCGTCTACTTCCTAGTGTCAATTCCCTGTGAATTGCCAGGGGCCAGAACGTGGGTAGGTGGGAGAACAGATGGAGGTTGAAAGACCTCTGGTGGCAAAACACTGACCTCTACAGAAGTCTCATCAGGGAGCCTGAAATCCCATGTTAAGATATTTCAGAAAGAGGGCAAGCTTCTGTTATATAAATCCATATGTTATTTAAAGTTATATAAAGCTAGACAAATATGTACATAACGCTATGGGTTTTGGTGGTAAATGTTTTATCTATGCACATTACGTGTAAATGTGAGGAAGACGTGTGGTAGGATACACCACCCACGCGTAAACACATAGGAGGGAGCATGTGCAGTCTGTTTGATTATCTAAAATGAACATGTAATATGAAAAACCAGTAGCTGGTATTTTTAAAGGGGTGCTCTGTATCTAACCCTCTAAATGCCCCCCACCTCGCACCCTCTTGGCCTGCCCTGAGGGCTTTGTCAGTTTCCCCTGCCCCACAGCCTTGGCAGGGTTCTGATGCAGGGCCCAGCGAAGGCTCAGGAGAGCCTTGGCCAGACTCCATCAGACATTTGTCTACACTGGGGGTGACTCAAATCTACACAAATGAGATCCCATCAGTGACCCAGGTAAGAGGATTGCAAAGGCCAAGAGGCTTGAGAAGGGAAGGCTGCCGGGAAGGCAGTGTGTCCTGGAGACAGAACGAGCAGGAACCCGCAGCGACAGCAGGAGTGGCAGGAGGTGGTCACAGCTGGAGGCAGAAGCAGGAATGCAGCAGCAGCAGCAGCCAGGCGAAAGACAGCTCTGTAAACCTGAGACTGGAGGCTGGCTGAACTCTACAGCACTGAGTAACAGGGCTTTTCCATCTGGCATTTCCACTTGCTTTGGTACCCACAGGAGCTTCGGGGTCTGGAGGCAGCCGCCATGCACACATGCACACCACCTGAGCAAGCCTTGACGGGGGAATACCAGGAGACCCCTGAAGGTGCTCCTTCCTTCGGGAGCCTGAGATCCAGTCTCTGCCTTGTAAGGGTGTCCTCTGGCCCCGCAGGCCCCAAACTCTACTCCTCCCACATCTCTCCCGGACCTCCCCGAGCCACCCAGCCCCCTCACCACCCTCACAGGAGACCACCGGTGCCTGGCCTGAGAATCCAAGTGCAGCTGGGAAGTGGCCTGGAAGAGGCGGTAAAGGCTGGAATGGAACAGTCCAGCATCACACAGTGGCTAAGAGCAGAGTTAATTCCAATCCGGCTCTCCCACAACCCTCTGTGTGACCCTGGGCAACTTAACCTCTATGTGCCTGCTTCCTCACCGGTCAAACAAGAGCAAAACTACTCACCACCGAGGCTCGCTCTGAGGATTAAGTAAGTTCGTATTTATCATGGAGCACTCAGAACAATGCACTCGGTTAGCTGCATGAAATGCTAAGGACATGGAGCCTGGCAGCCAAGCTCCTCCTGGCTCCACTGGGAAGGGCACAGTGCAGCTATCTCCTGGTCTGCTCCACATCTGCAAAGCACAGATAACGACCATCTCCCCTTATTTAACAAAAAAGTAGGGCTAAATAACCCATCTAAGCAACAGGGGAAGGCAAAACCCACTCCACACAAATCTCAAAGGTTAAAATAAAATGGATGTCTGACACTGGTTTCTGAGCCCAGACGGGAGGTCAGAGCTGCTCCCAGGGCCACGGCCTCGACACAGCTCCCCAGATGCCTCTGCCACCATCTGGTGTGGAGCTCCAAAGTAGTTTCTGCCAAGAACATTGCTAGCCCGGGGTTTTTGTTTTGGTTTGGTTTGGTTTTTTTGGAGACAGAGTTTTGCTCTTCCCGCCCAGGCTGGAGTGCAGTGGCGCAATCTCAGCTCACTGCAACCTCCCCCTCCTGGGTACAGGTGATTCTCCTGCCTCGGCCTCCTGCAGCTGGGATTACAGGTGCCTGCCACCACGCCCGGCTAATTTTTGTATTTTTAGTAGAGATGGGTTTTCACCATGTTAGCCAGGCTGGTCTCAAACTCCTGAATTTAGGTGACCCACCCACCTTGGCCTCCCAAAGTACTGCAATTACAGGCGTGAGCCACCGCGCCTGGCCTAGCCCTGAGTTTTCAAACCCACTCAGGAAATCAGGAAACCAAGTTCGTGGTCACAAAAAGCGTTTTGCTTTTTGTTTTTCCGAGACGGAGTCTTGCTCTGTCGCCCAGGCTGGAGTGCAGTGGTATGATCTCGGATCACCGCAACCTCTGCCTCCCAGGTTCAAGTGATTCTCCAGCCTCAGCCTCCTGAGTAGCTGGGATTACAGGCATTCACCATCACGCCCAGCAAATTTTTGCATTTTTAGTAAAGTATTTTTAGGTTTCACCATGTTGGCCAGGATGGTCCTGAGCTCCTGACTTCGTGATCCATCCACCTCAGCCTCCCAAAGTGCTGAGATTAGAGCCACTGCGCCTGGCCGCGTTTTGTTCTTTTAAATGAATTAGTGGAGAACAGAAACTCTCAGAATGTTGCATGTGATATGCATAGGTAACAGTTTTGTCTGCGTATGTGTTCTGGGTGTTAGCAAAACAGGGGTTGCGTTTGGGAGTCCAAGCGTCACTGTGAGGCCAACCCTGGTATCAGCTATGCACCCTGAGGCTCGCCGGCAGGTGATAAAGCGCACTTAGTAAGCACTGCCTGGGCCAGCAGAGGGCACCGGGCACAAAGCACCTCTCAGGGACCACCCTCATCAGAGGAGCTGGTTCTTCCCCAGACAAGGCCTGCCCAGCCAGCAGGAGGCAGAAGCAGGAGACACTCACCAGCTTTCCTGCTGCGGCCTCCTGGCTCTACAGGATGATCAGTAGGAGCACAGCTTGGGGGTCCTCTCTACCTTGTGGCCTGCACTTCCTTTCCCCCCGGCCCCCATCCCCTGGGCTGTCGCTGGCTCTTCTCTCCCACTCATCCACTTTCCTTCCTCAACTCTGCTTCCTCCCACCCATCTAGCCCTCTCCTTAACTCTTCATTCTCCCTTTTCCTTTCTTCCCCCCCATCACCTCCTTTTCCAGGACACACACACACAAATATTTTTCAGACAATTCAGCCTTTACTTTATTTTAGAAAATAATTCTGTAGCTTCCACTTTCTTTCATGAAACTGAGGTCAGGCAAGAAGCGAAAATCCACCAAGTCCTCTCCACCCCACCATGGCATCCTGGCCTGTGAGGACACGGGGCGCCTGGGAGTGGGCAGGGAGGCTGGGCAGCACTGGGCCAGAGGCGTCCTGGTCGCTGCTCCACCTCATGCTGAGAGGCCACCAGAACCACAGCCTGCAGGGAGGAGCCTGTGCGCCAAACCCCAGAGGAAAAAGGGACACGCGGATCGAATTTTGTCTTCTACCAAGCCAGCAGGAGCCTCCTAGAGCAAGAGGGAGGGGACTGATTTTCAGAAAGGAGGGGTCAGGGCATAGTCCCTCTCTGAGGTAAGGCAAGAGAGGGGTTGTCCCAGCACAAGCCTTCCTCCCTGCACCTCTCCCCTGAAAGCTGGGCACAGGCTGAGGAGAGGTTTTGCTTGCCCCCTTCAACTTTCCATCTCAAAACGATAGACTGCTAGGCTGCAGGGAGAGAAGGGCTAAGTGGGGGTCAGAGACAAGGAGAGGACAGGGGCAGTGAGCCACCAACTCCACCAGGCCCTGACAAGGCAGCCCCTTTGGTTAGTATCATTTTGGCCACAAATATGTCCCCTTCTCCCATAACCCAGCTCCCACTGGGGGAAAGGGAACAGGTATAGAAGGAGGGCTCATGCCCTGGCTGGAAAAGCCAGGTCAGGGAGAAGGGTCTGGTCAAGAGGGCAAACGTTGCCAAACTCTCTGCACATGCTCCAGGAGAAAACTCAGGAGGTGGACATTTCTGGCCAGTGTCCCCCTACCACACAGTGGTTTCCTGCTTAATACCCAGCAACATACCCTAGAATAGTTCCCCTGATCTGACTCCCTTGAGAACGGGAGAATCATCCTCACCTTATCATTTGTGCACTTAAATGCCACTCGGAAAAATCAAAAAGATAAATGCACCTAAGAGGGAAACACAGGCAGGCCGATGCAGCCTGGGGACTGTGGTCCCACCTCAGCTCATGATGCGGTAAGGAGGGGCCCACGAAGGACAGGCTAATTCCAGCTAGGATCGTAGCCCTCCCACGTCGGCGGGGGCGCCAGGTGGACACGGCGGCCCCGGAACTGGAAGGTGACAATACCCCGATAACCAGCTCTCGGAACCCCCGACTTAAGGTCATCCATGACACCCAGAGCCTTGGCGAAGGCCTTGAAGCTGTCCCTGCCGGTATACTGCACCCGCACCTCCCCCAGCTCCTTGCGATCATTGGTCCTCACTTTCTCCACCTGCAGCTGGGGAGCCGCGTAGACGCGGGCGAGGAAGTCCCGGTCATAGGCCTCCCGCTGCAGGTAGGAGAGGTCCAGCTGGGTGAAGTGCACAAACTGCTGGTTCAGCTTGATGAACTTGAGGTGCTGGTCAAAGAACTGCCCGTGGCTCACACCCTTGCGGCCAAAGGTCATCGTTCTGGAGATTTCGGGGCGTATGCAGGCCCGGCCCTTCCGCTGCTCCGGCCGGCGCATCCAGTCGTCCCAGAAGGCCTTCGGCCACTTGGGCTCCAGCTCGGCCCAGAGCTCGGCCAGCAGCAGCCAGCCCAGGCCGGGAAAGAAGTCGGTGCGGTAGAGCAGCTCGGGCTTGCCGGGGTCCACCATCTGCTCCTTGCCGTTGTCATTCCAGGCCGAGACGCACCAGAGGGAGGGGTCGGCCTTCAGCAGCGGATAGGTGGCCTGGAAGTACTCGAAGAAGTCCGGGGCCACCTCCAGGTCATCCTCCACCACCACGGCCGCGGGGAAGCGAAACTGGTGGAAGACCTGGCCCAGCGCCCAGCGGTAGTGCCGCGCGATCTTGTAGTAGCCCTGGAACTTGCGGTGGTCCGGCGGCACCGCGATGCTGCTCAGGTCGGGCTGCCGGATGTGCGTGACCGCGCTGCCGTAGGAGGCGATGGCCTGCGCCGTCTCCTCGTGCCCACAGTCCTGGCTGACGATGATGGGGAAGAGCTCAGCCGAGGGCCGGTAGTGCAGCAGCTTGTCCAGGCAGCGCCGAACAGTGCTGCGGTCACAGGCAATGACCAGGATGGGAATCACCGCTGGCGCTGGGGTCACAGGCACGTGCGGCTGGGCGGGAGGGCCCGCTGTGGGCACCCTCCCCCGCTGGCTCCACAGGGCATCCCCGATCTGCTGCAGCAGCCCACGCTGGCGCTCCAGCTCCACCTCGGCGTCTTGGGCCAGGCGAATCACTTCCCGCGTGAGGCTGGCGGGGTCGTCATCCAGAGCACTGACTGAGGGTGGCCTGCCGGGTGCTGGGCGTGTCCAGAAGAAAAGGAGCAGCAGGGCATTCCAGGCCACAAAGAGGATAGCGCCCCACAGCACAAGCCCTGCAGACTGCTTCTTCAGCATCCTGGCCCCCACCGGGGAGGGCTCGAGGCTGCCCGCGGCTTGCCCGGCTCGCTTGCCTGCAGTCCTGGGGACGCTTCCTCTGGACTATGGGATTAGGAAGCAGCCATGCACCTAAAGACAGGAGAGAGAAAACAAACCGTCACACAAAGGCGCGTGGCTCCGCACCCCACAGGTAGAGGAATGTGGGGGGCAGGAAAAGGCCAAGCGTGAGGGTGGAGGAAGGCCAGGAGGTTGATTCCAGAGCTCTCTGCGGAGTCTACATATATGCTGACTCTCAGCAACATGTTCTTGAGGGAGAGGTAGAATGTGATGCTGACAGAGGGAGAGAGAAAAAGAATCCTAACTCCTCTCTTTCTACCTGTCGGAACTCATTTCCCTCCAGCGGGGAAGGAGGCGGCAGGAGCAAGGAGTGAGAGCATCCGCCTACCATTCCTCTAACCCAACTGCCCCAAGATTACTGATTTTTAAAATCAAGTATCACACCTCAGGGCTAAAATTAATCCCTTACCTAACAGGGAAGCACCAGGGGCACCCCATGAATGTCAGGAGCAAAATGAAGCTGCCCATCATCTCCAGCGTTATTTAACGTTTTGCTGGAGGAAGCAGTCAATGCAAATGAACCAAGAAAAAAACAATTCAAAGCAGACGTGGAAAAGAAGCGAACTATTTCTATTATCTTTACTTGTGAGAATATGCCTGGAAAACTCTAAGACAATCAATAATAAACTAAACCAAACTATCAATGAACTGAGCAAGGTAATGAAATATAAAAATCAACATACACAAATGGATAGCCTTTATATCCACAAATGACTCATGAGAAGAAAACATGGATGAGAAAACCCTACTTACAAAAGCCAGAGAGATGAGAGAATATTTAGAAATAAACTTAACTTAAATAAACTTAAACATTCAAAACTTATGTGAACAAAACTATCATTCCCGAAAGACACAAAAGAACATTTGAACATTCCTTGTTCTTGGTCAGGACATCTCAGCATCATAAAAATCCCAATAAAAATACCTTTTTATGGAACTAGACGAACTGACAATAAGGTTCACATGAACAACTAGGAAAACAGTAAAAATAAGCTGTGAGGAGGAACTTAGCCCTACCAGATACTAAAATGCTGCACACTGGCCAGGTGAGGAGGGACTTAGCCCTACCAGATATTAAAATGCTGCATACTGGCCAGGTGCAGTAGCTCCCACCTGCAATCCCAGCACTTTGGGAGGCCAACGCAGGAGGATCGCTTGAGCCCAGGAGTTCAAGAATAGCCTGGGCAGCACAGAGAGACCCTGTCTCTACAATAAATAATCAAAAAAAAAAAAAAAAAAAAAAAAGCTGGGCATGGTGGCATGCACCTGCGGTCCCAGCTACTTAGGAGGCTGAGATGGAATCACCCGAGTCTGGGAAGCGGAGGCTGTAATGAGCCGTGATTAGATTGTGCCATTGCACTCCAGCCTGGGCAAGACAGTGAGGCTCTCTCAAAAAAATTATATATATATACACACACACACACACATATCACATACTACAAAACCTCCGTAATTACAACTGTGTGGTATTGGTACATAAACAAACAGACCAGCCAGTGAAATAGAATTTAAGCTCCAGAAACAGACTCAATACACACAAAAAAAATAGTATGTAATAAAGGTGCTACTTAAAATTCCCAAGGCCAAGATGGTCTCATTAATAGTGTTATAATAATTATGTAGCTACGCTATATAGCTTGAATATGGTTTGTTCTCTGAAACACATGCTGGAATTTGACCCCCAGTGTGGTGGTGCTGGAGGTGGGGTCTAGTGGTAGGTGTTTGGATCACAAGGGGGGCCGGGGCAGAGCCCTCATAATGTCCTCTGGTGAGTGAGCTAGTTCCCCAGGGATAACAGACTGTTACAACCAAGCCCAGTCTCTCTTGCATGCCCCACTTCCTCTCTACCGTCTCTCCTGCATGCCCCACTTCCTCTCTACCGTCTCTCCTGCATGCCCCACTTCCTCTCTACCGTCTCTCCTGCATGCCCCACTTCCTCTCTACCGTCTCTCCTGCATGCCCCACTTCCTCTCTACCGTCTCTCCGGCATGCCCCACTTCCTCTCTACCGTCTCTCCTGCATGCCCGCTTCCTCTCTACCGTCTCTCCTGCATGCCCCACTTCCTTTCTACTGTCTCTCCTGCATGGCACACTTCCTTTCTACTTTCAGCCATGTCCATATAAAAACCTACACAGGAATGTTTATAGTAACTTTATTCATAATCACTCAAAACTGGAAATAACCCAAAGGCCCATCAACAGGGAAATACAGATAAACAAATTGTGGTTTACTCATAGAATGGAATAATATCCAGCAAAAAAACCTGAATAAATCACTGACATACACAACACAATCTCCAAATAAATACACAATATGGGTCTTTTTGGGAAAAATAAAAAAGAACATATACGCTATGATTCCATTGACATAAAACTGCAGAAAATAGAAACTAATCTATATGACAGAAAGCAGATCAGTTGTTGCCTGGGGATGGAGGCAGAGAAGGGCACTGGGGTAGTTACTACACAGGGGCTTTAGGAAACTTCTGGAAAGGTGGATATGTTTATTATCTTGATTGTGGTGATACTTTTATAGGTATATATATACACACACACACATATATTTGTCAAAACATCAAATTGCACACTTTATATGCAGTTTATTGCACATATTTATATCAATTGTACGTCAATAAAACCTCAAAAAACTTTTTTAAAAAAGACATTATTGGGTAAAATGACAAAGTTGGAATATGGACAATAGGTTAAAGTATCAGTGACAACTGATTAATTCCAATTCTTAGAATGGATGCAACTTCTTAAATGGTTCAGAACAAAAATATACTGCATACATAGAGAGGGAGAGCAAATGGAGCAAAATATTAACAAGTGAATCTGAGTAAAGACAGTGTGTACGAGTATCCTTATACTATTTTTTATTCTTGCAATTTGTATAAGTTTGAAGCTATTTCCACATGAAGTTTCTTGACAGTCAAATATGTAGACATTGCCCATAGCTCTGAATAGCTTCATCCATCAGTGTCGCCCCAGCTGGGCACATCAGCAAGGCAAATTGAGATGATCTGTTTGCCCTGAATTCCTCCGTCAGTCACCTGACAACATGCATCACACACCTGCTCTCTGCCAGGCTCTGGGAAGGAATCAGGACACAAACCAATGAGAAAAAGGCATGGTCCCACCCACCCTCCAAGCTCTACCAGATCACACTACTGGAAAGGATCTGAAACACTCCTCAATTCCCAGCCAGCTGCCCTTCCAGACCATAACTCCTTGACTGTCCTGCCTCTGATCTACCCTTCACACCTGGAAGCTTCAGGCATGCACCCTCTTACACCGACAGCTCTGCCAGTCACCCTCTTACACCGACAGCTCTGCCAGGCACCCTCTTACACCGACAGCTCTGCCAGGCACCCTCTTACACCGACAGCTCTGCCAGTCACCCTCTTACACCGACAGCTCTGCCAGTCACCCTCTTACACCGACAGCTCTGCCAGTCACCCTCTGCCTCACAGCCTACTCTCTAATCCTGGTCGAAACCTTGGGCCTCAGATCTAATCTCTGAGGCTCTGGGCTCTCAAACCAGCAGATCTGGCTTAAAAGGGCTGATCCTGAAGGGCGTCTAAAGAGACCTGGATTCTGTCTCCCTCCTGGGGAGATTTCCCCAGCCCGCCAGCATTCACCACCACTTGTCTTCTTCCTAGAAACCAACCACCCCCGCCGCTCCAGGACATGTCTTCTCAGAAACCTCCAGTCCATCTCCACGTACCTGTGCAATTAAATTCCTATTATGTCAGGGCTCACACACTGCAGATCAGTTAGATACATGTCATCGAGTGGCGGAGGAATTCAGGCAAACACTGTTTCAGTTGGCCTCACTGCTGTGCCCAGCTGGGGCCACACACATGGATGAAGCTACTCAGAGCTGTGGGCCATATCCCCATATTTGATTTTTAAGAAACTTTATGTGGAAGAAAAGAGTGATGTACAGAAGAGTTTCAGTTTCTTTATCTCCCTTTTTTTTTTTTTTTTGAGACAGAGTCTCGATCTGTCTGTTGCCCAGGCTGGAGTACAGTGGCATGATCATCTCAGGTCATTGCAACCTCTGCCTCCCAAGCTCAAGCGACTTTCTTGCCTCAGCCTCCCGAGTAGCTGGGATTACAGGCGCCTGCCACCATGCCCAGCTACTTTTTGTATTTTTTTTTTTTGTATTTTTTTTTGAGACGGAGTCTTTGCTCTGTCGCCCAGGCTGGAGTGCAGTGGCACGAACTCGGCTCACTACAAGCTCCGCCTCCCGGGTTTACGCCATTGTCCTGCCTCAGCCTCCCGAGTAGCTGGGACTACAGGCGCCCACCACCTCGCCCGGCTAGTTTTTTGTATTTTTTAGTAGAGACGGGGTTTCACCGGGTTAGCCAGGATGGTCTCGATCTCCTGACCTCGTGATCCGCCTGTCTCGGCCTCCCAAAGTGCTGGGATTACAGGCTTGAGCCACCGCGCCCGGCCCTACTTTTTGTATTTTTAAGAGAGACGGGGTTTCACCATGTTGGCCAGGCTGGTGTCGAACTCCTGACCTCAAGTGATCCACCCTCCTCAGCCTCCCAAAGTGCAGGGATTACAGGTGTGAGCCACGGTGCCCGGCAGAGTTTCAGTTTCTTCTTCGCTCTCCCCTCAGGATGTTGTCCATGTTGGAACTTCCCCTCCAATCTGAAGGCCAGGATTGCCTGTCTCCCAACTTCTCGCCTCCTAAATGACTGTGCAAGAAAAAGACTTTATATAACAGGATGGGGATGGAGAAGAGGGACTGAACTCTATTCACCAAAGTGCTGCTCTGCATGGCTTAGAAGGGCGGGGCCACACTGGGCTCAGTGGCTCAGGCCTGTAATCCCAGAGCTTTGGGAGGCCGAGGCAGGCAGATCACCTGAGGTCAGGAGCCTGGCCAACATGGCAAAACCCCATCTCAACTAAAATAAATATACAAAAATTAGCTGGGTGTGGTGGTGTGCGCCTGTAATCCCAGCTACTTGGAAGGCTGAGACAGGAGAATCCCTTGAACCTGGGAGGCGGAGGTTGCAGTGGGCTGAGATGGCGCCACTGCCTTTTAGCCTGGATGACAGAGCAAGACTCCATCCCAGAAAAAGAAATAAAAAAGGGGGCTAGAGGGATAGCCCGTCCCTGACTGATCAACGACCTGCAAGCCCTTATGGCAAAGCCTCATGGGACCCTCCAGACGACTTCTGCACCCTTTAGATGACTTTTTACTCTTCTCCAAACATGAGAATTTGTGGCCCACACCCACTGCCTGACACTTAGGACCTCCTGCCCCACCCTTCTAAGTCATGCAGGTCAAAGCAATCTTCTGACTGGGTTTTTACTTAGCAAAATCTGCACACATCTGGAGTGGCTGGAGAGCCCACAGGAAAAGCTGCCCCAGCCCAGCCCTGGCCTCCACTTTAGTGCTTGGACCGTTGTTCTCCACCCCACAGCCCTGTGCTTCAAACTTACTCCTCTTGCCGTAAGAGTACATGACACCCCTATTTCCAGCCCACCTGCTTCTTCACATAGGCTCATCCTGGGCCCCAGTGCTATTTTCCTACTGTTTACCCATGTAATTTCTGGGATGTGATCCTCAGCTCTGCCTGGAAGTTAGTGCTGTGTGCACACACATGAACCAGGAGTCACACACTCTCTCACAGCTGGCTGTGCCCAAAAGGACGGTCAAGCCCAGACTCTGGCCAGCAGCGGTGACCTGCTCCTCCAGGAAGCACTGCTCAGGTCTGCTCAGGCCACCATCAGGAGAGTGCAGCAGTAACAAAGGCAAGCCAGACAGCCCAGAGGCATCACCCTACGTTTTGTCACATTTCTGAGACTCAAACTGGGTTGCTGTGAAGATCAGATGAGATAAGCCATGTTAGGTGTTTAGAACAGTGCCTGGCATGACCATGTAAATACTGGCCAGTTACTTCACTCCTTTCTCCCCATTCTCTTTGTTCCACTCTACCACACTCCCATCGGGCACCCCAATGGCCAACCCTACCCTTGGGGTCTGTGCATGTGCCCTTGAGCCAGCTCTGCTCTTCCCTATCTTCTTCACCTGGCACACTCTGTCGTGTCTCTGCCAAGATGCCTTCCTTGACGCCTGGGACCACGTAAGGTCCACCTACCCTTCACCAACAGCAACGAGCGCAACCACCTGCTCGATTTCTCTCAAGTCCCCTCAGCTGCAAGCTACATGAAGACAGGGATTGGCTCCACCAGCACCACCAAGCCGCTGTGCTAGGGCCCTCATCATTCAGCAGACGTGCCTGGGATCTAAACACATCCACAGTTCCTCAACTGCAACTGCCAAATCCAAGAAGCACTAAAAAACAGAAGTTTTCTAAACTCAATTGGCAGTAAAGCCTCATCCAAGCTCATTTGCTAAAATCTGATCTGATCTAATATGGGGCTATTTATAGTCTTTTATCTCTCCTGCTGTGGTTATTCATACATTTTGCTACAGAAATAAACATGGTGGCTTATGCTGTGCTGCTTCTGATCTTCCACTACAGAGTAAATTCACCAGATCACCTTTTCAAAACCCCAAAAATTCTGAATTCTGAAATACGTCTAGGCCCAAAAACTTCAAAACTGTGAGAATGGAAGTACAAAGTTACTCACTGACTGCTAGCAGCCCATGTCAAGCCCTCCAGCCCGTTAACTTGAACTCACTCCTTCGTAGGAAGGACTGTCTTAAGTCTGGACTCTTGATGTAGTTTCCCAGCTGGTCTACCTGTCACTCATCCTGCTTCCCTCTCACAAACCCTCCCAACAGCAACGGTGCATCCCTCCTGACAAGCACGTCTGGTCACATTAACTTGCCTTAAAGCCATCAGAGGCTGCACTGCCCACCAAATAAAACTCAAACTCATTATGATGACATACAAAGCCCTTCTTACAGACTGGCTCAAACATCCCTTTTCAGTCTGACCTCCAACCACCCACCCCATGGACCCTGCACTCCGGCCTCAGCAGGATGCTTTTTCCCCAATAAGCAAACCTGGACACTGCTGGGTCTTTGCTCCAGCTGGCCCCTCACCCTGAAATCTGGCCCAGGGCACCCCCTGCCAGCCGCCCACACATCCTTTCAGGCCACTTCAGGTGACTGCTTCTGCAACATTGCAGACAAAGCCAGGCCTCCCTGTGGCTACACTCCCATAGCACTCTCTCCACACCATAACAGAATCTGTGGCCACACGCACCTGACTCCCACCTTCCTCCTTAGGAAAGAAGACTCTGACTTCTGTGCCCGTCACAGTGCTTGGCACATGCGTGAGGTTCAAGTGGCTGGATGGAAGACTGCTCACACTATTAGCGAAACCAGGGAGAAAGATGGTCAAAGCAGTAGCAAGAGTGTGAAGCATTACATTTTCCAAAGATGACCGCACATATCCCATTCCATACGCTCTTCTTACAAGTGACAAAGACAGTCCTGGCTCCAGAGTGGAGGGTCTGTGCTCCCTCCCTTTGGTTCTGGGAAGAAGAGATGCTATGTGACTTGGAGACTAACTCATAAAAGGCAGTAGTTTCCACCTGGTCCTCTTAAGATGCTTAATCCTAGGACCCTGCTACACGGACAGGACCCCGCTACACGGACAGGACCCCTCTAGGTATTCCAACTGACAGCCCCAGCTAAGGTCCCAGCTGACAGCCAGCATCAACTGCTAGACACGGGAGACGGCCCTCCAGATTATCCCAGCCCCAGCCATACCTGACTGCAACCGTGTGAAAGACCACAAGCAAGAACCACACAGCTGAGACGTTAATGAAATGATTCTGTTGCTGTAAGCCACTAAGTTCTGGGGAGATTCATTATGCAGCCAGCAGTACCTGAAGCGATGAGAAAAACAGAATCTAGACAATCTTGACAAGCAGGGCAAGAGTCCTCCCTGTCCTCTGTGCTCAGTTCAAAGTCCAAACACTGAGGCCCTGTCTCCACTCATGCCCCCTTCCTTATTAGATATCTACTCCTGCATAATAAATTACCTCGATATTCACTGGCTTAAAACAACAGTTATCACTTACTCTTTCTCACAGTTTTTATTGGTCAGAAATTTGGACAGTGCAGCACAGAGGGGAGGGATGTCTCTGCTCTACCATGCCTGAGGCCTTGCTGAAAGACTCGAAAGTTGAAGGCTAGACTCCCCTGGAGGCTCTCAGGTTCTCACATGTCTGTAGGATGATGTTGGCAGCAGCTGAGACGTTATTGGCAGGGGTGCTCGCTAGAACCCCTCTATGTGGCCCGGAAATGTACTGGAAGTGGTGGCTGCATTCCAAAGGTGAGTGTTCCAAGAAAGCGAGCAAGCCAGGTGGAGGTGTATCCTGCTCCTGATTCAGCCTTGGATCAGGTCTGTCTTACTCACTGGTCAAGGGAACCACAAGTTCCTATCCACATTCACGGGGAGAGAATCACAAACCCCACTACTGGGTGGGAAGTGGACAATGTCAAACAATAACTACATGTGGAAGGGGATACTTACGGGTGAGGCCCTTTAGGGAAAATACAATCTGCTACACCTTCCTTTTTAAGTAGAACAACTGTCCTTGATCCTGACCTAAGTTCCTAACGATATCATTATGAGACTGGCATGCAAGGCACAGACTCAAAACTGACTTCCATTTTCTAGAGTTTTCACAACTCCTTTAGGGAAGTGACACAGCCAATCCACACCACCAAGTACAAAGACATCTGCACCAGGGTGGGAGATGAGAAGTGTGTCTTTTCAGTACCAAACCCTTCGGCCAAAACCCAGGTGGCTCTGGGTGGGTGCTACCCACCCCTACGGGGCTCACTCAGTTTCTGAACCATTTGAAGGACTGCCTAGAAGCTGTGAGAGCCTTTCTAACACTCTGATGTCATGGTATTCTCCAGCCTATTTCCTTTATCTGGCAAAAAACGTTTCTAAACAGTAAGTGAACACCAGATAGTCAACTTCCAATCATGAGCAATAAAAGAGAAGTTATATTTAGCTTTAAAATTAAGTATAGAAGTGGAAGAAATGGTAACAGATTTTCCCTTCTATCTCTGCTTTGCTTAATGTTAAAAAGCACTACGTAAAAATTCCAGAAAATATAGACATGTCACAGATAATGGAAATCTAACTGAACTACTTTCATGTTCATTCTTAGACCTTGGCTGGACTCCTGTATCATGTACCAGGCCCATAATTTCAGGACGGAAAAAAAAAAGAAAAGTAGTCAGAGAAGATACACTAAATAATTCAAGGGTTTAGAGAATAAGACCTAGGAGGGAAAGGATACAGGTTATTCATCCTGGAAAAGAACAGCTAAATACAAGTACCACAAAAGGCATGAGGCCTGGGATTCAGAGGATCCAGCCAGCAAGCAAGGCAACTTTGGACAAGTCACTTGACCCACTCGTACCTTAGTTCTCTCATCTATAAGGTGACGGGGTTGATTTGGTTCATCACAAGGTACCAGTGCCTGGATACTGAGGATAGTGACAATTTCCCTAATGCCCCAAACAATAATGAGTTTCCCTTGTTACACAGGCCACTGAGGTCAGACATACTGCAGTGCTTTTAACAGTGAGAAGAAGACACAGAAGCAGGGATATGGGTGAGCTCAATGGTCCCCGGAATTGGGAAGGACCAGGACCCAGTGATTCCTGATGGAAGGCAGACCCTGGATGATGTGAGCATGTAAGAGCAAAGGCTACATGGCCTGAAAAAATATTGTAAAAGACGGAAAATAAAGTTGGACAACTTCTCAGCCAGTGATGTTCTAAAACAAAACAGTAGACCCGCTACAGCAGCAAGGGTTAACCAAAGTGAAGCTTCAGCCTTGCGGGAGACAGAGCCGGCCAGCCACAGTCCCTCTGCTCGAGTTTACCGGACGCGGGCACTGCACGTCCCGGGGCTCTCTACTCCACACACGTTAGCAAACAGGTAGGAAGAAAAGTTTTCTTGCCAACTCATTATACATATTTTTCAACACTGAGTCAACATTTCCTTTCTGCTGAGGAGAATCCACCTCTATTAACTTGGGGAAAGGCCACCCCCCCAGTCTCGCTCCGCAAACCCTCCGGGCACTCCCACCCCCTCCCTGCCCCGCACCCACGGACGCCCTGGGCCGAGTTTCACAACATCCTCCCCAGTCCGCGGAGCCCTCCCTCCCTCCAACAGCTGGAGGCCCGGGATTCCGAAAGCAGAAGCGGAGTTCCACCCTCCCGGCTCGGGAAGGGACTAAGGCGCAGCTGGGACCGGGTCGGCCCGGGCCGCTCCCCAGCCAAGCGCCCTCTCGCCAGCGCTCACGGGCACGGGGCTTTCGGGCGACCCGACGCCCCTGGGGCTCCCTCTCGGCGCCCGCGAGGCCTCCCCCGGTCAGACCTCCGTCCCCGGACCGCTACTCACCAGGGCCTCCCAACGTCCTGGCCCCGAACTTGGCCCGCCCGGGGGCGCAGGGAGCGAGCCCGGTGCCCAGGCGCTGCCGCGGCCGCCTCGCCTCTCGCCTGGCCAGCCCTTCCTGCGGCGCGCCGGGGCCGGACGGCCCGGGCGGGCAACGTGGCCCTTCCCCGGCAGGCGGGGCGGGGCGGGGCGGGGCGGACGGGCGGGCGGGACCCACCGCCCTCCGCGTCCCGCCCCCCGGCCGGCGTCCGCGGCCCCCTCCTCCTGGCCCGCCTCCTTTCCCCGCCGCTTCTCAGTCGACCCAGGGCCCAAGTTTTCCCAGGCCCCCAACTTCGGGAGTCGGCTTTCCCGCTCCCTGGCGCAACCCTGAGGGTGGACGCCCGACCCCACCCCTGCCCTCGGCCCCCCAGCGCAGCCGCCCTGCCTGGAGCCGCGCCTCAAGTGGGCCCGCGGTCCAGGAAAGGCGTTCACCAAACTCTAGGCCAAGGGCTGGGAGCCGGTGCCCCCGCCCCAACCCAGGGGAGGCTGAGGAGCCTGGGTGGGGGCCCCAGGGCGCGTGGGGCAAGGGCAGAAGAGGAACCAGGGTGCCCGACGCGGGGCCGGGGGAAAGCACCTGTGCCAAAGCAAGCCAGGGCCAGCTGTGGCTTCTTCCCTTTTGTTTTTCCTTTGTGGGTGGGGAATGAGAGCGTTAGTTCTAAGTAAAGAAAGCAGAGAGCGACCTGCCAGCAGGGTAGGCCCACCAGCCCTAGGCGGGAAGGACTCGGTCACAAGCTTTGGCGGGAGCACCATGGAAAAGCCCAGAACCGGTCTGCGCCTGGCTGGTGTTTTAAAGGGGAGGAAGGTGCGGAACTGAAGAGGAGGTGGAGGTGGACCCAGACCCACCGAGGGGAGGGAGGGACAGCTCTTCCATAGCAAATACCTGTGGCTGGGCCAGGAGCAAAGTCTGGCCAGGAGAAGGAGGAGAGACGCAGAAGACCACGGGCTCCGGCGCATAGAGCCTGTTTCGCCAGCGATCAGGTCTGAGGCCTGGATTCCACGAGGCCGGTGCAAGCCAGGAGCCAGCCCCACGCCCTCCCCCAGCTCCGTCCGGCCTGGCCCTCTGCCGAAGCTGGATGCCCACTCTCACCATGGGACCCCAGGTAATGAGGGTGGATAGCCGAAGGCTACTGGCTGCTGGGTAGCTGACTCCCCCTAGAAGGGCTGCTGCCATATGATCAGGACCCACGCCCCTGACATCAACCCCTCCCCCGTGTGCCAGAGCACGCAGCAGCCCGGAACTCTGAGGCCTGTGGTTACTGACTGCTCACGAACTTGTTTCTACATGAAACCACGAATCGTGCAGGGTTCTAGAGAAACAAAGGGCCCGGCGTACCCTGCAGGCCCCTGAGTGGAGGCGAGGACCTAAATCAAAACTGCTAAAGGGTTCCCAGGCATAGTGAGAGGCCTCAGGGGCCAAACCCTCCCTCGGGCTCTCCTTCAAGCCTCAGGAGCTCTGTGGAGTGGGCGTTATCATCCCCATTCTACAGATAACTAGTTTGAGGCTCAGGGTAAATGCCAACGTGCTGGAAGCCACAAGACCCAGTGGGGAGCATGGCCAGGTTTTAGACCGGGCACTCTTGCGCGCCCCCCCATCCACCCTCGTACACATCCTCCAGCGCCAGTATTCTAAGAGGGCTCTGTGTCCTTTCAGGCGCCGCCGTGAAGCCTCCGTAGAAGTGGCCAGAGCCCAGACCTGGAGGAGGAGCAGGAGAAGAGCAGGCCCACCGAGGCCCGTCGTGTGCAGTGTGCAGGAAGCCCGTGGCCTCCACTTTAGCTGACTGCGTGCACTGTGGCAGAAGCCTCGAGCCCAGGAGGGTGTGCCAGTCAGAGGCCAGTTGTCTGTCACCTCTGCCTTATGTTTCTCTAATGAACAAGAGTCAGGGGCCTGGGGGCTCTGCACACTCACACTAGGTGTCAAGCGTAAAGGAAAAAACAATTATGTTTCCTAAAAGTGAAAAGGCTGGGAAACACTGTTTTGTAGATCCAAGACATGAGGAGCCAAAATCACCTTCCAGGAGAAAGGACAGACATCAAGGGGGTGCTGAAAGGTGGGGGAAGATCAGCCCATGAGATGTCAGATTCCCACCACTAACCCTGATACTTCTCCATCTGAGGCAGGTGAAGGGGAAACAGTATGAGGGCTGTTTGTGCACTGTAACGCACACCCCCTCTCTACCACCCTTTGTTTAAATCCCAAGGCTCACAAGAAAATCCAAAAGGAGAAATTCCCAGACTGCAAGAGACCATCTCAAAAAGAAAGGGCCTGGTTAGAGAATCAGAATGGGCGTGATGGAGGCAAAAGAAAGCACTTGGTCTGAGAGGCAAGAAACCAGGGTAAATGAGTGCCAAACTGACCTGGGTTTGAAAAGAGGCTCTGAACTCTTGATAGAGGTTACATGGGGAGCAGTGATTGGGGGTAAGAAGGATAGAAACAAGGGCCCAGGATTCTGGGGGTGGGCCTGGGATTGGATTATGTGCAAAAGGAAAAAACAGGAGGATAAACAGTCACAGGATTAAGCCAGAATTAGGAGGAACAATACTCTCCTGCCCATTCCACCACCAACAAAAGAGAATGAAAAGATGAAAAGGAAGTGAAAACTGTTCCAGGAAGTTGCCCTCCCATAAACCATGCCCAAGATCCCTGATATTTTTT
This sequence comes from Chlorocebus sabaeus, assembly GCF_047675955.1. NCBI lineage: Eukaryota > Metazoa > Chordata > Mammalia > Primates > Cercopithecidae > Chlorocebus > Chlorocebus sabaeus. Next base: position 1,342,010 of record NC_132926.1, on the reverse strand, counting down.
ACAATTTGGAAAGAATTCATGCCCTTAAATTAAAACATATGTTGGCTTGAAAACATCAGTAAAAGTAAAAGCAGGCCAGGTACGGTGGCTCATGCCTATAATCCCAGCATTTTGGGAGGCCAAGGCAGGCAGATCACAAGGTCAGGAGTTCGAGACCAGCCTGGCCAACATAGTGAAACACCATCTCTACTAAAAATACAAAAATTAGCCAGGTGTGGTGGCATGCACCTGTAGTCCCAGCTACTCAGGAGGCTGAGGCAGGAGAATTACTTGAACCTGGGAGGCGGAGGTTGCAGTGAGCAGAGACCATGCCATTGAACTCCAGCCTGGGTGACAGAGTGAGATTCCATCTCAAAAAAAAAAAAAAAAAAGTAAAAGCAAATGTTTAAAATCAATGTTTTGTTTCCCTTCTTCCTGCCTCCCAATCTCTCTGTTTGCCACTCTCCCTCACCCCACAATGGAGACCCAGAAATTCATCTCATCCAGGTCAAAGAGGAAAGATTAACATAATAATCACTAAACAATGTCTGTGAAATGTAACTTTTGGTTAGCCACCTACAATTCCTTTTGGAATAAAGAAGGATATAAATAATTGAGTTAAAATACACACATGGCCGGGCACCGTGGCTCATGCTTGTAATCCCAGCACTTTGGGAGACCAAGGCGGACAGATCACCAGGTCAGGAGATGGAGACCATCCTGGCCAACGCGGTGAAACCCCGTCTCTACTAAAAATACAAACAATTAGCCAGGCATGGTGGCGTGTGCCTGTAGTCCCAGCTACTTGGGAGGCTGAGGCAGGGGAATAGCTTGAACCTGGGAGGCGGAGGTTGTAGCAAGCTGAGATCGCACCACTGCACTCCAGCCTGGCGACAGAGCAAGACTCCATCTCAAAAAAAAAAGAAAAAGAAAAAAAAAGAAAAGAAAAGAAATACACACACACAGTCTGGTGAAGTCTATCACTGCTCTTGGCTAAGTAGCCTGACACCTGCTGAGTGCCATGCCCTGGCATCCTGGTGCCCCTGTGAAAAAGCCAACGGTTGTCTTGAAAGGCCTGTCTCATGGAAGGGTCAGGTGGAGGGCGGAGGGTGGGAAGGTCAGGGAGAGGAAAGCTTGCTCACTTTAAGGAGGAAAGGTTCCACCAGAGAGGCTGTCTGGCGGGTACAGAGCTTCTCTCCTGGAGGTCTGCAGGACCTAGATGGCCTTTGTCAGGTCAGATGCTGTGGAAACAGCACAGCCCTGGGAGGTGATTTCAGTGCCGACCACTCTACCCTTAGGCAAACCCTTCCCACTCAGGGCTTCCGTAGCTTCCCCTCAAACTGGGAAAAGAATCCCTGCTGTGTTCTCCTCACAACAAAGTGGTGAGGGAAACCGGACAAAACAGATTGATGGATGACACGATAGAAGCACTACGCAAATACACAACTCCCTGGTACCTGGGATCCCAGAGACGGCTGAGGCGGCACCGTGGCATCACATGTCCCTGAGGGACCACTGTGACCCGTGTCTAAGCAAAGACCGACACCAGAAATGTGCTGGGTGAAGCTGGGGAAGGTGGCATACCCACCTTGAGACCCACACCTTATAAAGGAACAGCCTGGCCTCAAAGGGGCTGCCCCAGGCATCAAATCAGAGGAGAAAGAACAGCTTGGGAGCAGCAGCTCCACCCAGGCCACAGCCCACTGCTCAGGCCGCTGGAGGGAGTGAGGAAAACTCCTGTGGCAAAAAAGGAAAGATTGGGGAAGGCGGTGGAAGAAAAAAATTTAATACGGAAAGTAAGGCGTAAGTACAGGATTTTCAGTTTGCAGATGAACCCACTGGCACCCATCCATCCTCATGGAACATGTGAGGCCTGGGTGTTACTGAGCTAGGGAGAGGCAGAGACTGCCAGAAGCCAGGCTTCCTGCCCTTTGCCCAGGCCACCACATCCTACTGTCTCTCAAAATTCCCAACACTGTGCTCCACCTCTCCTTTCTGCTGTGTGTGGTCACTGGGAAAAGCAGGCATCTTGGCACGGGTAAACTGGAATTGAAGGAGGGAGCAGACAGGAAGTGAGAAGATAAAGACAAACAGGGCTGCTTTTAGTGGGAATACAGCCTGAGAAAATACAAAGGGCAAAAAGATGTCAGTCTGGAAAACAACGTCATCTTAAAGAGCTGGAAAGATAACAAGGATATGGCACAGGAAGGCAAAGACCACCACTCACTCCAAGAAATGCAGTACCAATTCCTAGCCAGACACTTGCCCTCAAGGCTTAGGCATCCCTCCACCCCCTCTTTAATCAGCTACCTCAAAGGGGCACACTGAAATTGGACTGGAGAGCCATAAGGACCAATGTAGTATCTGCAAGAATCTTCAATCCAAGCTCTCCTTGGATCCATTCGCCTGTTCTACAACTTGATGATCCCAAGTACTGCTTAACAACAAGATGATGAAACAAATTCAGGCTTTTAACTAAGGACATCTTCTTAGGCTTCTGCCAGCACACTACTATTTCAACAAGAAAAGAGAACTCCTGATTCAGAATTGTTTCTGCGCTTTTAAGGCACATGTAGCAATATCAATGTTATTGTTTCCTATGTACATGGCCCGGGATACTTTTCAAAATCCTTCATTGTTTCATTCGCTCCTTGTAACAACTTGTAAGGGACCTGGAAAGTCAGTGTTCCCCATTTTGTAGGTGAAGAGAACATGGCCTGTGTAGGGTTGCACACTGACTAAAAAAGTCAAAGCTAGAACACAAGTACTCCTTCCTGATTCCCAAACCTGTGTTCTGTTCCTCTGCTCTCTTCCTGAGCTTTCATGGGCTAAGCTCCTGTTATAGAAAGAGGAAGAGAGACAATTTAGGAGGTGATCTAGACCATTCCCGCCTTCTCCTCCCACCAGCAGTCCTTTTCAGTTAGCTCCCCAAAACAGAGCAGCTGCCTCTGCCTAGGTAATCCATTCCAGTCTTAACCCAGACTGACTTGGAATCCTATTATCTCAGTGTTGGAGGGGCCTTTAAAGGTAATCTAATCCAACCTCCCTTCGGAAGCCTGAATTATTTTCATGTTCTCCTTGGCCGAACCTCTCAACTGCCAATGCTCACAATCCCTTCCAAGGCACTCATCCAGCCTGGGTAAGGACAGGTGGGGAACAGGTCTACACCCGGACAGAGTAATGGAGAGGTGTAGCTTCCAGTGCACCCATCTGGATAAGATTTCCGGAATAATAGCCTCTGCAAACTCGCCCGCTCAACAACTTCTGCACACGTGCAGTAAGACATTACATGGGAAATGAGACAGGAGCCTTACCTTTCCTCTTGTCTCAGTTGCTCCCCAGGAGATCATCAAACCCCCATTCAGCACTCCATTTTCAAAACTGAGAATCCCAAATCAGATCCACCAAAGTGCAGCTTCTCTCTTCTTATCCAGGTCCAAAGTCCATGGCTGAGCTGACCCTGACGGGGAGGAGTCTGGGGGGGAAGGGGTGCGTCCAGGCCCCTCCCCCCCCACTGCAGACTTCAGTGCCCCTCTCAGGGGTCCGTTACCTCCCTTCATTCAGCTGCCTTATTAAGCTCAGAGTCTGGTGATGGGCAGATCCCAGATACTATCCCATCTCTTGCTCAGGCAGGGGAAGTTATCCACTGTAAGAACGGACCCATCTGTCTTCTGCGGAGGCTCATAAGAAACAGGCCTTAGAAGCCGCATGGCCCAGGTGGCAGATTTTCGTGTTAACCTGCAGAACATTTAAACATTATAACACTCTCTAATCTAGCACATACCCAGATAGAGTCCTAAAACCTTCTAGTTTCCACTCCCCACCCAAGAGTCCATACTAGACTCCATCATCAAAAAACTTTAAACACTCCACAAGGTTATACAAAGCACCTACTTAACTCACGTATCGCACGCCAGAACACAGTCACCTCATCAATAGTGTGTTTATATACAAACACATATAATATAAACATTATATATGTACAAATATATACATGATTCAGGATAAAAGATGGGTCGTACCCATTCTTGCCACAGAAAAGTAACCGGAGACTGTCATCTAAGAAATCGAGAAAAGAACGCCCTTTCTCCTGCCCGCCTGTCTAAAGCCCAACATAATAATCGAATCTCCCAAGCTTCTTAGGGTGCTAAGTGTTTTAATCCACCAGCCCTCTTCAACTAAACTAATGAATCCTTTCCAGACCGAGATGTTGGCATCTTCTACGTGCATTCTTTGCTCCTTTTCCTTCAACTAAGCTCCCCCTCCGCTTGCAAAACTGTGCCAGAGATATAATTCCCAACCTCTGTTAAAGTCCTTCCCGGGGCTACTCCCGAGAACACTCTCCTGGAATGTTTAAGGCCCAAGTCCTGCTTGCAGCAGCCCCACAGTGTTCCTATTTCTCAGCCCGGATGTCGCCCCATCCCCTCCAAGTTTATTCCTAAACACACATCCCCACACAGACACACACTCTCTCCTTTCCTTCCTGTAGGGGCGTGGCGTCCACATGACCTCCACCCCCTCCAAGAATTTAACTCCTCCCACCCTTCCCCCCGGAACCCCGTGCCCCGTGTTCACAGGAGAAGGGGGTGACACTGCAACCCTCCCTGGACTCCGACCCCCACCCGGCCGCCCTGCGGACGACCCTTGCCCTAACTGAGCCGGCTCGTTACCTGGTTCCCACCCGCCCCGCCTCGGCTAGGAGCCGCGGCCCGCCCGGCTAGCAATCCAGGGCCCAGGCCCGATCCCCAGCGCCGGCCCAGGCCCCACCCCCTCGACCCCCAGCGGCCCGGCCCTCCCCTCCCACTCCTTCCCCCTCCCACCATCCGCCGCCGCCACTTCCGCCCATCCTCCGGAAGTGGGCCCCAGCACCGCGGCCTCCCACATCCCGCCCATTTTTCTACCCCACGTCCCCAGCCCTTCTCCACCGCCACCACGGGAGCGAGGGAGGTGGGTCTGCAGGGCCTGAGATTGTTCTACAGCCACTGTTCACAAGGCTGAAGGGCAGGTGTGGGCAGAACCGGGTTGTGAGAACGAAGCCGGGCGCAGAGTGGCGGCCGTACAGGAGGGGGAAGGGCAGAAGAGCCTGGCCAGCGGCGGAAGCGCACGGCAGGTGGAGGCGCGCGGGAAGCAGCACGCATGCGTCGCGGGGGTTTGGCCCTTGGGCTGCTGGGCGGGGCTTGGGCGGGGCGAGGACGCTAAAGTGGGGGCGGAACCTGTGCGGGGCAGCCCTGCCCTTTGCCTCCGCCCAAAGGTCGCCCAGCCACAGCGCGCTTGACCCGGCTTCTCAAAAAGGGTGGGGGCCTCCGTGCTGGTCGCGGGTTCCGGCGCGAAGCCTTTCGGAAAGCTCCGCGGCCTGTGTGTTCTGCTTCCTCGGACGCGAGCTGTGTCCCAGTAGTGGAGGAAGGTTTTATTTCGTTCGTCGCGGCCGTTTCTCGCTGCCTCCCTTGACGAGGCAGGGCCCTCGCGCGGTGCGCCCGCGCTGCCCTCTGGCCGGTGCTGTTGGTCCCTGTGGCCGGACCCGCCGAGGCTGCCGGGAGGAGGGCGGCCTGGCCGTTCCCGGCGTGCCCCGGGCTCCTCGGAAGCGGCCTCCGCTCCTTCAGACGTCGGACCCGAGTTCCACATGTGCCCCCGGTTTTCCCTCACCCTGGATCCTAGGAGCCGCCTCTCGTTTCTGAAGTGTCTGGGCAGCGCTCTCCCCACATTTTCGAGAATCGTACCAGGACTGGGCACGGGTTTGCCGCCTCCGTTTTGCCCCCGCTTTTCGAACGCCGGAATCTCGGCCCGGCCTGCGTTCTGTGGTGGGATGTCTCCGGGGCACGGACGGACTGGACATTCCCGTTACTGGGAGTGTAATGGTTGCTGCGTCAGGACTCTTGAAATGATTTTTTTATTTGGAACGATACCATAATATTTGGAATTTTCTTAAAGGAGAAAATATATATTGCTTAATTATATTGCTTGGAATATATTATTCCAAGGAAGAAGAAAGTAAGACCGTTTCTTCCCCCACCTCCAAACCCGCTCCGCCCGCCTGCCTTTCCCGTCAGCATTAATGGCGGCTCCATTTACTCAGGCCAGAGCCGGAAGAGCCAGCTTCGCCCTCTCGCACCCTCGACACACCCTGACTGGAAATCCCGTTGACGCTGCCTTCAGTCTGTGTCTAGGATGCAGCACCTCAACATGTCCGCACCCCTTCATCCCTCGCCTGAGCACCTCGGTCTCCCTGCCCTCCCTACGCTCCCAGTCGCCGGGTTTCCATACAGCAGCCGCAGGGATCCTGTGGGTTCTGTGCTCCACGCTGCACAGCGGCTCCTCAGTTTACCAGAGTCCTTACAATGGCCGCAGAGCCGGACAACCCGCTGGTTGCCCAGCTGTCTGACTTGCTGTCCGCGTCCTCTGGCCTCTGCACTGGCTGCTGTCTACTTGTAAAACCCCCGTCCAGGCGTGTCCAGGACTGACCCCTTCAGCTCTTTCAAATCTTCACTTCCACGTCACCGCAGTGAGGCCTTTCCTGACCAACCTATTTAAACGTGGCCCTGACCCAGAGCACTGCTAGTCTCCCTTGGCCTGCTCCACTCTTCCCACGACACTCACTCACCACCTCCCAAAATACTCGCCGTGTTTACCGTGTATTGTCTGTCTCCCGCTACTAGAATTTAAGTTCCCTGAGTGGAGACACGTTTGACTTTTGATTGCCTGCTGTATCCAGGTGCCTGCAACAGTTGCCTGGCACATAGTAGCAGCTCAGCACACATTTGTGGAATAAATGAACGAATGAATGAACTTGAACAACTATTTTCATTGTAGAGTATTCCCCTTCAGGCTTCTCTCACATGGAAATATATGAACATAGTTACAAGTACAGTATACATATTTTGCATTATGATTTCTAATCATACCATAGAGACTTTACATATTTCTAAGTATTTTCATAATTATAACCATTTTTAAGTGACCTTCGATTTTTCATGCTTGTTATAACAAGTCATACAGAGTTATGTAAACAAAAAATTGTCTCCTGTCCGCCTCTCATCCCACCCTGCTTAAAGAAACCACTGTTTTAAACTAGTGGATATCTTTCCAAATATTTTTTATACACACTCGCGCGTGTGTGCACACACACATAACAGGTACAAATTTCACAGTTCAAAGACAGATATTCCTGAATTATAACTTTATTTTCTATAATTCGAGTCAATTTGTATTTTAGGTCTTTCCTCCCATAGTAGAAAAATGAAATCTAGTTTATTTAAGGTAAATATTAGTATGTAATGATGTTTATTTATTAATGGTCAGTTACAATTTCAGTTGCTTCAGAATTTACTAATGCCTTTCTCTCCTTTTCACCATATAATTGCCAGTTTTAAAACGTTGTTATCAAAAAATGTGCAATAATTACAGGAAAATAGAAAATGATAAAATAAAAAAGCAAAAACCACCTGTAACACCAGCAGCCAGAAATAAGCCTATGAAAAATATACTTCTATGGCATTTTTAATGACCAAGTGGCATACTATTATACAAATGTACCATAATTATCCCCCCTATTTTTGTACATTTGGGTGGTTTTCAACTTTTCACTTTTGCAAAATTACTTGTAGCTAAATCTATGTGCACGTCATTTTTTTTTTTAAGGATAAAGTCCAGGAACTCATGTCAAAAGGGGTGCTCGTTGTTGAAGGCGTTTAATTAATGTGAAATATATAGAAAGACGGCACAGCTTCGACATCAACTTTTCTCCACACCCTGCACTATCACACCATTTTTTGTCATCTTTGTTAATATGATAGAACAGTGGTTTCGCATTGTTGTTTTAGTAATTGTTGTACTAGTAATTGTTGTTGTACTAGTAATTCCACTAATTACTAGTAATGTTGAACCTGTTTTTATGCATCACTTTTGCAGATTGCCTGCGCATATCTTTTGCCCACTTGGATTCATCTTTGTCTTATTCATTTGCAAGAACTCTTTATAGAATATCAGCCCTTTGTTACCTATGTTACAGCCATTTTCCCAGTTTGTCATTTGCTTTTTAAGTCTGTTTACATGCAATTTTGATATTGCATAGTCAGCGCTAGCTGGGCCAAAAGTCTGGTCTTGCTGTACATTCTCTGCCTTCAGAATAAACACTTAGGAGTAAGCTAGAGATTTTTGTTATCAGTTACTCCACCTGGAGAACCAGCAGGTGGAGTCTCCGTGGTCAGTGTGTCAGACTGTCATTTGGATTGGGGGGGCGAAGAGGGACTGGACATCTGGAGAATATGGTTGTTGGGCTGTTTATACAGGTGGACCCCTCTTTCCTATGGAAGCCTCGCATCTACATCAGAGGCAGCAGGAAAATGGCCTCCGCTGTCTTCTGCCTTTCACATCTAACTCAAGGGCACCTGAGTGGGTGAACCTAATTGCGAGGGAGTTAGATGTGTGACCTAGTCATCGAGAAAGAAGGTAGCCAGAGGGCCTACGTACAGTCCCCACCAAACTTAAGTCTCAGGGCTTCCCATCCTGGCTTGTTGAATTATCTATTCTGGCAGCTGTTCTAGTCAGTACAGCTGATAGTAAATTTTAATAACTGGCAGTAAAAGTCTTCCCCCAGTGACCTTGATTTTCAATGTTTTCTTGGCCATTTTCACACATTTTTTCAGGTATATATTTTTTCACAGTATTTATTCAGATGATAATTGCAATTCATTTCAGAAACTGGATATCTCTTGTAATTTCCTGGGCTTCTCCTTACCCTGGCAAGTATTCTTTGTGCTTTTTTTAGTCTGAAGTCTGGTAGGTACAAAATACAAAAGTTAGTGTATTTGCTATTTGTTAGGTGCCCTTTCATCCTGGTATTTTAAAACTCTGGCCCATAAAGAAACAACCACACTCACTTCCTCCCTCAATGTTATTGTGCCTCTTGGCAGCTTCTGACATTGTCAGCTGCTTCCTTCTTCTGACACACTTCTGACTCCCGTATCAGCATGCTCTTCTGGGTTCCCCCTCCTCTGGCTGCTCCTCCTCAGCTTCCTGACAGGCTTCTCCCTTTTATCCCTTTACCCAGTACTTGCTGTGCAAATGCTGAGTTCCCTAGGGCTCTTTCCTGGGCGCTTGTGTCTTCTCATTTTACACTTTCTTTCGAGATGATCCCACAGAAGTCATATGGCTTCCAGTATCCACTCCATGTCAAAGATATTCCTCTGTTTCTATTGCTTATAACAGAGTATCTGAAACTGGGGCCAGGCGCTGTGGCTCACACTTGTAATCTCAGCACTTTGGGAGGCCGAGGTGTGTGGGTCACGAGGTCAGGAGTTGAAGACCAACCTGACCAAGATGGTGAAACCCCATCTCTACTAAAAACAAAAATTAGCCGGGCGTGGTGGCAGGCGCCTGTAATCCCAGCTACTCAGGAGGCCGAGGCAGGAGAATCACTTGAACCCCGGGGCGGGCGGCGGTTGCAGTGAGCTGAGATCGTGCCATTGCACTCCAGCCTGGGCGACAGAGTGAGACTCCGTCTCAAAAAATAAAAAAAAAAAAAAATTAAAAATTAAAAACAAGGAATATCTGAAACTGGGTAATTTATAGAGAAAGGAAATTTATTTCTTACAGCTCTGGAGGCCGAGAAGTCCAAAGTTGAGGGGCTGCATTTGGTGAGAGCCATCTTGCTGGTGGGGACTTTGCAGAGTCCTGAGGGGTTGAGGGCATGACATGGCAAGGGGGTGAGCGTGCAAAGGTGCTAGCACAGGTCTCTCTTCCTCTCTTACAAAGCTGCCAGTTCTCCCATGATGAATTCATTCATTAGTGGGAATACAGCCTTCATGATCCAATCACCTTTTACAGGCCCCACCTTGCCATGGTGCCACTTTGGAAATTAGATTTCAACATGAGTTTTGGAGGGAACATTGGAACCATGGCAGCACCTAAATATGCCTGCTGAAGCCCCTTCTCTGTGCTCCAGGCCCACGTGTCCAGTTCCCTGCTTGCCCTCCCAACTTGGTCCCCTCACAGATGACTCACGTGTCCAAAGCGAAATTTGCAGTGCTCCTCCCGGCTCCTCTCTCAGCAGTCCCATTCTCAGGAAATGGCAGGCCAGACGTCTTCCACCACATTCCCACATCCAGTCAGTCAAAAGCCCCCAGAAGTTTGTCTCCAAATTATTTCATGGCTCTTTTCCCCCACCCTCTCCTTTGACCTGGTCAATACTCTCCTGAAACTCCTTCCTCTTTTTCGTCTCTCTTCATGTGTCATTCATTAGATCCACTAAGATCCGCCCCTAGAAGGAGAGGGTGGACTTTCCTGGAACACTGAAGACAAATTTCCCTCTTCCCCCTTTTCATGTTCCCTGTGACTTTTTAAATTAAAAAAAAAAAAAAATCTTTTTTGTTTTGGCCCTGAGTTGCACCGTAAATACAGGACTGAAGATGATGCGACGAGCCCAGACATCGCCATGGCTAAGGTGTAGAGCTGAAGACTTTCTATGTGTCATAAGGAATTCTAGCAAAACCCGGAATACTCAGCAGGAACCTGGAATGGGGTTGGGGTGGAGGACACAGAAATTTCAGTTCAGTTCAGTCATGGGATAAAAGTTACCTCAGTCCCCTAAAAAAATCACAGCACTGTCTTGCCTCATTTCACAATGAAGTATGTGTGCTCCTGCCTTATTCATTCCTTGTATGGTTATTTTAATTATTTTTATTTTGGAGCCGGGTGCGGTGGCTCACGCCCGTAATCCCAGCACTTTGGGAGGCTGAGGCGGACGGATCACCTGAGGTCAGGAGTTTGAGACCAGCCTGGCCAACATGGTAAAACCCCATTTCTACTAAAAATACAAAAATTAGCCCGGCATGGTGGCACATACCTGTAATCCCAGCTGGTAGGGAGGCTGAGGCAGGAGAATCGCTTGAACCCGGGAGGCGGAGGTTGTAGTGAGTGGAGTACGTGCCACTGCATTCCAGCCTGGGTGACACAGTGAAACTCCATCTCAAAAATAAATAAATAATAAAACATATTTTGAACATTTCTCCACAATTAGATTATGAGCTTCTTAAGGACGTTCTGTTTACCTTAAAAGAATCATACATTTCTGTATTAGTTGAATTCAATGAATATTTATGTGTGGGCTCAGATCCTGGCTCCTCTCATTTCCGTGGACTCCAGGGATCTGGTTTCCTCTTCATACAGCGAGGACAGTGAAACCTGGCCTTCACCCCGGCAAAGCTCTCATGAGGATCAGGTGAAACCATGTGTGTGGGAACCCTTTTAAAACTGCAAAGAGCTGCATACACATCTGAGGGCTTTAGGTTCGCAGATGCAATCGGAAGGCGCCGGCGCTGCTAGGCATTGAGCTTCCAGGGGGCACTTGGTGGAGAGCCCGGCACTCTCCTCCCTAACGAACCAGTTCGCATTTCCCTCCTGGCCTCTCCTTTTCAGGGCCCCTAAGGAGTGATCTTCACAGAGAAAGCCAGTCTGTTTAAACGATATTGGAAGTTCTGAATACCACCAGGTCTATTTTTTAAGTCTGAGTTTACATTTAAATCAGGAGCATTTGTCCAGGTCAGTAATTTTTCAGCCCAGCTCCTCCAGAGGGGGCGTGTCCATTACCAGTGAGAATTTGAAACCTTCCTGACGCCAGGAGGCTGAGGTTTTCCTGCACTGGCCTCCACTTGTGTGTGGAAGGGCAGGGGCGGGGCGGCAGGGAGGCAGGAAGAGGGGTACAGAGGGAGAAGGGTGGGAGAGAAAGGTCAAGGAAGCACAGTCATAAATAGAAGTGTCTTTTGCCTTCAAGATATTTCAGGTCACACGGAGAAAGGAAATTCACTCTTAAGAAATAACAAAGAAACAAAAGACTGAAGTCGGTTCAGAAGTGCTGACATAAAGACCGGTTTGGAGGGCAGTAAAATTAATCAGGATTGCCTCCTGGGAGTAGGTGCGTCAGCACAAGGTCCTGAAAGCAACCAGGGGAGAAAGGAGCTCCTGGTTTGGGGATCATAAATCCCTTTTCGAGAACAACCAAACTCCAGTATGAGTATTTAAGCTCCTTGTCATCTAAGCTGGGTCTGGGGTCAGGAGCTTGGATTCTGGTCCTCATTCCAGCGTCCAGCTCATCACAGGCCCTGAGCAAATTCTTTACTCATCTCCTTGTGCAGGAACAGCTGAAAAGTACTTTGGGAAAACTAGTTTTAACTATTACTCCCAAACCTTAATTAGAACTGTATAATTCTTTATCTTTTGTGAAATGAGTTTTAAGCCAGAACAACCGTTGTAATTATTAGAAACATTTTAAATAATTGTCAGTAATAATCTTCATTAATCATAAAAAGGGAAACACATCTATTAATCTTTCGAAGCACAGTTCTCTGATCTTTTGCCAGGCGTATGATTCACTCTTTTCTGCCTTATTTTGTGACAGAATGTGGTCTGTATGGGCCCCCACTCAATATCAACACAGGACGCCTTCCAAAACAATGCAAGAATGTAGGTTCAAGACTGTTTAACGCCCCAGCAAGCACTCATTAGTGGCATTCAAGGCAAGTTTTTTAAAAAAGCGGGGGCGGGCACAGGCTGCTGGGGGTTAATAACTTAGTACTGTGCTTGCCACCGCCCAGTTGTTGCTGGTTTGTGGCAATCACAGCTGCATTGTGTCACACCACTGATTAATTCCCAGGAACTGCTAAGGGCTGACCTTTTCAGATGACTGACCTGACTAAAGAAATCAAACCCATTTGAGGTCATGTCTGTGGGCACAGCAAGCTGACTTGCTTGCATTCTGCCATGCCTTCTCGAGTGGGTGAAAAACAATTGGAATTTCAGTGAGGAACTGGATGTAATATATGCAGTGGCTCAGATCTACTCAGCTGCAACCCAGGTGAGGAGAATATTCCAAGTAAGAAAAAACATGATTTGTCGTTTTCTGGGCTTTGGCACTATATAGATCACCACAGGCAGTTTGTTCCAGGGTAGAGGTCAGGGATGGCTGGCCTGAGGGACACAGAGACCCCAGACTCATCTCCCTCCCTCAGCCCAGGGCAGTAGCTCTCCCTTCAGTCCTTGGTGTCCTCAGACTTTATTACCAGCTCAAATGCCACTCTCCTCGAAACCGCAGTTCAAATGCCACTCTCCTTGAAACCGCAGTTCAAATGCCACTCTCCTTGAAACCGCAGTTCAAATGCCACTCTCCTTGAAACCGCAGTTCAAATGCCACTCTCCTTGAAACCGCAGTTCAAATGCCACTCTCCTTGAAACTGCAGTACGCTGTCAGCATGAGTTTTCGTTGCTCTGTATTGGAATTCACTGTGGCACGGCTGTCCCTGGCTTTCCTCCTTTTCCTATTTCTCAGCCCCACAGCAGTGTCTTGAGAGGACTTGGGTGGATGTGCAGCAGCTGCAGGGATGAAGTAGACGGGAGCAGCCATGGAAGAAACTCCGGTGTCAGTGACGCACTGTGAGGAGGTCTTCCCAGGGAGGCTGTGGAATCAAAATGTTAAAATGGGGTAGAAAAAAAGGGAGCTACAAGATGAAGATTTTGCCTACCACATTTTGAGAAAATTTGAACAGATAAGTGATACAGTGAATGAGGCAGGACTTTCGGCGAAAATCTGAGTAAAATTTGTAGATTCCAGTAAACGAAATCCCTAGAGAAGAGATGCAGCCAAGAGAATGTTAGAAACTTGGTTGCAAACTGTACAAGTTTGAACTGAGAGGGCCAAGTTTGTGGGTTAAGGGAAAATAGAAAAATAGGCATCCCAAGAAGGATACATTGTTTTCCTGTTAAAGAAGTAAGGAAGTACAATTGGAAAAGTATGGGAATGAGTGAGTTTAGGCCTACACAGAGATGCCGCAGCACACTGGTTATTTGCCTTGGGTTCAAATGCCAACTGTACAGCAATGCTGTGTGCCCACAGGCAAATCTTAACCTCTCTGTGCCTCAGTTTCCCCATCTGCCGCATGGAAGATTTAGAATGGCCACCTCATGGTATTATGAAAATTGGAAGAGTTGTCAGGAATGGTGTGTGGCACATAGTACTGTTATTATATTGTTTTATTATATAACATAATTTATATTATTATGTATTATATATTAAATATATAAATATATAAATTATATAAATAAAATATAACATAATTTATATTATACATTATATATAATATAACAATTTATATTATTACATTATAATATAAATTATATGTTATATATAAAAAATAATAAAATTTGAAATATCTAGTGTCATTTATTTGGAATAAAAGAGGGAACTTTATGGATAACCTGATCAAATCCTCTGTAATTCCACAGATGAGGAAACACAGTGTCATTATATGATTTTATTAATCACTGCAGACTCATTTTATTCTTTGGGTCATCCTTAAATGGCTTTCATTTCCTTACACCTTGTCTTCCAGTATGATTCTTGAATGCAAGAACTTGTGTCTTAACTGTGTGCTCCTAACAGTGTTAGGCACACCTAGCAGAACTTAAATACTGGCTAGATTTTTTTAAATACAAAATTTCAGATTTATCCCAGTGGCAACCGTTTACACATTAACAATGATTAGGGTTTTTTGTTTGTTTTTTTAAATACCAGTTTGCTTTGAGTTTTTTAAAACTATAATGCCAGTTTAAAAGATCCAGATGGCCCTGGCAGAAGAGTCTGGATGAGTAAGTGTTAGCAGAGGGTGAGAAGGCCTCCGAAGGAATTGTGGCCGGGCAGAGAGAGAGAGAAACGGTGAAGAAAGCCTCGGTGCTTTGGAAGGAGGCCCGGCGAGGCCCTGGAGCCCAGCCCAAGGTCCTGGCTGCCAAAGGCTTGGAGAAACCTTCTCCAGGAGGTGACGCTTATCCTTGCCTCTAGCTAAGGTCAGAGGAACAGCCCGAAGAGGAGGAAGGCAGGGAAGAGTGCAGCGCTTCATGATAACATCGGTGTGTGAGCAGTTTCACACACTAACTGATTTTCTGTTGAGGGATGGGGTGTAGGATGGGAAAAAGAAGAATAACAGGAAAAAACCAAGCCCAAGGTCCTGATTCTGAGGGATGGACAGACCTGGCCTCTATGGGGCAGGCAGTGGGCTTTGATGGAAAGGAAGAGTCTGGTGGGCGGGTGGAGAAGGGTGGGGGCAGGTGGGGGAGGGTGGGGGTTAGAGTGTGGCCTGAATCTGGTCTCATGAAACTTCTGTGAGTGTGAGTGTGTACACTGGTGAATTTGGTCTCATGAAACTTCTGTGTGTGTGTTTACACTGGTGAATTTGGTCTCATGAAACTTCTGTGTGTGTGAGTGTGTACGCCGGCTGATGGTCCTCCTGACCTGTAATCATGGTCCACAACGCCTGAAAGCCCCTGATATGATCATGAAACTTGCAGGGTGTTCTTTGTGAAAACTATGTTGGGTCAACAGCCAGGTGTTAGTTTCACACTCAGAGGTGAGAGAAAATCACTCTTCTGGAACCACCCTACCTTTTCATTGAGTCTATAGTCCCAGCATGTGGGTTAATGGAAAATAGAAAAATAGGCATCCCAAGAAGGATACATTGTTTCCCGTTAAAGAAGTAAGGAAGTACAATTGGAAAAGTAAGTATGAGAAAGAATGAGTGTAGGCCTACACAGAGATGCCGTGGCACACTGGTTATCTGCCTTGGGTTCAAATGCCAAGGAAATGGCAATGCTTCATTTAATTTGGGTTTCCCAGTTTTCGTTGGTTGTAATCACTTTCTAAAAGCACACACTAGACACATCGTTGCGTGGAGTCTTAGGCGATGAGTGCTGATGTGGGGCAGGAGGCACTGTCCGAAAGGCCTTGTGAGTTTTTCATTTCTTCCTTTAAAGGGAAGGTTTCTCGACTTTGAAATCCTTGGAGATTACTTGACAGAAGTCCTCAGAGCCACGCCAATGGCTTTGAAAGATTTATAACTTCCCTCATGTGCTGAATATATGATGCTCTTACTTAGGAAGAGGAAGAAAATATGTTTACAGTTTCACTTTGAGCTTTAAAAAATTCTTATAACAATTAGCTCTGGATTCAGAAATTATAAATAAAACTGTTTTATTGTCCAATTTACTGAAACATTGTGTCCTTTAATGTTTTAGTCTTTATTGGTCCAGGGATTTAATTTTAATCTTGCATTTTTTTGTAGAAAACAGCTTATGGGCCGGGCGCGGTGGCTCAAGCCTGTAATCCCAGCACTTTGGGAGGCCGAGACGGGCGGATCACGAGGTCAGGAGATCGAGACCATCCTGGCTAACACGGTGAAACCCCGTCTCTACTAAAAATACAAAAAACTAGCCGGGCGAGGTGGCGGCGCCTGTAGTCCCAGCTACTCCGGAGGCTGAGGCAGGAGAATGGCGTGAACCCGGGAGGCGGAGCTTGCAGTGAGCTGAGATCGCGCCACTGCAGTCCAGCCCGGGCTACAGAGCAAGACTCCGTCTCAAAAAAAAAAAAAAAAGAAAACAGCTTATGAATCTTAACTCTAAATATTTATTGTTCTGTACCAATTGTACTGATCTCTAATGTTGGAGATTTGCATTCATGCATGGATGAAATGGATTTGCTATTCTTTATTAGTGGACAATAATGATTGGCCATAGAATTGGGCATAAGTGCAGGCTTTAAAAGCAGAGAAACCTACATTTGAAATTAACCCTGATACACAGGAACACTATAACTTTGAAAGGCATATAAACACTTGGAGCCTCAATGTCCTTAGCTGTAAAATGGGGATAATAAGAGTATCTAATTTACAGAGCTGTTGTGAGGCCTATATAAAGATTTGTGTGGCTGAGACAGTGCCAGTAGTATCCACCAAATGCCATCTCAGTTTCCTCTTCACAAACATAACACACATTTTCCACCGGTTTGAGTCCATGTGACAGCCCTAGCCGCCATACAGATACATGTTCTAGGTGATGCAATTACAAGATAAAGGAGTGTTGTCCTATCCACAAAGGACTTTATGTGAGCAAGCGATCAGCCTTTATTTGTAAAGCCACTGAGTTTTTTTGTTGTTGTTGTTTTTCCTTTTTTCTAGGGGAGCATTGTCCAGCCCATAATATATTTGACATATGATAAACAATTGATAAATTTTGGTATTTAAGTCTGGGCGCGGTGGCTTGTACCTGTAATCCCAGCACTTTAGGAGGCCGAGGTGGGCAGATCACCTGAGGTCGGGTGTTTGAGACCAGCCTGACCAACATGGTGAAACCCCGTCTCTACTAAAAATACAAACAATGAGGCGCAAGGTGGCGGGCGCCTGTAATCCCAGTTACTCGGGAAGCCGAGGCAGGAGAATTGCTTGAACCCAGGAGGCAGAGGTTGTAGTGAACCGAGATCGTGCCACTGCACTCCAGCCTGGGGGACACAGCAAGACTCCATCTAAAAAAAAGAAAAAGGAAATTGGTATAAGGTGTCTGTGAACCAATGTGGAATGATGCCTTGAATATACATTATTAAGAGAGAGAAGCAAGACAACAGAATATATAGTGTGCCACATTTTGTGTAAGAAAGAAGGATAAATTAAAATGTATATATGTACTTGCTCACGTTTGAAAAAAAAAAACACAGGAGAGGGAAAAACACAAACGAATGCACTTGATGACCTATCCTTGTTGGGAGACTGGGGCAGGGTGGTGGGGATGTGCACGGGAGTGAGACTTCTCCGATCAAACGTTTTGACACAATGTTGATTTTTGAACCATTTATTCCCTATGTATTCAGAAATAAAAGTAATTTATAAAGGAAAATGCCTTAAAATTGGACCTTAAGAGAAATAAATTACTAACTCTATATAAAATTGATCCAAACCAACAATAAACGAAAAGGTTAATTTGGGTAACTTGAACATACTACTCAGACTATATCTGTATATCAATATTATTAGGAACTAGGAATTTTTCAGTATAAGAGGAAAAAGATAAAATATAAAAAAGAATTTAAACACTGTTATGTTAAATTTCAATAGCAATATAAACTCATACTATTTCATTATATATGTATTTTTATTATATATATATTCATTACATATGTAAATAAGGTATCCTAGTTGTGTTCCTGAAAAAGCGTCCAAACAATGACGCCCTAGTGGTAACGAACATAACTAACTCATATCTTGCATCTCCTGCTGTAATAAACGGTACAGGCAAGAATAATCAATGGATACTGAAACCATTACATAAAAGTGGCAATAGAACATTCCTACAGGGGCAGAGTACACCCCAGAAATCATTCATTTAAAAGGGAAAAAAATGTTGGATCCAATTTTATATCCACCCAGCGCATCCATCTGACCCTGCCTGCCCCGGGGACCCACTCGCCGTGATCCTAGGTAAAGCAGCCCCAGCGATGGCCGTAAAGTTCCAGCTTCCACCTTGTCACTTTACCTCCTGTAATGACAGGCCCCGCTGCCTTTGGCAAGACCATGTCATTACACCTGCCAGGACAGGAGCTGCAGCAACTCCTGTGCCCAGGTCCAGCAGGACCCATGGGCGAACTGGCTTTCCCCGGGGCTGTGTGGAGGCACCTAGTAACACAGTCCTGAAATACAAGTGCTTTAATACCACGCGAGCTTTGTCTTGCAGGACTCCTCCGAGATGCCGTGGAGCTACACAGCACCTCCAAAGGTGTCTCACACAGCCAAGCAGTCAGCTGTGCTGTTTATCAAGCAGCGGCCAGTTCAGCAGTGGACCATCTTGTATTTTCCCCCGCAATTCATTTTCCCCCCTTTCTTTCTTAGCATTGCACCCCCACCCTGCAAAGCAATAGCATGTAAACCTTGCCTCAGTTGATGTTCCCAGGCAAAGGCACCTTTTCATGGACATATAATAATTAATTTCTCAACCAGGTCATCCCCCTGAGCATCACTGGTAGCACAAAAACTCGATGTGAGGACCCCCTCATGGAATACCTATAAAATATTCTTTATAGCCAAAAAGAAAGAAAAAAGAAAGAAAGAAAGAAAGAAAAGAAAAGAGTTTATTCAAACCTAAAACCTAACTTCCATTATAAGTGCTTAAAAGTAAAAGAGAAAGGACACCATCAGAACCAGGGATGTGTCTCCTTCTGGTCCAAAGTCCCCAAGTCAATGTCGTAAATCAAAACCAAACAGAAGTTAAGGTGGGGAGATTTTCCAGATTAGCCTCCAGATGGAATCCACAAGCCTTGATTAGATCTCAGGGGAAACTGCATAAAAACCTTTAAGGGACAATTTCAAAAATGGTAAAATGACTTGGATATTAGTTGTGATTGTAGAATCATTAAGTTTTCTAGGTATGATGGTGGTATTGTGGTTATACAGGAGATTTTCTTTATTTTTAGGAGATTCATATTGAAGCACTTAGGAATCATGATGTCATACTGACAACTTATTTTCAAAAATGGTGTGTATCATGTGTTTGTGGGGAGACAGAGAGGAGAAAAACCAAATATGGTAAAACATTAACAACCATTGAATCTAGATGAAAAGCATTTGTGGTTTCTTTTGACATTTTTAAGTGTTGAAAATTTTCATAATAGAAAGTAGACAGATAAATATCAGTAAAAACCAGATAAAATTTAGGATACATATGTATTTGAAGAACTTTTTAAAGCCATGTTTTCTTTTCCTCAACCAGTTTCAAATAAGCAGCCAATACTTTATCAGGAACTAATTCATCCATCTCAAAATGGATATTCACACCCAAATTGCTGTGCTTTCAAAAGCTTTTTAACCTCTTGTTTGTTGCTAGCAGTTTCCCAGTGCAAAGAATTTGATGTCATTTCTGCACACCCAAATTCCTGTTGGCAGGATAATCAGCAAGTAATACAGAGAGCTGCTTCCTTCAACAGCTGCATTCAGCACAAAACCGAGGGCCAATGCTGTGGAGAAATAATCCTTCAGCGGTAAGGCATCAGTGATCTTTTCCATGCATTCCAAATACTGTATTGATCCAAATTGGAGCAGCATCATTCTCTACAACTGTACTGGCAACAGACAGCCACAAATGAACTATTTAATATGGCAAAAAGCACAGTTATCTGAGGCTTCTATTATTAGCACCAGTTCTCGACTCACTGGGAAAACTCTTCTTCCACTTGTTAATGCGACAATGGAACATTTGTTTGGACACAGCTTTCCATCATCGTTCTTCCCACCCCGAACTTCCCTTTACCCCCCAGTTGTCTCCAGACGGAGGTGTTTCCAGCTGGCCGCAGTTCAGCGGATCTCCAGTCCGTCTGCCCGTGAGAGTCCCAGGAAAGCTGCCATCTCCAGCGTGTCCATGCTAACTAAGCTGCCCGGGCTTTGCTCTGGACTCCTACGGAGTCCCTACAGGTAAGGTCTTCCCTGCTCCACCCAGGGAGCGGCCCCTCTCATACTGCAGAATGCTCGAAGTCCACAAATGTTCATTCTTCCCTTCCTTACTAGTAGAACTAACGCAGTTAAGGCTGAGCTCATGGTAGGCAACCTCAAAATCTCAGTGGCTTATCAAAAAAGTCATTTATTTTTCTTGCAGGCCAGTGGAGGCAGCTCTGCTTCAAGTTATGAGCTGAGTCAGGGCTGCTTTACTTGTCTCTCATCCTCTGGACCAGTGACCACTTGGGGTGGCAACAGGGCCAGTGGATGAGCAGAGACACAAGGGGCCTTGTAAGGCCTCAACTCAGAACTAACAAACTCGCTTCTGACCACATTCTGTTGTCCAAAGCCCTGCATGAGCTGTAGAAAAGTATTCTCCACTTTGGTGAACATTACTAAGAGAAAAGAGGGAAGGAAGAATTGCAGGCAAGTAATACCACGTGCCTTAGATTCCTATGCAGCTTGGTGTGTACTTGCACCTAAGTTCTGGCCTGTAGGACATGAGGGGAAGTGAGGGGTACAACTCCAGGCCCTGCCCTTGTAAAGACTAGGCCCTGCCTTTCCCTGTCCGTCTGCTGGGGACGTGGTAGGACTGCAGCAGTTGCCTGGCCCAGACAGAGATGGCACAGCTATCCTGCTGATCCCACCTCTAGACTGCCACGTGTACCTCACTTATACTGCGTGGGTTTTGCATCTCAGCTATGGCATCTTAAAACCCAAACTAGCACACCATTCATTCATTCATTCATTCCCCCATTCAACAAGTATGTACTGAGTGTCTTTGTGCCAGGCACTAGGTTTTGGAGAGATGACAGTGAACAAAAACAAACTTGGCTGTTCTGTATCTTGGCTGTGGCGGTGGTTACACAAGCCTACACATGTGATAAAACTGCATAGAACTAAATACACACACAGAGAGGAATGCCAGTCAAACTGGGAATTAAAGAATCAAAAAGTCACTGGTGATTCAACATGGCAGCAGTCCAGCTTCAACCATACAGATGACAGCAGTGTGCTGAAGTATGGCAAAGCAATGATTTAAAAGAAATTGAGGCAGAGCTGCCAGTCAGGTATGCTCACCTTGGACTTTGAAGCAAGACAAACATAAAGGTCTTTGTTCTTTAAGTAGAGTGTCCATATAATTTATCATCCAAACTGAGACACCTGTGAAAATAGTGACACTGGAACAACTTGTGTGACTGATCAGCTGGTCACTCTGTCTTTAAGTCATTGTCTTGTTGAGTCTGTTATCAGAGCCCATGGAGTGCCATGCATGGACAGCTTATTTAGGCACAACAGAGAAAAATTAAAGGGAAGGAGGAGTGAGGAAGAGTGGAAAGGATAAAGAAATAGTGAGCATGGGCAGGAAACAATGCAAGGAGAAAAGCAAACGGGAATCGGATTTTCTACTAATTTGCTGTGTGTTCCTATATCAGTTTATAAATTAGTGTCTATATTTATGACTGACTGGAAGAACCAACTTTTTAGATCCTCTCATCCAACAAAGCTGCAGATTTCTTTCTTGAGATGAAGTTGAGAAAGCTTTAAAACAGGCCAAAGCAACATGAGGACATGTATCATGAGAAGAGAAATGGTCTTCCATAATTGAGTGCTGGGGAAGGCTTGGTGTAGGTAACGTAGAGGTTCTCAAACTGTGGAGAAGCTCAAAGTGTGTTCCTTTGAGCTTTGGTCTTCTTAGGCAACTGGCTAAGCCGCTATACAAAAAGACACCAAACACACTGGCTTCAACAAGACCAGGCCTCTGTTTCTCTTTCGGGTGACAGGGAAGCAGAGGACTAAGCTTTCTTTTCAAAGTCATCACCTGAAAGTTGCCCCATGACTTCTGCTCACATCCCATTGGCCAGAGACTTGAAAGGAAGCTGGGCCCATGCCCTGCCAAACCTCTGGTGGTAAGGCTTTGATTACTAAATGGAAGAAAGGGACACAGCATGTTTTGGAGTTGATACCTAGCTCTTTGGAGGTGACTCAGATCACTTGGGAGAGTCTGTAAGGCCCAGTGGGCAACACCCTAATCCTCCAGTCTCTATGTGAGAAGCTCCACCTTCATCTATTTGACGGTTCTATGTTGCGGGATGTCAGGCCCCGAATGGAGGGACCAGCTGGAGCCGTGGCAGAGGAACATAAACTGTGAAGATTTCATTTTCATATGGACATTTATCAGTTCCTAAATAATACTTTTATAATTTCTTATTCTTCTCTTTAATCTCTTAATCCTGTTATCTTCGTAAGCTGAGGATGTACATCACCTCAGGACTACTACGATAATTGTGTTACCTGTACAAATTGATTGTAAAACGTGTGTGTTTGAACAATATGAAATCAGTGCACCTTGAAAAACAACAGAGTAACAGCGATTTTTAGGGAACAAGGGAAGACAACCATAAGGTCTGACTGCCTGCGGGGTCAGGCAAAAAGAGTCGTTTTTCTTCTTGCAGAGAGCCTAGAAACGGATGTGCAAGTAGGAAAGATATCACTAAATTCTTTTCCTAGCAAGGAATATTGATATTAATACTCTGGGAAAGGAATTCATTCCTGGGGGGAGGTCTATAAATGGCCACTCTGGAAATGTCTGTCCTATGCAGTTAAGGACTGAGATATGCCCTGGTCTCCTGCAGTACCCTTGGGCTTACTAGGGTTGGGAAACTCTGCCCTGGTAAATTTGTGGTCAGACTGGTTCTCTGCTCTCGTACCCTGTTTTCTGTTAAGATGTTTATCAAGACAGTATGTGAACTGCTAAACATAGACCCTCATCAGGAGTTCTGCCTTTTGCCCTTTGTCCTGTTTCCTCAGAAGTATGTGATCTTTGTTCTGCCTTTTGCCCTTTGAAGCATGTGATCTTTGTGACCTACTCCCTATTCATATACCCACTCCCCTCTTGAAATCCTTAATAAAAACCTGCTGGTTTTAAGGCTCAGGTGGGCATCACGGTCCTACCGATATGTGATGTCACCCCTGGTGGTCCAGCTGTCAAATTCCTCTCTCTGTACTCTTTTCTCTTTATTTCTCAGCTGGCCGACACTTATGGAAAATAAAAAGAACCTACGTTGAAATATTGGGGGTGGGTTCCCTGATATCTGGCCCCCATCGGGTTCCCCTGATAGTTCTATCTAAATTTTTATCTGAAAAATAAGTTCCTCTGCTTTAAAAAAGAAACTCTGAAGACCATTTTACAGAAGATTGATTTACCAAGGTGGAAAGAGAAGCTCATCAGTGACATGACTTAGCCAAAAGCACTGGTTATACCTCTATATCTTGTTGCTGATACTGAAAGCCCTGGCCAGTCTTTCTGCCCCAAGGAAAGCCTGGGGAGGGGGTAGGTGATATTGTTAAGAGCCAGGCTCCAGCTCCTCATACACACAGCTCATTTGCTCTTCCTCCCAACCCCCACCTTTGTACTTCTTCCACACACATACCACAGAAAATAAGAATCTCAAGGTTGGAAAATCCCATTTTGCTTCAAGTCAAGTCACTGGGTTGTCCCCATGAAATGTCTCCACAATGTGTGTGCTAGATCTTTACTCTCTGTGGCACTGCCAAGATCCCCTCACCCTGCCAGAGCCCTCTGATGTGCACTCAGAGTGGAGGGGCTGGAAGAGGCGAGTGGGTAACAAGATAATAGGAGCCCCTTTTGATGACTACAGAGCCATCGGGGCAGCCCTGGGCCCCCATTTCAGACTTCCATCTTGTCGAAGCCACCACCATTAGGGTCTCAGTCAGTCATCATTCCAATTTACTTGGGTGGCTGGGTGAGGGCGGAACACTACCTTCCAGCTGTCTGAGATTAAGCAGAACAGCAGCTAAAGCAGTAACAGCAGGTCTCCTTCAGTGGCTTGCCACAGGGAAGTGTGTAGAGGTAGCTGGGCCTTTAAGTAGCTTGCCATAGGGAAGAGGGTCCAGCATGAACTGAACTCAACTTCCATTTGTGTAGCGGTAGCGGGGCCTCAAATGGCCTGGCATAGGGAAGAGGATCCTTCAGTAGCTTGCCACAGGGAAATGTGTAGAGGCGGCTGGGCCCTTAAGCAGCTTGCCATAGGGAAGAGGGTCCTCCTCCACAAAAGGAGACGAGGGCGGGTCACGTGAGTAGGCGGCCTGGGTTTGCTGACGGGCGTCACGGGCAGCCTCCTACCCTCCTCGCCTTCATGTGCCCGCTGGAGCAAACAGTTCTTTTGACAGCCTTGAGCTTTCCCGGGCAGGAACGTACTGGGGCTGCAGTCACCCTAGAAACACGGCTCTGGGCTGTGGAAACGGTGCCACTGCGGAAGCCTCTTGTCGCGGGTGGACGACGTCGTTCTGCGCCCCGCGTTCTTCTGCGGTTCCCACAGCCCGCTCCCACTTCCACCTCGGGGATGTTGCGGGGAGGCCTCAGGTCAGCTCGGCCCTCGGGATGGCGGAGAGCAGATCCGACCCAGGGCCTCTGAGCTCGCGGCCCCGGCACGTCCCGCCTTCTCCTCCGCTTGCGGGAGCCAGGGCGGCTCGGGGAGAAATCTTCTGGACACGGGCCGGGAGAAGAGGAGCCGTGGGCGCCGGCACCCAGCTTCCCGGTGTCAGTCCTGTGTTTTTTTGTTTGTTTTTCTGAGACGGGGTTTCGCTCTTTCTGCCCAGGCTGAAGTGCAACGGCGCCATCTCGGCTCGCTGCGACCGCGGCCTCCCGGGTTCAAGCGATGCTCCTGCCTCGGTCCGTCGTGTTTCTGTAAATTAGAACGGGCCTGTTCGTCACAGCCCGGGCGGCTCTCGGAGCAGCGCAGAGGCGCCCAGCAGGGGGCGCGGCTTCCGGGACGCACCTCGCAGCGCCGCGCGCGGGCTTTCGGGCCGGGACGCCAGGGGGCGGGGCCGCCAGGGGGCAGCGACGCCGAACTGCGCACGCCCTTGGGGTTCTGGCTACGGGTACCCGGACCTGCCCAACAACTCTTCTCCATTCGCGACCTCCAAACCCCTACCCGGTGCCCAGGGCACTTTCCTCCTCTCTCAGGCACGTCCTTGACCTCAGTTGCCACGTGCACAAGCTGGTGCCTTCCAGATCGGTCTTTCTCCACCGGAGTCTCCACCTGCAACTTTCTTCCTTTTCGTCCTTTGCTGGGCTAACCCCTACCCGGCCTCAGCCCTCAGCTGCCGGCTCTAACTGTGCCTCTTTGTCTTTCCCAGATCCCCAGGACCAGACAGGCTCTGCTCCCTGGGTTCCTCTCTCCTTGCTTCCCTCCTCTTCCCTCCCCTCCCCGGGGCTTCCCCATCAGTGTGGATTCCCTGACCTCATAAGGACCTAACGTCTATGCTGGATGGAAGCAGCAAAACGGACCCTCTCACTCTTGCCTTCTCCCCAGCACCAAGGAGAGGCCCAGTAAATACCGGCTGGATAAGCAAAGTAGAAACTGGAGTGGATGGTGGAAAGAGGACGGGAGGGCGGCAGCAGGAGAAAAGTGGGGCCCACAAGGTCAGCTACTGGTCCATGAAGTTTGACGGTGAAGGACGCAGAGGAATGGAGGAACCGTGAGATAGTACAGCAGAGTGAAGGGAAGCCTGACAACACTGGGGCCAAGCCCAGCAAGTTTGAAAGTGGAAGCTAAGGAGCCCTACGGGACAAAGTTGGTGAAGGCGGTGAGGGCAGTAGAGTTGAAGGATGGGTGCTGAATCACAAGAGGCAGCGAGAAAGAAAGTATGCCCAGAGGGACAAAGGAAGCAGGCATCTGCAGGTCTCAGTGTTGTACCTGCCCTGAACCTGTTGTCAATACGTGATTGAAGGGGAGAGGAAGAAATTGTGGTTGCTTATCTCAGGCCGCCTCGGTCTTGTTGGGCCAGTACCAGGTTAGGTCTTCTGTGAAATGGACATTGGGAGTCAAGGGCCTGTGAAGAAATATGCTTGTTTATATATTAGTTAGGATCAACTAAATACCGTAAGAAGCAGAGCCCACATGCAAAGGCGCCACAGTATAACCTCTACCTTACTCAAATCTAATTCTTGCTCACTTGACAGTCCAGGATGAGTGTTCAGGTCAGCGGGTGGTTCCTTTCTTTTTGGTCATTCAGGCACTGCTTTGGTTTGAATGTCTGTCGCCTCCAAAACTCATCCTGAAACTTAATTGCCAATGTGGCAGTATTGAGAAATGGGCTTTTAAGAGACGATCACTGGGTCATGAGAGCTCTGTCCTCATGAATGGACTCATCATTCAGGCGTTAATGGATTAATGGATTATCACAGGAGTGGGACTGGTGGCTTCTTAAGAAGAGGAAGAGACCTGAGCTAGCACACTGAGCCCCCTCACCATATGATGCCCTGTACCACCCTGAGACCGCAGAGAGTCCCCACCAGCAAGAAGGTACTCAGCAGATGGGACCCCGGACTTGACCTTGGACTTGACAGCCTCTAGAGCTGTAAGAAATAAATTCTTTTTCTTTATAAACTGTCCAGTTTCAGGTATTCTGTTATAAGCAACAGAAAACAAAGTAAGATAGGCACCTAGGCTTTGCCATCCCCTAATGTCCTAAGAAAGGGGAAAGAAAATGGAGGAGCATGAAGAGGACATTCCCATGGACCTAGCATGGCAGTAACAGATAGTTCTGCTCACCCTCCTTTGGAGAGACAGTCACACAGCCTCACCCAACTGCAAAGAAGGCTGGAAAGTGTAGTCTAGTTATGTGCCCACAGATAGGGAAATACAGAGACTAGCAGGTAGTTAGTGTGTCTTCACCACTGTGGTAGACAGAATAATGGCCCCCAAAAGATGTCTACATCCTACTCCCTGGACCCTGCGAATATGTATTACAAGGCAGAAGGAACTTTGTGGATGTTCAGGATCTTGGAATGTTATTCTGGATTATCCCAGAGGGCCCAATGTAACTACAAGGGTCCTCGTAGGTGAACGAAGGAGGCAGGAGAGTCAGTTTCAGGGTGATGCAGTATGAGAAAGGCTTGACCACCCACTGCTGGCTTTGAAGATGCGGGTGGGAGGATAAGCCAAAGGATGTAGGCAGTGTGTAGAAAAGACAAGGAATGGGTTTGCTTCTAGAACCTCCATAAAAACACAACTCCTAGGCCAGGTGTGGTGGCTCACACCTGTAATCCCAGCACTTTGGGAGGCTGAGGTGGACAGATCACCTGAGGTCAGGAGTTCGAGACCAGCCTGGCCAATGCGGTGAAACCCTGTCTCAACTAAAAACACAAAAATTAGCTGGGCATGGTGGTGCACGCCTGTAATCCCAGCTACTCGGGAGGCTGAGGCAGGAGAATCGCCTGAACCTGGGAGGCAGAGGTTGCAGTGAGCTGAGATCGCACCATCACACTCCAGCCTGGGTGACAGAGCAAAACCGCATCTCAAAGCAAAAAACAAAAAACACAACTCTTGCTGGCTCCTTGATTTTAGCCCAGTGAGATTCATTTCTAGTTTTTTTTTTTTCTTTGAGACAGTCTTGTTCTGTCACCCAGGCTGGAGTGCAGTAGCGTAATCATGGCTCACTGTAGCCTCAACCTTCCTGGGCTCAAGTGATCCTTCCACCTCCGCCTCCCAGGTAGCTGGGACTACAGGCGTGCACCACCATGCCCGGCTAACTTTTGGATTTTTCGTAGAGATGGGGTTTCACTATGTTGCCCAGGCTGGTCTGAAACTCCTGTGCCCAGGCAATCCTCCTGCCTTGGTCTCCCAAAGTTCTGAGATTACAGGCATGAGCCACTGCACCTGGGCTTCCATTTCTGATTTCCAAAACTCTAGGATAATAAATTTACATTGTTTTAAGCCACCAAATTGTAGTAATCTGTTACAGCAGCAATAAGAAATGAATACAGCCATGCTTGATAATTCCTTTATCAAAAGCTACCTATTGGTGTTAGGAAGTCTTGTTTTAAATTTGAAGACAGTGTTTTCACTTTCTATCTTGTGCACTGACTACCTCATGACCCCTTAGGTACCAGTCAGGACTGGCAGACTTTAATGTGGAGAACTTCTGAAACAGCAGTTCTCAAAATGTTATCTGCATCACCCAGGAACTTGTAACCATGCAAATTATCAGCCACCCAGACTTACTGGATCATAAACTGTGGGGCCCAGCAGCCTGTGTTTTAACGAGCCCTTCAGGTGATTCTGACACTTGCTTAAGTTTGAGAACCGCTGTTCTAGGAGCTGGTCCTGCAGGGAAAGGGTGGCCTCTCAGTACGGGTTCCAGTGTGGCTGGGGGTGGGGGTTAAGGTGAGGGTTTGGTTGTTGTGTCTGGCAATCAGCCAGGCTCCAAAGGGACTGTTTACAAGGCTGCACTTTCCATGTTCTGGTCAGCAGTCTCATGGTTCATTCCATGTTACGAATGGACTGTCACCCCAAAATTAATGTGGAAATCTATTTCCCAGTGTGATAGTATTTGGAGGTGGGGCCTTTGGGAGGTAATTAGGTCATGAGAATGGAGCCCTCATGAATAGAATGACTGTCTAAGAGAACAGAGATGGCTCACGCCTGTAATCCCAGCACTCTGGGAGGCTGAGGCAGGTGGATCACGAGATCAGATCGAGACCATCCTGGCCAACATGGTGAAAACCCGTCTCCACTAAAAATACCAAAAATTAACCAGGCGTTGCAGTGGGTGCCTGTAGTCCCAGCTACTCGGGAGGCTGAGGCAGGAGAATGGTGTGAACCTGGGAGGCGGAGCTTGCAGTGAGCCGAGATCATGCCACCGCACTCCAGCCTGGGTGACAGAGCGAGACTCCGTCTCAAAAAAAAAAAAAAAAAAGAGCGTTAGCTTGCTGATTTTCTGCCATGTGAGGATACAGTAAGAAGGCAGCCATCTGTACCCTCTAAGAGGACCCTCACCATAACCTGACCATGCTGGCACCATAGTCTCAGACTTCTAACCTCCAGAACTGAGAAATAAATTTCTCCACAGCTCTATGACATGGTGTATTTTTTTTTTTTTTTTTGAGATAAGAGTCTCGATCTGTTGCCCAGGCTGGAGTGCAGTGGCGCGATCTTGGCTCACTGCAACCTCTGCCTCCCGGGTTCAAGCGATTCTCCTGCCTCAGCCTCCTGAGTAGCTGCGATGACAGGTGCCCACCAGCACACCTGGCTTTGTATTTTTAGTAGAGACGGGGTTTCACCATGTTGGTCAAGCTGGTTTTGAACTCCTGACCTTGTGATCCACCTGCCTAGGCCTCCCAAAGTGCTGGGATTACAGGCGTGAGCCGCTGCACCCGGCCGGCACGGTATCTGTTACAGCAGCCCAAGCTGAGACGCTCCATGTTGTGGACTGAATGCTTGTGTCCCCCCAAAGTTTCTATGTTGAGATTCTAACCCCATTGTGATGGTAACAGGAAGTGGGAACTTTGGGAGATAATTAGGCCATGATGGTAGAGCCCTCTTGAGTGGGATTAGTGGTGGTCTTAGTCCATTTTGTGCTGCTGTAACAGAATACCTGAGACTGGGTAATTTATAAAGAACAGATACTTGTTCTCTCACAGCTGTTGCATTGGGGGTAGATGGATGGACTTATTTATGTATTGACTGACTGACTGATTGATGGTGCCTTGTTCTGTTGCCTAGGCTGGAGTATAGTGGCAGGATCATAGATCACTGCAGCCTCAAACTCCTGGGCTCAAGCATTCCTCCCACCTCCGCCTCCATGTAGCTGGTGGGGATCAAGTTTCTAACACATGAATCTTGGGAGACGCATCAGACCATCGCAGTGGCCTTATACAAAGAGACACAAGAGCTTGCCCTCTGCCATGTGAGTATGCCACAAGAAGACTGGCATCAGCAAACCAGAAAGCAGGTGGACCCTCATCAGACACCAAATGCTCCTGCACCTTGATCGTGGACTTGCCAGCTTTCAGAACAGTAAGAAAGAAATGTGTGTTTAAGCCGCCCAGTCTATGGTAATTTGTTTTAGCAGCCCACTAAGAGACCCCAAGATATTTTAAAACTCATCAGCACCTGCTTCTGCATCTGGACCCTGATCTTCTGGTGGGTTTACCAGTTACTTGTAGAGTGTCCCGGTGATAGTTTTAGGTGTCAACTTGACAGGATTGAGGGATGCCTAGATGGCTGGGGAAGCACTGTTTCTGGGAAGGACCATGTTTTTGGAGGAGACTGTTGTATGGGTGAATTTCAGAGGAAACATTCAGATTATGGCAGTGGCATTACAAACACACACACAAAAGCTTGCGCTCTCTCTCTGCCATGTGAGACTACCACACACAGACTGCCATCTGCAAACCAGAAGCAGGTGGGCTCTCCTAAGACACCAGATCTGCCTGCACCTTGATCTTGGACTTGCCAGCCTTGAGAACTCTAAGAAAGAATTGGTAGCATGGTCTAAGTTGGAAGGCCTGAGAAATAAGGAAGCACATGGTGGAAGTCAGTTCAAGGATAAAGACTTGAGAATGCCTACTCAGTGGACAGTCGAGAAGATCAACCCTCAATGTAGGCAGGCACTATCTAATCACCTTTGGGCCTAGATGGAACACAAAGGGGGAAGAAGGGTGAATTCTTTCAGAGCTGTGACATCCTTCTCCTCATGCCCTTGTACCACAGAACTCCAGCTTCTTTGGCCTTTGGACTCTGACACTTGCACCAGTGGCCCTCTGGGGCTCGCAAGCCTTTAGCCTTGAACTTAGTTATACCACGTGCTTCCTTGTTTCTCAGGCCTTCCAACTTGGATCGGGCCATGCCACCAGCTTCTCTGATTTTCCAGCTTGCAGATGGCATATTGTGAGGCGTCTCAGCCACCATAATTGTATGAGCCAATTCCCATAAATCCCCACTCATCCATCTCTCTCTTTCTCTCCTGTTAGTTCTGTCTCTCTGGAGAAACTTTACTAATACAGCTGTTAATATCTACAGCTGCTTCATGGAGGACATTCGTTCTCAACCCCATCACACACAGGTAAGACCTAAAGCATAAATGGTATCCCTGGCATCTCCAAACAGCGTTTCTTCATGGAGAATGGGATTTGCCCTGCTCTTTTGGTGGCAGAGTGTGGTCGCCAGAACTGCTCTGCAGGCAGACCGTCCCGGGTCTGGGTCTGACCCTGACATTTGATAACTATGACTTTGGTCTTAAGCAATTTTCTTCCTCTGTGGATTGATATTTGGATATCAATGTGGATAATAATTTCTCACCAAGGTAACTGTTGTGAGGTAAAAATGAGTTAACATAAGTAAAACCTAGCACATGCAAACCATCCGAAATGGTTAATACTTATTATTAGCATTTGAAAAAATAAATGTTTTTGACAATAAGTTTCTTGTACAGTTGTCCTCAGCCAGTTTCAACTGAGCCGATCATTTATGTGACACTTTCATTACCAAATTGATGTTCTCACCCCAATTTCAAGTGCAGTATGAAACTTTGAAATTCTAAAAAAAAAAAAAAAAATTAAGGTTCTTTGGCTCTTGCAGCCTGTATTAATTTCCTAGGGCAGCCGTAACAAAGTAGTCACATACCACATAACATTTCAGTCAGCAGTGGGCTGCGTTTTTGGCAGTAGTCCATACAATTATAACACCATTTTTTTTACTGTACCTATGTTTAGACACACAACTACTTATTGTTACAGTTGCCTACAGTATTCAGAGCACAGTCACATGCTGTACTGGTTCGCAGCCCCACAGCAGTAGGCCATGCCAGGCAGCCTAGCTGTGTAGCAGGCTCTCCTAGCTGGGTTTGTGCACTCTATGATGTTCACACAATGGCCTAATGATGCATTTCTCAGAACGTATCCATGTTGTTAAGTGACCCATGACTATTCATTCTACCAACTGAGAAGCTTAAGTAACAGAAATTTATTTTCTCACAGACTTGGCAGACAGAAGCCTGAAATCAAGTTGTTAGCAGGGCCGTCGCCCTCTGAAGGCTCTAGAGGCAAATCTTTTCTTGCCTCTTGCAGCTTCTGGTGGCTCCCAGCAATCCCTGACATTCTTTTCCTTGTAGTAACACAACTCCAATCCCTACCTCAGTCTTTACACGGTGTAAACCCCTGTGTCTCTAAATCTCTCACTCTGCATAAGGACAAGTCTTTGCATTCAGGGCCCCTCAAATCCAGTGTGACCTTAATTTGATTACCTTTGTAAAGATGCCATTTCCAAATGAGGTCACATTCGTATGTACTGGGGGTTAGGACTTGAACATATATTTTTAGGGGGCACAAGTGAACCCACATCAGAGGTCAAGCCACAAAGCAGCCCACATGGCGAAACCCGTTTTGTCATGAACATGTAAACTGAAGTAAGGGCCACGCTGCCTTGGAAAGCATTCTGTGTTGTCATTCCAGAGCCCCGGGGGCTGGATGGTGACAACAGAGGGGGGCTGCAGATCTATGGGCTACTCTTTGCAGAGGCAATGAGTACGGACTGCCACAGCATCCAATTAATTTCCTGTAAGAAAACATTTTATTCGTTGATAAAAAAGCTATACTTATTAACACTGCATAACATTCCTGTGCTATCAAATGGGAATCTCCAGAAATGAATCTGAATAGCTATAAACCCCACATTTTTCTGCAGATACATGTGTGGCCACCTGAGAGCCAGGTCCCTCAGTGTCCACAGACGTAGCCCTGCCACCTACCACCTGCTTCCCAGAGCAGATGAAGCTTCTGCTAACTCAGGCTTATCCCAGTCTCTATTTCAGGCCATCGACTGGATGAATAATTAATTTAATAAGCATGAAACAGCTTGCAAAACATTGGTGAGTGGCTGAGGGCCACGAAAGGAGACCATCGTGTGGGCCATCTTTGAAGATGAATCCAACAGCAGTGACTCTCCCTGAGTCCTCCCCCCATCTTGCTTTCTGCTTTTTCATACAATGGCTTATTCACTGCATGTGACATCATCACTGGCACTATGTTGATCTATCAAATTTCCTGTTTTGTGGGTTTGTTTTGGATTAAAGGTCTACTGATCTGAGCTTTGAGCTGTAAGGCTTGACTGTGAGCACAAACTGAAGAGTGTGGCACCTCACGCTGCGTAGGAAGCTGAATGACAGGTGTTGGCAGTGAGGGGTGGGGAAAGCTGTCAGGTAGCAAACAGCTGTTTTTTAGGCTAACCATTGAAGGGAAGCTCCTAATCACTGAGTTAACTTTTGGCAGAGATTAACTCAGTCTATCTATTGGGACGTGAAGGATTTTAGCATATACAGGTATGTTAATTCAGAGGCTCTGGAATGCATAACAATTTCCCCTATTGAAATTTATGATAAGTAAGTGTTCAACTTACTGGAATTTTCCCCACAAGACTCTTCTGGGATGAATTTGCCTTGGGGAGAAGACTACATAATTGAAAATCTGCATCCAGGCCTTCAAGAAGCAGCATAATCTCCAACAGTCTGCTTTTCAGTTTCTGTCAAACGTCTGGCTTCTCTCGAAGGGATGTTTGGGATGGTGCTCATGAGTAGGGACGGCCACTCTCCTCTGAGCCTCCACCCTCCTGAACCTCCACCCCCCTGAGCCTCCACCCTCCTGAACCTCCACCCCCCCAGCCTCCACCGCCCTGAGCCTCTATCCTCCTGAACCTCCACCGCCCTGAGCCTCCACCCTCCTGAACCTCCACCGCCCTGAGCCTCCACCCTCCTGAACCTCCACCGCCCTGAGCCTCCACCCTCCTGAACCTCCACCGCCCTGAGCCTCCACCCTCCTGAACCTCCACCCCCCTGAGCCTCCACCCTCCTGAACCTCCACTGCCCTGAGCCTCCACCCTCCTGAACCTCCACCCCCCTCTGAGCCTCCACCCCCCTGGGCCTCCACCCTCCTGAACCTCCACCCCCCTGAGCCTCCACCCTCCTGAACCTCCACCGCCCTGAGCCTCCACCCTCCTGAACCTCCACCCCCCTCTGAGCCTCCACCCCCCTGGGCCTCCACCCTCCTGAACCTCCACCCCCCTGAGCCTCCACCCTCCTGAACCTCCACCACCCTGAGCCTCCACCCTCCTGAACCTCCACCGCCCTGAGCCTCCACCCTCCTGAACCTCCACCCCCTCTGAGCCTCCACCCCCCTGAGCCTCCACCCTCCTGAACCTCCACCGCCCTGAGCCTCCACCCTCCTGAACCTCCACCCTCCTGAACCTCCACCGCCCTGAGCCTCCACCCTCCTGAACCTCCACCCCCCTCTGAGCCTCCACCCCCCTGGGCCTCCACCCTCCTGAACCTCCACCCCCCTGAGCCTCCACCCTCCTGAACCTCCACCCCCGAGCCTCCACCCTCCTGAACCTCCACCCCCCCGAGCCTCCACCCTCCTGAGCCTCCACCCTCCTGAACCTCCACCCCCCGAGCCTCCACCCTCCTGAACCTCCACCCCCTCTGAGCCTCCACCCCCCTGAGCCTCCACCCTCCTGAACCTCCTGTTTCAGCTGATGCACCTTCAAGCACAAGGTCCTGTTCCTGGGCTCTGTTAAAGCTTCCCTCAAGAAAAAAACCTTACATTTGCCAATGAACTTGATGTAAAGTTGTGAAGAATATTTACTCTCCTTTAAACATTTATTGAAGCTGGGAATAAACTTAACTGGACCTATGTATAGAAAATCTTAAATTTCTACTAAGAGGTAAAAAAAAGAATTCCTTTCCTTTCCTTAACAATTCAGCTCCCATTACAGAAAACCAAACAAGATGGGATTCTGTTGTGAGGGTACAGAGCTTCAGTGTCCCGAAGCCAGGTGTTGGAGCCCAAGCAGGGTGAGGACAGAGTCAAGGAGGCCCATGTAGTGGTGGGGCATGGCCTGGCATGGGTCTCAGTGCCCAAGCAAGGTGAAGAGGGGACCATGCAGGGAGTGAGGGTGTCACTGCCAAGCGAGGTGAGTAGGGCCCGTAATTTTGAAAAGTCATGAAAGCTGAGGAAGGGCTAAGGCACTATTCTAGATCGAAGGAGACTAAAAAGACGCAAACACTAACAATGCACAATTCTAAACTGAAATCTTTGCTCTAAAGGACAGTAGGACAATGGAAGAAGCTTGGATGGGGTCTGAGCATTAGGCAGTAGTAATGCATTGATGTTGATTCCCTAATTTTCATGGTTGTATGCTGATGATGCAGGAGGTTCTTGTAGGAAATACACCTTCAAAAGTATTCTGAGGTGATGGGGCATCATATCAGCGGCTTATTCTCAAGTGGTTCAGGAAGAAAAAGTTTTATACTCTACTTCTTTGGCAAGGTTAGATTGTTTCGAAATACAATTTTTTAAAAACCAGCATTTGTCAACCATCAGTTGGTAAAAGGTGAAAAATAGTGATAAGACCTACTGTTTGTGAAGGTGTGGAGAAACAAAGTTTCACACACTATTGTCAAAAGTATAAATTGTTACAATATTTTTGGAGAGCAGTTTTCCAATATCTAGCAAAAATTTAAAAGCAAATCTTAACTCCGCAATTCTGCCTTTAGAAATGTATTTGTAGAATAACATATGGGATAGAAAAATGTATTTTATTGCAACACTGTTGATACTAACAAAAACTGAAAACCACCAAAACATTTATCATTAGGGGGTTAAGTAAAGTATGATATAACTATACAATGAGTTTACTAGGAAACCCTTAGGAAGAATGCAGAAAGATGTATGTTGACTTTTACAGAAAGGTGAGCTACTGTCTAAACGCAAATGTGCCAATATCATGTATATATAGTAAGACTCCTTTTGTTAAAAATCAAAAGCACATGTTTAGAAGCAAAAGCACTCATGCAAAGGCCCGGTATAGAGCAGTGGCTAAAAACAGTGCCAAGGTACTGCCTCAACTTCCTCTCACATGCTGCCCTGGTGATACTGAGGCTGGTTCAGGAACCATGACAGCCTGTTTGTATGAATCCCTTAAAGTGTGAAGGCACAAATTACTTAGTTTCTTTCGTAACAGTCACCTAATCCCTTAGTTTAAAATGGTTGTGTTCATGGAATACTATGCAGCCATAAAAAAGGATATCACATCTTTTGCAGAAACATGAGTGGAGCTGGAGGCCATTATCCTAACAGAACTAATGCAGCAACAGAAAACCAAATACCGCATGTTCTCACTTACAAGTGGGAGCTAAACAATGAGAACACGTGGACACAAAGAGGGGAACAACAGACACTGGGGCCTACTTGAGGGTGGAGGGCAGGAGGAGGAAGAGAATCAGAAAAAATACCTATTGGGTACTATGTTTATTACCTGGGTGATGAAACAGTCAACACCAAACCCCTGTGATGCACAGTTTACCTATATAACAAACCTGCACATGTACTCCTGAACCTAAAATAAAAGTTACAATAAATAAAAAATAAAATGGTTGTGTACTGACAAGAAATAAATGTTCCAGACCTGGTTGGCTCCTACCCCCTTAAGAACTCCCAGCACCAAGGACAGCTTCACAGTGATGTGCTGAATTTGTTTTTTCTCTGCCCCATCCACCATTTTCCTTCTGATAAGATTTTGAATCCCTGGTTAATTAATGAAGAACTAACCTTACAATGGGTATATGCTTGTGGTCCCTTTGCACCAGCCCCAGCCCACCTAAAATACTACAGCTGTGGGACTGCCTAAAGAATGTCGGGAAGGCAAGAGAGGTGAGCCGAGGGTCCCCAGGTGGAGGCCTCCACAGTAAGTGCCACAAGGTCACTGGGTCATCAAGGGCATGTTCTGTGAAGATGTTCTAGCCATGGTGTCTGTCCACTGTCCTGTGTGCCTGACTGCTTAGACACAGTGGACAGTGGTCTTAGCCAAGGCCTAGTGTGTTCAGGGGCAGATCCCAGGCTTCTCCTAAATGCACTGGCCATGAAAAGGGGCAGTCAGCTTCAGAGGGAGT
Organism: Chlorocebus sabaeus; assembly: GCF_047675955.1. Taxonomy (NCBI): domain Eukaryota; kingdom Metazoa; phylum Chordata; class Mammalia; order Primates; family Cercopithecidae; genus Chlorocebus; species Chlorocebus sabaeus. The sequence goes on along the minus strand of NC_132926.1, from coordinate 1,304,991 downwards.
TGAACTGGGGATGGGGAAGGCTTTGAAGATGCCCCTCAAAGCCCCACTGGATGTCAATCAGCCAGTTTCCAGACAAGATAAACTAGATAATTTGCAGGATTCTAGGTGCGGGTAGAGATGAGAATGGAATTGCGAAATGTAACTCTTCCCATAGAAGTAGCTAAAATGGCCGGGCACGGTGGCTCATGCCTGTAATCCCAGCACTTTGGGAGGCCAAGGTGGGTGGATCATAAGGTCAGGAGTTCTAGAACAGCCTGGCCAACACGGTGAAACCCCATCTCTACTAAAAATACAAAAATTAGCCGGGCGTGGTTGTGGGCTTCTATAATCCCAGCTACTCAGGAGGCTGAGGCAGGAGAATCGCTTGCACCCGGTAGGTGGAGGTTGCAGTGAGCCAAGATCGCGCCACTGCACTCCAGCCTGGGCGACAGAGCAAGAATCCGCCTCCAAAAAAAAAAAAAAAGTAGCTAAAACAATTTGTGTGTGTGTGTTGGGGTGGGGGAGGAAGGTGTTAAGATCACAGGAATAAATAAAAATGTTAGTATAGTATTGCTATCACAGTATTTCTGTTGTTACATGCTTGAGTCAATCTTTGCTTTTAGAGGAAAAAACTATCCTGAAAAAGAAGCTGGAACCTGGAACTCCATGATTTGTGCTCACTGAGGGTTTTTTGTTTTTTGTTTCAATGGTATATTCTGAGGACAGGGTCTAATAAATAACTTCTTAGTTATTCAAATGACTTCTGAATGAAAAATCAAAAATACTGAATTGAAATCACCCCAAAATGTGTTAACTATTAGCAAATAGCTAACCTCTTGTCTTGTATCCCAGATATTGTTTTGTGGAAGGAAATGAACTTGCTGGATGAGACCAACTGAAACAAAATGGAAAGCATGGCAGTGTGCCATATACATATATATACACACACACACACACATATATACACACACACACTCTTTACTAAGGCCAGGAACTTGAGGGGAGGATTTTTTTCTTTCCCAGTCTGGATTCACTTTAGAATCTTGGGTTTAGACAACAACTTCTATAGTTCTTGAACCAAGTTCCCTTTTATTGAAAGTTAACAAAATACAAAGAGGGGCTGTGGGCTGTGAAAGGATTCTGTAGAAAATTCTAAGGCCCAGGTTAAGAGCATGCAGACAGCAGTGTATCAGTCAGATTCTAACCTGACAATCAGAAACCACTCAAGTATTCAGATGGAAGAAATCTAATGCAGAGAATAGGTGGCACACTCAGAGTCAACATCAGAGAAAGCACTGCCACAGATGCTATCAGACACAGCTTTTTTTTTTTCTTTTTTCTTTTTTGAGATGGAGTCTTGCTGTGTCACCCGGGCTGGAGTGCAGTGGCCGGATCTCAGCTCACTGCAAGCTCCACCTCCCCGGTTTACGCCATTCTCCTGCCTCAGCCTCCCGTGTAGCTGGGACTACAGGGCCCGCCACCTCGCCCAGCTAGTTTTTTGTATTTTTTAGTAGAGACGGGGTTTCACCCATGTTAGCCAGGATGGTCTCGATCTCCTGACCTCGTGATCCGCCCGTCTTGGCCTCCCAAAGTGCTGGGATTATAGGCTTGAGCCACTGCGCCCGGCCTAGACACAGCTTTTAAACTAACAATGTTACTATGTTCAAGGAAAATAAAGTTACATTTGAGAATCTGGCATACTATGAAAAAGGAAGAAGGTCCAGTGCCGTGGCTCATGCCTGTAATCTAGAGCTTTGGGAAGCTGGGGTGAGCAGATCACTTGAGGTCAGCTGCTCGAGACCAGCCTGGCCAACATGGCACAACCCCTATCTACTAAAAATACAAAAACTAGCCAGGCGTGGTGGTGCACACCTGTAATCCCAGCAACATGGGAGGCATGAGAACTGCTTTAACCTAGGAGGCAGAGGTTGCTGTGAGCCAAGATTTCACCACTGTACTCCAACCTGGGTGACACAGCAATACTCCATCTCCAGAAAAAAGGAAGCAAATGAAAAGTCTATGACTGAGAAACAGAAAAACTTAAATTGAGCACTCAGTGGGTATATTCAAGCCAGATTACATAGCTAAAGAGAAACTTAGTGAACTGGAAGGTAAATTAGATCCAGAATGAAGCCTGGGTAAAGGAGTAGGGGACAAAAGGATGGAAATGAGCACTTAAGAGGCACAGGAGACACAGTGAGGCGGCTTTATTTGGAGTCCTAGAAAAAAATGAAAAAAAGAATAGTACAGAGCTAATATCTGAGCACGCAATGGCTGAGAATTTACCAAAACTCATGAAAGACAAATACACAAATTTAAAAGCCCAGAGAATACAAAAAAAAAAAAAAAAAAAAAAAAAAAAAAGGATTACCTTTAAAAAATCCACACCAAAATAAAACACAGTGAAACTGGAATAAACCAAAGATTAAAAAAATCTTAAAAGAAGCTATTTTAAAAAGAATACATTAAACTGGCAAATGAACAGCCAGAGTGGAAATCACAGTTCAGTGGCTTAAGCATCCAATGCAACAAAAGAACACGAGGTCTAACCTAGAATTCCATTCCTACAAAAAATCTCTTTTAAGAATGAAGCTATTTTTAGGCAAATAAAAATTGTCAAGTTTTACCTCTACCAGGACAGAGTATTCTAAACAAAGTTTTTTAGAGAGAAGGAAAATGTCCCCAAATAAAAAATTGCAGAGGTGGAGAAGAATGAAAGGAAATAAAAAAGTTGGGCAGGGTGGCTCATGCCTGTAATCCCAGCACTTTGGGAGGCCAAGGTGGGTGGATCACCTGAGGTCAGGAGTTTGAGATCAGCCTGGCCAACACAGTGAAACCCCGTCTCTACTAAAAATACAACAATTCGCCGGGTGTACTGGTGTGTGCCTACAGTCCCAACTACTAGCGAGGCTGAGGCAGGAGAATTGCTTGAATCTGGGAGGTGAACACTGCAGTGAGCAATGTCCGAGATTTTGCCACTGCACTCTAGCCTGAGTGACAAAGCAAGACTCTCTCTCCAAAAAAAAAAAGAAAATGAAAAGTAATTAAAATAGTAAAAATGTAGATAAATCTAAAATAAACATTTGGTATAGAAAACAATCATAACATTTTAATATCTATCTATTTATCTATAATTAAAATTAACCAAAACAACAGCATATAGGATGGAAGGTAAATTAAGTTGAAGTATTCTAAGAACCTTGCATTGTCTAGGATGAAGATAAAAGTATCAATTAACATTGGGTTTTGATAAGAATCCACCTGTTAATTCCTAGGCCACTAAGAGAAAAAGTATGTAACTTCCAAACCAAAAGATGGAAATATAGAGTATGAATAGAATCATTCTAATCCAATCCAAATGAAGGCAATAGAAGAGATAACACAATTTAGGTTAGGTGGAGTAAATGGAAAGCAGTGAATAAGATTTAAACCCAAATCCTTCAGTAACTATACATTAAAATGCTAAATGATCCTGTTAAACTAGTTATCAGACTGGATTAAAACAACAACTATATGCTATTTCCAAGAGGTACATCTAAAACATAAAAATACAGAAAGGTTGAAAGTAAAAGGAAGGAAAGAGAAATGCCACATAGCAGTAACCAAAAAGGAAGCTGATGTTATTAATACCAGAAAAAAAGGAGACTTTTAGTAAAAGGCATTACTAGAGATACAAGGTTTACTTCATAAAATTTCAATTCATGTAACAATTTTGTATTTGTGTGGCCTCAAATATATAAAGCAAAATTCACAGAACTATATCTAAGTAGGGATAACTCAACAATTGTCTCATTAATAGAACAAGCAAATAAAACTTCATTAAGAGCAGAGAAGATCTGAACAACGTATTACAAACAATGTAATGGCTTTATGTAGACGACTGCATGCAGCATCTGCAGAACATGCACTCTTTTCAAGTGCCCACAAACCTTCGCTAAGGTTAAACATGTGCTGGGCCATAAAGCAAATCTCAACACATTTCAAAGGAGAGCAGTCAGATGGAGTATGTTTTGTAACCACAATAACAAAAATATAACTAGGAAATTCCCATGTTTTGAAGTTAAAAAATACTCTTCTAAATAACCCATGGAATCTGTTGTGATTTCCCAATTTTCATTCCTAACTTTGATTATTTGTGCTTTTCTTTTTCAATCACATCAGAGGTTTACCAATTTTCAGTCTTTTCAAAGTACCAACCTTGACTTTGTTGGTCTTCTTTATTGTATTGTTTGCTGTTTCATCAACTTTTGCCCTCATTCTTATCTCTTTCAACTTTTAAAAAGATAGTCAATTTAACAACGTTTGTACAAAATTTTTATAAAATACAGAGCATTTTTATTAAGCCTTAAAATAATCTTGTAAACAGGCCTTTTCCCTCATTTTACAGATGAGAAAATGACAGAACAGGAAATAAATTCGTATTATTGCATTGAATGGAACATGGCCCTATGGTCTGCACCCAAGACCAGAGGAACTTCGCCTGCTCCTCTCTGGGGCTTTGCCCTGCCCACCTCAGGACCACTACTTATCCTCTGAGCTCTTAAGGGACACTAACCAGAAATAGCCATGGTTAAGACAGTAGAAGTCTGGCTCTCACCAACCCTTCCTACAGTCATCTCCAGCACATCTGAGTATTGCTGGGAAAACACAGGGGAAACAAAATATACCACGTGAGTGAGCAAGCTGCCCAGGCCAGAGAAGCAAGCGTGAGGCAGCCCTTGACCCCCAACACGTGTGGTTACTGGCCTCAGCCGGAGGCTCCTCTACTGAGCCCTTTTGCAGCCCGACAAAGACAAAACATGTTTGTTTAGACAATGGATTGCTTACTTAGAAGCAAGATACCTCTCAGGTGCGTTCAAAAAATCACTTTTCTCATGTTTCTTCTGAAGTTGTGTCTGAGTAGGGGGTGGTCCTTGAGGGATTTCCTCGACTTCCAGGTAAGAGTTGTCCTCCATTACCCAAGCATCTAGATGCTGAGTCCCTGGACAGGGCCACTACACTTACTCATCATACTCACTCCATACATTCTTATGCAAATACTTCTCATTCTAGGCAGCCTTCTAAGGACCTGAACACTTAATGCTTCCAATCCTCATTACAACCTATGAGGTTGCTACTATTATCATCTTTACAAAAGACAGGTGAGGGCCTGGCATGGTAGCCTGTGGCGGCTTAGGCCTGTAATCTCAGCACCTTGGGAGTCTGAGGCTGGACAGATTACTTGAGGGCAGGAGTTCGAGACCAGCCCAGCCAACAATGATGAACCCGTCTCTACCAAAAATACCAAAGTTAGCCTGGCATGGTGGTGCATGCCTATAATCCCAGCTACTCTGGAGGCTGAGGCATGAGAATTGCTTGAGCTCAGGAGGTGGAGGTTGCAGTGAACTGAGATCATGCCGCTGCAGTCCAGCCTGGGCGACAGAGCGACTGTCTTTTTTTTTTTTTTAAAAAAAAAAAAAAAAAAAAAAGGCCGGTGAGGACATTCTAGTTTAGTTTCTTGCCTAAATTCATCTGGAAAAAAGTGAGCGTCCTTATTTGAACTCAGATTTACTGGTAGAGAGACCATGTCCTCGGTCACTATACTTCACTGCCTCTACACAAGTTTCCTGCAGTTTCCTTAGCACAATGACACTATCCATAGCCTCAGAAAAACTGCCAGGTCTAAATGAGAACGGCTCCTCAGTAGGAAGAAAATTGAAGTACTATATTCTGCTTCCTTCTCCATGTCTCTAGGTCAAGGCCCTTAGCTGAAGTTGGAGAAGAGGAATGGTCTTCCCAGCCTAGGGACTCCTGGGTACAGCTGTGGCCAATTCCTCAAGGTCTTGATGCAGACAGACTTCAGGTCCCCAGTGTCTGTCTTCAGCTAACATATCTTCAGGTGTTGTCCTAGTGGTGATCTTCTCGTTTTTGAATCCCATGAAGGAAAATTCCCCTGCATTGCAGGACTGGTGTTCAGTATCGTTTCACACCCAGTGTCTCCATACATGAAACATGAAATTATTTTCCAGGCTTTCACCTTCAGACAAATTTGCTAAGAAAGATGTGCGCTCCTATGGAAGGCTATTCCATACTCACTGTTTCTTTTCAGGCTTTTCCTTTCTCTTTCTCCTCCCCACTTTTCCCTCCCCCTTTATTTTTCCCACTTGCATATCATTCTCTGGAAGGAATTGGGGGTGGTCCCTAAACCACATTCCGTCCCTGGTCTGAGCAGGCACAGCTGCACCAGTTCATTAGGTCTGTGCTACAACGGAGACCCCTCATGTCTGGGAGCAGCCTGCATGGCTTGTATCTGGCTGTAGGTACACTTGAGGACCTGGGCCCATTTCCGGAGCATGTGAGTAGATGGGGGCCGCAGTAGGAGCTTGTCTGGTGCTTGGGGGGCTGAGACACTCAGAATCCCCACCTGAGCTGTGGCCATCCTCTCCTTTGTTATTTAGCCTGCATCTTCCCCAAAAGTAGACAGTGCATTAGGTTCAGCTGGAGCTCAAGTACGGGAGCTCTCCTGTGTGAGGAGCACATGGAAACCTCAGGTTAAAAAGAGCCAGCGCTGGTCTCATCTTCAGCAAAAGGAAGCCCAATCCATGTCCCCACGACTACTGGGAACAAGTACTCCACAGCACCCTCCTTCCTGCCCAGACACCAGCCCTGCCGGAGACCAGCCTTGCGGGAGGCTGCCTGGGCACTTCCATAGCCGCCTTTACTCAGGTCATCCCAGTTCCTACTCCTCTCTCAGAAAACCCAATTCAACGTCCTGCCTAGATGTCACCACTTCCTCCCTCTTGGCTGGTTCTAGTCACCGTCCTCTGATCACGTGCAGTCTTAATTCAGACATCCATTACGGTGGTTCCGCTCACAGCCTTTCTCCTTTCATTCATCCTTATCTGCCAGCATCTACTCCTGCTGCCATCCTCTCCCACCCAGTACGTGGGACAGGGACGGTGCCTAGTAAATCCTCAAGTATTTGCTGAATAAACCAGTCCAAGTCTGTGTATAGGGTCAGGCTTCCCAGTGTCATGTGCAAAGAAGGATAGAGAGCAAGTATGACCAAAACAGTCCAAAGTGGAGCAATGGCAGAAATGCTCCATCTCCCTTTCCTCCCTCAACTCCACCCTTCCCCACTGCAGCCATCAAAACTTACTGGTAGAGGTTTGGATACAAAGTGAAAGAATTATACTCCTAGAAGAGAGCATGGAAATTATCTGGCTAGAGAGAGAGGAGTCCTAGAGGGAGACGGGAAACTACATGGCTGAGACTGTTGTCTTGTAAAGACAGCGGGTTCTGAAACCAGAGACCAGACTTAGAATTCAGCCTTTACTGATTGGCCCACTCACAGTATTCTCAGACAGGTTACTCAATTCTCAGAAGAGTCTATTTTTACCCTTGAGTTACCTAGTTAACAGCTTCATACACAGCAGCATTTTATGTTCAATTCTACACGGTCCTGTCAGAGCTGTGTGTGGTGACTGACCACTCACACAACCTACCTGCTCCCATGAGTTAGGATCTAGCCCAGTATGAGGATCACATGGCTCCACTGTGGTCCCCTCAAAATCTATCCTGTGCTCCTCTTAGGGAGGCACCTTCTAACTTCTGGTGAAACCAGCTGAGCTGCTAGCCCTGTGGGATGAGTCCACTGCCCTCTCTGGTTTGGATCTGGTATATAACTTACCCCACAAAGATCTGACACATAAATGGCTCTTGGGTATCCTGCATCTAAACTCACAGCCCGTTTTGATTTAAGGAATTTCTTTATTGGAATTCCACTTTACCTAGCCACAAGGAGCTGGCTTTCATGACAAAGAGAAAGTGAGCCCTGAACAAAGTATTCGTTAACATTTTACAACAGACAATATACACATATACTGCATGACATCTTTACAATAACATATTCCAAACAATCAAACACTTAACAGGATTAAGAAACAATTTCCTTCTCTCTAGATGACTGGTACTTAGCTTTTTAGCTTCTGCACTAAGATGCGTTCCTTCTCAGCATTTCTATTGATAGGAATCCCTGAATCAACTCTGTCATGTAAGGTGCAAATTCATGTTGACGGTGTGTTCCATTAGTTACTGAATGTGTCAAAATCCTCTCCACGGTAGAACCTTTTATTGTAGCATAATGTGTGAATACCACTTCCAGGTTATCCCTCATCACAAATTCATCATTATGGGAGTTCATCTGAAACTTTAAAAAAGTTTCATCTATTCAACTAATGTATCACAATAGTACGTTCATCAATTTGCATTTTTTATGAGTGACTCTCTCCTATCTCCTGTTAGACTTGTAAGTCTATGTTTTCTACTTTTCCTAAAAGGAAATCCAAATTTTGTTTCAGAAGTCATCATCACTGCCCCCTCCCAAACCAATTACATCAAGTTTATACTTAAAGACCACTAATATTAAGTAAATTTATATTCCCTGAAACCTACCTCTCCCTGAATTTGCCTGTTGGAGGCCTTTCTCAGTTTTCCCACTGACCAATGTGTAATTGGGATTCAAAGCTATACCTGAATTTCCTACATTTCTAGTAACAGAATTTACCAAACATGAACTTTCTGATGGTGACTATGTAACTTCTAACTGAAGTCCCTTCCTCATCTGTGTTTTATGTCCAGAAATGTCTACTAATTTTGAAGACATTGCTTCACATTCCATCACTTGGGTAGGTTTTTATCTCAAGTATGGAATATTTTATATCCCATAAGAGCTGAACTGCTTTGATACTGGAGCCTTTCTTGCTTGCTATGATTGAAAATCATAGAAAGGATTCCTCCCAATCCTCTAGGATGGTTTCATTTATACTGTGTAAATTACAAGTCATGACCCCATACATTCTTATATTCATAAGGTATTTCTTCCATTTGAGTTCAGAGACTTGGTAAGCTCTGCCTACTACAGAGGCAGCCTCATCCTGCTCCCATCCAGGGCATTCCCTCCCTCATAGGTTCTCTTCTGGGATGTGCCACTACAACTTCCCACATATATCACACTTAAAGACTCCTCTCCAGTATGGGTTCTTTTATGCTTGGTGAGATTTGATCGGATATTGAAAGCCTTACCGCACTCATTACATCGGTATGGCTTCCTTCCAGTGTGGATCCTTTTGTGCTGGTCAAGGACTGATCTATAATTGAAGGATTTCCCACACTCACAATTATAGGGCTGCTTCCCCTGGTGGACACTCTTATGGTTGATAAGACTTGAGTGTGAGATGTAAGCCTTCCCACACTCATCACATTCATAGGGCTTCTCACCTGTGTGGATCCTTTTATGCACTGTGAGACCTGAGCTGTTCCTGAAGGCCTTCCCACATCTATCACACACATAGGGTTTCTCCCCTGTGTGGACCCTCTTGTGCTGAGAAAGGAGAGAGCTGTAACTGAAAGATTTCCCACACTCGACACACTTGAAGGGTTTCTCTCCAAGATGGACTCTTTTATGGCTTATCAGAGTTCTGCTTGAGAAAAAAGCTTTTCCACACTCATCGCATGGATGCGGTGTCTTGCCGGGGTGGGTACTTTTATGGTTAATAAGGCTTGAGTGTGAGATGTAGGCTTTTCCACACACGTCACATTCATAGGGCTTCTCCCCAGTATGGATTCTCTTATGAACTTTAAGGCTTGAGTTGTTTCTGAAGACCTTCTCGCACCTGTCACACTCATAGGGTTTCTCTCTAGTGTGGACCCTTTTGTGCTGAGAAAGGAGTGATGTGTAATTAAAAGATTTCTCACACACATCACATTTGTAGGGCTTCTCCCCAAGATGAACTTTTTTGTGGTTTATAAGGGTTCGGTATGTGATGAAGGCCTTCTCACACTCATCACACTTAAAGGGCTTCTCCCCGGGGTGGACGCTTTTATGATTTATAAGGCTCGAGAGGGAGATGTACGCTTTCCCGCATTCTTCACATTTGTAAGGTCGTTCCCCAGTGTGGATTCGTTTATGTACTTTAAGGCCGGAATTATTTCTGAAAGCTTTTCCACACTCATCACACCCAAAGGGTTTTTCCCTGGTATGAATCCTTTTATGCTGCTCAAGGGCAGAGCTGTAGTTGAAGGATTTCTCACAATAGCTACATTTATAGGGCTTCTCCCCAAGGTGGATTCCTTTGTGATTTTTAAGGCTGGACCGTGAGATATAGGCTTTCCCACACACATCACACTTATAGGGTTTCTCCCCAGTGTGCAGCCTCCTGTGGACTTTGAGGCCTGCATTGTTTCTGAACGTTTTCCCACACACATCACACACATAAGGTCTCTCTCCGGTGTGAATCGTTCTGTGCTGAAGAAGAAGTGAGTTATAACTGAAGGACTTCCCACACTCCTTACACTCATGGGCTTTCTTTCCAGGGTGAATGCTTTTATGGACTGCGAGGCCTGAGCTATAGCTGAATGCTTTGCCACAGACATCACACTTGTAAGGTTTCTCTCCCGTGTGGATCCTTTTATGCACTATGAGGCCTGAGCTGTTCCTGAAAGCCTTCCCACATTCATCACATTCATAAGGTTTCTCTCCAGTGTGGATGACTTTATGCTGAATGAGAAGAGAGCTATAATTAAAAGATTTCTCACACTCATCACATTTATAGGGTTTATCTCCAAAGTGGATGCTTTTATGGTTGAGAAGTGTTCTACAAGTAATGAAGGCCTTCCCACACTCATCACATTCATAAGGTTTCTCGCCCGTGTGGATCCTTTTGTGGACCCTAAGGCCAGAGCTGTTACTGAAGGTTTTCCCACAGATGTCACATTCATAGGGCTTCTCCCCCGTGTGGATCCTTTTGTGGACTCGGAGCCCAGAGCTGTTCCTGAAGGCCTTTCCACACTCACCGCATTCATAGGGCTTCTCCCCAGTGTGGATCCTTTTATGCTGGTCCAGAACAGAGCTATAATTGAAGGATTTTCCACATTCATCGCATTTGCAGTTCTTCTCCCCAGAATGGGTGCTTTTGTGGTTTATGAGGCTGGAGTAGGACATGTAGGCTTTCCCACATTCCTCACACGTGTACGGCTTCTCCCCCGTGTGGATCCGCTTGTGGACCCGAAGGCTGGAGCTGCTTCGGAAGGTCCCTCCACAGTCGTCACATTCATAGCGCTTCTCCCCAGTGTGCATAATTTTATGTTGAACGAGGCGGGAATTATATTTGAAGGATTTCCCACATTCGTCACATTTATGTAATTTCTTAACAGCATTGGTTTTCTGCTGTAGACTAGGGTGAGAGGTTCCATTAATGTTCTCCACACATTTGCCTTGCTCACTGCCTCTCTGTCCTACAGGCATAGTCTGGTGTGTGATATGCTGTGGGCTCAGACACAAGCTCTTCTCAGATGCTTCACCTTCCTGTTCTGTCTTTATATTTGCTGTACTCTTGGCTGTGCTGATTGCTTCCCTGATGCAGCTTTTGTCTTCCTTCATCCTGTTTTCCACAGGCTTTTCCTGCTGACTCTCTACCTTGCTATCCCAAACACACGTGCCACCAACCTTAGACTCAGGCACAGGATCCCTGTGAAGACCTTCCCCTTTCGGCCACTTAGATTCTGTATTTCCAGTATTTGCATATTCTTCAGTTGGTTCCTCATCCTCAGTGCTCGTCTTCAAATGTGACACTAAACCAAGAAAATGAAAAGGACACCTGTTCACTCTCTTTAAAAACAAACAAACTGGAATAACAACAAACAACAAAGTTTGCTCGCTCAACTGACAAACACTTACTGACAACACACCGTGTGATAAGTACCATGTACTGTTTTTTAAGTACTAGGGATACAACAATGAATATGACAAAATTTCTGCCCCTGTGGAACTAATGTTAAAATGCTAGAGCCCTGGATTTTCAATGGAACAATGAGCTTTTCTATTCTTGCATAACAGCTTAGCATTGGGCAAGGTGAAATGATTCACAGAACCATGGGCAACAGCAATCAGTTTTTAAACAATGTCATCCAGTCATGGAAAAACAAACAAGAGGGCAGAAGAAATCTCTGAGGAATAGAAGCAGAAAAATTCCTAAGTAAGACAAAAGTTAGGTGAAACTTTTTTTTAAATTATGAAAAGTGAGACAAAATCAGCAGAGGACAGACAACACTAAAGAGAAAAAATCAGTACCTGGGGAGGGGTATCAGGGAGAAGGCTATGAAACCATGAAGACAGTTACTGCAGAGATGAGAAAGAAGGCAACCTGCATATTACATATTAAAATATATCATTAAACCTCTATAATTAAAATAGTGTGGTCCTGGTACATAGACAGGCAGAGGGAATAGAACAGGAAGTCCAGACATTGTCCCAGGTAGACACAGGAATTAATAATAAAGATGATATCTGCAATTACCAGAGAAAAGATGGTCCTTTTAATAGTGTTGTAACAACTATGAAGCCATATGGGAAAAGATAAAATCAGGGCCGGGTGTGGTGGCTCACACCTGTGATCCCACCAAAATCAGGGCCAGGTGCAGTGGCTCACACCTGTGATCCCACCAAAATCAGGGCCGGGCGCGGTGGCTCACACCTGTAATCCCACCACTCTGGGAAGCTGAGGCGGGCGGATCACGAGGTGAAGCGATTGAGACCACCCTGGCCAACATGGTGAAGCCTTGTCTCTAGTAAAAATACAAAAATTAGCCAGGCGTGGTGGCGTGCACCTGTAATCCCAGCTACTCGGGAGGCTGAGCCAGGAGAAGCACTTGAACCCGGGAGGCAGAGGTTGCAGTGAGCCAAGATCGTTCCACTGCACTCCAGCCTGGTGACAGAGGGAGACTCCATCTCAAAAAAAAAATAAATAAATAAAAAAAAAAAGGAAAAGAAAAAGATATAATTAGATCCCATTCTTCACACCACACACACACAAACAAACTCCATATGGAACAGAGCTCTAAATATAAAAAGCTGTACAAATGCTGGAAAACATGGGTAAATGCCTCCACGACTTGAGTATAGAGAAAGTTTTCTAACAATGACTCATATGCAACAAAAGACTGATATGTTTTCAAAAATTGAAGAAAAATAAACTAAAAATCATGCAGGTAAACAGGCAAAAAGATAAACAGACAATTCTTTTAAATGGTCCTTAAACATTCAACTTGATTCATAATAAGAGAAAGGCAAGTAAGAACTACTGTAAAACACCACTTCTCACCTGTCATATTAGCAAATGTTCAAAGCTTGACAATACACTGTTGACAAGGCTGTGGAGGAAACAGGCACTCTCATACGCTGCTGGGAATGCAAACCGGCACAGCCATTTTAAGGGGAATTTGCCAATATCTAACAAAACCATATATGCATTTACCCAGAAATCCTACTTTATGAATTTATAAGGAGGATAACCCTCCAAAAAATATAAAAAACGTACGTGCACAGAGTGATGATTCATTATAGCATTATTTGTAACTGCAAAATCTGGAAACCTACGTAAATCTCCAAGCACAGAAGACTGGTTAAATAAACTGGCACATATGCACAATGGAGTACTAAAAAAGGATGAAGAGCATTTCTGAATTGATATGGAGCAATTTGTATATCCTAAAGTCAAAAGGTCAAAGTGAAAAAGACTAATATACATGCTACGTTTTGTGTAGGAAAGAAAACAGGAAAACGAGCACGTATGTGTTTCTCTTTAAAGCAATGATAAACCAGAAAACAATGAGGTTCATTGCCTACAAGGGAGGAGTGTGGAGAATGGAGCAGAAGGAATGGGGGAAAGAGAGAGACTGAGTATACAGCGTTTTTAATAGTTTTTACTAATAAAATACATGATAATATTCTACATATTCAAAGAATAAAATTAAACGTCAAAAGGATGGGAAAGGGGAAAAACTGCTAAAACAGAAAACAAATCAACCTACTTGCATTTCACATGAATACCACAATCGCAGGAAGAGAACAAACAAAAAAGAAACACAGAACTAATCCAGGCAACTTAGAAACTATTTGACTACGTAAGTCCATTCAGTCTGGGGAAAGCTGGAGGCGGGGCGGTGGCAGTGGCAAGACACACAAACAATTCAACTGTCAGCAGGTTTTCCGCAGAGCTATGAACAGCAATTCTGAAACAACTTTAGATGTATTAGGAACTTGAGTAAATGTGTTGATTTTGTTGGGCTCAGGGCTCTCCTAAAGAAAGGGACATAAAAATAAGAAATAGAGGAAGGCAAAAATGAATCTTGGGATGAATTCGAAGTGCTGGTGATTTCTAAATCACATATATGTGCACGCATATATATTTAAGTCCGTATAGCTGTATGCATATATCTGCATGTATTTCCTAGTTCTGTTTGCTGAAAGCCCAAAAAACAAAAACACTCCCGTGGTAATGAGCACATCTAGTACCCGCATTCTGGGTCTCTATTACCATTACTTACTAAAAGGAACCACAGCTTCTCAAAGAAATGGTTGATTTCAGGCTGAGAGCAGGAAACATACAAGAAGAGCATCATGTTACACCAGCAAGTAAAGAGAGGCTCAAAAACAGGGTAGGGACATGCTGCAAGACCCAGCTTGCACATCCAGTGTTCAAGCACCATATAACTTTAGGCACCATAATAACTAAGTATAGTGATACATTATGAACCACTGAAGATAGGCTTTCATGAGTCTATACAGGTTCAAACAGGATAGAAAGGGAGGCCTCTTGCTTACAGCAGAATGTGAGTGCTGGTTGATAAACGTAGAAGGAATACCAGAATTGGAAAAAGCAGCATTCTGCAACTATCAGAGTAAAGACTGGATCAGGAGAGAATCGTCAAAGAATTCTACGTCTAAGAGGAAATTCTGACAAGGAGCAGGATATCTGCATGGTCTTAAACATTTATAATGCTTAAGTTATTTACAAGGGGGAAAAATGCAAGAGTGGAGAGACAATGCCTTGGCCAGGTGTTCTAATTTAACACCTCCAGTGGGGCAGATGGACATAATATGCTTTTAGTAGGGAGAAGGACACATCACCAATGAGAATGCATTACCTGAACTGAATCAGCAGGTAAACCCAAAATGAAAAATGTTTTCTACTAAAACAGAGGGTGGAGAGAAGAGGGGGCACTATACTTTTCAAATACATCATTTTCATAAAAGATGAAGAGCTGTAGAAACGTTCCAGATTAAAGAAGGCTAAAGAGATCTGACCACTAGATTAAATTCCTGACCTTGACTGGATCTGCAGTGGAGGGAAAATTGTGATAGAAACAATTATATCAGCTGACAAAAGTGGAATATGGATGGTAGACTAGGTAAAAGCAATATCAACTTCAAATTGACTCAATTTGAAAACTGTACTGTAGTTATCTATGAGACTATCCCAATCCTTGGGAAATACACTGAAGTATTTAGGGATAAAGGGCCACGATGTAAACAA
Source organism: Chlorocebus sabaeus (assembly GCF_047675955.1). Classification (NCBI taxonomy): domain Eukaryota; kingdom Metazoa; phylum Chordata; class Mammalia; order Primates; family Cercopithecidae; genus Chlorocebus; species Chlorocebus sabaeus. Next base: position 1,289,659 of record NC_132926.1, on the reverse strand, counting down.
CTTACCTACAAATGGTTTAGAAAAATACTTGCATGTATGAAAGAGAGAGCAAGAGGACAAAATGAAGTCAAATGTTAACTGCAGGTAAATCTGAGTAATGGGTATCTTTCTACTGTTCGTATTCTTGAATTTTTTCTGTGCATTTAAAATTATTACCAAACAAAAAGTTTTCAAAATGTCAGAAAGCAAATTTGTTTCCTCTTCTACACCTTCCCCTCCAGGTACTGCTTTGCCATCCCACTGCCTGTTACATCTGGAAAAGTGGTCTTCACATCCCATTCCCACTCCCCTCATGCCTCATTTCTTCCACTCAGACCCCACTGCATTAGCTACTTCAGGGTGGTGCTTGCCCTCCGGGCTGCTGCCCCCTGAATGTTTCCGGCCCCTCCTTCCACCTTGAGCCTTTCCTCTTCTGGCTCCCCATACTCCCCTGGGAGCCCTCGTGGCTCCCAGCATCCCACACACCGTCTCAGGTCCTCATCTCTGCCCAAGATCCCTCTCAATTACAGACCCTCATATACACCTCGCCCCCCACCCTCTGCTTAAATCAGAAGTGGGCTATTTCCCGTGGCCACATCCAAAACAGCCCCGGGGACCGCTGATTCTATTGCCTAAGTAGTTCCGAAGCTCCCACCCCATCCCCCACCTGCTTCTTACCGCTAAGGCCTTAGTTTAAGCCTTCTAAATTCTCTTCCGGACTACTGCCATCGTTTCTCGACCTTCACTCTTATCCCTGCCCAATTCTTTCTCCAACCACTGTCAAGAGTTTTTGTAAAATGCACACCTAGTCACTGGGCAGTGCCAAGTTCTCCCTGGCTACTTACTGTGGCACCTAAAGCCTTCTGCACCAGCTGCCTGTGCAACTGTCACCCCTCACTGCCACTCCACTCACTGATTCTCAGTCTGATCTTTCCTCCTTTGTTTCTTCCACAAGTGGATTATCAGTTTTCTTCCTGTCCTCTGGGATTCCATGTTAGACTGGCTGCTGACTGGCCTGGTCTGCCTAAAATCACAGACACATTGCCACTTACCTCTCTAACCTAGGTGTAGGCCAGGGGCCTCCCTGTTCTGGCTCTGCTTAAACCCCTCTGTTTGGGTTGGAGGCACAATGTCCCATCACCTGATGTAATTCATCCAATTCTCTTCTTGAGTGAAATCAAGATGGATTAATATAAACATGAATCTTCACTGAAAATATATGGCTTGAAATGAAATCTATATTAATCAATACTAAGATCCATCAAAAACAGGCAGAAAAGCAACAAGACAGCGCTAGAGTACATGCTGCTAAAACATAAAGACAATGCAAAGAATGTAACATATAAGGATAATTAAGTTATCCTTATAAACAATACTGAAGATGCATTCTAGTGTATCAGTTCTTTCTGAGGCTAATTGTTGCGCAAGGAACTTAGACTATTATCTGTATCCTGTTTGTTTTCTGGGCCCTGGGCTATTCCTATCCAAAGAGATGGATATGACAAGGCCCTGCCATCAAGGCGCCTGCAGACTAGTAGGAGAGTCTGGTAGGAAAACCACCATGTGATAAAAATGACAGAGTCTCACTCTGTTGCCCAGGCTGGAGTGCAGTGGCATGATCTCGGCTCACTGCAAGCTCCGCCTCCTGGGTTCACACCATTCTCCTGCCTCAGCCTCCCAAGTAGCTGGGACTACAGGCGCCCGCCACCACGCCCGTCTAGTTTTTTGTATTTTTAGTAGAGATGGGGTTTCACTGCATTAGCCAGAATGGTCTCAATCTCCTGACTTTGTGATCTGCCCACCTCAGCCTTCCAAAGTGCTGGGATTGCAGGCGTGAGCCACTGCACCCAGACCCTTTTTAAAAATTATTTATTATTATTTTCTTTTTTTGAGGCGGAGTCTTGCTCTGTCACCCAGGCTGGAGTGCAGTGGCTCACTGCAAGCTCCGCCTCCTGGGTTCACACCATTCTTCTGCCTCAGCCTCCTGATTAGCTGGGACTACAGGCGCCACCACCACACCTGGCTAATTTTTTGTATTTTTAGTAGAGACAGGGTTTCACTGTGTTAGCCAGGATGGTCTCGATCTCCTGACCTCGTAATCCGCCCACCTCAGCCTCCCAAAGTGCTGGGATTACAGGCGTGAGCCACTGTACCCAGAGTTTTTTTTTTTTTTTTAAATCAGATTGAAGTCTGGAGTGAAATGGCATGGTATCTGGAATTTGCTTTAAAATATTTCAATCAAGAAAAACTAAAAAGGGAAAAGTTAAACAGCAGAATCCTGATAACTGCTGAATCTAAGGGATGGGTATATGGAAGTTCGTAAGAAAAAACTTTAGGCCGGGCACAGTGGCTCATGCCTGTAATCCCAGCACTTTTGGAGGCCGAGGCAGGCGGGTCACCTGAGGTCAGGAGTTTGAAACCAGCCTGGCCAACATGGTCAAACCCCGTCTCTACTAAAACAAACAAACAAAAAACAAAGAAAATTAGCTGGGTGTGGTGGCGGGCGCCTGAATGTCTGTCTCAAAAAAAAAAAAAAAAAAAAGAGAAGAAAAAAATTTTAAAAAGAAAGATCAGGCAAGGTGCAGTGGCACACGCCTGTAATCTCAGCACTTTGGGAGGCTGAGGCAGACAGATCACTTGAGGCTAGGAATTCAAGACCAGCCTGGCCAAGGAGGCGAATCCTTGTCTCTACTAAAAACACAAAAATTAGCCAAGTGTGGTGGTGCACACCTGTAGTTCCAGCTACTTGACTTGGGAGGGTGAGGCACAAGAATCGCCTGAACCTGGGAGGCGGAGGTTGCAGTGAGCCAAGATAGCGCCATTGCATTCCAGCCTAGGTGACAGAGCGAGACTCTGTCTCAAAAAAAGAAAAGAAAGATGACTCATACTAGTTGCAGTGAGAGAATGGATTGAGGCGAGACAGGACTGAGTCCTGGAGTTCCAGGAGTAAGTCACTATAATCCAATCAAGACTGATGTAGTGGCTAAGTCATGTGTCCCCTATGACACAAGTAAGGAATTACCCCCAAAACACAATTCTTCCATAGAAAGACCCAGAAACTTTTGAATTTCTTAAAAGTTCTAAAGGCGGAATGGGCAAGCCCTTTCTAACCAGTTTTCAACACATAGCGTGACTCTAATAGCCTGGTTACATCAGACATAGAATGCCATCCACTCCTTCCACGCTATATATAACCAACAACCTCTGGGTACTTCTGTGCTTCTTTCTTGTTCATGCTCTATCGCCAAGGCCTAGAAAAGTGAATGCAAATAGTAAGAACCTGCCCTAAATTCTTGCTGTCTCTGCCTCCAAGACTCAGGAGCCACTTTTCAAGAGCCTAGACAACTTGTAAGACAGGAACTGTGGCCTGCTCCGGCTGAAAATTCCTTCCTATTAGCAGATTGCAACCAGCCTGGAACTACTGTGAATTTGCAGAGTCCAACCATATTCCACAAGACAATTTTACCACCTCAAGGTTCACGCGTGGATTCTATACCTTAAGTTCTTGCATACTGTATTTGATTTGGAGATGACCAAAGAAAGGAAAAAAGACAAGAGAAAGTGACCACAAAATGCTTATCAACCCAGAAGAAAGAGTACCTAGGAGGGGGAAAATGTGCAAAGGAAAGATGGGACTAAGGAATAGAGAAGTGATATATGCAGATGAGGAGAGAATATGGTTTGTGTTCTAGCTATTGTTGCATTTGTCTTATGAATATTAGGAATGTAGATGGTTAACGTGAGTTGCTTCTATTGCTTAAATATAGAAATAAGAATGAACAGTGATTTTTCCTTAAAGTAAAAATCTGAAGTAGAACATTCTCAAACCAAGTAGTGGAGAAGAGATTTCTAGGGAGCAGGTGAGCAGAGGAGATACTAAAAGGGAGGCTGATTTTCTGAATTAAGCCCGGCAGGGACTGGCTTGGAGTCACTGACATAGTCTGTTAGGCTAGTGTAACACTAAATACAGTGACAAGTCTCAGGAGGGAAGGACTACTTAAGTCTTATTTGTTCTTTAAACACTCTACATCAGTGATTTTGATAATGACTTGTCATATGTAACAATCTGCCAATATCTGGTTGAGTTAATGTAAAAAAAGAATTTTCTAACGGCTGTTAGGTTTCTTCTTTAAAAATCCTTACCCTAATACACTGTATTGAGTATACCATTGTTTGAAATAACGAAAAATTGGAGACAACCCAAATGCCCCCGAATAGATCTAAAAAAGGACAGAACACCGAAAACATCCAAACAATGGCCCATCCAATACTTACCACAGCTCTGTAAAACAAAACAGAACAAAACTTCTGTGTTCTGATATGTAGAGACCGGTAAGATAAAGTGAAAAAATCAAGGGGTTAGAAGGATTTCTATCACCTGTGTGATAAAAGCGGGCACTAACTAGTGATATTCGCCAGTACTTGCAGAAAGAAATTTGGAAAAGATACAAAGGAACAAATTACCTAAGAGGGTAGGGCCTAGGAAGATAGCTAAGAGGGATGGAGGAAATCTTTCACTGGTAACTTTTTATATTTTTAATATCCCAGCCAAATGAATGTATTACATATTTCATATTATTACTTTTTAAGCCTTGGGCTTTCACAAAGAAATGCTCCTGCTGGCCAACTACTTTAAAGGTCTTAGAGCAGCACACCCAGCCCTGGCATTCCCCAGTGATCTTTTCCGTTCCCCCCAACCCCCTGGGTTCCCGCAGGCTGTGCCCCCGGGTCTAAGAAACTCCTCGACCTTCCTCTCCCTCCCTAGTTAACTCCTTTTCTGCTGGCAGGAACCCGCGGCAGGTCGCCTCCCCCCGGTGCACCCGTCCGGATGCAGGCGCGCTTCCCCAGGTGAGGGCCAGGACGCGCCTCCGGGGTCTCCATTCACCCTGCAGCAGGAGCTTATCCTCCTCACTCACGGATCAAAACAAAAAGGTGTGTGTCGGGGGGGAGAAGGTCGAATCAGATCACCCCTAGAGGTCTCTCTGCCCTCGCCATCACTCTCAAGTCCTAGAGTACCAAACCTAACTTCAGAGGGAGCACGCAATGGTGGGTATTTTGAAGCACTAATTTTTAGGAATCCCCTCCCATCCAAGACGGGGATGAAGAGTTGCGGAACACCGGAGCGGGGCCCTGGCCCTTCTCGGAACACTGAGCAGACCTAGCACGACGCTGGTCCGTTCAGAGGTGGCAGCTGTGGCCCACAGGAGCCCAGCCTGTTCCAGGGGCGCGCCCTGCACCCGTCTGCCTGCCCGAGGTCCTCCCTCCCCTCCGCTCCGCTCCCCAGAAACGCGCTACTGAGATCTGTGCAGGGAGGGGGCACGCTTACTCCCAGATCCCGCCCGAGACCCTCGGGGCGGCCAAGACCCGGCCAAAAAGGGAAGGGCGTGGCAGGCAAGGGCCGGGGGCGGGAGCGCGGGCGGCCGCGGACTCACGTACTGGCTGTGGCGGCGCCGCGGGAGCCCGGCCGCCGGCGGGACAAAAGCGCGGACCGCACGGCCGGAAGAACCCGCGCCGGCCCTGGGGCACTTCCGCGCCCTCTCTGGGACGCTGGAGGACTGACTCGATGGTCCGGCCGCCCGCGCCGGCGGGAGGGAGGGGACCTGCCTCGGCTATTTATTGAGTGCCAGCTGCAGGGCGCGCGCTGGGGGCGCGGCCAGGAGACCGTGGGCGGGGCTTCCTGTTTCCGTGCCTTTTACCTTGGGGGGGCTGGGGGCGGGGCACAGGTAATAAAGTAAATACCTGCCTACGCACCTGCAGGTGTTCCTGAACACGTGACTAGTTGCCAGGTGGGTGCGGAGATGTTCCCGGCAGGGGGGGCCTGGCGGGAAATGGGGAACCCGGGAGGGGCGCAGGACAGCGCTGGGCTGGGGACCCACTGCCTTCCCAGCTGGTTGGAGGCTGGCCCGAGAGCACCAGCCGTTCCTGGTCGTCAGCACCAGAAGCGCCCCCGGCTGGGCACTGGGTATGCGGAGAGGGAGCGGCCCCTGGAGCGGCCCCTAGGACCGGGCCGCACTCCCAGCCGGGGCGCCAGCTTGGCAGCGACCTCGCCCCCTGCCCACTCCACCCCCGGTGTCGGCTTCCAAACCCAGGGCCTAAAATGAATTTGAAGACCTTTTTTTTTTTTTTTTTTAAATTAATTTTTGTGGGTACATAGTAGGTGTCCCTATTTGTGGAGTACGTGAGATATCTTGATACAGACAGGAATGCAATGCGTAATAGTCGTATCAGGGTTAATGGAGTATCCATCACTTCATTTATCCTTTGTGTTACAAGCAATCAAATTATATTCTTAGTTATTTTAAAATATACAACTAAGTTATTGGCTATAGTCAGCCTTTTTTAAAAACAGCAACATCTAAATATTTTTCATATTAAGTTTAAATAATTGCAAAGGGTATATTTTTGGCATGCTGTTAATATTAAAAACAACAAAGTTGCTTTATTCTTTCAGGGGTATCCAATGGAATCTAAATCCCTGAAGATTTGGTATTATCCACTTTTAACACTCATACGTTTTACATCTTTTAGGGTTTTTTTCCTTGAACTTTTATGTTCCTCACCGGCTTTTTATTCTACTGTAAAAATATTTTCACTCTATGTGCCTCATTGAATTTTATCCTAGTGTATAATTTTATCCTAGTGTATCTGACACCGTGCCTGTCAGATACTAGTGTAAAATAGTTTTATGCATTAAGTTTTATTGTTTATTGTTTACCCTAGCATGTATCTCCGTAACGAATTAGATTACACTTTTTTCCCTCTTAGGGTTAATTATTTTCTGGATTATTAGCAAAATTATATATATATATCAAAATGTTTACTGTTAAGTCTTAGACAAAAAGTGAAATGCTTTGGAAGCACAACACAACTTGTAATGCGATGGATTTTGTTTTACAGCTCAAATTATTTATATTATTTGAATGAATTTTACATATTGCTGGGGTGAGCCGGTGTTTGGCATCAGCTGGACGCCTATTTTTCGTTTTCATACATGTGGGTGCTGAGACACAGTGTTCACTTAAGTAGAGAGAATGGGCGTTTCATTGTAGCACTAAGCCCTTGACCGCATTTGGGCTTCATGCCACCACCCCACCCACCTCAAAGAAAGTCTGGGCGAGGTAACAGGCAGCAGCCACTTCTAAGGAGGAGCAGAGCCCCAAGCCCAGGCCTGCAGCTTTAGGTGAGAGCACCAGGGCCAGCAGAGGATAGGGAAGTGATTCCCCTAGAGCTGCCCCCAAAGGACAGTGAGACACATGCAGCTGTTGAGCCCTTGAAATGTGGGCAGTGCTGCTGAGGATCTGAATTTTTTAATTACATTTAATTTAAATAGCCACATGTGGCTATGGCTGCCTTATTGGCTAGCACAGCTCTAGAAGGAGCTTTGGGTGGTCCTCACAGGCCTCCAGAATTAAAGCAGCCCTTAAAGGTTCATGGTAGTCAAAGCCTGGGTTTTTACCTCTAGGCAGCAAGACAGAAAAATATTCACGTCCAGGTTGGAACACTTCGCTCCATGAAAGGTGGTATGTGTGCGGAAGGGATTATGGGAAACCCACATAAATCATCTTAAGTCAGATGCGTTTTATTTTATCTTATTGTTTGTTTGTTTTGAGAGACAAGCTCTCACTTTGTTGCCCAGGCTGGAGTGGTGTGGCATGATCATGGCTCACTGCAGCCTCGACCTCCCAGGCTCAAGGGATCCTCCCACCACAGCCTCCCAAGTAGCTGGGACTACAGGTGCATGCCACCACAGCCCCACTAATTTTTGTATTTTTTGTAGAGATGGGCCCTCACTATGTTGCCCAGGCTGGCCTCAAACTGCTGGGCTCAAGTGACCAATCTGTCTTGGCCTCCGGAAGTGTTAGAATTGCAGGCGTGAACCACCATGCCTGTCAGATACTTTTTATTTTAGATGATGATTTTTCCTCCTTGAGCCTTGTTATATTGCAGGTACCTTTCATTTGGCCTGTGTCTACATAACACACACAGACACACATACACACAGACACAGGACACACACTTGCCTTTCTAACACCTGTCTTTGAGGGATATCGACAGGTCAGAGCTGAGTTCAGCAGGGCAGTCACTATTCACATGTGGCTTATGGTAGTGTGAACTGAGATGGGCTGTAAATGGAAAATCCACACCACATTTCTAAGACTTTGTAGGAAAAGAGAATGTAAACTATCTTATTAATAATTTTTAATGTTGATTACATGCTGAAATAATATTTTGACTATATTGGGGTAGATCAAATACATGGTTACAATGAATTTTACCTGTTCCTTTTTACTTTAAATGCATCTACTAGAAGATCAGAAGTCACATACATGGCTCACATTACATTTCCATTGCACAGCACTGCTCTAGGAGGCCAGTAGGTGCAGCAATGAGGTTGTCTTGGTTTGCTCTTGCTTTGGGGGCTCATCTGCCTCCCTTTGGAGTGTACTTTAAGTACAAACTAATGTTGAGCTATGCCCATAGGGCTTAATTCCCACTCTGTGTTTAGCCACTGGATTTGGTCACAAATTTGTTTTTGTTTTTTTAGAGACAGGGTCTTGCTCTGTCACTCAGGATGGAGTGCAGTGGTGTCATCACATAGCTCACTGCAACCTCAATCTCCTGGGCTCAAGCAGTCCTCCTGCTTCAGCCTCCTGAGTAGCTAGGACTGTAAGTGTGTACCACTAGATCCAGATTAATTTTTTTTTTTTTTTGGTAGACGGAGTCTCACTTTGTTGCTCAGGCTGGAGTGCAGTGGCACAACCTCAACTCACTGCACCCTCGGCTTCCCAGGTTCAAGCAATTCTCCTGACTCAACCTCCCGAGTAGCTGGGATTACAGGCACCCACTACCATACCCGGCTAATGTTTGTATTTTAGTAGAGACGAGATTTCACCATGTTGGCCAGGCTGGTCTCAAACTCCTGACCTCAGGTGATCTGCCCACCTTAGCCTTCCAAAGTGCTGGGATTACAGGCGTGAGCCACCGCTCCCAGCCTCAGATTAATTTTTTAATTTTTTTGGAGCTGTAGGGTCTTGCTGTGTTGACCAGGCTGGTCTCAAATTCCTGGGCCTCAAGTGATCCTCCCACCTTGGCTTCCAAAAGTGCTGAGATTACAGTTGTGAACCACCATGCCCAACTGCAAATTTATTTTAAAATAAAATCTCTCCTCCCACTGTACCATAATATCACTTCATTATGTTAAATCTGGAAAACAGAAAAATTATTCTTAATATAGTAAACTTTCTTTCTTTCTTTTTTTTTTACATGGAGTTTTTGCTCCTGTTGCCCGGGCTAGAGTGCAGTGGCACGATCTCAGCTCACTGCAACCTCCTCCTCCCAGGTTCAAGGGATTCTCCTACCTCAGCCTCCTGAGTAGCTGGGATTACAGGCGCCCGCCACCATGCCCAGGTAAGTTTTTGTATTTTTAGTAGAGATGGGGTTTCATCATGTTGGCCAGGCTGGTCTTGAACTCCTAACCTCAGGTGATTCACTCGCCTCGGCCTCCCAGAGTGCTGGAATTACAGGCGTGAGCAACCGCACCCAGCCTAAATTTTCATTTTTTTTAAAAATAGAGACAAGGTCTTACTGTGTTGTCCAGGCTAGTCTTGAACTCCTGAGCTCAGATGATCCCCCTGCCTCGGCCTACCAAAGTGCTGGGATTACAAGCATGTGCCACCACATCCAGCCCATAATTTGGTAAATTTTCTTACTTAGTAAACTTTAGCTTAGTAAACTTTTTTTGTCACCAATTTGTGAGTATTTTTCAGATAGTGTCATAATAATACTATATCTGTATTTTTATATAGCATTTTTACAAATAATATACATTAGCATTTTTCATGTTTTTAGTCTTTGTGATATTCCATTAAACTACAGTCTCCTTAACTATTCTGCGTGACTCACTGAGGTTTTTTTCTAAGTATGTCTTTTTAAAAAAATAAATTAGTGCTGTTTTAGATAGTAGCATGCATAACGCTTTCATCGTATTTTCCTTGGAATAATTGACAAGAAGAGGAATCACTGATTCAATAGACAGAACATTTTTAAGAGTCTTAAAATAAGAACAATAGGGAATTAGAAAGACTAATAAGCTTAGTAAGTAAACACTGGAAGCAATCAGAGTAAAGAACTAGACAAGGTCGTTACCCATCACTACTATTATTTCCCATTGCAGCTGGATTAAACAAAGAAAAAAGAAATCAGAATATAAACATTGGAATGCAGAGATGTAATTGTCTTATTTGCAGTTAAGATTTCATTTTTGGAAAACTCACAAGAATTAACTTAAAAAAACTAGAATAAATGAGAATGCTGTAAGGTGTGTAGTTTCAAAATTAACATACAGAAATCAAGTTTCCTTATATAGAAACCACAGTTGGAATAATGGAAGGAAAGACTACATTTACAACAGAAACAAACAAGACCAAATGCCCAGGAATTCACGACTCATGTGCAAGACCCCTATGAAGAAAATTTACAGTGCTCCCAGGGACATAGAGGATGAACTAAACTTACGGAAAGATTCTCGGATGTTCCATTCACATGAATGGATACACTTGACATCAGAATAGTCATTTCCTGTAGATTATAATTGTCATGATCCCAATAAAAGCAATAGAATCTTTTGCAATGCACAATTGATTCTAAAGTTCACAAGGACAAGTTAACAGGCTCTTGCTTGTTTCTAGCCAGAAAATGCCTATAAAAATATGAATGATGCAAGGCACTATTAAAGCACATTAATAATTAAGCTGGTATAATTCTGAGACATACGTATAAAGTCTAGAAATAGACCTAAACAGTCATGGGTACTGGGCATCTGGTGAAGCTGGCATTTCAAACTAGTGGCAAAGACAGCAGGGACAGCTGGAAGCATTGGGGAAAAAATGAAGTTGGATTCAAACCACAGCGCTTACACCAGGACCAATGCCAGGTGTATCCAAGACTTAAATGTGAAATGTACACACTAACCGTCATGGCGGCTGCTCCCACTTCCGTAAAATTTTACAAAGAAAAACAACAGCAGCAGCAGGAGATTTCTTTGCTCATATTGGACTGAGGGAGGGTTTTTGTTTTCTTTCTTTCCTTTTTACTATAACGCAAAATCCAAAAACGGTAAAAGTAAAGATAGATCAATTCAAATACATAAAAATAAAATACTTTCGTGTGGCAAAACCACTACAAGAAAAGTAAAAAAATCAAATGACTAACTGGGAAAAAATATTTGCATGTTACATCCCAAAGGGCAAATTTCCCTGATACACAGAGCTTCTCCAAAATTGAAAAGATGAACAACCCAGTGGAAAAATGGGCTCACAGAAAAGCTTATACAACTGATTCAAAAAAAAAAAAAAAAATGCAAGTCCAAACTACATGGAAACACAATCTTTCTCATATTAGAATTGCAAAGATCCTAAGTTTGATCCACGCGATGGTGGTGACGGCATGGCGGGGAAGCATTCTTCCGCCCTGCTGGTGGAGTGTTGATGGACCCCACCTCCAGGGAAGGCAGCATGCAGTATGGATGGACGTGCACGTACTCTTTGCCGCAGCAATTCTCCTCTAGGACTCTGTCCTGCTGGTATAGTCACACACTCATGAAATGGTGTGTGAAAAGGTTATTCACAATAGCGTTTCTAAAGTAAAAGATGGAGAAAACCGAAAGGTCCAAACTAAAGAAATGATTACATAAGTTATTGTACATTCACAGGTATTAGTTTGCCAGGGCTGCTGTAACAAAGTGCCCCACACAATGTGGCTTAAATAGGAGAACGTTATTGTCTCACAGTTTTGGAGGCCGGATGTTTGAGATCAACGTGTCAGCAAGGTTGGTTCTTTCTGAGGCTGTGAGGGACATTCTGTTCCACGTTTTGTGCCTAGCTGCTGCTGGTTTGATGGAAATCCTTGGCGTTCCTTGGCTTGTGGGCACATCACCCAATCTCTGCCTTTATCTTCACACCACGTTCTCACTGTGTGCATGCGTATGTACAAATTTCCCCCTTTTTTAAGGAGACCAGTTTTATTGGATTAGGGCCCTAACCTACTCACGCCACCATGACCTCGACTTAACTAAATACATCTGCGATGACTCTGTTTCCAAATAAGGTCACATTAGGAAGTATCTGGGGTTAGGACTTAAACATATGAATTTTGGGGGAACACAGTTCAACCCATAAGAGCATGCAATGTACTACTTTCAGCCATAAAAAAGGAAGAGGGGCCTCTTTATAAAATGGTATGGAAAATCTTCAAGATGTATATTAAGTAAAGAAATCAATGTGCCAAGCTATAATATGTTATAATTTGCACAAGAAAGGGTGAAATGAATGTGTACATACTTATGTATGTTCATAAAAATGTTCCTGAAGTTTGCACCAGAAACCACTAACCTGGGCTGTCTGTGAGGAGGTACCCGGGTTGCTGGAAGAGAAGGGTGGGAAGGAGAATTTTCAGTGCATATCGTTTTTATACTCCTTGCATTTTGAACCACGAGAATATAGTATTTATTCAAAAATTATATGTAAACATAAATAATCCTAAATTGCATCAGATTGCTAAACAACTTCAAGGAGTATTTCAGTTTATAGAGCTTCCACCTGTAAGTGAAAGCTCTTTACGCACTCACCTCCCCAGGACTGGGTTTTGGCAGGTTTGTTTTTTCTCTAAATTGGCAGGCAGCAAATAGTGTCTGGTTGTTTAATTTTCTTTACTCTTCTGTCATGTGTGTTACCCAACTGAGCCATCTCTCCCAGGGAGTGCCCGTCGTGTCCTTAGATCAAGTCTTTCGGTACGTTTTGTAGAGTTTGTGTCCATTGTGGGAACACATTCTTTATTAAAGAAATTCACCTTTTGAATTGGCCATCAACTGCTGTTCTCTCTCTGGCTTGCCCTTTAGCACCAACAATTTCCTTTCATGCCTGGAAGCTTTACATGGATGTGTAAAATCTGCGTGGCAGGGGGCGCTGTTGAGCTGGAAGGGACGTGGGATGAACCTGGAGAAACCTGTTACCAGCGGCTCTTAAGGGATAACCCGTGGTCCCTGGGAAAAGGTCTAGAAGGAACAAGCAGCCTCCTACTGTTCTCATTTCTGGGTCCTGTGGAAAGGGAGGTGTCTATGTCAGAAGTCCTGACTGACACTTGCATCTAAAATGGTAACAGCAAAAATTTTATGAGGCTTATTTTGTGCAAGCACTCTTCTAAATGCTTTAAATATATATATTGACATATTGAATCTTCTCAACAGCTCTTTGATGAAGGCACATACACCTGTTCTACAGAAGGGGAAACAGAGAGGGAAAGCAAATTGTCCCAGGACACACAGCTGGGTAGTTCTGAGGCTGGGATCTTTGACATCTTTGAAATGCTCTGCCCTGGGCACCTGCTGGTTCAAGCCCAGCTGCTTGTTCTCCTCGTGAAGATATATTCATCTCTGGTTGGTGTTCACAAGCCACAGAGTGCCAAGACCAAGCAGGAGGCTGTTAGGATGCCACCCATGCAGGCCTCTGCCAACTTGGCAGGAGGAGGCCATTTTTGTTTTAAAAGAGAGAAAGCTGGACATCCTCTTGTACACATGGACTAACTCACAGTTTCATAAGACCTCGGGAAAGGAGAAAATCAAAGGAGCTGTCGTTCCCTAACTTGGACAGAGAGTTCTTGAAAAATGGCACCTGCTCCAAGGTACTTTCTTGAATCTGTGTTGGGCTCTGGGTTGCTTATGGGACTGGGCAGTTGGGTAATCTTTGGTCTCTGCTCCCTCATCTGGAATATAGGTAATAATACCTACTTCACAGAGTTGTTGTGAAAATTAAATTAGCATACGTAAGGCACTTAGAACTTGTATATATTGATATATTGAATGTTGTCAATATTGATGACAGCACTGTGTACATCCCCATTTTACAGATGGGGAACACAGAGGGTAAGAAAACTGTCTAAGGACACACAACTGGGCAGTCTTGAGGCTCAGATCTTATGGTGCCATACAGCATGCACTATCTGAGTATTCATGATTGGTTTGCTGTGGTCACACTCCTGTAGGTATTGAGTCTTCCTGAGGGGAGTGGATCACCTTTCTCTGTCTCCCTGGGAAGCAGAAGATCTTAGGATGGGATCTGAGGACTTGAAAAGTGCAGCCTTAGCTGGGTCAGTGGTTGACCCCTCCCTCTCTCTGGGTCTGGCTCTCGGAGTCCAGAGAAGCACTCGGGGAGCAGGTCAGGAGCTGGCAGGGAGTGCCCTGTAGGGGCTCCATGAGACTGCTCAGGGCCTGTGGGTGTGGAAGGTAGCCTGTGACAGGTTATTCTCCAAACAGTAACACTTCTGAAGCATGAAGGTCTGGTTGTGGCTGGGCTAAGGAAAAATTACAAGAAAGGCTTACGTTCATATCAGCCTGTGTGGTGGGCACCAGGGTCCCTAGAACTTTGACTTTCTGTACAAAGCACTGTTACTAAACTGGAGGTGACAGCAGTGTAGACACACACACACAATCTGGACTGGCCCTGGAGAACACATGGAGCACCTCAAAGACCCAGAGATGCTAGAAAAGTGCAATGGTTTGGTCAGGATAGTTAGACGAGGTTGCAGTAACAAATACACCCTCCCTCCCAGTGGCCGAAGACAAGAAGGTGCGTTTGTTCTTCATGTAAACTTCCTTGTCAGTCAGTTTGCCCTCTTCCATCCTGCAGCCATCATATCTGGAATGTGTGGCCTTCAGAACTGCCACTGTAGAGAAGGCTGGAAGAGCCCATGGGATGTTTAGGGGCCCAGACGTGTGTTACGTCATTTGAAACCTCCTCTCCTTGACCAGAACCAGGTCACACGGCTCCGTTCTAACTGCAGAGGAGGCTGGGGCTTAGAGGATCTCGTGGACAGCTGGTGAATACTGGCAGTCTTGCCATAGTCAGGAAACTTCAAAAAGGAGAAAAGGCGCCCGGTGGCCACACTGCACTCTGGCCACAAGCTGGCATCATTCAACGACGTGGCCAGCGCGGCCTCATTGTTGCGTGAGCTGGTAAAACCCACATTCAGGTTATACAGGAATCCTTCATTAAAGTTTAGAGGTCCTTTCTCCTCCAACGCCCAGTTCTGTTTTTCTAAAATTAATTTTAAAATATGTTTCCCTTTGGTCTTTTAATTAGTGAACTATTACCATATAACAAATTGCCCCCAAAACTTGGTGGCTTAAAACAACAAACATTTATTATCTCACATGGAGATAGGGCTAGGAATTTGAAAGCATATTAACTGAGGGGCTGTGACTCAGGTCTTTTATGAGACTGTAGTGAAGATGTGGACTGGGGTTGCAGTCATTTGGAGAAATACCCCAGTTGGAGTTGGAGGATTTGCTTCCAAATTGGCTCGCTCCTGTGGCTGCTGGTGGGAGGCCTCAGTTTCTCATAGTATAGGCCCCTCCACGGGCCTGCTTGAGTGTCCTCTTGGCATGACAAGTGATCCAAGAGAGAGGGCAACACAGGACTGTGGTGCTTTTTATGCCCTAGTCTCTGAAGTTGCTCACCATCGCTTTTGCCATGTGTTACTCTAGTAGAAGCAAATCACTAAGTCCAGCCCACACTCCAGGAAAGGGGACCTAAACTCCATCTCTTGAAAGCAGGAATATAAAAGAATTTGTGGACATATTTTAAAACTACAATGATCTCCCTTGAATTTATTTTAGAACACCTGAGTTTCCCTCTCCTATAAAGAACTGATTGCCCCATTACCATTTACTCATTTAACTTCTCCATTGCTTTGAACTACTTTATAGTATTAAATCATCATCTACAAAAGGGCTTGTCAGGGACCACCTATTTAGTTACATTGATCTGTCTGGCTTTTGTCATGTCCAAGTACATTTAATTTTTTCAGAGGTCATAAAACTTTAAGCCAGACCACAAGTTCCCTAGTAGCATAGCCTCTAGACATACAAGGGATTATATTAAGTTGTATTAAGTGCAGGGTCTTAGCACACTATGAAGTATACATTATGAAGTTGTATGGCCCTTGAGGGCAGTAGCAACTCGACTGACAGAGGCTCTGCCCCAAGCCAGGCAGTGATCATGCCAAGGGTCAGGCCAACCAGGGTGTGTGTGTGTGATGGGGGGTGGTGGTGGTGGGGTGCTGGGATACCAAGAATGGCAGCTGAACTGCATCATTTGTTAGAGATCGAAAACTCTAGGCTTGCAGGACTTTACTTCACAGGTGTAGGCACAACCTGATGGAAAATGTGAATCCTGAAAACAGCAATATTTCATCTGTGTCTCATAGAGATGGCCCCGGCATAGACCTAGACAGGGCACAGCATGGGACGCTTGGTTCGTGGATGGGTTGTCGGGTCAGGGAGGTGGCACAGGGTCACCTGAGCACATCCAGGACATCTGCCAGAGCCAGCCGTGTGAGGCTTTCGACTGTGGCGGGGGCACCTGCTGTGCTGAATGGCTGGCTCGCCTCTGGGATTTGGGAGGAAAACAGCCACCAAGATGGATGCTGCCTCAAGACCTCCACCCTCCACTGGGGGAAGTTTCAATTCAGCTGTGGCCATGGGGTCCACAGCAAGACACCCTCCCACCCCATGAGACACAGAAGGAGGAAGAAGGAGGCCGCCATATGGGAATTAAAATACAAAGCTCCCGGCATAATACAGAGAATCAGCTCCTGACAAAGTAAGGCAAGAGACTCTCTACACACGTGGTGAAGTTATGCTCAGCCCTGACCCACAGCCGAAAGAGCAGGACTGGTTCGGGATTTCCGTCTGTCACCTGTGGCTGATGCTGTTGTCTGGCTCCCCGGTAGCCACCCCACTTCTCTTCTATTTGACTGACAGAGCCCCAGAATTACTTGGGGGCAGCAATACGCCCAGACCAATCAGAATTGATGTAAGATGGCCAAGCACAGCGACTCCCATTCTCCTTTCCTGGATACTCAGTTTCGCCGTTTGCAGCTAAAGGAGGCCAGGTGACCTGTGTGGGCCATTGGGATGTGTGGGGAACTCTGGTATGAGCTTTGGGAGAGATTTTAAGACTAAAAAAGAAAACCGGGCCGGGTGTGGTGGCTTATTTTGGGAGGCTGAGGCAGGAGGATCTCTTCAGCTCAGGAATTCAAGACCAGCCTGGGCAACATGGTGAAACCCCTTCTCTACCAAAAACACCAAAAAAACAAAACAAAACAAAAAAATAGCCAAGCATGGTGGCGAGTGCCTGTGGTCCCAAATACTCGGAAAGTTGAGGTGGAAGGATCACTTGAGCCTGGGAGGTGAAGGTTGCAGTGAGCCGAGGTTGCACCACTGCGCTCCAGCCTGGGCGACAGAATCAGACCCTCTCTCTCTCTCTCTCTCAAAAAAAAAAAAAGAAAACAAAAAACAAACAGACAGAAGAGCACAGAGAAGAGCTGGCTGGTACTGCCTATCCCCGCGTCCTCCTGTGTGATGTCTGGGTCCACTCCGGTCTTGTAACCATGAAGCAACACCCAGGAGGCCCTAAAGGCGGCTGGCTGATGAGGGCAGAGTAGGCAGACGGGTGTGTTGGTTAATTTGGTGTCAACCTGATGGGCCACAGGGTGCCCAGATCTTTGGGCACCATTCTTCTGGTGTTTCTGTGGGTGTGTTTTGTATGAGACTGGGGGACCGAGGAAATCAGATTGTTGCTCCTCATGTGGGTGGGCTCATCCATTCAGACGAAGGCCTGAGAAGAACGCAAAGGCTGATCCACCAAGTAAGAGGGAACTCCCCCGCCTGGCAGCCTTCAAACTAGGGCACCGGCTATTTCACTCAGCCCGCAGACAGGAACTAAACCATCTGTTCTCCTGGGTCTCCAGCTTGCTGACTCACCCTGTAGATCTCGAGGCTTGCTGCTTTTATAATTGCGTGAGCCGATTCCTTAAATAAATCAGTTTCTATCTCTGTATGGCTCTCTTTCACCAGAGAATCCTGACTAACACATGGTGTCAGCCTAGGTCTTCACTGACCCCATTGGTCTGGTTCAGCAGCCCTGACCTGCCTGAACTCCTGGCCTCAAGCGATCCTCCAGCTTCGGCCTCCCGAGTAGCTGGGACTACAGACTGAAACTTTAAGGAAGCAGGTAGCTCCCCAAACTAACTGTTCTTTCCTGAAAACAGGAAATTCACAGCAACCAATTGGAAAGACCTCAGTTTACCTGAGTCAGCAGCATGAAGAAGTCCCCTGTGCTTTACCTTACAAGAAAATAACCTGAAGTAACCTGATATTAACCAATCTGATTTTTTTCTATTGTTCTGTTTCCTCGGTCCCACCTTACAAAGCCCACAGTTCTGCCATTGCCCAGAGGGACCTCTCCTTCTATTTTGAAGAATAGAGGCTTCCCTGATTCATAAAAGCCAATTAGATCTTAAACCAAATTTATGTAATTTTGTCTTTTGACAGTACCTAAGAGTGTATCTGCCATAAACTTCTCAAGGAATTGTGTTAGCTTCTGAGAAACAATGGCTTGCTGAAAACAGGGAGGCAGCCAGCATGAGAGTAATGTGGAAAAATCTCGCATGGAAAGAAAGAACAGGATAAAAAGCTGAATATGCTGTAAACAATGTACGTATTTAAAAAGATACACAGAAACCATTCTGAACCTCTGAACAAAAAAGTGACAAAGAAATTTATCAAAGTGTTGATCAGTTGTTTCTAGTTGGTGGGATTTAAATATTTCAGTCTGTTTGCTTTTTATATCTTTTATAAATAAAGCCCTCTCCACTCCTGTGTGGCTGGCGTGGGAGAATGCATATGGACTTAAAGAACGCCCTCTTCTTATGCCTCCTTCCCGCCCTCCATTTCGTCTGACCACGAATTCAGCTTCCCAGTAACCAAGGAAAGCAGAAGAGAGATGCCTGTGTGGAGATTTCAGTCCTGATACACAGGATTACTGGCTGTGAGTGAGTGAGCCAGCATATGTGTTGAGCAGTCAGCTGTGAGTCTGGGTAGCGTGTCTGGTAAGGCAGACAGACGGAGTTTCTGCCGTCTTGTGGCAGAGTCCCTTGAAGGGGCTGGCAGGACTCAAACAGGGGAAGGCACATACCAACATCCCCACTAACTCACTGAGCCCAGCCTCTGCTAGAAACAGGGGAAGGCACATACCAACATCCCCACTAACTCACTGAGCTCAGCCTCGCTAGAAACAGGGGAAGGCACATACCAACATCCCCACTAACTCACTGAGCCCAGCCTCTGCTAGAAACAGGGGAAGGCACATACCAACATCCCCACTAACTCGCTGAGCCCAGCCTCTGCTAGGCGCCTGCTGTGTCAAGTAGGGGACTTGGCACATTATACCTACCTCACTTAATCTCCGGGACAATACTGTGAGGCTGTTGGCAGAAAGGCTGGGAGGTACAGAGCAGGGGAGTCCACATGTGACTGTGATGACCAGGAGCCCCTCACCAATAGCAGAGGTGCAGACAGGGGTGAAAAACAAAGACAGAATGTTCAAAGGAATGTTAACGCTACAGAAATAAAAAGTGTTGAAAGAGGCTGGGTGGGAGGCCAGCACTTTGGGAGGCCGAGGCAGGCAGATCATCTGAGATCAGGAGTTTGAGACTAGCCTGACCAACATGGAGAAACCCCATCTCTACTAAAAATATACAAAAATTAGCCAGGCGTGGTGGCACACGCCTGTAATCCCAGCTACTCAGGAGGCTGAGGCAGGAGAATCACTTGAACCCAGGAGGTGGAGGTTGTGGTGAGTCAAGATCACGCCATTACACTCCAGCCTGGGCATAAGAGCAAAACTCTGTCTCAAAAAAAAAAAAAAAAAAAAAAAAAAAGTGTTGGGAGAATGGACAGAAGCATCTGGGGAAGACTTTGCAGGTGAAAATGGCAGAACTCTCACTACATGACAACTTTGGTCAGCTCTGAGAGAACTGACCAAATCCTAGCATGGCTTCTAACAGCATAAGACCATGCCCCTCAGACAAAACCAGCGCTCCTTAAAGTGCCTGCCTGAGAAAGTTCAATGTGCCAGGAAATGACTATTTGTCTTAGCTAAGATACATCTGTTGACAGGCCCTTGGACTCCCTTTCTGAAAGAATTTGCTATAAAAGGCTTACAGTTTTAAATATAGTCGTGCATCATGTAATGACAGGAATACGTTCTGAGAAATGTGTTGTTAGATGATTTTGTCATTGTGTGAACATCGTAGAGTGTGCTTACACAAACCAAGATGGCACAGCCGGCTGCACACCCAGGCTGTATGATACAGCCTATTGCTCCTGGGCTGCAAACCTGTACAGCATGTGACTGCACTGAATACTGTAGGCAATTGTGATATGATGGTAAGTTTTGTGTATCTAAACATATCCAAACATAGAAAAGATAGAGTAAAAATAGGATATACAAGATTAAAAAGAGGTACACCAATATAGGGCATTTACCCTAAATGGAGCTGTGGCTACTGGCTGGTACAGTGTTAGGTGTACCTAAAGTATTTGCTGATGCCTGCCTCTCTGCCTCTGAGGTTTTTCTGGTACAGACGCTACTGTAGTCAGCTGGCAGTGATGAAGGCCAGACATTCAGTCAATTTTGAAGGGGCTGTGGGATCTTGCCTGCCACTGGAGCAGGTCAGAAGGATCAAACTATGGGTACTGACCTGGATTAAGAAGCTTTGGGAGTATGCCTAATGCTTGGTTTTATTGTTGGGAGCCAAATGTTAGGGAACAAGGCAGAACCCTATGTTCACTTACATTTCTCTCCCAAGTGCATGGTATCTCTCTCTGTGCTGTGGTACCTGGAGCTGGGGGAGAAGTGATTCAGGTAATTAAAACTGTCCTTTCTATCCTCTCCAATGCATCTTTTCTTATTATGTTACAACCATATACTCGGATCTCTCGCCTGGGCTCCTTAGCTCTCATGAAAGTATTTATGTATGTTGCTAGTCATTCCAGGTGATGTTTCTGCAGTGAGACAACAGCTAAATAGTTCCATTTTGCCATCTTGCTCTGTCCTTCATCCTACTCTGTTTCTTCAAAGATAAACTGATGTGTATTTGAGGTTTACAACATGGCATTATGGGATTCATGTAGATAGTAAAGTAGTTACACTAGTGAAGCAGATTAACATATTTATCATTTCAGAGAGTTACTTTGTATTTTTGTAATAAGAGCAGCTAAAATATGCTTATATAACAAGAATTCCTAACACAATTTTACTACTTGACTTCTTATATTGTATATTAGACCTCTAGACATTTATTTTACATATCGCCTAATTTTATCCTTTGATCTACATCTCCACATTTCCTCCCCCTCCCTCACCCATGGGTAACCACTGTTGGTTCTTTTTCTGTGTTTTTAAGTTTTTTTTCGTATTCCACATATAAATGAGATCATGTAAAGTTTTTAATTTTTAATGGATTTTATTGGTGATTCTAGTAACTTGTTAATTAGCATGATGAATGCTGGAAGTTAGCTCTTCAATAGAGTCACACTGTTGCCCAGGTTGGAATGTGGTGGCATGATCAGATACCACTGTAACAAGATGAGTTCACACAATTCTCCTGCCTCAGCTTCCTGAGTAGCTATTGTGTCCAGAATTGGTGGATTCTTGGTCTCACTGACTTCAAGAATGAAGCTGCAGACCCTTGCGGTGAGTGTTACAGCTCTTGAGTGTTACAGGTCTTAAAGATGGTAATCCGGAGTTTCTTCCTTCAGATATTCAAATGTGTCCGCGGTTTCTTCCTTTCGGTGGGTTCGTGGTCTGGCTGACTTCAGGAGTGAAGCTGCAGACCTTCATGGTTAGTGTTACAAGTCTTAAAGGTGGTGGGTCTACACTTGTTTGTTCTTCTTGGGGGGTTCACGGTCTCGCTGGCTCTAGGCATGAGACTGCAGATCTTCACGTTGTTAGCGCTCATAAAAGTGTCATGGACCCAAAGAGTGAGCAGCAGCAAGATCTATTGTAAAAAGCAAAACAACAAAGCTTCCACAGAGTGGAATAGGACCCCAGCACATTACCACTGCCAGCTCTGGCAGCCTGCTTTTATTCCCTTATCTGGCCCCACCCACATCCTGCTGATTGGTCCATTTTACAGAGAGCTGATTGGTCCGTTTTGACAGAGTGCTGATTGGTGCGTTTACACTCCTTTAGCTAGACTCAGAGTGCTAGACAGAAAAGTTCTCCAAGTCCCCGCTAGGTTAGCTAGATACAGAGCACTGATTGGTGTACTTACAATCCCGTAGCTAGACATAAAGGTTCTCTAATTCATAGTAGACTCAGGAGCCCAGCTGGCTTCACCAAGTGGATCCTGCACCGGGGCACAGGCGGAGCTGCCTGCCAGTCCTGTGCCGTGCACCTGCACTCCTCAGCCCTTGGGCGGTTGATGGGACCGGTTGCCGCGGAGGAGGGGGGTGGCTCGTTGGGGTGGCAAGGGGGCTTGCTGGGCACAGGAGCCCTCCACGCATGGGGGGCTTGGGCAGGTCCGGGAGACAGCTGAGGCCCGGCGAGAATTCCAGCGCAGCGCAGGCGGGCCGGCACTGCTAGGGGACCTGGCAGCACCCTCTGCAGCTGCTGGCCTGGGTGCTAAGCCTCTCACTGCCTGGGGCCAGCGGCACCGGCCGGCCGCTCAGAGTGTGGGGCCTGCCAATCCCATGCCCACCCAGAAGTCCCGCTGGCCCGCGAGCACAGGGCGCAGCCCCGGCTCCGCCCGCGCCTCTCCCTCCACACCTCCCCGCAAGCAGAGGCAGCCAGAGAGAGGCTCCCATAGTGCCATGACAGGCTGAAGGGCTCCTCAAGCGCAGCCAGAGTGGACGCCGAGGCCGAGGAGGTGCTGAAAGTGAGGGCTGCTAGCATGTTGTCACCTCTCACTAACATGGTATTATGGGACTACAGGCATGTGCCACCACACCTGGCTAACGAAAAAAAATTTTTTTTTGTTGGAGACAAGGTCTTGCTACATTGCCCAGGCTGGTCTTGTACTTCCGGCCTCAAGCAATTCTCTTGCATCAGACTCCCAAAGTCCTGGGACTACAGGCCTGAGCCACTGCACCCAGTCACATTTTCCTTTCTGTGTCTGGATTATTCAGTTAGCATAACGTCCTCCAGGTCTATACATGTTGTAGCGAGTGGCAGGATCTTCTTTTCTAAGGCTGAAAAATATTCCATTATGTACATATATCATGTTTATGTATTTGTTTTTCTATGGCATTTACATTGTTTCCATATTTTGGTTATTGCGAATAATGCTGCAATAAACGTAAGAGTGCAAATATCTTTACAAGGTGGTAAAGAAGAGGGACTGCTGGATGATAATGGTGTATTAATCCATTCTCACACTCTTAATAAAGACATACCCGAGACTGGGTAATGTATAAAGGAAAGAGGTTTAATTGACTCACAGTTCCACAGAGCTGGGGAGGCCTCAGGAAACTTACAGTCATGGCAGAAGGGGAAGCAAACACATCCTTCTTTACATGGCGGCAGCAAGGAGAAGTGCCAAGCAAAAGGGGGAAAAGCCCCTTCATAAAACCATCAGACCTAGTGAAAATTTACTACCGGGAAAACAGCAGCATGGGGGTAACCACCCCCATGATTCAATTACCTCCCAACAGGTCCCTACCACGACATGTGGGGATTACAGGAACTGCAATTCAAGATGAGATTTGGGCGGGGACACAGCCAAACCATATCATATGGCATTTCAATTTTTAATTTTTTAGGAAGCTTTATTTATTTATTTAGATGGGATCTCAATCTGTCACCCAGGCTGGAGTGCAGTGGCATTATCTCAGCTCACTGCAACCTCTGTCTCCCAGGCTCAAACGATCTTGCCACCTCAGCCTCCCAAGTAGTTGGGACCACAGGCATGCACCACCACACCTGGCTAATTTTCTGTATTTTTGGTAGAGATGGGGTTTTGCCATGTTGCCCAGACTGGTCTCTAACTCCTGAGCTCAAGTGATCCACTTCCCTCAGCTTTCCAAAATGCTGAGATTACAGGTGTGAACCACTGTGCCCAGCCAGGAACTTTTATAATGTTTTCCATAATGGCTGTATCAACCTACACTCCCACCAAATATTGTGCAGGGGTTCCCTGTTCTCCATACCCTTGCCAACATTTGTTATCTTTTGTCTTTTAGGTCCTAGCTATTCTAATATGGGTGAGGTGATATCTCATAGTGGTTTTGATTTGCATTTGCCTTACGATTAGTGATGTTGATCACATTTTTATATACCTGTTGGCCATTTTTGTGACTTCTTTGGTAAAATTTCTGTTCCAGTCCTTTGCCCATTTTTAATTGGGTTATTTATTTTTCTGCTATTGAATTTTAATTGTTCTTTATAGATTTTACCCCTTATCAAATATGTGGTTGCAATTGTTTTCTCAAAGTTTGTAGGTTGTCTTTTCTCTTTGTTGATTGTTTCCTTCGGTGTGCAGAAGCATTTTAGTTTGAGGTGGTACCATTTATATATTTTTATTACTGTACTTGAGTTTTTGAGGTGATATCCAAATTATTGTCAAGGCCAATGTTGAGGAGCTTTCCCTCTGTGTTCTCTTCTAGGAGTTATATGGTGTCAGGTTTCATACTTATGTCTTTTATCCATTTTGGGTTGATTTTTTAGCATGGTGTAAGATAAGAATCTAATTGTATTCCTTTGCATGTGTAAATCCAGTTTTCCCAGCACCTTTTATTGGACAGGCTATCTGTTCCTCATTGTGTCCTCTTGTGCCATTGTCAAAAATTAGTTGACCATAGATGTTTGGATTTATTTGTGGGCTCTCTTCTCTGTTCCACTGGTCTGCATGTCTTTTTTTATACCAGCACAATACTGTTTTTATTACTGTATCTTTATAATACAATTTTAAATTAAGAAGTGGAAAGCCATCAGCTTTGTTTGTCTTTCTCAGTATTGCTTTTGCTATTTGGGTTATTTTGGCTCCATATAGATTTTAGAATTGTTTTTCTATTTCCATAAACAATGCCCTTGGAATTTTGATAGAGATTGCATTAAATCTATATATTGCTTGGAGTAGTATGGACATTTAAACAATATTAATTCTTCCCATTCATTAACACAGAATATCTATCAATTCATTTTTGTCTTCTTCAATTTCCTTCATCGATGTTTTAAAATTTTCTGAAGACAAATCTTTCTTCCCCTTGTTAAATTTATCCCCTTGTTAAATTTATTCCTAGGTATTTTTTGATGCTATTGTAATAGGATTTTTTCTTAATTTCTTTTTCAAATTTTTTTGTTAGTCTATATAATTGCTACTGATTTTTATATGTTAATTTTGTATCCTGAAACTCTACTGAATTCATTTATTAGCTCTAGTTTTTGTGTGTGTAATCTTTACAATTTTCTACACATAGGATCATGCTATCTGCAAATAGAGATAGTTTTACATCTTTTTGATTTGGATATGTTTTATTTCTTTTTCTCATTTGATTGGTCTTGCTAATATTTCTAGTGCTATTCTGAGTAAAAGTGGTGAGAGTGGACATTTATGTCTTGTTCTGGATCAGAGAGGAAAAGCTTTTAGTTTTACCCTATTGATTACAGTGTTAGCTATGGGCTTTTTTATAAATGACATTTATTATGTAGAGGAATTTTAGTTTTTTTTATTATTATACTTTAAGTTCTAGGGTACATGTGTACAACATGCAGGTTTGTTACATAGGTATATATGTGCCATGTTGGTTTGCTGCACCCATCAACTCATCATTTACATTAGGTATTTCTCCTAATGCTATCCCTCCCCAAGCCCCTCAACCCCTGATAGGCCCCAGTGTGTGATGTTCCCCTCCCCATGTCCATGTGTTCTCCTTGTTCAATTCCCACCTATGAGTGAGAACATGCGGTGTTTGGTTTTCTGTCTTTGTGATAGTTTGCTTAGAATGATGGTTTCCAGCTTCATCCATGTCCCTGCAAAGGACATGAACTCATCCTTTTTTATGGCTGCATAGTATTCCATGGTGTATATGTGCCACATTTTCTTAATCCAGTCTATCACGGATGGACATTTGGATGTGTTCCAAGTGTTTGCTAATGTGAATAGTGCTGCAGTAAACATACATATGCATGTGTCTTTATAGCAGAATGATTTATAACCCTTTGAGTATATACCCAGTAATGGGTTCACTGGGTCAAAGGGGGTATTTCTAGTTCTAGATCCTTGAGGAATCACCACGCTGTCTTCCACAGTGGTTGAACTAGTTTACACTCCCACCAACAGTGTAAAGGCATTCCTATTTCTCCACATCCTCTCCAGCATGTGTTGTTTCCTGATTTTTTAATGATCACCATTCTAAGTGGCATGAGATGGTATCTCATTGTGGTTTTGATTTGCTTTCTCTGATGACCAGTGATGATGAGCATTTTTTCATATGTCTGTTGGCTGCATAAATGTCATCTTTTGAGAAGCGTCTGTTCATATCCTTTGCCCACATTTTGAGGGGGTTGTTTGTTTTTTTTCTTGTAAATTTGTTTAAGTTCTTTGTAGATTCTGGGTATTAGCCCTTTGTCAGATGGGTAGATTGCAAAAATTTTCTCCCATTTTGTAGGTTGCCTATTCATGCTGATGATAGTTTCTTTTTCTATGCAGAAGCTCTTTAGTTTAATTAGATCCCATTTGTCAATTTTGGCTTTTGTTGCCATTGCTTTCAGTGTTTTAGTCATTAAGTCTTTGCCCATGCCTATGTCCTGAATGGTATTGCCTAGGTTTTCTTGTAGGATTTTTATGGTGTTATGTCTTACATTTAAGACTTTACTCCATCTTGAGTTAATTTTTGTACACAGTGTAAGGAAGGGATCCCATTTCAGCTTTCTACATATGGCTAGCCAGTTTTCCCAGCACCATTTATTAAATAGGGATTCCTTTACCTATTACTGGTTTTTGTCAGGTTTGTCAAAGATCAGATGGTTATAGATGTGTGGTGTTATTTCTGAGGTCTCTGTTCTGTTCCATTCGTCTATATATCTGTTTTGGTACCAGTACCATGCTGTTTTTGTTACTGTAGCCTTGTAGTATAGTTTGAAGTCAGGTAGCATGATGCCTCCAGCTTTGTTCTTTTTGCTTAGGATTGTCTTGGCTATGCAGGCTCTTTTTTGGTTCCATATGAAGTTTAAAGTAGTTTTTTCCAATTCTGTGAAGAAAGTCAGTGGTAGCTTGATGGCGATAGCATTGAATCTATAAATTACCTTGGGCAGTATGGCCATTTTCACAATATTGATTCTTCCTGTCCATGAACATGGAATAGTCTTCCATTTGTTTGTGTCCTCTTTTATTTCATTGAGCAGTGGTTTGTAGTTCTGCCTGAAGAGGTCCTTTACATGCCTTGTAAGTTGTATTCCTAGGTATTTTATCCTCTTTGTAGCAATTGTGAATGTGAGGTCACTCATGATTTGGCTCTCTGTTTGTCTATTATTGGTGTATAGGAATGCTTGTGATTTTTGCACATTGATTTTGTATCCTGAGACTTTGCTGAAGTTGCTTATCAGCTTAAGGAGATTTGGGGCTGAGATGATAGGGTTTTCTAAATACACAATCATGTCATCTGCAAACAGAGACAATTTGACTTCCTCTTTTCCTAATTGTATATCCTTTATTTCTTTCTCTTGGCTGATTGCCCTAGCCAGAACTTCCAACACTATGCTGAATAGGAGTGGTGAGAGAGGGCATCCTTGTCTTGTGCTGGTTTTCAAAGGGAATGCTTCCAGTTTTTGCCCATTCAGTATGGTATTGGCTGTGGGTTTGTCATAAATACCTCTTATTATTTTGAGATACATTCCATCAATACCTCATTTATTGAGAGTATTTAGCAAGAAGGGCTGTTGAATTTTGTTGAAGGCCTTTTCTGCATCTATTGAGATAATCATGTGGGTTTTGTCTTTGGTTCCGTTTATGTGATGGATTACATTTATTGATTTGCATATGTTGAACCAGCCTTGATGAAGCCAACATGATCGTGGTGTATAAGGTTTTTGATGTGCTGCCAGATTTGGTTTGCCAGTGTTTTCTTGAGGATTTTTGTATCGATGTTCATCAGGGATATTGGTCTAAAAATTCTCTTTTTTGTTGTTTCTCTGGTTTTGGTATCAGGATGATGCTGGCCTCATAAAATGAGTTAGGGAGGACTCCCTCTTTTTCTATTGTTTGGAATAGTTTCAGGAGGAACGGTATCAGCTCCTCTTTGTACCTCTGGTAGAATTTGGCTGTGAATCCATCTGGTCTTAGGCTGTTTTTGGTTGGTAGGCTATTAATTACTGCCTAAATTTCAGAACCTGTTATTGGTTTATTCAGAGATTCAACTTCTTCCTGGTTTAGTCTTGGGAGGGTGTATGTGTCCAGGAATGTATCCATTTCTTCTAGATTTTCTAGTTTATTCACATAGGGTGTTTACAGTATTCTCTGATGGTAGTTTGTATTTCTGTGGGATCGGGGTGATATCCCCTTTATCATTTTTTATTGCATCTATTTGATTCTTCTCTCTTTTTTTCTTTATTAGTCTTGCTGGTGGTCTATGTATTTTGTTGATCTTTTCAAAACAGCAGCTCCTGGATTCATCGATTTTTTGAAGGATTTTTTGTGTCTCTGTCTCCTTCAGTTCTGCTCTGATCTTAGTTATTTCTTGTCTTCTGCTAGCTTGAATTTGTTTGCTCTTGCTTCTCTAGCTCTTTTAATTGTGATGTTAGGGTGTCGATTTTAGGTTTTTCCTCCTTTCTCTTGTGAGCATTTAGTGCTATAAATTTCCCTCTACACACTGCTTTAAATGTGTCCCAGAGATTCTGTACATTGTCTTTTTTCTCATTGTCTTCAAAGAAAATCTTTATTTCTGCCTTCATTTTGTACCCAGTAGTCATTCAGGAGCAGCTTGTTCAGTTTCCATATATTTGTGAGGTTTTGAGTTAATTTCTTAATCCTGAGTTCTAATTTGATTGGACTGTGGTCTGAGAGACTGTTTGTTATGATTTCTGTTCTTTTACATTGGCTGAGGAGTGTTTTACTTCCAATTATGTGGTCAATTTTAGAATAAGTTTGATGTGGTGCTGAGAAAAATGTATATTCTGTTAATTTGGGGTGAAGAGTTCTGTAGATGTCTGTTAGGTCAGCTTGGTCCAGAGCTCTGTTCAAGTCCTAGATATACTTGTTAACCTTCTGTCTCGTTGATCTAATATTGAGAGTGGGGTGTTAATGTCTCCCATTATGATTGTGTGGGAGTCTAAGTCTCTTTGTAGGTCTCTAAGGACTTGCTTTAAGAATCTGGGTGCTTCTGTATTGGGTGCATATATATTTAGGATAGTTAGCTCTTCTCGTTGAGTTGATCCTTTTACCATTATGTAGTGGCCTTCTTTGTCTCTTTCGATCTTTGTTTGTTTAAAGTCTGTTTTATCAGAGACTAGGATTGCAACCCCTGCTTTTTTTTGCTTTCCATTTGCTTGGTAGATCTTCCTCCATCCCTTTATTTCGAGCCTATGTGTGTCTTTGCATGTGAGATGGGTCTCCTGAATACAGCACACCAATGGGTCTTGACTCTTTATCCAATTTGTCAGTCTGTGTCTTTTAATTGAGGAATTTAGCCAATTTACATTTATGGCTAATATTGTTATGTTTGAATTTGATCCTGTCATTATAATGTTAGCTGGTTATTTTGCCTGTTAATTGATGCAGTTTCTTCATAGTGTCAATGGTCTTTACAATTTGGCATGTTTTTGCAGTGGTTGGTACTGGTTGTTCCTTTCCATGTTTAGTGTTTCCTTCAGGAGCTCTTGTAAGTCAGGCCTGGTGGTGACAAAATCCCTCAGCATTTACTTGTCTGTAAAGGATTTTATTTCTCCTTCAGTTATGAAGCTTAGTTTGGCTGGGTATGAAAGTCTGGGTTGAAAATTCTTTTCTTTAAGAATGTTGAATATTGGCTCCCACTCTCTTCTGGCTTGTAGAGTTTCTGCTGAGCAATCCGCTGTTAGTCTAATGGGCTTCCCTTTGTGGGTAACCCGGCCTTTCTCTCTGGCTGCCTTTAACATTTTTTCCTTCATTTCAACCTTGGTGAATCTGACAATTATGTGTCTTGGGATTGCTCTCCTCGAGGAATATCTTTGTGGTGTTTTCTGTATTTCCTGAATTTGAATGTTGGCCTGCCTTGCTAGGTTGGGGAAGTTCTTCTGAATAATATCCTGAAGAGTGTTTTCCAATTTAGTTCCATTCTCCCCGTCACTTTCTGGTATACCAATCGAACGTATATTTGGTCTTTTCACATAGTCCCATATTTCTTGGATGCTTTGTTCATTTCTTTTCACTCTTTTTTCTCTGATCTTTTCTTCTTGCTTTATTTCATTAATTTGATTTTCAATCACTGATATCCTTTCTTCCACTTGATCGAATTGGCTACTGAAGCTTGTGCATGTGTCACAAAGTTCTTGTGCTATGTTTTTCAGCTCCATCAGGTCATTTAAAGTCTTCTCTACACTGGCTATTCTAGTTAGCTATTCGTCTAAACTTTTTTCAAGGTTTTTAGCTTCCTTGCGATGGGTTAGAACATGCTCCTTTAGCTCGGAGAAGTTTGTTATTACCGACCTTCTGAAGCCTACTTTTGTCAATTCATCAAACTCATTCTCCGTCCAGTTTTGTTCCCTTGCTGGTGAGGAGCTGTGATCCTTTGGAGGAGAAGAGACGCTCTGGTTTTTGGAATTTTCCACTTTTCTGCTCTGGTTTCTCTCCATCTTTGTGGTTTTATCTACCTTTAGTCTTTGATGTTGGTGACCTGCAGATGGGGTTTTGGTATGGATGTCCTTTTTGTTGATGTTCACACTATTCCTTTCTGTTTCTTAGTTTTGCTTCTAACAGTCAGTCCCCTCAGCTGCAGATCTGTTTGGAGTTTGCTGGAGGTCCACTCCACACCTGTTTGCCTGGGTATCACTAGCAGAGGCTGTAGAACAGCAAATATTGCTGCCTGATCCTTCCTCTGGAAGCTTCATCCCAAAGAGGCACCTGCCTGTTTGAGGTGTCTGTTGGCCTCTACTGGGAGGTGTCTCCCAGTCAGGCTACACAGCGGTCAGGGACCTACTTGAGGAGGCAGTCTGTCTGTTCTTGGAGCTCAAACCACTGCTCTCTTCAGAGCTGTCAGACAGGGACGTTTAAGTCTGCAGCAGCTGCCTACTGCCTTTTGTTCTGCTATGCCTTGCCCCCAGAGGTGGAATCTAGAGAGGCAGTAGGCATTGCTGAGCTGCAGTGGGTTCCGCCTAGTCCAAGCTTCCCCGCTTTGTTTACATGGTGAATTACTCAAGCCTCAGCAATGGCAGACACCTCTCCCCCAGTCAAGCTGCAGCATCGCAGTTTGATCTCAGACTGCTGTGCTGGCAGTAAGCAAGGCTCTGTGGATGTGGGACCCACCAAGTCAGGCATGGGAGGGTATCTTCTGGTCTGCTGGTTGCTAAGACAATGGGAAAAGTGCGATATTTGCTTAGGAGTGTACCATTTCTCCAGGTATAGTCTGTTATGGCTTCCCTTGGCTAGGAAAGGGAAATCCTCTGCCCCTTGTGCTTCCCAGGTGAGGCGACGCCCTGCCCTACTTCAGCTCGCCCTCTGTGGGCTACACCCACTGTCCAACCAGTCCCAATGAGATGAACCAGGTACCTCAGTTGGAAATGCAGAAATCACCCGTCTTCTGCATTGATCTCACTGGAAGCTGCAGACTGGAGTTGTTCCTATTCAGCCATCTTAGAAGCGACCCATGATACCTAGTTTTTTTTTGTTTTTTGTTTTTTTTTTGAGATGGAGTCTCACTCTGTTGCCCTGGCTAGAGTGCAATGGCATGATCTTGGCTCACTGCATCCTCTGCCTCCCGGGTTCAAGTGATTCTCCTGCCTCAGCCTCCCGAGTAGCTGGGATTACAGGCATGCACTACCATGCCCAGCTAATTTTTATATTTTTAATAGAGATGGGGTTTTACCATGTTGGTCAGCCTGGTCTTGAACTCCTGACCTCATGATCTGCCCACCTCAGCCTCACAAAGTGCTGGGATTACAGGCGTGAGCCACTGCTCCTGGCCAGAATTTTGCTTTTTATACATGAATTGTTAAGAGTTTTTTGTTTGTTTGTTGCTTGTTTTGTGAAGGAGTCTCGCTCTGTCACCCAGGCTGCAATGCAGTGGTGCAATCTTGGCTCACTGCAGCTTCTGCCTCCTGGGTTCAGGTGACTCTCCTGTCTCAGCCTCCTGAGTAGCTGGGACTACAGGCACACACCATTACCCCTGACTAATTTTTGTATTTTTAGTAGAGACTGGATTTCACCTTGTTGGCCAGGCTGGTCTTGAACTCCTGACCTCAAGTGATCTGCCCACTTTGGCCTCCCAAAGTGCTGGGTTTATAGGTGTGAGCCACTGCACCCAGCCATTAAGAGTTTTTTAAATCAAGAATGGACATGGGACTTTGTCAAGTACTTTTCTGTGTCAATTGAGATAATCATGTGGTTTTCTGTTTTTCGTGCTGTTCATGTGATGTATTACATTGATTATGTTAAACCAGCCTTTCATTGCCAGGGATAAATCCCACTTGGTCATGACATCTATTCTTTTTGATGTGTCGTTGAATTTGGTTTGCTAATATTTGACTGAGGAGTTTTACATTATATGAGTTATTGGCCTATAGTTTTTTTGTGTGTGTGTGTTTTTTTTTCTTGGCCTAAAGACACCTATTGTGGTGTCTTTTTCTTGCTTAGTTATGAAAATGATGCTGGCCTTGTAAAGTCTGTTTGTAAATATTCTCCCAGCTCTATTTTCTGGGAGAGTTAAGTATTGGTAATAATTCTTTGAATGTTTGATAAAATTCAGCCATGAAGCCATCTGGTACCAAGCTTTGTTATTGTTGGGAGGTTTCTAATTACTTCTTCAGTGTCTTTATTTATTATTATAATAGCTTGTTCAAGCTTTCTATTTCTTCCTAATTTATTCTTGAAAGTTACTGTTTTATAGTAGTTTATTAACTTTTATAAGTTCCGCAATTTGTTGGCAGATGCTTTTTCATAATTGTTTATGATGATACTTTTTATTTTTGAGGTATGTATTGTATGGTCTCCACTTACATTTCTGATTTTATTTATTCCAGTCTTGTCTTTTTTTTTCTTAGTCTATCTGGGAATTTGATATTATTTATTTTTCAAGGCTGGGCACGGTGGCTCATGCATGTAATCCCAGCACTTTGGGAGGCCGAGGCCAGCGGATCACCTGAGAGGTCAGGAGTTCAAGACCAGCCTGGCCAACATGGTGAAACCCTGTCTCTACTAAAAATTCAAAAAAATTTTCTAGGCATGGGGGTGCATGCCTATGGTCCCAGATACTTGGGAAGCTGAGGCAGGAGAATTGCTTGAACCCAGGAGGCAGAGGTTGCAGTGACCTGAGATCACACCACTGCACTCCAGCCTGGGCAACAGAGCAAGACTCTGTCTCAAAAAAAAATTATTTTTCGAAGAATCAAGTATTGGTTTTATTAATATTTTTCACATGGTTTTTCTGTTCTCTATTTGATTTATTTCTGCTCTGATATTATTGTTCTCTTCCTCCTGTTAACTTTGGGTTTAGGTTGTTCTTTTTCTAGCTCCTTGGAGCATAACATTAATTTTTTGTTTAAGATATTTCTTCTTTTTTAATGTAGGCATTTATAACTATAAAGTTCCCCTTCAGCACTACTTTTGCTGCACCCCATAGGTTTTGATATATTGTATTTTTATTGTCATTTATATCAAAATTTTAAAAATTCCTTCTGTCTATGTGCTACTGAAGTGAGCACTTTTAATTTACCTTTGATTCTTATTTGATCCATTGATTTTTCAGAAACATGCTGTTTAATTTCCACATATCTGGGACTTTTCCAAAATTTCTCCTGTTACTGATTTCTAATTTTATACTGTCATCCTGAAAACAATACTATTATGATTTTAATCTTCTTGAGTTTGCTAAGACTTGTTTTATGGCTTCATATTTGGTTTATCCTGGATAATGTTCCATGTACACTAGGAAAAATACACATTCTGCTGCTTTTGGGTGAAATATTCTGTACATATCTGTTTAAGTTCATTTGCTCTAATGTGCAGTTCGAATCCAGTATTTTCTTGTTAATTTTCTGTCTGGTTCATGTATCTATTGTTAAAAAGGGGTATTGAACCAGAGAACACCACAAAGATACTCCTCAAGAAGAGCAACCCCAAGATACATAATTGTCAGATTCACCAAGGTAGAAATGAAGGAAAAAATGTTAAGGGCAGCCAGAAAGAAAGGCTACTATGAAGAAACTGCATCAACTAATGGGCAAAATAACCAGCTAGCATCATAATGACAGGATCAAATTCACACATAACCATATTGACTTTAAATGTAAATGGGCTAAATGCCCCAATTAAAAGACACAGACTGGCAAATAGGATAAAGGGTCAAGACCCATCTGTGTGCTGTATTCAGGAGACCCATCTCACATGCAAAGATGCACATAGGCTCAAAATAAAGGGATGGAGGAATTTTTACCAAGCAAATAAAAAGAAAGAAAAAAAAAAAAAAAAAAGCAGGGGTTGCAATTCTAGTCACTGAAAAACAGATTTTAAACCAACAAAGATCAAAAGAAACACAGAAGGGCATTATATAATGGTAAAGGAATCAATGCAATAAGGAAAGCTGACTATCCTAAACATATATGCACCCAATACAGGAACACCCAGATTCATAAAGCAAGTTCTTAGAGACCTACAGAGAGACTTAGACTCCCACACAATAATAGTAGGAGATGTTAACACCCCATTATCAATATTAGGTAGATCAATGAGACACAAAATTAACAAGGATATTCAGGACTTGTACTCAGCTCTGGACCAAGCAGACCTAATAGACATCTACAGAACTCTCCACCCCAAATCAACAGAATATACATTCTTCTCAGCACCACATCGCACTTATTCTAAAATTGACCACATAATTGAAAGTAAAACACTCCTCAGCAAGTGCAAAAGAACAGAAATCACAACAAACAGTCTCTCAGACCACAGTGCAATCAAATTAGAACTCAGGACTAAGAAATTCACTCAAAACCGCACAAATACATGGAAACTGAACAAGCCGCTCCTGAATGACTACTGGGTAAATAATGAAATTAAGGCAGAAATAAATAAGTTCTTTGAAACCAATAAAAAAGGCACAATGTACCAGAATCTCTGGGACACAGCTAAAGCAGTGTTTAGAGGGAAATTTATAGCACTAAATGCCCACAGGAGAATGCAGGAAAGAGCTGAAATCAACACCCTAACATCGCAATTAAAAGAACTAGAGAAGCAAGAGCAAACAAATTCAAAAGCTAGCAGAAGACAATAAATAACTAAGATCAGAGCAAACTAAAGGAGCTAGAGACACAAAAACCCTTCAACAAATCAATAAATCCAGGAGCTGGTTTTTGAAAAGATTAACAAAATAGACAGACAGATGACAGACTAATAAAGAGGAAAAGAGAGAAGAATCAGATAGACATAGTAACAAATGATAAAGGGGATATTGCCACTGATCCCACAGAAATACAGACTACCATCAGAGAATACTACAAACACCTCTACACAAATAAACTAGAAAATCTAGAAGAAATGGATAAATTCCTGGACACATACACCTGCCCAAGACTAAACCAGGAAGAAGTCAAATCCCTAAATAGACCAATAACACATTCTGAAATTGAAGCAGTAATTAATAGCCTACCAAACAAACAAAGCCCAGGACCAGATGGATTCACAGTCGAATTCTACCGGAGGTACAAAGAGGAGCTGGTATCATTCCTTCTGAAACTATTCCAAACAATGGAAAAAGAGGGACTCCTCTCTAACTCATTTTATGAGGCCAGCATCATCCTGATACCAAAACCTAGCAGAGACACAACAAAAAAGGAAAATTTCTGGCCAATATCCCTGATGAACATCGATGAGAAAATCATCAATAAAATACTGGCAAACCAAATCCAGCAGCACATCAAAAAGCTCATCCACCACGATCAAGTCTGCTTCATTCCTGAGATGCAAGGCTGGTTCAACATACACAAATCAATAAATGTAATCCATCACATAAACAGAACCAATGACAAAAACCACATGATTATCTCAATAGATGCAAAAAAGGCCTTCGACAAAATTCAACAACCCTTCATGCTAACAACTCTCAATAAACTAGATATTGATGGAATGTATCTCAAAATAATAAGAGGTATTCATAACAGACCCACAGCCAATATCATACTGAATTGGCAAAAGCTGGAAGCATTCCCTTTGAAAACCAGCACAAGACAAGGATGCCCTCTGTCACCACTGCTATTCAGCATAGTATTGGAAGTTCTGGCCTGGGCAATCAGGCAAGAGGAAGAAGTAAAGGGTATTCAAACAGGAAGAGAGGAAGTCAAATTGTCTCTGTTTGCGGATTATAGGATTGCATGTTTAGAAAACCCCACCATCTCAGCCCCAAATCTCTTTAAGCTGATAAGCAACTTCAGCAAAGTCTCAGGATACAAAATCAATGTGCAAAAATCACAAGCATTTCTATACACTAGTAATACACAAATCGAGAGCCAAATCATGAGTGAACTCCCATTCAAAATTGCTAGAGAGAATAAAATACCTAGGAAATACCTGGGAATACAACTTACAAGAAATGTGAAGGACCTCTTCAAGGAGAACTACAAACCACTGCTCAAGGAAATAAGAGAGGACACAAACAAATGGAAAAAAACATTCCATGCTCATGGATAGGAAGAATCAATATTGTGAAAATGGCCATACTCCCTAAAGTAATTTATAGATTCAATGCTATTCCCATCAAGCTACCATTGACTTTCTTCATAGAATTAGAAAAAACTACTTTAAATTTCATATGGAACTTAAAAAAAGCCCACATAGCCAAGACAATCCTAAGCAAAAAGAACAAAGCTGAAGGCATCATGCTACCTGACTTCAAACTATACTACAAGGCTACAGTAACCAAAATAGCATAGTACTGGTACCAAAACAGATGTCTACACTAATGGAACAGAACAGAGGCCTCAGAAATAACACCACACATCTACAATCATCTGATCTTTGACAAACCTGTTCAAAAACATGCAGTGGGGAAAGGATTCCCTATTTAGTAAATGGTGTTGGGAAAATTGGCTAGCCATATGCAGAAAACTGAAACTGGACTCCTTCCTTCTACCTTATTACAAAAATTAACTCAAGATGGATTAAAGACTTAAACATAAAACCTAAAACCATAAAACCCCTAGAAGAAAACCTAGGCAATACTATTCAGGACATAGGCATGAACAAAGCCTTCATGACTAAAACACCAAAAGCAATGGCAACAAAAGCCAAAATTGACAGATGGTATGTAGTTAAACTAAAGAGCTTCTGCACAGCAAAAGAAACAATCATCAGAGTGAACAGGTAACCTACAGAATGGGAAAAAATATTTGCAATCTATCCATCTGACAAGGGCTAATATCCAGAATCTACAAAGAACTTAAACAAATTTACAAGAAAAAAACAAACAATCCCATCAAAAAGTGGGGGAAGGATATGAACAGACACTTCTCAAAAGAAGACATTTATGCAGCCAACAAACATGAAAAAAAGCTCATCATCACTGGTCATTAGAGAAATGCAAATCAAAACCGCAATGAGATACCATCTTGTGCCAGTTAGAATGGTGATCATTAAAAAGTCAGGAAATGACAGATGCTGGAGAGGATGTGGAGAAACAGGAATGTTTTTAGACTGTTTGTGGGAGTGTAAATGGGTTCAACCATTGTGGAAGACACTGTGGTGATTCCTCAAGGATCTAGAACCAGAAATACCATTTGACCCAGCAATCCCATTACTGGGTATATACCGAAAGGATTACAAATCATTCTACTGTAAAGACACATTTACACATATGTTTATGTATACATTCATTATTGAATGACATCTAGTTGCATACATTTTTGGCAATTATGAATAAGGCTGCTATAAAGATTCATGTGTAATTTTTCATGTAGATATAAGTTTTCAAGTCATTTAGGTAAACAACAAGCAGCACAGTTGCTGGATTATGTGATAAGAGTATGTTTAATTTTGCAGGAAATTGCTGAACTGTCTTCTAGAATGACTGTACCATTTTGCATTCCTGTCAGCAATCAATGAGTGTTCCTGTTGCTCCACATCCTCACCAGCATTTGATGTTGTCAGTATTCTAGATTTTAGACTAAATGTAGTGTTTTCATTTTGCCCTATTCTAGATGCTAACTTTTATTGTGATTTGGTCCCATCCTGTGAGTTGTTTTAAATTGTGTTATATAAGAATTTCTTAGTATATGGAGTTTCCTATGTTTTTGAATTTCTTTTTAATTTTAATTGCATTATGATTAGAGTGTATTTATTTTGGTGGTTATCTGTGGAAATTTTCATTCTGATCTTGTTAAGTGGTGACTTTGTGAGTTTCCATGTGCTTAAAAAGACTGCAAATCTCTCATTGTGGCTGCCCTGGAACTTAGTTTATATAATAAATAAGTTTCCTCATGCCTGAACCTGCCCTGGTATCTTTCCCAATATATCAGATATTTAACACTAAGGATCTGTTTTGTTTTAGAAAGTTATTTTTATCTGGACTCATGATTACAGTCCTGGTCCTGAACTCCAGACAATAGAGGGGTAAGCAAAATGACCTCAGACTGTGCCAGGAAATGTCAAGTCACCTGCTGTAGGCTACTACTAATGGAACACGGCCTATTTACTTGGACACCAAACTATCCAGTGCTAACATGATGTTCTTTCAGGACTAGATCTCATGGCCATACATCCCTGCCTGCCAGATTGGACCTGAAAATTATTTCCTCATCTGACTTTCCTCTTTCACCCATACAGGGCATCGTTTTGACTCAGGACAAAGTTCATCTCCAATCTTATCCACACTATTTCTATCTTTACTTTCTTGATAAGAGATAGACATTTATGTCCTGCCTATAAATGCAATGGTTCAAAGTCTAGAGTCCCTATACTTCTGGCACATTACAGCCGTGTCTCGATGGGGGAGAATCTCAGAACAGTGCAGTTTGCCCTCCGCTCATGCAGAGCCTCTCCATGGCTTCCGTACCTTGAGCATTAGGCCAGTTCTCCTCTTCTCTCTAATCCATCCGTCACCTCTCCTGTCATCTGTTTCCATGCTGTGAGGTCCATTCACAGAACACATCCATGGCTCTCATGCTCAGTTTGGTTCTGAGTCTCCTGAAGCTGGGATCAGGTAAGGTTGATCTTTATTTCCTCCTTATTAACTAGTAGTTTGAGTTCTTTAGCTACGATGATTGCAGCATAATGGAATGAAGCCATCTCTGTTGTTTCTATTCCTTTGGCTTCTAGCCTCAGCCTGGGGAAGGATCGGGCACTGTGGAAACAATTATAGTAGCCCCCATAATGGAAACACAGGTGCTGAAGAGGTACTATGATCGTAGACGGGGACACAGCCAACGTGTTAAGGTGAATAAATTCCGTGTTTGTCCCAGATGGGCTAAGTGGTGTAGGCAGGGTTATTAGAGTACCAAGGTTGCTGACATAGATGTCCAGCTGGGAAGAGACACAGTTAGGATTTTTGGGGAAAAGACAATGTATCCAGCTAAAGACATGCTGAGTTAGAAATGTCTGTGGTACGAGACACGAGGGTGGAGGAAGGTGTACAGGTCTTGAGGTGGGAAATTAGCTGAAACCTGGCATATTCTGGGAAGAAATCCACTCTTCTTTCTCCTTCCACTTACTGTTAACACGGAGCCTAGTATATAGGATGCTGAGTAATTGAATAAAATTCACAGAGGAAGCTTGAGGTTGGAGTAGAATGCTGTTGGCTAGATGGTCAGTACCCAGCCATAGAAGATTCAGTTGACTGTGTTCACTTTCTGTCTGTGAAGGTTCATCCTGCCACCTGTCCACCTATATCTTTTTTGCTAAATGAAGCTAAGAAAACAGAAATAAGGGCAATCAGAACATAGAGTATATTTCCTTAAAACAAAAACCCATATGTATTACTAACAGGAGACTCTCTCATTTCAGTTTGTTTTCATTTATTTTCTGATGAGCTTCTTTGTGTCCCTTCTGTTTCTGGGTGAGGCAGCAGGGCATCCTGGAAATGATCTTGGAGACAGAAACATTTTATTTTTTAAAACTCTTATTTCATCTGCTTGCGAGCTTTATGGTTTGCAGCTTCCTTAGGTATCAGTTTGCTTATGATGACATGAAGATACGTTCACAGTCCTGATGGGGCTGTGGCGAGGACTGCATGAGCTTGTGCATGTGGACTGCACACAGCTGCACTGTTGCATGGCATGTTGCAACAACAGCCAGTCTTGTTCCTTTCTTATTTTCAGGGGAAAGAAGTGGAAGGAGTGAAAGGAGATGTTATAGGCAAGAGAGATGACAGCAGCAAAGGCTGGCCAGAGAAACAGAGGTACCCTGGTAAATGTTTCCTTGCCTTGAGAGCCCCACACAGCCCTGAAGGCAGCATCCATAGCAGCCCAGCTGGCACAGGCTGGGTCCCAAAACCTGACCTAAGACGAGAGCCTTCCTACCAGTGATTGTTGAGCAGGTGACTCTGCAAAACAAAGTGAGGGAGTTCAGAGAGTGAAGCCAGGTGGGGGGAAGCCATAGAGGGTGCACTAATGAGCAGGTTGCTGCGGTGGCAACTGGGACCCAGTCCCACTGGGACCTTTGGAGGAACCTTATAGATGGCGGCTCAGAGTCATTCCAACATCTACTGTCTCCTTTCCCCACTGGGTGAGATGTGCCCTGGGACTGTTAAAATCTCAAACCTTCTGAGTTGCCTTGTGCCAGAGTTAAGTAGGTTCCAAAGGTTGCAGGAAGCCCTCAGCAGAGAGGCAGAGGCCAGGCTCCAGGGATGAAGCTGTCAGCAGACAGGCAAGTGCCCATCCCATTCCAGGGGGACTCAGGGTTGGGTGGTGAGGAGCAGGGCCTTAACATCTGCTACACCAGGTCAGCAGCTAGTCAGACATCAGGCTGCAAAGTCACACCTCACTTAAATAATACTCTTAAAGATGCATGAGTGAAATACATTTCAGCAAGATTTATAAAATGTAATTAAACTAAAAAAATTAGTGCCAGAATTAAAAATATCCACTTATCTAGAAATTCACACATGTAATTTACCTTGCCTCTGATGCACATGCAGACACCACACACAGGTAGATCCAGATACCATAAGTGGATACATGTGAATGAATCAAGAGACACTGCCAATCAAAGGGGTGGGTACTTAGTAGGTGAAGGGAGCGGGCCTCCATAGTTTGTGGTCTCTAAGAAGCAATGTAATCCTTACAGGGTAGTAAGAGTGATTTACACCAGGAAAATTATTCAAATGATTGTTAAACAGATGAGCAAGTATGAAAGGAAATGGGGTTCGCCGTTCACATGAGTAAGTTGTTTGTGGAGCCTGTTCTGTGTGACGGGCTCTCTGCTGAACAAGTGGGTACTATGCTGAGCAAGAAAATCAGGCCCTGTCCC
Source organism: Chlorocebus sabaeus (assembly GCF_047675955.1). Lineage (NCBI taxonomy): Eukaryota > Metazoa > Chordata > Mammalia > Primates > Cercopithecidae > Chlorocebus > Chlorocebus sabaeus. The sequence goes on along the minus strand of NC_132926.1, from coordinate 1,248,205 downwards.
CACAGGGCCAAGAGCTGTGCAGGGGGGCACACAGAAAACATGTAATTATCACACTTGAAGCAAGACAATGAAAGAAGTTTCAAAAGTGAGGTGAGGACATAGGTGTACTAAGAATTTTTTTTACAAAAATGAAGGCAAGACATGTTGACTAAGCACTAGATGAAGCACCATTCAGTGCTAAAGTAAAGTGGAAAAAATTACTACACAAGTGCAAAAGGTACGTGCTACGGAAAATGTAAGTCACACATGAATGTACCAAAGAACAAATTTACAGAAAATAAATGGCAAAATCTTGTTTCAGTGTCACAGCATGTCTTTCAGAACTTGGCAGAACAAGTAGATTTCCAAAAAAACTAAGGAAGTACAAATAATTGTGTGTGCCATGGGCAGAAATGAAATATTCCATAGTAGCCATAAAACATTGGTATAATATTGTGTTTGAAGGAAACCTTAACAAATTGCCCCAAATTGGAGACTTTATGGCCCACACTCTTCTCTAGGTCAATAGAAAGACGTCGACTTTGGTTTTTAGCAAGGAAGATGGAAAAGGGGATGTTTGGGTTTTTTTTTGTTTTGTTTTGTTTTTTTAATTGAAGCAAATGGGCAGATGGGAGATTATGTGACAATAGAATCTCCTGGAATCAAAGGTTCTACTTTCAGAAGGAGACTTTTTCCTCTGGATAACATGGTTTTCTCATCTTGAAAATAAAAACGTTAATAATTCACATTTCTGCAGGCGTTCCTGAAGACCGAATGAGGTACCTGACGTGGACACGGTTTGTCAAATGTAAGGAGATACACAAATGCAAGTCACTGGCTTTAGAAATAGGGTTGTGATGGATGTTTCTCCCTGACGCACATCTCCAGCCCAGCCCAGGGGAGCCCTGAGTAGGTCACACTATAAAGGGTTTTGATTGTTTATCTTTTGTATTTCTTCCCACAGGGCAGTGGCAGGTGTTTGGGCCAAACAAGGTTGTCCAGGCTTTGGTGGGGGAGGACGCTGTGTTCTCCTGTTTCCTGTCTCCTAAGACCAACGCAGAGGCCATGGAAGTGCGGTTCTTCAGGGGCCAGCGCTTTAGCGTGGTCCACCTCTACAGGGACGGGAAGGACCAGCCATTTATGCAGATGCCACGGTATCAAGGCAGGACAGAATTGGTGAAGGATTCTATTGCAGAGGGGCGCCTCTCTCTGAGGCTGGAAAACATTACTGCGTTGGATGCCGGCCTCTACGGGTGCTGGATTGGCTCCCAGTCTTCCTACTACCAGGAGGCCACCTGGGAGCTGCAGGTGTCAGGTCAGTTTCATTTCCCAGAACTTCGCTGTCCCAGAGAACCATCCTGGACTTGGCGAGTGGTTTGTTCAATAAGGACATTTTAAAATTTCAGGTCATTTAGTCAGAAGGCGGCACTCTATACTGCAAGTTCCTTCTGTCTTATGTGTATAGTTCTGTGTATTTTATCACGTTTAAATTCATGTAACCACCATCACATCAAGGTACGGAACTACCCCACCCTCACAAAGATCTCCCTCTGCCACCCTGTTATGGTCACACCCACCCCTTCTCAGCCCCTGGCTGGGGTTTTCCATCTCCCTGATGTTGTAATTTCAAGAATGTTACATACACAACTTCACACCACAGGTGACCTTTTGAGACTGACTTTTTAAATTCAGCATAATGCTCTTGCGATCTATCCAAATTATTATTTATATCAATACTTTATTTCTTTTTTTCCCCACTGTCAAAACGTAGTTTTCCTTATGAAAATTTACTTCTAAATTAACAAATAAAAATTCCTGTTCCCTTGTCCTACAGATTTTTTGTTTATCTGATACAGCAGGGAGCGAATGTCAGCTCCAGGACGCTGTGACTTCCCCTGACAATTAATCACTGAATGCTCTGCGTTAACTTGACCATACTTCCATAGTCACACCCTTCACAGTGAAATTTATTTGATGGGGCAGGGTGCAGTGGCTCAGGCCTGTAATCCCAACACTTTGAGAGGCTGAGGCAGGAGGATTGCTTGAGTCCAGGAGCTCGAGACCAGCCTGGGCATATGGTAAGACCTCATCTCTATTAAAAAAAAAAAAAAAGAAGAAGAACGAAAAGAAGAAAAAAAAAGAAATTGGTTGTTTACAGTTGTTGTGCGGTCAGTGTGTTGTGAAGAATCTGTCTCCTGATTACAAACCTGTCAGTGGGGCTGCTCTGATGCGAGTGGATTATCAGAACTTACGAACAGCAGTGTCACTAAAATTGGTATACAACTCCCCACTGCTAAATTTGACTAACTTAAAAAAATTAGAAAAATCCACTATGAGTGATATTTCAGGCCTGACCATGGGCAATTTTCAAAAGCGTTTCCTGGAAGGCCTCCTCCTCCTAGCGGACTGGGAGTACAACTAATGCTTTGCAATCTGAGGAGAGTTTCAGGTGAGCCCTCAGGCCCCTCCAAGCTGTCCTGGTCTTTACATATTTGCATTTCTAGCCCAGACATTTTAATTCTCAGGATTTCAGGCCTCGGGCAGGACTTTCAAAGTGCCTTGTATCAAAGAGGAGAATGTGGGGTTCTAAGGGGAAAAGGAGTCAGGCTGGTGGGACCAGGTGAAAGCAAAAAAAAAAAAAAAAAAGAAACTATAAACATGCCTTTTTCATGTCTAGAAAATTTAAACAAAAGAGACAGCAGAGAAGCTACAGGTCTGCCTTTCTTTGTCGTCCTGGACATACAGTCCAGGATATATGGCCCAGAACATTTGGCCTTTCTGCCCAGATAACATCCATAACTCACAGACTTCCTGCTTATCACCAAACACCTCAATTTATCAAACATCCCAGCTGACAAAAGAATATAAGTTAGGCTCCTTGCCACCTTGGTGTTATCAATCAGCCCAAGTTCCATTCTATAAAATCCCCAACGAGCCTTTTTTTTCTTGCAGTTAGCTTCCCTCATGCTAACTTGCCCATTGCCTTCCTTGCAAAGTATTTTCCCACTTTCTCTAATAAATCTGCCTTTCTCTACCGTCAACCAGCTTGGTAAATTCTTTTACTCCCACGCCACTGGCTGTCATTCCTCCATGACAGAAAAGGCAAACTCCAAGACACTTTTCTCTACTCTGTCTTAGTATCCAGTATCTTACACCCTAATTCCTCCTCCCTACACCCCCTTCCTGAGCTCCAGATTCATAAAGCTGCGAAGCCTTTTGTTCAGCCCTCCATCAATCGTGAGTCAGCCCCACACGTGCGATGATCCATCTGCCCCTCAACTGGAATATTCCATTTCATGGGGGAGGATGAAACAGGGAGGAGTTGGCATCTTCCTCGGTTTAGCTCTTGCTTGTACTTTTGTAGCAACTGATCAGAGGCTTCACTATTATTTTAATTTGGATCATCATTCCTTTGGTCTGTTACTCCTACACCTGGCGGCTCAGCTCTCTCTCTACTTTAGTAGCTGAGCTCCTGAAAAGTTTTTCATCAGAAGCAGTTCTGTCTTACTTCATCATAACTGGTGCCTAGGAATAGCAACGCATATACAGTAGTTGCTAAAAAATGGCAAATGACAAAAAGGCCATGGGAAGGCTTTTGCCAAAGGTCGTGGTTTCAGTGTTTGTGTGTGTAAGAGAGAATGGGTGGGGGGTGGACTGAATGCACTTGACTCAGAATTGCTGTGGCTCTGGGATATGATCTTTGCTTTAAACTCTTCCCTGTTTTCTCCCCAGCACTGGGCTCAGTTCCTCTCATTTCCATCGTGGGATATGTTGACAGAGGCATCCAGCTACTCTGTCAGTCCTCGGGCTGGTTCCCCCGGCCCATAGCGAAGTGGAAAGGTCCACAAGGACAGGATTTGTCCGCAGACTCCAGGACAAACACGAACATGCATGGCCTGTTTGATGTGGAGATCTCCCTGACCGTCCAAGAGAACGCTGGGAGCATATCCTGTTCCATGCAGCATGCTCATCTGAGCCAAGAGGTGGAATCCAGGGTACAGATAGGAGGTGAGTAGGGAGGGGAGGAGAAGAGGAGGAGGAGTGGATGCTTGAGTAACTCAGAGTGAGGACAGGAGCCTCTATCTTGGCATTGTTGTTTTATCTTTCTCAGTTTTAATGATTTATTTTAAACGTTTAAAATCAATGAGATGTAAAAATAAAGTTATAAACATTTGGTTAGGTGGAAATAGAATTGTTTATAATTCCAGAGGAGTAGAATTAAGTATTTCCTTCCCCTATGATGGTTAATTTTTTGTGTCCACTTGACCGGGTCATGATTTGCTCAGATTTGGTTAAGTATTATTCAGGATGTTTCTGTGAGGGTGTTTACACATAAGATTCACATTTAAATTGGTAAACTGAGTAAAGAAAATTACCATCCATAATGCAGGTGGGCTTACCCAATCAGTTGAAGACCTGAATAGAACAAAAGGTTGACCTTTCCCTAAGTGAGAGAATGATGTTGCATGAGAGCCTTGAAACTGGGACACTGGCTCTTCCTGGCCTCAGAGCAGGCTGCTGGCCTTCAGACTCAAACTGAACCACTGGCTCTTTCTATGTCTTGAGCCTGCGAACTTTTGGACAGGACTGACACCATTGGCTCTTCTGGTTCTCAGGTCTTCTGGTTTAAACTTAAACTAACCATTGGTTCCCCTGGGTCTCCAGATTGCTGACTCACCCATGAGTTGGGAACTAAAAGACCTTCCATGATGTATGCGAGCCAATTCTTTATACTAAATCTCTCCGTCTCTCCTCTTCCTTTCTCTCTTTATCTCTATCTTTCTCTCTCAAATATATAGAAACAACAGGATGTATACATACATATATATGTATGTATGTATACATCCTAGTGGTTCTGCTACTCTGGAGAACTCTCGCTAATACAAATTTGGTACTAAGAGTATTTCTAGAGAAAAAGAATTTTAGGGATAACTTTTCAGTCATCCCTAAAATTCTAAAATTCTCTGAGCTGGGATTACTGTGCACACCTGTAGTCCCAGCTACTCAGGAGGCTGAGGTGGGAGGATCACTTGAGCCTAGGAGTTTGAGGCCAGCTTAGGCAACATAGCAAGACCCCGTCTTCAAACAAACAAAACAAAAAGCACTGAAAGTCCATGCTGTGATCTAGCAATACAGATATGCAAAATATCACCATTTGCGACCTGTAATTAACCATGGGTTGACTGGTGTATCATATTTTCAAACGTGTTTGTCGACCTAGTGAATAAGATGAGATTGGCTGGTTGCTCCTATTCTTGCTAGAAAAAGTGAGGAAAATGATGAAAGAAAATATGAGCAGAGGAATTTGAATTCTGAGTTTCTTGGTGTTGCATAAATAACATGAAAGCTTCCATGAGTGCCCTGAAAGAGACCCTTATTTTCTGTAGCCACAGGGCTAAGACTGCTGAAAACCAAATTCAGAACTAATCTGGCGACTGGCTGAACTACAGTGGAAATCCAAACCTGTTCCTCAGAATATCTGTCAATGTGAGGGGGCATTGACTGGGAAGAAATGAGATTCAGAAAGTTGAAATGGGGATGTATGGGAAGACTGATGGAGCTGGGGACAGTGAACCCTAAATGCTGATGAGTCTGCCAGTGAAAGCAGTCTCAGTCTCCGACTACCACCTTCATCTCAGGGGATTAACCCTGCATTGCCCAAAGAAACTGTAATGGCCTCCCTCCTGAGGCAGCTGCCATGCAAGACAATGCTGATTCTACTCAGGACCCACCCCTACCATCCCTCTTTGCTTCTAGACCTGTACCTAGGCTCAAGTTTCAACAGGACCCTAAAGTTGGAAAAAGTGCATGATGCATTAGAAAGTGAACCACACTCCAAAGGAGCTAGTTGATTTTTCTAATCTATACGGACCAGAAATCCAGAGAATCCATGTCAAATGATATTTAGGGTGTAAGGTGGCGGTACAAGGACATAAGGTTGGCTCAAACCACATGTAATGGCCTCACTAATCAGAGATTCTGCATTTAAGGTTGCAGCTCAGAATGTAAGAAAGGCTCTGTAGTTTGGTTGGCGGAAGCATGGATCAAAATGTGGCCCACAGGCCGGGCGTGGTGGCTCAAGCCTGTAATCCCAGCACTTTGGGAGGCTGAGACAGGCGGATCACGAGGTCAGGAGATCAAGACCATCCTGGCTAACCCAGTGAAACCCCGTCTCTACTAAAAAAATACAAAAAACTAGCTGGGCAAGGTGGCGGGCGCCTGTAGTCCCAGCTACTCGGGAGGCTGAGGCAGGAGAATGGCGTGAACCCGGGAGGCGGAGCTTGCAGTGAGCTGAGATCCGGCCACTGTACTCCAGCCTGGGTGACAGAGCGAGACTCTGTCTCAAAAAAAAAAAAAAAAATTGTGGCCCACAGAGAGTGACAGACAGGCATGCTGTTAGGAGCCTTTGCCAGGCCCCGTAAGTGAATCATGGCACAGGCCCTCAGGATTTAGGAGCAGAGCCCTGCCATTCTCTATGAATAACTACTATTCTTTTGAAAAATACATCTTGGGCTAGACCTTAGGAGAGACTGAACACTTAATCATGGGCCACCAAGTTGCAATGTGACTTGAATCAGTAAGAACATAAAATATTTGAACTACAAATTACCAAACCCAATTTAATAGATATTCGTAGAAGGCTGCACCCACAGCAAAGCATTGGAAGCACACATAGAACATAAATTATTCTCATCAGGCTCAAGCACATAAAATCGTTTACAGAAACTCTGAAGAAAATGGCATTGAGATATGGTTTTAGCGTTGTGCCTTCTCCAAAATTCATGTTGAAACTAAATCCCCAATGCAGCACTATTAAGAGGTGGGCTTTTTAGGAGGTGATTAAGTCCTGAGGACTACGCCCATATGACTGGGTTAGTGCCTTATAAAAGGGTTTGAGGGGGTGAACTTACCCTTTCGCCCCTTCTGCCATGTGAGGATACAGCGTTCATTGCCTTCAGAGGACACAGCACCAAGGTGACATCTTGAAACAAAGGGCAGAGTCCTCATCAGATGCCAAATCTCTTGATACTAGACCTTGGCCTTCCCAGCCTCCAGAACTATGAGAAATACATTTCTATTTTTTGTAAATGAGCCAGTCTGTAGTATTTTGTTATAGCAGCGCAAATAGACAAAGACTGGTATGATTCAAACGATGATTTCTAATCACAATATAATTAAATTCAATGAGAAAAAGAAAATTTAATATTCATATATGTTTGAAACTTTAAAAACATACTTCAAAAATAACTAAGCGGTCACTGAAAAAGTCATAATGATAATTACAAGTGTCTTATGACTGAATGATAATGAAACTATACATACAAACTATCATACAACTAAACCTTTTAAGAAGTGACATGATTAGGATGGTGAAAGGAGTTTTCAGTTCTCAAACTCCCACAGAAACACTAATTTTAACAACTACCATAAACAAAGGTATTTTTGTAGGAGTCTAGGAAGCCACTTGAGAGGTTTCAACTGGTTGATCAGGCAAAAAAGCCAAGAGCAGATGCGTGGAGGAAGGTAAGAACTGCTTCGTGCTACCTGCCTCACTGCTCTTCCAAGGTAACTCAGTGCCAAGACAGACTCCCTCAGCCCACAATTTTCGCCATGGGGAAAGTGAGAGCAAAGCGAATGTCCAGATTCCCCAGGTGTGTGGGATGCTGCCCAGGAAACCCATTTCTGTCTCATTTAATGCAGAACACTGAGGGGACCAGTGTGGCTGAATCACCTGGGGGCAGCTAGGAGCAGGGAAAGAGGAGGGGCTTATGGCAGCCAGTGCGTGGACCTGAACAACAAGCCACAGAACCTACTGGCCAGCTCCTGCACTCTACTAGGGGCGACCTCACAACCTGCTGACTACCCAACCAGCTGATACGTGCCCCCGGCCCTCCACACACCGCCCCCTGTGGCTGGAACCTCTTGGTCCATCACAGTCGGGCACGTGCTTCCCTGCAGCCAGGGTGCCTGAGCCTAGCAGATGTGCATACAAACTTCTGCAGTCAGAACACAGATAGCAATCAGCTTGACTCTCCTGGATTGAGAGAAGGTGCACAATCTTGAGTATTTTAGGGAATTGCCCTAGGGATAAATAAATGGAAGGCTCTCAGCAGCTAGCCTGCTTTGCAGGACTGAGAAAAGAAAATCCCAAGACTCCCTCTCACCAAGAAGGAACAAGAGGAGTAAAGCAGGTACATCCATAAAAAAGATTTGAGAGACTTCCAGAGTATCTAGCCAGGCTGACTGGTCAAGGTCTTTGTCTACCAAAGTCTGCCATACAGACTGGAGGAGGAGGAGTGACAGAAAGACCAAATACACTGTCAAACAGAATTCAACAGCACATTAAAAGATTCATTTACCATGATTAAGTGAGCTTTATTCTTGGAACATAAGGATAGTTCAACATATGCAAATCAATAAATACTACACTAACTAAGACAAAAACAACATGATCATCTCAATAGATGCAGAAAAAGCATTTGACGTCATTCAACACCCTTTCATGACAAAACCAACTTTCAACAAATTAGGTATAGAAGGAATGTAGCTCAACACAACAAAGGCCATGTGTAACATGCCCACAGAACATGTGCCCAGTGGTTGTCTTAGTCCACTTCATGCTGCTGTAACAGAATACCTGAGATTGGGTAACTGATAATGAACAGAGGTTTATTTGGCTCATGGTCCTGGAGGCTGGGAAGTCTAAGATCAAGGGATCACATCCTGTGAGGGCCTTCTAGCTGTGTAATTCCATGGAGGAAGGTAGAAGGGCAAGAGAGTAAGAAAGAGGAAGGAAGCTGCTTCTGCAAAAATGGCATTAATCCACTCATGAGGGCAGGATCCTCAGGATCCCCATGGCCTCGTCACCTCTTAGGGGTCCCACCTGTCCACATTATTGCATTGGGGATTAAGTTTTGAACACATAAACTTTGGGGATACATTGAAACCATAGTGATGATGAAAAATTTTTAAACAATAGCGAAATCTATGGAATGTAGCAAAAGCAGTTCTAAAAGTTTATAGCTATCAACATCTTCATTAAGAAAAAAGAAAGATCTCAAATGAATACCATAAGTTTATACCTCAAGACATTAGAAAAAGAAAAAACTAAGCCAAAATTTAGCAGAAGGAAGGAAAGAAATAATAATTAGAGCAGAAATAAATGAAATAGAAAAACAATAAAAAGATCAATAAAACTAAATGTTGTTTATTTGAAAAGATAAATAATATTGACAAGCCTTTACCTAGATTAACTAAGAAAAAAAGAGCTGACTCAAATAAATAGAATTATAAATAAAAGATGATACATTACAACCGGTACCACAGAAATAAGTATGAAATGTCATGAGACAATCCTAGTTCTCCCTCATCCACAGGGGTTACATTCCGAGATCCCCAGTGAATGCCACAAACCATGGATGGTACCAAACCCTATATATGCTATTTTTCATGTCTCAAATGGAACAGAGCAGGATGATAGAGATTTATTTCATCATGCTACTCAGAATGGTGTGCAATTTAAAACTTACAAGTTGTTTATTTCTGAAATTTTTCATTTAATATTTTTGGGCCACGATTGATCATGAGTAACTAAAATAATGAAAAGTGAAACCAAAGACAAGGTTAGACTATAGCGCTATGAAAAATTATAGGCCAACAAATTGGATAATCTAACAGAAATGGACACATCCCTAGAAACATACAACCTATAAAACCTGCTTCAGAATTTTTTAAAAAATACCAGACCAGGAATGAGTTAGAAATACAACTGAGAGTCAAAATCTTCCCGAGAAAGAAAATTCCATGACCAGATGGCTCTGTTGGTGAATTCTACAAAATATTTAAAGAAAAATTAATGCCAATACTTTTCAAATGCTTGCAAAATATTAAAGATGTGGGAATAATTCCAAACTCATTTTATGAGGCCACAATTACCCTGATACAAAAACCATATAAAAACACCACAAAAAAAGAAGAAAATTACAAGCCAATATCCCTGATAAACATAGATGCAAACATTTCCAACAAATATTAGCCAATCAAATTCATGATAAAAAGAATCATTACAAAGTACATTAAAAGAAACATTAAAAGAATCCCCATGATCAAATGGGATTTATCCCTGAGATGCAAGAATGTTTCAACACATGCAAATAAATACATATAATATATGATATTAACAGAATGAAGAGCAAATAATGTATAATTATGTTAACAAATTCAGAGAAAGCATTTGACAATATTCATCATCTTTTCATAATAAAAGCCAACAGATTAGGTAACAAAAGAATGTACCTCAACATAATAAAGATCACGTATGTGTCCGCAAAAAGAGTCAAACTCTATAAAACATTTAAAGAGGTTTATTCTGGGCCAAATGTGAGTGATCAAGGCCCAAGGCATAGTCTCAAGAGGTCCTGAGAAAATGTGCCCAAGGTAGTTGAGTTACAGCTTGATTTTATGTATATAAAATAGATTTTAAGTCAAAAACTGTAAAAAGGGACAAAGAAGATTATTATTTAATGATAAAAGGGTCAATTCAGCAAGAGGATATAGTGATTGTAAATATATATGAACCCAACACAGGAGCACCAAGATTCATAAAGCAAATATTACTAGATCTAAAGGGAAAGGTAGATCCCAATACATTAATGAATGTAACGTCTAGCTGAACTGTCTAGCTGTTGAAGCTGGGGACTTCAACAGTCCACACTCACCATTGGACAGATCATCCAGACAGAAAATCAACAAAGTAATATTGGATTTATTGTACACTATACACCAAATGAACCTAGCAGATATCTACATAACATTTTATCCACAAGCTGCAGAATACACATTCTTCTCATCAGCGCATGGAATGTTCTCCAGGATACATTTTATGTTAGGCCACAAAACAACCTCAAAAAAATGTTTTTTAAATAAAAATTGTATCAAGTATATTTTCAGGGCACAATAGAATAAAACGAGAAATCAATAACAAGAATACTGGAAATTGTACAAATACATGGAAATTAAACAACATTCTTCTGAACAACCATTAGCTCAATGCAGAAATTAAACAGAAAGTTAAAAAAACTCCTTAAAACAAATGAAAATATAAATACAACATACAAGCTGGGCACAGTGACTCATGCCTGTAATCCCAGCACTTTGGGAGGCTGAGGCAGGCAGATCACGAGGTCAAGGGGTCAAGACCAGCCTGGCCAACATGGTGAAGCACCGTCTCTACTAAAAATATTAAAAATTAGCTGGGTGTGGTGGCGCTAATCCCAGCTACTCGGGAGGCTGAGGCAGGAGAATCTCTTGAACCAGCAAGGCAGAGGTTGCAGTTAGCTGAGATCATGCTGCTGCACTTCAGCCTGGGTGAGAGAGCAAGACTTCATCTCAGAGGGAAAAAAAAAAAAAAAGAAACACAACATACCAAAACATATGGGATATAGTAAAAGCAGTACTAGGAGGGAAGTTTATAGCAATAAATGCCTACATCATAAAAAGTATAAATATTTCAAGTAAAAAAAAAACCCTAACAATTAGCCTCAAGAAATTAGAAGGGCAAGAAGAAACGAAGCCCAAATTTTGTAGAAGGAAATAAATATCGGAGGAGAAATAAACGAAATAAAGACCAAAATTATAATACAAAAGACCAACAAAATAAGAGTTTGTGTTTTGAAAAGATAAAATTGACAAACCCTTAGCTAGACTATGAAAAAAAAAGAGAAGACCCAAATAAAGAAAATTAGAAACCAAAAGGAGGCATTACAACTGATACCAGAGAAATACAAAGGATCATTGGAGACTATTAAGAAATATGCCCCGGGGCACAGCTGCTTATGCCTGTAATCTCAGCACTTTGGGAGGCCAAGGCAGGCAAATCACTTGAGGTCAGGAGTTCGAGACCAGCCTGGCCAACATGGTGAAACCCTGTTTCTACTAAAAAAGAAAAACCCACAAAAATTAGCCAAAGAAAGAGAAAGAGAAGGAAAGGAGGAAAGAAGGAAAGAAGGAAGGAAGGAAGGAGAGAAAGAAAGAGAAAACTAGTATATGCCAACAAATTGGAAAACGTAGAAGTAGATAACCTCATAAACACATGGAATATACAAAAATAGACTCAGGAAAAAACAGAAAACCTAATCAGACCAATAATGAGTAACAAATGTGAATCAGTGGTAGAAAGTATCCCAGCAAACAAAAGCTCAAAACAAGATATCTGACTTCACTGCTGGATTCTATTAAACGTTTAAAGATCTAACACCTTCTCTTCTTAAAGTATTACAAAAAGTTGAAGGGGTGGGAATTCTTCCAAACTCATTCCATAAGGACAGTATTGCCCTGATAGCAAAATCAGAAAAGAATACAACACAAAGGAGAATGCTACAGGCCAATATCCATTATGAACATAGATGCAAAAATTCTCAACAAAATACTAGCAATCCAAATCCAATAGCACATCAAAAAGAATATACACCATGATTAAGTGGGATTGATTCCTGGGATGCAAGGATGGTTCAACATATGGAAATCAATAAATGTGATATATCATATCAACAGAATGAAGACCAAAAAACATATGATCATCTCAATAGACATCAAAAAATATCTGATGAAATTCAACATTCCTGCATGATATAAACTCTCAACAGGTTAGATGTGGAAGAAATGTACCTCAACACAATCAAGGTCACATATGACAGACTCACAGCTAACATCATACAGAATGGGGAAAAGTTGAAAGCTTTTCAATAAGAACTGGAACAAGACAAGGATGCCCACTTTTACTACTCTTATTCAACCAAGTACTGGAAGTCCTAGCCAGAGCAATTAGGCAAGAGAAAAAAAAAAGAGAATCTAAATTGGAAAGGAGAAAGTCAAATTGTCCCTGTTCACAAACAACATGATCTATCTATATATATATAAAACTACAGATTCCACCAAAAAAAACCTCTTAGAATTGATAAATTCAGTAATGTTGCAGGATACAAAATCGACATATAAATTTAGTAGTGTTTCTACACACCGATAACAAACTAGTTGAAAAAGAATCAAGAAAGCAGTATCATTTACAATAGCTACAACAAAATAAAATACCAAGGAATAAGTTTAACCAAGGAGGTGAAGATCTATACAATAAAAACTAGAAAACATTGATGAAAGGAACTGAAGGGAACACAAACAAATGAAAAGATACCTCATGTTCCTGATCTAAAAGAATTAAGATTGGTAAAATGACCATACTACCCCAAGTGATCTACAGAGTCAATGCAATCCTTATCAGAATACCAAAGACATTCTTTAAAGAAATAAAAACCAAAATCCTAAAATTCCTATGGAGCCACAAAAGACTCCAAACAGCCAAAGCATCACTGAATAATTAACAAAGCTGGAGGTATCACATTATGGAGCTTCAAATACACTACAAAAGCACAGTAGCCAAGACAGCATGGTACTAGCATGAAAGCAGACACACAGAAGAATGAGACAGAATACAAAACCTAGATATAGATCCACATATTTACAGTCAGCTCACTTTTGAGAAAGGTGCCAAAAAAATATATATGAGAGAAAAGACAGTCTCTTCAAAAACTAGTGCTGCATTTGCTAGTATCCATATGCAGAAGAAAGAACTAACCCCTATCTCTCACCATATATAAAAATAAACTCTTGATGAATTAAAGGCTAAAATGTAAAACCTGAAACTATAAAGCTACTAGGAGAAAACATAGGAAAAATGCTTCAGGACATTGGACTAGGCAATAATTTTTTTAAATATATGATTTCAAAACCACAGACAACAAAAGCAGAAACGGATACATGTGATTATATCAAACTGAAAAGCTTTTGCACAGCAAAGGAAATAATTAACAGAGTGAAGAGGTAACTTACAGAATGGGAGAAAATATTTGCAAACTATACATCTGACTAGATATTCATATAAGGAACTCAAACAGCTCAAGAGTGAAAAACCCAAATAATCAAATCACAAAAGGGAAGATAGATTTCTTTCTTTTTTTTTTTTTTTTTTTTTTTTGAGACAGAGTCTCGCTCTGTCACCCAGGCTGGAGTGCAATGGCACAATCTCAGCTCACTGCAACGTCGGCCTCCTGGGTTCAAGTGATTCTCCTGCCTCAGCCTCCTGAGTAACTGATTACAGGCACCCGCCACCATGCCCAACTAATTTCTATATTTTTAGTAGAGACAGGGTTTCACCAGGTTGGCCAGGCTGGTCTCTAACTCCTGACCTCAGGTGATCCATCCAGCCTCCCAAAGTGCTGGGAATACAGGCATGAACCACCGTGCCCGGCCAGGATGATAGACCTTATAGACATTTCTCAAAAGAAAACATACAAATGAACAACAGACATATAAAAACTGTTCAATATCACTAGTCATCAGGGAAATGCAAATAAAAACTACAATTAGATAAAACATTACTCAAGTTAAAATTGCTATTATCAAAAAGACAAAAGATAACAATTGTTGTTGATGTGGAGAAAAGGAACACTTGCACACCACTGGTGGGATTTTAAATTAGTATGTTCATTATGAAAAACAGTATGGAGATTTCTCAAAAAATTAAAAATGAAACTACCATAGATCCAGCAAAGTACTGAGTATATCCAAAGGGAAGAAAATCAACATATTGAAGAGATCTGCACTCCTATGTTTATTTCAGTACTATTCAAAATAGCTTAGATATGGAATCAACCAAGTGTTTAACAAATTAATGAAAAGGAAATATGATGTATATACAAAATAGAATATTATTCAGTAATAAAAAGAGTGAAATCCTATTATTTGCAACAACATGGATGAACTTAGAAGACACTGTGTTAAGTACGTTAAACCATACATGATCTCACCCATAGGTAGAATCCAATAAATGTATCTCATAGAGGTAGAGAACCTAGAGGACATTATGTTAAGTAAATTAATCCAGACACAGAAATACAGATACCACATGATCTCACCCATATACGGAATCCAAAAAGTTTATCTGGTAGAAGTAGAGAAGTAGGGGTTACCAGAGAGTGCTGAAGCTGGGGACAGGGTCGAGGGAGGAATGGAGAAATGGTGTCCTATTGCATAGCAGAGTGACTGTAGTTAACAAGAATGTATAGTATATTTCAGAATAGCTAGAAGAGAGGATTTTGAATGTTCTCACCACAAAGACACGACAAGTATTTGAGGTGATGGAAATGATCTTCACACAATGTATACATGTATCACGACATCACATTGTACCACATAAATACGTACAGTTATTATGTGGAAATTAAAATTCTTTTAAAAAGCTGATCTCATAGAAGTAGAAAGTGGAACAGTGGTTACTAGAGGCGGTAAGGGTAGAGGGATTGCGGGGGATGAGGAGAGGTTGTTCAGGCACAAAATTACATTTAAATGGCAACAATAAGTTCCAGTCTTCCGCTGCACAGTAGGGTAACTATAATTACCAATTACATATTACATATCTCAAAATAGCTAGAAAGGAGGATTTTGAATGTTCTCACCTTAAAGAAATGATTGTTTTAGGTGATACCTTAATTTGATCATTACATATTGTATACATATATCAAAACACCATTTTGTACTGTAAATATGAACAATTATTACATCAATACAAAGTAAAATAAAACTTAAAAAATTGAACACAAATAAAGAAAATATATTCTATGTTCAAGAATTGGAACAATTAGCACTGTTAAAATATTCATACTACCCAAAGCTATCTACAGATTCAACACAATCTCTCTCAAGATTCTGTCACTTTTCACAGATAAAGAAAAAAGCAATCCTTAAATTCATATGGAACCACAAAATAAACGGCCAGAGCAATCTTGAGCAAAAGTAACAAAGTTGGAGCCCCTATACTCTGATTTCAAAATATAAAGTGATTATAATTAAAACATCCTGGGGGCTGGCACAAAAGCAGACACATGACTCAATGGAACAGTATGGAAAGTTTAGAAATACACCCATGTGTTTATGAACAACTGATTTTTGAAAAAGGTGCCAAGAACACAGGATGAAGAAAGGACAGTCTCTTCAACAAATGATATTGAAACAAGTGGATATCCACATGCACACGTATGAAACTGAACCCTTATCTCACACCATGTACAAAAATGAACTCAAATTAGATTAAAAAGTTAAATGTAAGACCTGCAACTATAAAACTACTAGAAGAAAACATATGGCAAAGCTCCATGATGCTGATCTTGGCAATAATATTTTTGAATATGACATAAAAAGCATAGACAACAAAAGCAAAAATAGGCAAATGGGATTACATCAAACTAAAAAGCTTCTGTGTAGCAAAGAAAACAGTTAACAAGGTGAAGGACAGCCCACAGAGTGAGAGAAAATATTTGCAAACCAAACAGCTGACAGGGGATTAATATACAAAATATATAAGAAATTCAAACAGCTCAATAGCAAGAAAACAAATAACCCGATCTTAAAAATGGGCAAAGACCTAAACAAACACTTCTCAAAATAATATTTAAGTGGACAACAGGGAGGGTGTATGCTTGCGTTAACTCTCTTCTTCCACCTAGTTGCACTCCTGAGAGCAAGATGGGCCACCAGCAGCTGTACTGGAGCCACCCGTGAAAATTCGGTCAGGGTCCTTCTCTTCTCGAGTCTGCTCAAACCGGCACGGTCTGATCCGGAAATACGGCCTCAATATGTGCTGGAAGTGTTTCCATCAGTACGCAAAGGATATAGGTTTCATTAAGATGGACTAAGTGATCTTCCTTGAATGGATTATCCAAGGCATCTATGCAATGAAAAACCACGATAGCTCTTTGCACATAAACATTAATAAATAAATAAATGGACAACAGGTACATGAAGAAATGCTCAGCATCGCTAATCATTGTGGAAATGCAAATTAAACCACAATGAGATATCACCTTACACCTCTTTGAATGACTGTTATCAAAAAGATTAAAGATAAGAGTTGGCAAGGATGCTGAGGAAAGGAACTCTTGTACATTATTGGTGGGAATGTAAATTAGTATGGTCATTATGGAAAACAGTATGGAGTTTTCTCAAAAAACTAAAAATAGAACTGCTCCATGATTCAGCAGTCCTACTTGTGGGAATATATGAAAATGCACTGTAATCAATATGTTGAATGAATAGCTGTATTACTCACAATTGCTAAATTCAATCTAAGTGTCCATCATCAGATGAATGGGTAAAGAAAATGTGATCTATAAATACAATGGAATATAATATTTAGCCTTTAAAAAAAGGATGGACATTTTGTCGTTTGTAATTCCGAGGATAAACCTGAAGGACATTATGCTAAGTGAAATAAGCCAAGCTCAGAGAGATGAATCTCTCGTGATCTGATATATGTCAAAGCTAAAAAAGCTAAACTCAACAATAGAGAGTAGAATGTTACCAGAGGCTGGGGCAGAGGGCTAGAGAGAATGGGGAGTTGTTGGTCAAAGGGTGCAAAGATTGAGATAGACAAGAGGAATATGTTTTGAAGTCTATTGAACTACAGGGTGACTGTAGTCAATAATAACATATTGTATATTTCAGAATAACAGAAATAATAAAATTTAAGTGTCTCATCCTAAAAATGATAAGTAAGGGAGATGATGGATGTATTAATTAGCTTGATTTAATCACCCCACATTGTAGGCATGTATCAAAGAGTCACACTGTGCCCGTTAACATGTATGAGGTTTGTCAGTTTAAATAATAGTAAAAGGAGGGAAGAGATATTTTTTCAGGCAAGAAGATGCAAATATTTTAAGGTATCAGTTCTCTCTGAATTGATTTATAGATTCAGTGCAATTCCATTCAAAATCTCAGCAGAATTTTCTTAGAACTTGACAAGTCAATACAAAAATTTATGTTGCAGAGCAAATGGCCACGACTGCCAAGGCACAACTAAATAAGAAGTGAGGAAAATTAGCCTAGTTTATACCAAAACATATCCTGGAACTGTGGTGATTAAGCCACTCAAAATTATTGGCACAAGTAAACAAATGGCACAGAGCAGAGAGCCAGAAACAAATCCAACCTAAACAGAAAGCTTACTGGGTCAGAGGTGACGGTGTGTGTATTAGTGTGGAAAGGAAGGTCCATTCAGTAAATGTTGGCACAGTTGTTATCTGTTGAGAAGAAAATTAAATAGAACCACTACTGCATGTTATAACAAAAATAAAATCAAAGTGTTAAACCTATGGGAGAATTTATAGAAACCTATTTCTTCCATTTTCAGGAACAAAGTGAGTCCTTAAAGAAGAATTGAATTGTGTCCTTTGTTCACCGATAACTAAAATGTCTGTGGGATTGTTTTTCAGATACCTTTTTCCAGCCTGTATCATGGCACCTGGCTACCAAAGTACTGGGAGTACTCTGCTGTGGCCTATTTTTGGGCATTGTTGGACTGAAGATTTTCTTCTCCAAATTCCAGGGTAAGCGAGAGGGAGAAGCATGGGCCGGCGACTTATTCATCGTTCCAGCAGGGACAGGATCAGAGATGCTCCCACATCCCAGCTGCTTCTCTTCCTCTAGTCCTAGCCTCCAGGGGCCCAGGCCCAAAAAAGTAATCACCCTTCTGTAGGGTATTCGAACAACTCTTCCTCTGCAAATATCAACTACGACAGGCCCTTGCTACTTCATTTAGGCCAAATAATAAGAGGATGAATGATTTTCAGTACCTACAGAGCTTGGATAATTTTCCATGAACACCACCAAGACTCCTATTAAAAAGTTTTAATGTGGCGAACAAATTCATAAAGGAAGAAGTCAAAGTGACTGACAATAAGATAAAATTATATTCAGTCTCAATAAGACTTTTCGCCCCCAAAACCAATTTCTTCCTCCATGGGAGTGACACTTCCCCCCGGGGATGAGGCCGCCCCCGCCTCCCCTCCCAGCTGCCTTCTCCCACCTCCATCCCCCCGCCTCCCCTCCCAGCCGCCTTCTCCCATCTCCATCTCCACCTCCACAGCATCCCAGCTGTTGTCCCTCTCCTTAGCATGAACCTTCCTGATCTCTTGCTCCCCCCCAGACAGCTACACTCCGTGCAGGGGCTGCGGAGACGAGCACATGTAAGTGTTCTAGGAGAGGCCCTGCCCTTCACACCTGCAGCTTGTCTCACCTGTGCAAGCAGCCAGGGTCATGTTTGTACCTTGCACATTCCTGTGTCCACCACTGAATATACTTTTTCTGTTTCAGGGAAAATCCAGGCAGAATTGGGTAAGTGTGTGTCACGTCCTGAGCCTCCCACACATGGTTCTCCCGGGTCCCTCCCTGATCCGCAGCGTGAGCCTCTGGAGACCCTGGCTCCAGGCTGGACAGGAAGTACCGGCAGGTGCAGGAGAGCAGCTGCCGCGCTCTCTCCATCCACTGCTAATGAGTTGCCCCTCAGATATCTGGAGGGCTTAGGATAGGCCTCAGGGCCTGGAAGTCCCGTCTGTGCCTGTTGCCCGTTGGTCCGTTCTGTGTGTGGTGGGGGGAGGTGTTGATCACGAGCTCTGAGGGTGTGTGGACCACAGGGAGGAACCTGAGAAAAATTGGTGGGTGATCCTCAACCGCCCTGGCCTGATGCTTTGAGACTTTACCCAGTCCTGTATCAACCACTAAATCGTCTGCTTTTTGTTTCGTGGAAACTGCAGGATAAACTGGTTGAGAGTGTTATCACATGCAGGGCTTTCCTGCCACGCTCTCCTTGGGCCCTGCTCTGTGATGTCAGCCTCTTCTGTGTGTTTTGTTTTTGTTCTTGTTTTTCAGACTGGAGAAGACAGCACAGACAGGCAGGTAAAAGAAAATATTCCTCTTCCCACATTTATGACTCCTTTCCAAGTCTCTCGTTTATGGATTTTTATATCCTGAGGCCCATGGGTCCCTGCAGAGCCAAGCTTGTGATGGGAACTCTGAAACTGCAGATTCTGGGGGAGGTGCATTTTGTAGAGAAGCCCCACAGCCTTCCTCAGATCTCTGGAGGGCCCACAACACTCAAAAAAGGTCCCAATCCTTGGTCTCTCCCTTCTCCCTGAGCCCTGTTTCCCAGCTGAGCACTGAACTGCCTGCTCTGTCTGCTTGCTTTCAGAATTGAGAGATGCCCGGAAATACGCAGGTACCAATGCCTGGTCGGGTGACAGTGGGACAGAATCTCAGGTGGACATGAGAGGGCGAGCTGAAGAGGGACAGATACGGGAACACAGAGTGATGCTGAGACCCATCCTGCCTGCAGATGGAGAAACTGGAATGCTTGATAGCTCCCAAGAGTGCAGTGCCCCCAGAGACACTTCTTCCCCTGGGTCTAGAAGGGGAGAAGACAAGGGCTGGGTAAACGGGAGATAGGGGGTGTCTTTGGCACAGTTTCAGGGAATTGAGGGCACTAGTGACTGGTTGGGGTCTGAGCTGGGGGAAGGAAGTGAAGTCAGGCAGAAAATTCTGAGTAGGAGGAAGTTAGATAGTAGGGTCCCTCCAGCTCTTATGAAACAAATAGTTTTATGTGTGAAGGGACAGTGGCAGGGTTGGGTGATATGCCGAGATTGGGACGTCATATTGGGACATTTCTAGACATTGATGGGTCCTCCAGGCTGCACTGGTGATGAGAGAATCTGAAAGGCAGTGTCTGAGGGAGGCTCAGGTCCGGGGCCTCACCTATGCCACCCGGAGCCAGTCTGCAGTGGGAGGGTCAACCTCTTGTTCCAGCCCAGATTTCCTCTTCAGTAACTCACGCTTCCTCTCTCCCCCACCGCACCCCAGTGGAGGTGACGCTGGACCCAGAGACGGCTCACCCACAGCTCTGCGTTTCTGATCTGAAAACTGTAACCCATAGAAAAGCTCCCCAGGATATGCCTCGCTCTGAGAAGAGATTTATAAGGAAGAGTGTGGTGGCTTCTCAGAATTTCCAAGCAGGGAGACATTACTGGGAGGTGGACGTGGGACACAATCAAAGGTGGTACGTGGGAGTGTGCCGGGATGACGTGAACAGGAGGAAGAAGAATGTGACTTTGTCTCCCAATCATGGGTACTGGGTCCTCGGACTGAATGCAGAAAATTTGTATTTCACGTCAAATCCCCATTTTATCAGCCTCTTCCCCAGGACCCCTCCGACACAAATAGGGGTCTTCCTGGACTATGAGTGCGGCACTGTCTCCTTCTTCAACATAAATGACCAGTCCCTCATTTATACCCTGACATGTCGGTTTGAAGGTTTATTGAGGCCCTACATTGAGTATCCCTCCCATAATGAGCAAAATGGGACTCCCATAGTCATCTGCCCAGTCACCCAGGAATCGGAGAGAAAGGTCTCTTGGCAAAGCGCCTCTGCAATCCCAGAGACAAGCAACAGCGAGTTCTCCTCCCAGGCAACCACGCCCTTCCTCCCCGGGAGTGATGCGTAGGACGAATCATACCTCACATTCTTCTTTAGGATACTAAGGTTTCTCTCCCAGACCCGAGGTCCCACAGCGGCCAGCCAAGGTGGCTCCCAGATGAAGGGGGACTGGCTTGTCCATATGGGAGCCAGGGGTCATGGCTGCCCTGAGTGGGGAGGGAAGAAGGCTGACATTAGATTTAGTTTGCTCTCACTCCATCCAGCTAAGTGATCTTGAAATAGTCACCACCTCTCAGGTGAGGAACAATCAGGAATTCCCATCTCACAGGCTGTGGTGCAGATTAAGTAGACAATGAATGTGAATCATGCTTAGATCTTGTTGATGACAGAGTGTATCCTAATGGCTTGTTGATTATATTACACTTTCAATAAGGTCTTTGCTTGTTTCTTTCACATGAATTTATTGTTCCGTACTTCAAATCACCCATGAAACAGGCACCTGCTCTGTGCCAGAGCCAAGGAATTATAGGGAAGGGGGCACTTCCATTTCATTCTATAGAGCCCACATTACCTTCATACCAAAACCAGACAAGGACATTACAAGAAAAGACAGGAAAACTACATGTCCATATCCCCCATGAACTTAGACACAAATATTCTAATTAAACTTTTAGCAAACTGAATCCAGCAATACATTCCAAGAATAAGACATCACTACCAAATGTGGTTTTTCTCATATGTGGCTTAATATTCAGATATCAACCAGTATAATTAACCACATCAACAAACTGAAAAAGAAAACGATACAATCATTTTGACAGATGCAGGAAAAATTACACCTGTGAGCAAAGAAGCGACACAGATGACAAGCCACGAAAAGACGCTCCACATCACTGACGGGCCCACGAAAAGACGCTCCACGTCACTGGCAGGCCCACGAAAAGATGCTCAACATCATAGTAATTGAGAAAACTCAAAACAATAACGAGATACCATTCCTACCTATTGGAGTGGTAATACAATTACATGGAATGATCATACCCAGTGTTGGCCAGAATGTGCAGAAACGGAGACTCACACCCTGCTGATAGGAATGTAAACGGGTGTAAAAATGTAAAAACGATTTTGGAAAACTAGCAGTTTCTTTAAAAGTAAACAGTCACCTAATGTATGGTCCAACCATCCCACTCTTAAGTATTTGCCAAGAGAAAAGGAACTGCATGTCTTGACAAGGCCTCGTGCATCAATATTCACAGAACCTCATTCCTAATAGTTGAAAGGTGGAGACAGCCAGGATACTAACAACAGATGAGCAGATAAGCGAACCGTGGTGCATCCACGCATCAGGCGCACCGTGACAATCAAAAATGAACTCTTCAGAAGGGCAGTGAAGGGTCGTCACACAGCTGTTGTGGGTGCAGGAGGTGGTGGACTCTGTGGTGAAGAGTCTGGACAGAGAATACCCAGTAGATCCAGGTGAGCAGCCTGAGACTCAGCCAAGGCGTGGCCAAGGCAAAAGACCAGAAAGGCAAAGGCTCCCGGCCTCCCAGGTGGCCTCATGTTCCGCTGCAGTGCCAGCTGTTGTGAGGACAGTCAGGCATCCACGCAGCAGGTGCAGCAGTGCACTGAGCACTGCCAAGCGCCTCTGACTCAAGCCTAGGCCTTGGTGACCAGCGAGCTGGAGACGTTCCGGGACCACCTGGCCCGGTGCCTCCTGCATTGCTGTGACAAAGCTGAAGATTCAAGCAGGGAGTAAGGAGCTTCAGGTGAAGCAACAACTGGACGGCTGAGTGACCAAGTGTGTGGATGGCCACGTACACCTCATCCCGACTATGAGCAAGGAAATGAAGGAGTCTCTCTTATCCTCTGAGAAATAAAAGTCTTTGCCAGTGGCCCTTTTAAGAGGCTTTGTTTTTTAGTTTGTTGTTTTTCCAGTTTATGTATAAAGTGCTCTTCAGCTTTGGGGTAATCATTTTTGGTTTGGTAAACACAGTAATTGAAACTTGCCTAAATGTTAATTTTTAGAGGACTCTGAGGAAACCAGATTGGCCATGGATAGATGGTGATGAAGTGAGAAACACTTCAGCAAAGGATGGAACAAATTAGTGACTGACTTATTACCCATCCTAGCAAAAACAGCCACTTAGCTAAGAGTCTAAGCTCTCCTCTCAAATCTAGAATGTCTTGGTGGGAAGGTGGGAGATAAGGAACTTATAAATAACTAAATCAAGTGGGATTTTGAGTTTACTTGTCCCTGTTCTACCCACACCCAGGAAAATTAACTGGAGTGTTAATAAATAACTCTATCTCATACTCTTTTCTCTTTTTGGCCACATCTCAAGCTGATAAAGGATATTGACGGTGTGGGTGAGTGATGAAACTGAAGTGCTTGTCTACTGCAGTAATTCTCAGCTAGAATTGTGCATTACAGTGACCTGGGGGAATTTTGTTAAAAGTCTACATATGTAGGCTTTCCCCTGAAGATTTTGATGTAACTGAGCTAATAAGGTCTGAAAATGTATAGTTAAAAATATTTTCTTGAAGCCACACACAGTGGCATGTTTCTATAGTCCCAGCTACTCAGGAGGCTGAGGTGGGAGGATTGTTTGAGCCTAGGAGTTTGAGTCCAGCCTGAGAAACACAGTAAGACTCTTTTCTCTTACAACAGCAACAGCAAAAAAAAAAAAAAAAAAAAAAAGAAAGAAAAAAATAAATACCTCAGGGTTTGAATATACTCCTGATTAAGAACCACAGAATAGATAAGTGCAGTATATAAATTCCTGTATCTCAAAAACATAAGAAATCTCTAAAAGAGTTGGCATTTGATAGGTGCTACTTTCTTCACAGTTCTCCTTTCCAATAACGTTACCCTGACTTATCTGTCTTTCTCTGCGTTTGTGACTAGAAAGTGAAAGAAAATATTGTTGGCAATATCTCTCAGCTTACAGAATAACACCTTTTCCTTCCCACCATGAATCATTCACTGCTGTTCAGAGAGTCTTTAGCAATTTTCTTGTGAATAGTCTTTCAACAGGTAAAGGCTGACCCTTTCACAATTTCATGTTCCTTTGTTACCATTCAAGTGATTATGTGTCCACAAATGTTCATTACAAGTGAAATTTTCTCATTTAGATTAGTAGCAAATCCTGAACCTTTTTTTTTTTCATTTGAAGTTGTATTATGGACTATCTCAGTATGTCTGTTAAGTTTATGGAGCTTTGGCATAATCAGGATGTCAGTTTTAAACACTGAAATCCATGAAGTCAATGAGAATACTATAGGAATTCTTTTAATAAGTTCGTTTCAGCAGTCTTATGAACTAATTATCTATTTGGTTAACAATCTGGGAAAATGGTATACAAACAGATTTCAAATGAATAAATTTTGGGAAAATTCTTAAGGTGGGTATTATGAGTCTTAACAGCAACTTTTATTTCATATATATATATATATCAGGGGCTGATTTTTATATAAAACATGATAC
Source organism: Chlorocebus sabaeus (assembly GCF_047675955.1). NCBI lineage: Eukaryota > Metazoa > Chordata > Mammalia > Primates > Cercopithecidae > Chlorocebus > Chlorocebus sabaeus. The sequence continues at coordinate 1,223,426 of NC_132926.1, read as the reverse complement.
TAGAGAAAGAAAAAGTTTCATACGCAAATACTTGGTTTATACAAAGTCATTTAGTAACCCATTCATAGAAAATATAAATGCACAAAGGCTATAGTCTAACTAAATGTGGCACATAGATTTGTTTATTTGCCTCTTTAAATTGAGTCAACATGTAAAATTTAGCAGACTCATGCAGGAATCTGGACCTCAGGCTTGTCTCAAGAATCAAATCTGGTGTCCCCCAAACCCCATCACTGCTTGGTTTGCTGTGCAGAGGTTGCCCTGTGTAGGAGGCACATATTCTCCAGTTTGCCACTGTGCCCACCTGAGTACTTCACTTACGTAGGTAACCTCCTCCATCCTTATAAGTATTTGAGTTTACAACTTCTGTTTTATATTATATTTTCATAAAGATTTCAAGATTTTCAAGACGGTGTATATTGGTTATATAGTCTGTAGTTTATAAATCCCTCAATTGTGGGGTAGAATTTTAGAATTCAAAAGTTTTTTTTTTACTCTTTTTTTAAATATATATGCCACAAATAGTCATCTGCTTGTAAGAATGCCTAGAAGCCTTTTTAGGTTATTCCTGGTGAGAGTTGGCTAGTTTATGAATATTGCAGACACTATATCATTCTTCTCAGCAATGTCCCTTAAAAATGTAAGTGACTTACTGGCTTTTATTATGCTAGAAATAAGCCATATACATCAATATTAAAATTTTTATTGATAATCCATTGTAATTTCATTTCCGATTTATATTTTGCTAAAGTAAAAAAATGTTAAATAGCAATTTAAATGGAAACCAATAAAAATGGATTTAAAAAGTAAAGTTGCATTAGCATCCCAGGATTATCGTTATAATTGACAATAAAATTTCTTACTGAGCTTTGCTTTTTTAATATTTGTTTTCAAACATTTTTAACCTGTCTCTCTTACACAGAATATACTGAGCTTTCTAACAGTTAAGATAAAAATCTATCCTCTTGTATTAGGAGAAATCCCATGGACTATTTAATAATAATGAAAATAAGTGCATTTGAAGCCAGTCTCTTAATTCAGAGCTCATTTCCTTAGTGACCCATTTGAATCAGGAGTGCCTGACATTGGGATCTGGGATCCTGACACCATTGATAGACGTAAATCAAGCAAGTTTGTACCACCCAGAGGAAACCTCCACCTGAATTGGGAAGTTCTGGCAACTGTATCCCCGAAACTCTAGTTCCTAAAATGTTAATATTTGTCACAAAAAGTATTGTCAAATTGGGATTAGGCAAAGTTGAAGGGATTTCTTGATTCTTGGCCATATAGTACAGTTTTGTAATACTTGTCAAATGCAGATGATCATCTCATCTTTCTGTTGGGATACAGTTCTTCTGGTAAAACAAATATTCTTTGGTACATAGTTTAAGAAACGTTAACTTGCATCGCTTTCATGGGACCAAAAAACAAGACAAGCCAGGTTTTGTCTTGTATGTCAGTTGGAGAGGACCAAGAAGATGCAGCCTCTAACACAGACCTGCTGGCTCTGAGTTGAGGAAGTAGAGAAGGAATGGTAGTTGTTCAAGTCAGGTTTTGACATTTATGAGTTTTCTGCCCTTGGTGTGATTGATGAGCTCAGGAATAGTGAACAATTAGGTAATCTATTTTAATGAGATAATAATATATTTATATATAAATTTAGTTACAAGTTATGAATTAGCTAAAATGCCCTGAACTACAAGCCACAATGAATAGAACTGATAACCAAAATTAGCACTTAGTAACATTTTCTGAAAACTGTGACATTCAAATATTAGAACCTATGAAAAAACGCCCATCAGGTTTTGAGATTCCAAAATTGTTTCAGCAATACAGTTCAAGAATAAATTATTCCATTGCTTTACTATTTCTCTGAATATTTAAACACGTTATCTCATTACATTCTCCTAACAACCTAGTGAAGTAAGGTAGTAAAATCCTTATTTTTTTGAAAAAGCCATGGAGCCTAAGAGAAGCAACTGGTCTAAAAACAAAATACCTATGGGTTACAGAGTGAGGACTTACTCTGAGTGCAGGACACTTTCCAGGATGTTAAGCTAACTAGAATTAATTTACTGAGCTACGCTTCTCTCAGTTTATGAGTACTTCATGTTTTTCTTCTTTAATCAGAAGCTTAGTAAGTTTATAGAGCTTAAAATTTTAAAGTGTATAGGACATTAGAGTTCTGATATTAGCTCTGATATTGTCTGAAATGCTTTAAGAATTTAATATATTTGGTAATTATTTTTCATATCACTATTAAAATAGTAATTTTATTTATTACATTTATTATGCATAGCATCCAACAACAAATTTTGGAACATAAAAATAAGATACTTTAAAATGATCTTCAAAACGACAGTCAAGGTAAGATTTCGTATAGTAAATTTCTCGTTTCTCTTGGTGGTCTTATTGATTGTAAAAAGTAAGATTATAAGCCAGGCACAATGGGTCACGCCTGTAATCCTAGCACTTTGGGAGGCCAAGGCAGGTGGATCACCTGAGGTCAGGAGTTTGAGACCAGCTTGGCTAACATGGCAAAACCCGTCTCTACTAAAAATACAAAAATTAGCCAGGCGTGGTGGCAGGCACCTGTAATCCCAGCTACTCAGGAGGCTGAGGCAGGAGAATCACTTGAACCTGGGAGGCTGAGGTTGCAGTGAGCTGAGATCGCACCACTGCACTCCAACCTGGATAAAAGAGCCAAGACTCCATCTCCAAAAAAAAAAAAAAGTAAGATTATATAGTTTTAATCATAAAAGAGCAGTTTTAAATATATATGTATATAAATTAATTTTTAAATTTAATTTCTTTAGTTTAGAATTCAGAATTAACAAGTTAGTTGTAGCTAATTCATAATCTCGCAGTATTGTCTGAAAACCATGCATTTACCTACTTATGTTCCCTGAAATTCTACATGATATTTTTGTGTAAATATAAATAAGAAATTAGATTTTTAAGTTAGTATGTTTTATTTTCCTCTATAATCACATTATTACAAATTGGACTTGGGATGAAAATGGATCTTCTATTTAATTTTTATAATAAATGGTTTGTATTTAGTAAATAAATATTAATTATAGTTGATTCTTGAATAATAAGGTGGTTAGTGGCTCTGATCCCTGTGCAGTTGAAAATCTGAGTATAACTTTGACTCCTTCCAAACTTAACTAATAGCCCACCATTGACTGGCAGCCTTACTGATAACATAAACAGTCCATGAACACATATGTGGTATGTGCTGCATTATTAGATACTATGTTCGTACAATAAAGTAAGCCAGAGAAATGAAGCTGTTATAAAGAAAATCATAGAAAAGGAAAAAATGCACTTACTGTTCGTAAAGCAGAAGTGAATCCTCCCAAAGATCTTCATCTTCATCATCTTCAGGTTGATTAGGCTGAGGAAGAAGAAAAAAGGTTGGTTTTGCTGTCTCTGGGTTGCAGAGGCAGAAGGAAAATCTGCATCTCAGTGGGCCCCTGCAGTTCAAACTCTGTTGTTTGAGGGTCAACTGTATTACACAGGAGTCTGTGTCACTAAGAAAGTAACTCTCTTCAGAACTGGGAGCTCAACAATCCCTTTCTGATACCGTAAACAAATGGAAATAAAACCATAAAACTGAGCCAGTGTGCACCCATACAAATAGGAGATTATTTTTGAAGATACCTACTGAATGCAGAAGATGGGAAAGTAACTCCTTTACAAGAAGCAGAAGTTATGCTACGTATGCTTATACAAACAAGGTCTATTTTTTTCCTCATTCTCCATAAGTTGGAACCTCATGAGGTATATTCACTTCTTAGAACAAGCTATTTTTAAAAATGTGCTGAACAATTAAAATATTAATTTTGTTGGAACAAGATAGTCTGTTACCAGGCTGGGCGCAGTGGCTCATGCTTGTAATCCCAGCACTTTGGGAGGCTGAGGCAGGCAGATCACTTGAGATCAGGAGTTTGAGACTAGCCTAACCAACATGGTGAAACCCCATGTCTACTAAAAATACAAAAATTAGCCAGGCACGGGGACAGGCACCTGTAATCCCAACTACTTGGGAGGCTAAGCCAAGAGAATTGCTTGAACCCAGGAGGTGGAGATTGTAGTGAGCCAAGATTGTGCCACTGCACTCCAGCCTGGGTGACAGAGCAAGACTCAAGACTCCATCTCAAAAAAAAAAAAAAAAAAATACTCTTACCATTAGGCAAAAGATGATCATAATAAATATTACATTAGCCAAACTCTAGGCTCAAAAAAATATAATAAAATTATAAAAATGGTTCACAATAACAAAAATATAACACCAAATGCATTGTACAATCTGAACTGTATAAAGACACCATTAATTTAGTACATATTTATCAAACCACTTCTATAAGTTAGGTTTGGCAAATCGCAGCAGATAAGATGGAATTGAATAGTTTTTGTCTTTAAGGTACTCAGAATACAGATAACTATTTAGTTTTTGTGGGTTTTTTTACCAGAATTTTTAAGAAAAAATATTTTAATTCATTCATACACTTTTCCACTTAAAAAATAACTATCATGCGTCTTTTGTGGACTAAGCATTTTTCCAATGTTACAAAATCCATTTAAAAAATACAGTTAGGAGATTGTGAATGCCATTGTCATTTATTTACTACCTTATGTAGTGCTTACTGTGTGCCCAATGTCATCTGGGAGTTTATTGTTATAATTTATTGTGTATGTATTATGTTCAGTATGTGCCAGGCACTTTTAGATTTGTGGTGATGAATGCAAGCTTCTAAAATGTGGGTTGAATTTAGGGTAAGCGTGCAGAGTGAGTGGAACTTTGCCAATAAGGAGGCAGAGGGATGATGCTTGGCAGAGGGAATATCTAACAAGTTGCATGTTTGACAGAAGAAGCAGCCGTGAAGAATGAAAGTTTTTTAAAAAGGAGGAGCAATTTTAAAACGTAGGATACCTGCGTGAACTTTGTAGAGTTTATGAGCAGTTCAAATTTACTAGTGCAAAAAAAATTATATGGGAGTGGTTGGTAATGAGGTGAAAATAGCTTATAGTTATTATTTATTATGTATTTATTATGTGCAGCATGTGCCGGTGAAGGCAAGCTTAGCAAAGATTTTGTTGTTGTTGTACCTGTGTCTAGAAACAAGTTCAATAAAAGACTTTTAATAGTATAGAAATGAGTAGATCTTATCCTGTAGGCCAGGGGAAACTTCTCGGGTAGAATGCTTTTGGCTGCAAATACTAGAAGACCTAGCTAACAGTGGCCAAAACCATAAGAACCAGACTTCGTTTGGTTGTCCAGTGATATAATTGGATCCCACTTGTTCCTCTCTCAGCTATGATGTTGGCAGTATCTTGTTCATTTCTCCTTTCATGGTTGGCTACTTAGCAACAGCTCCAAACATGATGTTCTCACAAGATAGTATCTAAAGCTGGAAGGGCTGCTTTTCTTCACATGTGTCTATTAAACTGGGAGAAAACTCAGAAGTATGCAGGGGACTTGTTGTAATATTTTTTTTTTTTTTTTTGAGACAGAGTCTTGCTCTCTCACCAGGCTGGAGTGCAGTGGCATGATCTTGGCCCACTGCACCCTCCACCTCCCAGGTTCAAGCGATTCTCCTGCCTCAACCTCCCAAGTAGCTGGGACTACAGGCGCCTGCCACCACACCCAGCTAATTTTTGTATTCTTCTTCTTCTTTTTTTTTTTTTTTTTGAGACGGAGTCTCGCTCTGTTGCCCAGGCTGGAGTGCAGTGGCTGGATCTCAGCTCACTGCAAGCTCTGCCTCCCAGGTTCCCGCCATGCTCCTGCCTCAGCCTCCCGAGTAGCTGGGACTACAGGCACCCGCCACCTCGCCCGGCTAGTTTTTTTGTATTTTTTTTTAAGTAGAGACGGGGTTTCACCGTGTTAGCCAGGATGGTCTTGATCTCCTGACCTCGTGATGCACCGGTCTCGGCCTCCCAAAGTGCTGGGATTACAGGCTTGAGCCACCACGCCCGGCCTAATTTCTGTATTCTTAATAGAGACAGGGTTTCACCATGTTGGCCAGGATGGTCTTGATCTCTTGAAGTCATGATCTGCCCACCTTGGCCTCCCAAAGTGCTGGGATTACAGGCATGAGCCACCATGCCCGGCCCTTTTTGTAATATTTTATTGGCTGGGTCACACCACATGCTCATTCCTAAACCAGGCACTGGGAAAGCAAATGTGATTAGCTTAGAATAATCATTTCTCTTTTGAAGCTGGGGAGGGGTATTGGGATAATAAATATCCAAATAGATTTGTGTTTCTCCAGCAAGCAACAATAAGGAACTGCTCCTGGATAGGGAGCCAGCAGTGTTTGCTCTAGAAATTCACTGGAAAATCATGAGTAGGGGAGGCATTAGATTAGATTTGAGATTTAGGGCACTCTGTTCAGGGTATAAAGCAGGGATTGGCAGGCTTTTTCTGTAAAGGGCCAAGTAGGAAATATTTTAGCCCATGTGATCTGTCTCTCTCTCTCTCTTACTCTCTCTTTTCAAGAATGATTTAAGCAGCTGAAGGCCATGTGGTCTCTGTTGTAGCTACTCAACCCTGCCATTGTAGTGTGAAAGCAGTCATAGGTAGCATGTCAGTGAGCAGGCCCGACTGTACTCTCCTAAAACTTTATTAAGATAAAACATATGGTAGGCAGGATTTGGCCTGTGGTCTGTAGTGTGCTGACCCCTTATGTAGAGGATCAATGGAGGATAGATGTCACCTGGGAGCATATAGGTATTACTGACTAGGTATTTATTATGTTCATGAGATGACATCCACCTTTAAATGTGTGGTGATGAGCACAAGCTTCTGAAAAATGGACAGGATTTAGGGGAAGCATGCAGAGTGAGTGAAACTTTGCCAGGCAAGGAGCCAGAGGGATGATGTTTTGCAGAAGGAATATCTAACAAGCTTGCATGTTTCACAGAAACAACAGCTATGAAGCCTGCAAATTTGTAAAAAGAAGAAGGTGCAAAAGGTAAGACACTGGCCGGGCGCGGTGGCTCATGCCTGTAATCCCAGCACTTTGGGAGGCTGAGGTGGGCAGATTACGAGGTCAGGAGATGGAGACCATCCTGGCTAACACGGTGAAACCCCGTCTCTACTAAAAATACAAAAAACTAGCCGGGCGCAGTGGCAGGCACCTGTAGTCTCAGCTACTCTACTCTTAACCATGTAAAGAGACTGGGAGCCAAGGGAAGCTTCGGCCGCGGTTAATGCTATAGTTTCCTCGTCACAAATCCACGGAGTATACAAGCCTTATTACAAGGTTTTCACCCATCCATGATAAAATAAAATGATGGAGCTCCACTTTATTCATTTGAAAATATTGGTGTTGCTGGGGATGGTGGCTCCTGCCTGTAATCCCAATAGTGTTGGAGGCTGAGATAGAAAGATCCCTTGAGGCCAGAAGGTCCAGCAGCCTGCGCAACATAGCGAGACCCCATGTCTGTTTTTTTTTTAATGTAGCTGCGTGTGGTGTTCTGCACCTGTAATCCCAGCTACTTGGGAGGCTGAAGCAGGAGAACTGCTTGAGCCTAGAAGTTTGAGGCTGCAGTTAGCTATGATAGCGACATTACACTGGAGCCTGGGTGGCAGAGTGAGACCCCATCTCTGATAAAAATCAAGTCAAATACAATAAGATAAAATAAAATGTAGGTCTTTTTCTTGGAATTATGCTTTTTAAATTTGCTTTGCTTTTTAAAAAAATTTAAGAAATGACAATAATAGTTGGTTTATATAAGGCTTTCAGAAACTGGCTTCTGCCCAAATCTCCATCTGCAGCCCCTTCTCTCTCTGCCCTTTTTTCTGGCATTACTGAGCTGCTGGTAATGCCCCTGTCACCATCTCTCATGTAGACAAATATGCTCTGGGAGGCTTCTCTCCCTCTCTTGCCACTGCCTGGCATGCGCTACCTTTCCTGCCCTCTGCCTGCTTTAATCTGGTGAACCTCACTGTCTAAGTCTCCGCTCAGGCACGATCTCTAGAAAGGCCATCCCCGATGACTTTTATTCCCATTCTTTAAACCCCAGTGCTTACCACTTAGCAAGAACTCCATAAACATTTAGTAAAATGAAGACTGTTTATAAGGAGAAGATTCCTTCAGTCTAGCAGCAAGGGGGATAGACATGGAAAGACATGATGCACAGTTCAGATGGCGGAGTGACACTAGAAAACGACAAAGTACTAAGAGGTCCCCAAGGAAGGAGACACCTGTATATGTGCAGAAAGATAGCCGGATTCAAGGAGGACTTCACATAGCATTCTGAGCCTTTTCTTCTTTTTTCTTTTTCCGTTTTTGGAAACAAGTTCTTACTCTGTCACCCAGGGTGGAGTGCAATGGCATGATCGAGACTCACTGCAAACTCAAACTCCCGGTCTTAAGGGATCCTCTCGCCTCAGCTTCTTAAGTAGCTGGGACTACAGGCACACACCACCATGCCCGGCAGAGTTTCTGTGGAGTCCGGGTTTCTCTGTGGTCTCCAGACTGCTCTTAAACTCCTGGCTTCGAGCAGGGCTCCCTCCTAGGCCTTCCATAGTGCTGGGATTACAGGTGTGAGCTACTGTGCCCAGCCTACATTCAGAGTCTTAAAACACGAAAGAAATTTGTCAGAATAGTAGAGGAAAACATTTCAGATGTAAAAATCAGGATATACACTAATAAAGGTATAATGGTAACAAAATTTTGCAAATTATTAGTAAATAACTCACTTAGCATGTTGTTGAAAAGATACTATTATGAAGTAGAGAATAAAGTATTACTTTATATGTTTTTACTGTATTTTTAAATTTTGCTTTGTTTCCAGCAGTTTTGTTTATTTATGTTGGGTGGAATAATTTGTGGGTGACCCTGAGACTTTTGCATGGCTTGAACCTGCTGATATCTAGTGTCTCCCCAAGTGGTTTGTTGAAGTTTTAGATAATTAGAAGTATTTCTTAAAAATGTAAATATTCCAGTAAACATTAAGCTTCATTTAAACTCTCCATTTATGAAATAAAAGCATATGTTGTTTTATATCCATTTTTATAAAGATTATAGTCTTTAACTGTTCTAAGTCATTCATCTTAACTCAACATACGGATTTGTCAGCAGAACACGACTTAAAAGTGGCTTCAGAGGAAAACCAAGAAATGCTTGAAAGAAGTGAAAGTAAACAGCCACAGGTATGTAGCAATTTAAATTCCTGGTTTGCTATTGGTTGGTTAGTTGGTTTTTCTTTAATAACATAGCATAGTCCAAATGAAGTGACCTTTTAAACTATCCTTTTAGAATCCAACAGATCATAATTTCATATTTAATTTTAAAACATTTTAGCCAGTTATAAAATTGAAAATATTCTTACAGTCTGTAGTAACTCATAGCTATCTGTACCCTTGGACTTGAGGCCAGAAATTTCCAGAAGTCTCTTTGCTCTTTTATTTTTATAACCTTCCTCACGATAAAGAAAGTAACATCAAAAATGGAGTTGTATTACTAAGCTAGAGAAATTATGAACAATTGGACAGTGATGGCCACTGAGTTCAACTCCTGTTAAAGGAGGCATCATTCCCAGTGGTTCAAACTTTGCAGTTTTATGTTGCCGGTCACCAGTGCTGAGGTTAAAAACTTCTTCTGTTTTTTTTGGTCTCTGGTTGCCTTCAGTGTCTATGTTCAGGGAGAGGATGGGGTCATACAATCAACCCAACTGCCTGTTAAGAGAATTATGACTTCCAGAATGGGACTTTGGTGTCAGGGTACAAACAATAACTTTCTTATTTTAACATAAATAGTAAATGTTATTAAAATCTTTTATTCCACTGTCACTAGTGGAACTTAGAATATATTAGAACTGAATATAAGAAATAATCTATCCAGATAACACACATATTACAGTATAGCATTTGAAGTAGAATCTAAAAATTTTCTTCTCTTTCTGATTGGTGTTCATTTTGGTTTCTAATAATTTAGCATTTCCCTACTCTCCGGTTAATCTTCAGAAATATGAATTTACTGTAGGGGTTCACTATTTATGGTATGCTGAGGTCAAAATCCTTTTAAGAGAGAAAGCTTTTAGAATACTACATATCATCTGTGAACCCATTTCTGGAAGATTTCATAATGAATTAAGTTTAGTCCAAACTAACAGTGAGAGTTAAGCTTGCTGGTTCATGTTTTTCTCCTATGTTAAGCCAAGGCAAATTATTTTTTACTTCTTAGTTATAATCCAGTAACTTAGGGGTAGCAAAACATAGATTAAGTTTTACAGTTAAATTTTAATTATTTTCTATTTTTTGTTCATACTTAATTCAGAATAAAGTTAGTTTTAAAACATGCACCCTAATAGAAAAGACATCTGAGAAGCAAAACAAGCAAATTAATTTTCCACTTTTGCACCTGCAAAAAAAAAAAAAAAAAAAAAAAAAAAAAGTCTCAAGAACCAGAACTGAGTAAGAATTGTGATAAAGAGGGTATTATCTGTATATTCAAGACTTCTTTTAAAATTCATTACGAGGAAGTTCAACTGAAGATTGGTGAAAGTTTTGAAAAATCCAAAATTACTGTGTGTCCTGAGGAAGAGCTCTTACATAGCAACTCTGGAGAGGGACAAAGTTAAAGGGAGTGCCCTCTAATCTGATGAATCATATCCCTGACTGCAAGGAAGCAGATGCATCTTGGAGTGTCTAACTCTGTAGTATCCCAGGCATTGCCTAAACAGAAGGAGCCCATCACAAACATGTCTTTTCATTGCATTTATACTCTGGGTCCCTAAGACACACCTGTCAGTCATCTTCTAAGCTTTACACAAATGAAAATAAATCAGACTGTAAAAATTATAACAAGCCAGACATGTAACCTGTTTCTCAGAGATGAAGAGAATTGTTGTAATGATACAGAAATTGAAAAATTAAGGAACCCAGTAGTTATGGTTGAAATGAAAGAAGATCAAGAGTTTGATATGCAAATGACAAAAAATACAAACCAAAATACCACTAATTGGAAATTAGACATTGGCCTCAGTCTAGAGATCCAAAAAGTCTTTTTGATTTGTGGTTTTCTCACTCCAAAGAAATGAGGCATGTGATACAGATAGAAAGCCACAGGATTTCTGCTGTTACAGACACTTACAAAAGCAAAAATCCAATACAGCACTTGTTCCACAAGCCATATGGAACTTAGAAGCTCTTCTAAAGCTTAGAAGATGACTGGTAAGTATGTTTCAGGGAGCCACATATGACAGTCCCACTGCTAATAGCTATAAAAGCATGAAACCTGAATGAGAAAATGTGAGTTATTATCCAATCCATAGTGACAGAACATCAAAAGGATATCTAGAAGACTTACAGCAAGATATGCAAAGGCTTAAGAATGAGGTGGGCATGTTACAAGCAGAGTTCCTGGCTTTGAAGAAAGAAAGTTCAACTATAAAAAGAGAGAGGTTCACTTGCTACTTCTCTTTTTATAAATTATCTGATTCATTCTGGTTTTCTACTCAAGAAAATCTCATGTGTATAGTTACAGTGGGGGTTATCTAAATGTGTAATTATGTGTCAAAGTAGATTAGTGCTGCTATTTAAATGACAGTTCTGGAAAACATTCTCATAATATTTGTTCATTAGTCAACCTAAGTCTCACTATCAGTCTTCCAAGTAGCACATGGCCTGGGAAAATAATTTAGTCATATACCATGTGACCTTCTGAATCAGCTAAACATAAAGAAAATTGCTAAAGAAATAAGCTCTAGATTCTTCTTTTTTTTTTTTTTTTGAGACGGAGTCTCGCTCTGTTGCCCAGGCTGCAGTGCAGTGGTGCGATCTCGGCTCACTGCAAGCTCCGCCTCCTGGGCCGACGCCATTCTCCTGCCTCAACCTCCCCAGTAGCTGGGACCACAGGCGCCCACCTCCGCCCCCGGCTAATTTTTTGTATTTTTAGTAGAGACGGGGTTTCACCGTGTTAGCCAGGATGGTCTCGATCTCCTGACCTTGTGATCCACCCGCCTCAGCCTCCCAAAGTGCTGGGATTACAGGCGTGAGCCACCGCGCCTGGCCTAGATTCTTCTTACTGTAGTCATTTAAAGATGAATTACATTTATTTAAATGATAAAATGGTAACACAATGGGAGGGAAACAATGACTGAGAAGAGACTTGAAAATGTATCCAGGCTTGAGAGTTGCAACAAATATTATCAGCCAAAGATGTCTGTTTAATGTACTTTCATGCATGTAAGTTTATTTGTTTGACTCAAACTGTTTAAACTTATAATTCCGTCATGGTCATTTTAAATATTTTTGGAAACAAATACATATACTTTTGCATATTTTTAAAAAATCACCACTCTCCAATGTTTCTGTTGAATCACACTTTTTTTTAAATTTTTTTTTTGAGGCGGAGTCTCGCTCTGTCACCCAGTCTGGAGTGCAGGGGCGCAATCTCGGCTCACTGCAAGCTCCGCCTCCCAGGTTCACGCCATTCTCCTGTCTCAGCCTCCCGAGTAGCTGGGACTACAGGCGCCCGCCACCGCACCCGGCTAGTTTATCGTATTTTTAGTAGAGACAGGGTTTCACTGTGTTAGCCAGGATGGTCTCGATCTCCTGACCTCGTGATCCACCCGCCTCAGCCTCCCAATGAATCACACTTTTATATTATGTTGTTTAATAAAATATGGTAAGTTTTGATGTGTATAATTTTATCATATAAGTAGCATAACTCCTTAGCCAAAAATTTATCATTTGACTCTTTAGTAGAAAGCTGGTTCTGTACATTGTATTCTAAAGACAAAAATCTAGAGATTTTCTTCTTTCAAAGTGAAAGCAGATGAGGCCTCCCGCTCTCCTCTGAGGCATTAAATTGCTTTGCCAAAGTCACACTTTTAATTTATCTGACTAATTTGATATATTTATCTGGTAATTTATGTAATTCAGCAATATTTAATTGTATCTTCCCTTTTGGTGCCATGAAATGCTAGGTAATGCCACCGTAGGAGCTTTGGGTGAATTATTTAATATTTCTTGGTTTTACTTCCATTATCAAGTAGATAATGGGGCTAGAGTATACAACTATACTGTAAATCTTCCAGCTATCAACTTTTGTGGTAACTGAATGTAAACTTGGGGAACATCTCATTTTCCAGGATTCTGCAGTAGCAACTCAGTAGTTTCACTCTGCTCCTTGTGTTGTGGTAAACTTTGGTTCCTCTGTTTCAGTGAGCACCTTCACTTTTTTTATATCCCAGGATCCAAATGAAAAAATAAGGATAAAAGGCAGTGGTGAAAATAATAGCTTAGTGCAGAAAAGGGAAAGCTTCTGTTTTTGAAGCCCCACAAGGTCACATCCTCTTGATCTGGCTATTTCATGGAGAATCCAGGTGACAAAGACAGAAGACACATTTTATGCCTGTGTCTTTTTGTTTCTCTGTTTTTGTGTTGATATATTGACACCACAGAAGTAACTGTGATCTGGTGGAGAACTAGAAGTAGAGTCAGAAGCCCTGGGAAAATCCTGCAGCTTGCTTATATTTTTAACCTCTCTTTTTAAGAATTGTGATAACTAAATAAGTTCATCAATGTATGTTTGTAGAAGTGCTTAGTACAATGTCTAGATTTACGATTTAGTAAATGAAATTCTTATAACTGAGTAAAAAAATGTTGAGTCAAATCACAATACAATATTATCAGGGAAACAGAACTTTTTTTTTTTTTTTTTTTTTTTTTTGAGACAGAGTCTCGCTCTGTCGCCTGGGCTGGAGTACAGTGGCGTGATCCCAGCTCACTGCAAGCTCTGCCTGCTGGGTTTACGCCATTCTCCTGCCTCAGCCTCCCGAGTAGCTGGGACTACAGGCACCCGCCACCTCGCCCGGCTAGTTTTTTGTATTTTTTTTAGTAGAGACGGGGTTTCACCATGTCAGCCAGGATGGTCTCGATCTCCTGACCTCGTGATCCGCCCGTCTCGGCCTCCCAAAGTGCTGGGATTATAGGCTTGAGCCACCGCACCCGGCCAGAAACAGAACTTTTAAAACTTTGAGAAATTTTATCTGTCCAAATACACGTGGAGGTAAAACTTTTACTATAGGGTGGTGTCTGGGTTAGGTATCAGAGTATAAATGCAATTTCCTTTTTCCAATATTTTAATTTAGTCAAATTAGTTAATATTTTACTTTATGCTTTGAGTTTGTTGTAATTCAGAGAAAGGCTTTTCCAATTCTGATATTCTTAAAAATTCTCCAGTGTGTATGTGTGTGTTTTTAGTTTTATGGATTCATTGACTTCAAATAAATTTTTGAACTTTTTGAAATTTATGCTCTGTAAGGTTCAAGGTTTTGCTTCAACTTTTTCTCCAGTTGGCTATCCACTTACAGCAACTTTTAATTGCATGAATGTACAGGTTGTTCTTTCACTTCAGAGATAACCATGATGTTATTTTATTGAGTGCTAGCTGAAAATTTCTTTTGTTTTATTTAGGATTTTCAAAGTTATGGAAAAAAGAAGGATGTGATATATACAAATTGCATGTTGAAGGGAGATATTGCCACACTCAGATGGGAATTATATGTAATAAAAAATGACAGTCTCAAAAAGGAAAAGGAATATATTCAGGAAATTAAAAGTATTAGAGAAATAAATGCTAACTTTGAAAAGAGTGCAAGACTCAATGAGAAAATAACCAAAAAAAAGGTCCCAGTGTTGGCAACAGCTTAATGACCTCAAAGCTGCGAATACAAGGCTGAATTCAAAATTGGAGAAGGAAAAACACTGCACAGACAGACTGGAAGCTGAAGTTGAATTCCTCCATTCTAGACTGGCTGCTGCTATGGATGAGCACAATGAAAGTGTAGAAACAAAAAGCCTAGAATTCGTTTTACAGAGAGCATATAATTTTTCTGTACATAAAAAAATGAGTTCTACAATTTCTCAACTAAAAGATAAAAATGAGTTGCTTACTGAACAATTTTCTAAAGCTGGGATGAAGTTAAATACCTTAAAAGGTAAGCTCCATGAGACAAGAGATGCTCTCGGGGAAAAGACATTGGCTTTAGAAAGTGTGCAGATGCACCAGAGGCAAGCACAGCATCGAATAAAGGAAATGGAGCAGGTGCATCCAAATGAGGAAGCTAAACGAGTCAATCCACCGGAAAGCACAACTGTGTAGAGGAGAGACTGTGTCAACTAGAATGTGAAAATCTCTTGCTTAAACGACAACTAGAGGGTGCTCATAAGGAAGGCAATGATAGAGAGATAGTAATTAATATCCAGGGAGGCTGTTTTGAGAGTGGAAAGAAAGATCTTCTAGAAGAGAAAAATAAGAAATTAATGAATGAATATAATTCTGTAACAGAAAAACTGTTTCAGCATGTAAAAGAAGAAGCAGAGGAGAAGTAAGTATGAAGAAAGATAAATATTTTTAACCTTCCAGAAAGAAAATTTAAACATTTAATCGTGGCTATATGTTGAATCTAATTCAATATAAAAATAAATAGAGGAAAGTGTGTTTATCATACTGTATAATTCCGTTTCATGAAACATCCAGAAAAGACATATATAGGGACAGAAAGAAGATGAATGTTTGTGTAGGGCTGGGGCTGGAAATAGGTCGTGACTGCTGATGGGCATGAGGGATTGTCCTGGAGTGATGAAAATGTTCTAAAGCTGGATTGTAGGGATGGTTGCACGACTAGTAAATTTACTAAAAATCTTTGAACTGTATGTTAAAACAGATAAATATGTAGTATGGAAATCATATTTTAACAAAGCTGTTTTAATAAAAAACTAAAAAAATGTGTTTACTGTATCAGCTTGGAAACATACCTTGTTTCCAGGAAATAAAAGGTAGAGCTGACAGATGCTTTCTTTGAGTAAAGACATTGTCACCTATGAAATTGTAGTAGCTACAGAGTAAGCTATGTAGTCTTATACTGCTGAAATAACAAATTTAATGTCTTTATGTTGCCACATTTTAAGACCACAATGAAGCAGATAAATGGAAATGCTTGTACCTGAAATAAGTATTTTGAAATTAAGATTCAATTAAGTGAGCCACTTTGACACTTAATTCTAGATTTCCCAGATGAACTGAAGTATGTTGCTGTGTCTTGTGGTGCTTTTCCTTCAGTGGCTCTTTTATGTATTTTAGTTAGTATAACTTTATTTTGACTCATATTAATGTGACTTAAGTCTGAAAATATGTCAGTCTCACATTATGTATTTTTCTGACCACTTAATATTTGAAAGACATCTACTTGTTATACAATTTGGAATAAATGTGGTAAATTTTAGCAAAAAATATTTGATTTAATGTTCCCACTGGTAGGTATTTATAATTTACTTTGAATATTTTTATTAATAATTAGCTCATAATTTACATTTTAAGTCTCAATGACTATCATTTGGATATAACTTTGTCCAGTACAAAGATACTTGTAGCGGTCTGTGATTTGTGAGTTTGACATTGAATCCCCATTTTCAGAGTAATGAGGGGTGGCAGAGTTCACGTAGAGTGGGAATGAAGTGAATACGGGACAGAGTTGTAGGAGCTGAGGTCAGGGAGGGAAGTAGAGGCCATGTTAGTTACCTAGGGCCTTGAAGGCCATTGGAATTTTACTTTTATTCTGAGATAGAAATCTCTTGGAAGGATTTGAACAGGCAACTGAATGTGTGAGGAACTCAGGTTGAGTTGGTCTGAGATGAATGAATAGCAGGCTGAATCAGTCTTGTAAGAGAATACCAATTTGGCAGGAAGATAACACCTCTGTGTTCCTCATGAATTCAGTAATAAAGGAGAATGTGTACAAATGAGGAAAAGAAAGTGAATCTATGTGTGTGGTAATAATTTTCAAAGTATGCATATTAGAGTTAAATATTAACAATTTAATAATAAGGCAATTTATAAAATTAGTAACAAAAATATTTTATCAGGTGACTCTAAGGCAACTTCAAGAACAACTGGCCAGTCACCTTAAAAATTTCGTATGTCAGAGTCTCCACTGGAAGATACATCACATTGTCATCTTAATTTGGATGAGACACGGGCTTCAAAGAAGAAATTATTTCAAGTAGGAAGTCAAGTATGTATGGAATTTAACATGTCTATAGTTAATCTGTAGCTGGTTGAATAATATAAACTGTTTTAGGATACTAATTTCAGTGGACAGATTGATTTTGTATTTTCATTATAATTAATTATTACCATTTTGTTACCTTTATAACGTACTAATTTCTTAAACTCTGGCTTTTATTCTGCCATTTTGAAAAATAATTGCATACCTTTTATAATATTTTCTCTTGGGAAAGTTGAGAATTATACATCATTCCTCACAGAAAATTGACTTTTTCTTGTTAAACAGTATTTTTAGATAATTTCCTTATTGCCTTGGTGAGGCAAGCCAGATTAAGTCAGAGGAGAATGTTTAATGGAATGTTCCAGAAAGTTTTCTTATTTCTTCACTTTTGTGAATGGACACAGAAGCTGTTCCTATTCATTTCATAGGTTCTAGGTTAACTTGTACAGAAAAGCCATCATACTGTTCTTTGAAAGGCACATGCTTTAGGTTAATTTACAAGCTACTTGAAAAGTTAGGCATTGCCTTCATCTCCCTTTCATTTAAAATATACTGCAATGGCATAGAAATATTCAGATCTGATAGAGTATGTACATCCAAAATAGAGAGTTGAGAAAATTATCTTGATCCTACCATTGGATTTTAAAAACAGTTTTACTGAGAGATAATTCACATGTCAGATAGTTCAACCATCTAAAATGTACAACTCAGTGTCTGTTAGTATATTCACAGCATTGTGTAACCATCACCACATTCAATGCTAGAACATTTTCACCACTCTGAAAAGCAACCCCACATCTCTTAGCCATGATGGCAGTCCTTCTCCATGCCTCTCCACCTACCCCAGTTGCAGGCAACCACCATCTGCTTTTGTCTCCATAGATGTGTGTGGTCTGCATATTTTATATAAATAGAGTCATACAATATGAAGTCCTTTCTGACTGGCTCTTTCACTTAGCATAGTGTTTTCAGAATTTTATCCATGTTGTAGCCCATATCAGTAGTTTATTTCTTCTTATTGCCAAATAATAGTCTATTTGATGGCTACACCAGTTTTCCATTCATTCATCAGCTGATGGACCTTTAGGTTGTTTCCACTTTTTGGCTATTATGAAAACAGCTGCTGTGAACATTCATTTACAGGTTATTATATGGACATATGTTTTTAACTCCCTGCCATTGTACTTTATCCTCAGAGTTAATCGGGCAGATTGCAGCACCAGCACCGTTTTACCTGCTGCCCTTCCTGCCTTCTCAGTTCCTGCTCCTCTAGCCTTATCCATTCAGACCTGGCAGGCAATCTTCTCTTCATGAAGCCTTCCCTGACTGTTCCGACTCTCACTGACCTTATGACTCAGCACTTGTTGCCCGGTCTGCAGAACAACGTAGCTCTTAATTTCACATGGCTTTAATTTTAATGGAAGATAATTTTGTCTCATCATAAGTTTGCTTAAAGGGAAAATAATATATGACATACATGTCACCTATCCTTGTATAAATTAAAAACATTTTAGCTTGGCGGCTTTTAGCATAGAACAAAATACTTTATACTATGCAAATTATTTCTTGTTTTTCTTTTCTTTTTCTTTTTTTTTTTTTGAGACGGAGTCTCGCTCTGTCACCCAGGCTGGAGTGCAGTGGCCGGATCTCAGCTCACTGCAAGCTCCGCCTCCCGGGTTTACGCCATTCTCCCGCCTCAGCCTCCCGAGTAGCTGGGACTACAGGCAACTGCCACCCCGCCTGGCTAGTTTTTTGTACTTTTTAGTAGAGACGGGGTTTCACCGTGTTAGCCAGGATGGTCTCGATCTCCTGACCTCGTGATCCGCCCGTCTCGGCCTCCCAAAGTGCTGGGATTACAGGCTTGAGCCACCGCGCCCGGCCGCAAATTATTTCTTATTTGAGGCATTGACACAGTAAATCTTTTCTTCTAAGTGTATTTTTAGCACTTAAATATGAAATTAAAAATAATTAGTCTAATACAGGAGAATTGTTCAATCAAATGCTCATGTTTTTCTCAGTATGAAAAAGGAATCTAAATTTGCCTTCCTTCACTATATAGCCAGAACTGTATTTCTGGATGGCTGCCAGTTCGTCAGCTGAACAGTTCTGGCTGCAGCTTGTCTTATGAATGACGGTACAGCCCCTTAATCCGAGCACTCAGCAGAGTACTCGTGAAAGCAGTGCACAGCAACAGCTGCTGGGAGGGAATTGATTCAGAAGCCTTGATTTAGCAGTAGAGTCCAGGGTTTTCAGCTCCATGGCTCAGCCTGTCTCTGCTGGTCTTGTCGGTTATGTACTACCTACTCAATCCAGGAGGTGCTGTTTACATTGTAGTACATACCTGACTGTTGCCCACTGAGTCATACAGAGAGAAAAGTAAGCTACAAATTATACGCTCCCCCTCCCCATTTGCTGCCATTTTCAGTAGTGTGAGCTATAGACCACTTCCATTGGAATGCCACCTGCCTAACACAGTTGTCAAGATATAAAAAACAGTAAAAATTATTATGCTAATAGCAAATATTATCTGTAGCTCACTATGTGCTATGTACTCTTCTACGTGCTTCTAAGCAAATCTTATCTGTAGTTCTCTATGCACCATGTACTTTTCTAAGTGCTTCTTGTGCAGTCCCTGGTTTAATCTTCCCAATATCCCAGTGAAGTAGATGGTATTATTCTACTTCATAGATAAAGAACCAGAGATACAGAAAGTTAATTTGCTCAAGGGCACACAGCTAGTATCTGGTAGAGCTGGGATTCAGACACAGATCTTCTGGCTTCTGTGTAGATACTGCCTCTCAAACCATTCCATGAAATACCTGGTTGGGTGAGATGGCTCATGCCAGTAATTCTAGCACTTTGGGAGGCTGAGGCAGGAACAGTGCTTGAGCCCAGGAATTTGAGACCAGCCAGCACAATATAAGTGAGACCCTGCTTCTACCAAAAAAAAAAAAAAAAAAAATTAACAGTTATCTGAGGGTGCATGCCTATAGTCCTAGCTACACTGGGAAGCTGTGGTAGGAGAGTCGCTTGAGCTCGGGATATCAAGGCTGCAGTGAGCAGTGGTCAAGCCACTGCACTCCAGCCTGGGTAACAGAGTGAGACTCTGTCTCATAAATAAAACATTTTGCATAGATTCCCATAGAAGTGAGTCAGACATCAGGCATGGAATTATTAGCCATTTTGATGTCTGCCTTGGGAGTAAAACATTTAATAAGCGACAGCTTTAAACCATCTCAATCAGTAGCCTCTAACTTCTCTAGAAAGTTCTTATTTCATTAATTTCTAAGCAAGAGACTACCTGGATTAAGACGTTTGGTGGGCATCACTTTGAGATGAAGAATCTCGATTGGGAAGAAGGGAGACCTCTACTTGACTGGAGCCTTCCCAATGATATCATTGAGTGTCCCCCGGAAGAAACTTGAGAACAAGATGTGCATCATGCCATATCTCTATGGAAAGGAAATTCTTCACAAGGAAACAAAGGCAAACAATTGATCATTTGATTCTCATGGGAAAGTTTTCATTATAAAAGAAAAAAAAGGGCCAGGTGCAGTGGCTCACGCCTGTAATCCCAGCACTTTGGGAGGGCAAGGTAGGTGGATTACCTGAGGTCAGGAGTTCAAGAACAGCCTGGCCAATATGGTGAAACCTTGTCTCTACTAAAAATATAAAAATTAACCAGGAATGGTGGTGTGCACCTGTAGTCCCAGCTACTTGGGAGGCTGAGGCAGGAGAATTACTTGAACCCAGGAGGTGGAAGTTGCAATGAGCTACGATGGTGCCACTGCGCTCCAGCCTGGATAACAGTGTGTGACTCCATCTCAAAAAAAAGAAAAAAAAAAAAAAAGGACAAAATATACTGGTCAATATCCTAAGGGCAAGACAAGCCCCCTTCGAGATTAGAAAATAATACTATATGCAAAGTAACATCAATAACAATCAACATAAAATAGACATGATTCACTACAAAGGTAATCTGCACCAAGTAGCAACGTATGAGTGTGTGGTTGAGAATATTGTCTATAATATGTGTACTAGAAAGAAGAGGCCTCAAGAAGCAGTTCAGAGCTGGAAATGTAGATTAGGGAATCTGGGTCAAAATTTTAAGATTCTGGGAGTCCTAAGAGAATTTAAAAGAGGAATAGCAGCTGGGTGTGGTTGCTCACACCTGTAATTGCAGCACTCTGGGAGGCCGAGGTGGGCAGATCATGAGGTCAGGAGTTCAAGACCAGCCTGGCCAACATAGTGATACGTGTCTCTACGAAAAATACAAAAAATTAGCCAAGTATCGTGGCGGGCACCTGTAATCCCAGCTACTTAGGAGGCTGAGGCAGGAGAATCACTTGAACCCCAGAGGCAGAGGTTGCAGTGAGCGGAGATCACACCACTGCACTCCAGTCTGGATGACAGTGCGAGACTCCGTCTCGAAAAAACAAAACAAATAAACAGGAATAGATAGGACTGAACATCAGAGGTTGCTGCGTTTAGAAATAAAGTGGGGTCAGAGGAGCAGAGGGATCATTTGGTCACTACTCGCAGTTGCTACTGAGTAAAGCAGGATAGAGTCCTTCGTGACCCTTGGACTTTTTTATTGGAATTATTTAAAAATCAGATTTTGGTATAAAAAACAGTAAATGATGAAAAATAGATCTCTGGATGAGACCATGTGTCACAGAGTCCAATGGAAGGAGAGAAACAGGATAATAGAAAATCTGCAAAAAGTAGACAAAAGTTATGTTTTTATTATAGAAGAAAAACTTTATTTAAGGAGAAATGATTAAGAGAAAGGGAAAAACTGAAACCTGTGGGTGAATACTAACAGAGAATGAGAATATTTAGATCAGCCTGAAGACAGACGAGGATAAAAAATGTAATGGAAGCCTGTAATCCCAGCACTTTGGGAGGCCGAGACGGGTGGATCACGAGGTCAGGAGATCGAGACCATCCTGGCTAACACAGTGAAACCCCGTCTCTACTAAAAAAATACAAAAAACTAGCCGGGCGAGGTGGTGGACGCCTGTAGTCCCAGCTACTCGGGAGGCTGAGGCAGGAGAATGGCGTGAACCCGGGAGGCGGAGCTTGCAGTGAGCTGAGATCCGGCCACTGCACTCCAACCTGGGCGACAGAGCGAGACTCCGTCTCAAAAAAAAAAAAAACAAAAACAAAAAAAACAATGTAATGGGAACTAGATAAGAGTTTTCTAAAAATCATCTTAGTAAGATGTAATTTAACAAAACTTGGAATATCTTAAACTATTAATGACAATGTTTCTAAAGCGTCTTTAAAAACTCAAATGTAAATATAACTACTCTTAATTTTTTTTTTACTAATCCTTAGTATCTTATGTGTAAACACCCTCATTTTAACAAACATTTTTAGCAGTTTAAATTTCAGGAAAGATGATGAAAGTATGAATCATTTTTAGCTGTTTTACAAAAGGTGGCTATTTTTGAAATCTGTCCTTATTGGCATCAGGTTTACAAAATGTACTTTATACACCTGCCTAAATACATATTACTCATCAACTTATGAGAAATAACATTTTTAAGATAGAAGAAGGTCTCTAGATTTTACAAAAATAATTTTAAACACTTTCTTTTTCAAGCCTGAAGAAGAAAAGGAAGAATTAAGAAAATTTTTTGAGTTACTATCATCACTGGAGTATAATGTGGATCAAATAAGGAAGAAAAATCATGAATTAGAAGAGGCGGCAACTGGGTATGGTTTTCATGTTGTAGAACATTTTAATCATTTATTAATTGATTTAACTCTAATTTTACTTGACTAAAACCTAGATACAAATTCATTTTATGTCTGCATTTTCATAATTAAACGAAATCTATTTTAAAATGTATTTCAGAAACTCACAACACAACATTATAGGCATGCGAGTCATGTGGGCGGGAGTCAGCTGAGCTGCTGGGGCAAGATTGGGATGAAAAAATTTGTATTAAAAATATATGAAAAAAGAACACAATCTGAAATTTTTTTGAATGCGAAAATACTACACTTACTTTTTTTTTTTTTTTTTTGAGACAGAGTCTGACTCTGTCATCCAGGCTGGAGTGCAATGGTGCATTCTCTGCTCACTGCAACCTCCATCCCCTAGGTTCAAGTGATTCTCTGACCTCAGCCTCCTGAGTAGCTGGGATTACAGGTATGCACCACCACACCTGGCTAATTTTTGTATTTTTAATAGAGACAGAGTTTCACCATGTTGTTCAGGCTGGTCTTGAACTCCTGACCTTGTGATCCACCCATCTTGGCCTTGCAAAGTTGGCATGAGCCACCGCACCCGGCCACTTATTCTTTAATGATTTTAAAAACAGTAATGACAAAGCCTTGGACATACAATGTCAAAACTGCACTCTTCATTATCTAGTTTGAATTTTCATTTCTGAAGATATTTTTGCTGTCTTTGGTCATCTTCCTTTTGCAGTATCCTTCTCTGCTGCATTCAGATTCTTTAAAGAAGACCTATTCGTGTCATTCTTTAACATCGAAATTTATCTTGATATGTAGCTTGTATTTTGTTTCTGCTTCTTTTTCTTTCAGATATAAAACATATCACGGAAATTTTACATGGGTCTCTTCGTTGTATACATGAAGTATACATGTTATTAAACTTGTTTTACAGAAATAAATTATATATATATAAATATATGTATAACTTGAGTAAAATGAGCATTCATGTTTTGATCACAGATTTTTTTTAAAAAATGGAATGTGTCTTTGAAGCCCTGAACACAGATACTTTTCTGTTTATTTACTGAGCACTTAAGTTGGTTTTCTGATTCTAATCAACATTTTTCTGTCATTGTCTTTCTCTACATGGTTCTGCCTATCTTTCATTTTGTTGACATTTTGTCAGGAAAGATCTCTAGATCACTTCGTCAAAGTCTTTAACCCCGCCCCATTCCTTTTTTCTAAAACTGTTTCCTTTTTCTCCTCAAATTAGATATTAAAGATGTTTTTCTTCTCTTTTTCTGCATTGAATGATCTCCTTGATGCTTTTTGGGTGTACTTTTTTTTTCTTCTTATAGACCGTGGTCAATGGGTATCAAAATGTATTTTTGTGTCTTTTTCAAACATATATGTGTTTTACTTTTTTATCTTGGTTACTCATCTCTGAGTTATGGCTTATATTTAGTAATAGATTATTTTATCTTAGCATACCAAAATGGATATGAATAGTTTATTTATAAAAAACTGTATGGTCAGGCCAGGCGTGGTGGCTCCTGCCAGTAATCCCTGAACTTTGGGAGGCCAAGATGGGCAGATCATTTGAGATCAGGAGTTTGAGACCAGCCTGAATAACATGGTGAAAATCCATCTCTACTAAAAATACAAAATTAGCCAGGTGTGCTGGTGCATGCCTGCAATCCCAGCTACTTGGGAGGCTGAGGCAGAATAATCATTTGAACCCAGGAGACAGAGGTTGCAGTGAGCCGAGATCGCACCACTGCACTTCGGCCTGGGCAATAAGAGTGAAATTCAATCTCAAAAAAAAAAAAAAGTATGGTTATAACATCACTTTACCTGCCATATATGCCATAAAATTGTTCTTCATATTATTTATCTAAGATTATAATTTCATATAGAATGCTTTCAAACTGTGTTCAGCTGAAACTGAGAGGATCATAGTTTATAGATTTGTTTCATTGATATGCCATAACATAATATCTGTTTAAACATTAAATACTCTTAAAAATATTTACTAATTCTGTACATTTCTGCAGATATAAGAAATGCCTAGAAATGACAATAAATATGTTTAATGTGTTTGTAAATGAAGACTTCAGTTTCCATGAAGACTTAAAAACAGCTCAACTGAAAATGGATATTCTGGTTAAGAAGGTAAAACATCAGGTAATTTTCTTTAAAAAAATTTTTTTATCTTAAGGTAAAGGTACCTAGATATTAAGCCCTGCATGCTTTTGCTATTAATTTTGATGCTCTCCCTTCCAACCCCAACAGGCCCCAGTGTTTGTTGTTTCCCTCCCCAAGTCCATGTGTTCTCATCATTCAGCTTCCACTTGTAAGTGAGAAGATGCAGTGTTTGGTTTTTTGTTCCTGCGTTAGCTTGCTGAGGATAACAACTTCAAGTTCATTCATGTCCCTGCAAAGAGCAAGATCTCATTCATTTTTATGGCTCCATGGTATTCCAAGATGTATATATGCCACATTTTCTTTATCCTGTCTGTCATTGATGGACATCTGGGTTGATTCCATGTCTTTGCTGTTGTGAATAGTGCTGCAAAGAACATACAAATGCATGTATCTTTATAATAGAATAACTTATATTCCAACATAAGGTAATTTTAAATCAGTTTTGGAATTAAAAATTATGTAATTTTGGGAAATATTCATGATGGAAAAACCCAAATTCTGCCAAAATATGTTTAAGGAGGTTTATTCTGAGCCAATATGGTGACTGTGGCCCTGGGTTACACAGTCTCAAGAGATCCTGAGACTGTTTCATGAGACAATCACATTATAGTTTGGTTTTGTACATTTCCAGTGGACAGAAGTTGTAGGGAAAATCGTAAATCAATATGAGGAAGGCAGATATTGGTTCAGCCTGAAAGTGGGACATCAAAAAGGAGGGGCTAACAAGTCATAGGTGGGTTTTGGGGATTCTTTAGGTGACAATTGGTAAAGAAAATCTGTTGTCTAAAACTGGAAATAGGTAGAAAGGGAGGCCTTAATTAAGATAAGGTGGTTATGGAGGCCAAGGTTCTTATTATGTAGATGAAGCCTCATAGCTGGCAGCCCTCAGAGAAAACAGAGGGCAAATGTATCTTTTCAGAGAGCCAGATGAATGCATCAGGCTCATAGTCTTCCCTAAATCTGGAAAGATCTACAAGGGGAGAGATTGGGCTACATTAATGAAGACTTCTTACAGATGCAATTTCCCCCACAGAAGACAGCTTTGTACAGCCATTTCAATCTCTTGGCCCTGCAGCAGCCATTTCAAAACATGTCAAAAAATATATTTGGGGGTAAATATTTTGATTTCCTTCAGCTTCTGCTATCTGTGATGTTGTACCAGAATCAGGTTAGAAAGCAAGCCACATTATGAGTTAATAAAACCCATCTGATGAGATTTTATAGTTTGAAGGGTGTGATTCTCAGACCCTTTAGATAGAAATTGGGGCAAAAGAGAACAAGGTCTGATTCCTCAACATAAATCTCTCAGTGCTTTAAGCAGTGAAAGATTTTTCATTTAATTTTACAGATTTGATACTAATGAAGAGGATAGTTTTAAAAATATATTTTTCTATAAAAAGGACAGGTTTTTGATTCTCTTATGTCTTGAACCCTGGCCAGTGATCTGAAACCAAGCAGTACACGTCTCCAGATCACTAGTACCAAATAAATTTGGGGGCATAACAGGTTTATTGAGAAATAATTAACACACCATGAAATTCATTCATTTAAAATATACAATTCATTGACTTTTATTATTTTCAGAGTTACACAATCATCATTACAATCAAGTTTAGAACATTTTCATCACCCTAAAAAGAAACCTCACATCATTTAGCCATCTTTGCTGGTTTCCCCTTCCTCCCTCAGCCCTAGGGAACCACCCACCTTCTTTGTATAGATTTTCCTATGAGCCCCTGAAATAAAAAGCAAGTGGTCTACTGTGACTGGCTTATTTTACTTAGCATAATCTTTCATGCTGTATCTGTGTTGTAGCAGGTATTAAAGCAGGGTTTTTGCTCCTTAGTTCAGCTAAGTCCGAGTTCTTGTCTCACCATCAGAAAAAAATTAGGCACATGAACACATTGAAGGATGAGGAGGACAAAATTTATTAAGTGAAAGGAGAGCTCTCAGCAAAAAGAGAGGTCCTGCAAACAGGTTTCCACCTCACAACTGAATACCAGGACCACCCACCACACATGAGCTAAAGAGGCCAGGTTCCTCTTCTGCATAAGGTGTGAATTCCTGGTGGCTCCACCCCATTCCCCCAGTGCCTGTGGGCCTCCATTCCACTGCTGGCATGTCCAGGCAAGACCCTGTGCAGGTTCCCTTAACTGCACAAAACATCTGGTGTAGACACTTGTAGGGCTGGTTGGAGATTCTCCAGGGACCCTTCCAAATTCGCCTAGGCATTTTGCTGTCTCCTGATTCTATCAGTATCAGTACTTAATTTCTTCTTATTGCTGAGTAATACTCCATTGTATGGATACATCAAACATTTTATTTATCCATTCATCAGATGAATGGACTTTGGGTTCTTTCCCACCCAAAGGTTATGGACCTTTGGGTTCTTTCCACTCTTTGACTCTTCTTAATAATGCCACTGTAAATGTTTATGTATGAATTTCTGTGTTTGCATTTGTTTTTATTTTTCTGACTGGAATTTCTGGGTCATATGGTAACTTCATGCTTAACCTTTTGAGGAGTTGCCAGTTTGTTTTCCAAAGTGACTGCACCACTTTACATCCCCAGCAGCACTGGATAAGAGTTTTAATGTCTTTACATTTTTCCTAACACTTACTTTCTCTTTTTTATTGAACAAATATTTCATCCTGTGTCGTGAAGTGATACCACAAGGTGGTTTTGATTTACATTTTCCTAATGACTGATTATATTAAGCATCTATTAATGTGCTTATTATTCATCTTTATATCTTCTTTGCAGAAATATGTATTCAAAATCTTTGCCCATTTTAAAAATTTTATCTTATTTATGAATTGCAAGGGTTCTTCATATATCCTATATATGTAAGTCCCTTATCAGATATATGCTTTTCAAATATTTTTTCTGTTCGGTGGCTTGCCTTTTCACTTCTTGATACTGTCTTCTCAGGCACAGGAGTTTTCAATTTTGAAGTCCATTGAATCCATTTTTTTTTTGGAGTCATATGCAGTCACAAAGATTTATGCCAATGTTTTCTTCTCAGAGTTTTATAGTTTTAGCTGTTACAGTTAATTGTGTTGAGTTTATTTTTAAATATGATATTTGGTAAGAGTCCAACTTTATTTTTTGCATATGGATACCCAGTTGTCCCAGCACCGTTTGTTGAAAGGACTATTCTTTTCCCATTTTGTTCTTTTGTTAGCCTTGTATAAAATCAATTGACTGTAAATGTGCAGGTTTATTTTTAGATTATCAATTCTTAGTTTATGTCTATTCTTATACTAGACCAAATCAAATTTAATGAGAGGTTTTTTCCAATCATGTTGTATATTACCAGTTGTTTAATGTCGTAATAAAAATTAAAGGTAGTGGAGTATCTTTAATGTCACCCTTTGTGTCTCAAAGGGGTCTGTGGCCAGCTTATACCTTACTTATTCTAAGACATGATGGGAAGTCTGGCTTATAAGACAGTTTATATCTTTTTTTTCTCCATTCAAACCTTTAATCTCTTATCCAGTGCCTCCCTCTATAGTTTTCAGTAAATTTTGGTCCCAGAATGTGCTGACATAGTCTACTATATAGTGCATTATGTTTTACTAACTCATTATAATTCATAGAATCTTTCATAGATGTTTACCATCCAGGAAGTCTGAGCTCCCAGCTTTCCTCAGTGGAAACCAAGTGAAGTCATCATCTTTCAGCTCGCAGATCCTCTTTCCACCTGGTAGCTGGTTTTCTTGTGTAGCACTGTGGCTAATTATATTATTGGTGCAGATCTTGCATTCTCAGAAACCACAGTTCCCTGTGTTGACCTTTTTTCACTGAAACAGAGATGCACAGCTCTGCCTTCTAGCTCAGTAGAAGATTCTTGGAATAAACAGTTTAGTGCATTCCAAGAAAATCATCACCCACGTGTTTGATGTTGATGCTTGCCATTGGCTGGAACCTTGGTTGGGGCAGGCAGCATGAACACTGACACTGGCACTCTCGGGCTCTCTTTGAGGCCTGAGCGCTCTCACAATCTGGGGGCTGGGTTCAAAGGGAAAGCAACCTGAGATAGAAGAAGCTACATGGTATCCCTTTTACTGAATTCTGTTCATTAGAAGGAAGCCAGTAAGGCTGACCCATATTCTATTTTTTTAATGGGATGAATATAGCTTCTCTTTTGTTTTAATTAACATGTATACACATAATTATGGGCTACACAGTGATATTTTGTTTCATGTATATAGTGTGTAATGATCAAGCTAACCAGCATATTTACTACTTTAACCATTTTTCATTTCTTTGCATTGTGAACATTCAAAATCTTCTAGCTTGCTAAAAATATACAATAAATCATAGTTAACCATATTCATACTACAATGTCACAGAACACCACAACCTATTCCTCTCATCTAACTGTAATTCTGTAACCATTAACCAGCCTCCCCTTTCCTACTTCTATGAGCTTTTTTCTTCTTGTTAAGAGACATGGTCTTGCTAGTGTAGTCTGGGCTCCGGGAACTGTAGTCACCCAGACTAGAGACAGTGGCTTGATCATAGCTCACTGCAGCCTCAAACTCTTGAGCTTATGTGATCCTCCCACCTCAGCCTCCCACCTCCACCTCAGCAGCTAGGATTATGGGCATGCACCATTGCAACTGTCTGATTTTTTACTTTGTAGAGATGTCTCCCTATGTTGCTCAGGCTGCTCTAGAACTTTTGGCCTCAAGTGATTCTCCTGCCTTGGTCTTTCAAAGTGCTAGAAAATTACAGGCATCAGCCATGTTGCCCAGACCTCAATTTTTCTTTAGCCCCCACACATGAGAATATGCAGTATTTATCTTTCTGTGTCTGCACTTAACATAACATCCTCCAGACTGATCCACATGGCCACGGATAACAAGATTTCATTCCTTTATATGGTGAATAGTATTATTCCATTGTGTATGTGTACTACAATTTTTTGTTCATTAATTTGTTGATGGATATGTAGGTTGATTCCATACATTAGCTGTTGTGAATAGTGCTACAATAAACATACGAGTACAAATACTGTTTTGACCTATTATTTTCTTTTCTGTTGCCTGAATACCCAGTAGTGGGGTGGCTGGATCCCTCGGCGGTCCCATTATTAGTTTTTTGAGAAAACCTCATGTTGTTTTCTATAGTGGCTGCACTAATTTACCTTCCTACCAACAGCATATAAGAGTTTAGTGTTCTCTGAAACTGCTGGGATTACAGGCACGAGCCACCGTGCCCAGCCAGGAAAATATTTAAAAACAAATTAAGCAAAGATTATAAAAGTTTTCAGAGTAACATAGTTCCCGAAACAATCACGATGCACATCAAGTCTGAGCCAAGTTGACATCCCCACATCAGGCCCCTTCCTGGTGTTCGTGGAATCTGCAACACAGACAGAGGTGCAAGGGTCACTGGGGAGGCACAGAGGCGGAGGGAGGAGGGGCTCCCTGGGGTCGTGCAGGTCTCAGAGAGCTCCTCGGGCCCTGGAAGGTGACCTTGGGCCCCTGAGCTCCCCACAGTCAGGTCTACTCAGATGCCAAGACACTGAGGCCTGTGGGCTGCTCTCTGCTGAGGGGTTATCTGTCCACAGAGAGTGTCTGTAAGTGTCATGGAGGAAGAACTGAACCTGGGCGCTCACACAGGCACCTTCAGGGGGCTGGTTCCCTGGAGAGTAAAACAGACACAGAGAAATGGGGGGATTTTGAGGATTCCAGGATCAACAGGCAGAGCCCTGGGCCCTAAGGGGAGCAGGAGGTCTCATGACACAGGGTGGGGGTGGTCACCCTGCCTTGCCACCCAGATCCTCTGTGCCATCCAGACAGAAGAGCTGCACATTGAACATGCACAGCTGCCTGGAGCACGTCATTGGTATTGCCTAGTAAGACCTGGTCTTTCTAACATCCCCACCAGACCTGTCTTTGTATTGTAATTTTTAAAATTACGCTTTGGTAAGACAAATTTCTCACTTTAGTATATTCTATAATAATAGGGTTACAGAAGACATACATTTGAAAGAGTGAAAAACAGTGTATAGATACACACAAACACACGTTTATATGTGTGCCTGATTTCAAGATTGGAAAATAGATTTAAAAAACAGAGGCTCCCTGAATCATGCCCTCAACCCTTCCCAAGTGAGCATGGCCCTGAAATGTCTTCAGGGGTTTGTTTTGTTGGCATTTGGCACAGATACAGAACCACTGACGCCCAAGCCAGTGCTCTCTACATACAGAAGCCTCCAACCTCATCTTGAAAAATGGGGCCATGAGGTCACTCCAGTGACCCCCACAGAGGCCGAAGGACCCCTAGGACTGGGCACATTTCAGTGCTTCTTGGATCCTGCCATGTCCCCTGCTTGATGCCAGGACCTACTGAGTGCCCGCTGGCCTCAATACTGGGCAATACTGGGCCACGTGGGCTGCGTGCTCGTGTGACAAGGAGCCTGGGGATGCTCCATCCTTCTCACACCTTTCCCAGGAGGCCTGAACTGGGGGCGATTCATGGTCAACCCTAGAGTCTCCTCAGGATGAACTAGTGATACTCCCTGTTGGCCTCAAGGGGCTGGGGGGACAGAGCTGGGTCCCCCCAAATGAGATGCTGGTGAGCTGAAGTGTCACTGCAGCAAATAACACAGTGCACAGCCCCTGGTATCCTGCACACGGTGGCCCGACCAGCACCCCAGTGTCTCCCTCACTAAGTAGCCTGTGGCGGGCTCAGCCCAGCTGGCTCAGGGGCTGCTCTGGAGTGGGTGTGTTTCCTGGAGGATGTTCTCGGGGCATCTCTTTACTTACCTTCAGGGGTCTCTAAAATATATTAAAAATGTCCCAGCAGTTCAGGACATTCCGCCAGGTATTCTTCCTGGGCTTCTTGGTTTTCTTCCCGGTTTTCCTGATGGGACAACAAGAAAGTAAGCGTAGCCATGAAGAACACGGGCACGTGTCTGCTTCCCTCATCATTCTGCCCGCCGCACACTCACTCTTCCTCTTCCACTTTTGTCTTTTCTGTTGCTGCTTCTGCAGATGCAGAGGAGGAACATGCTGACACCTGTGAGAAGGAGAACAGTTGTGTATGTCCAGAGACGCCAGTGCAGGAAAAGTCCTATCTGGTCAGGGAGTGCCCAGAGCAGACCCAGATGTCACTGGGAGTCCCTCCAGCATGGTGGGGTCCAGCTCATCTGACCCCAGCCCAGCCCCTCCCTGGACCCTGAAGGGTTGTTCAGCAAGATTCAAAGCTGCAGCCTGGGGGCCAGTAAACAGGGCAATGCCAAGGCAGCGGGCAGGAGGGCTGGGGAGGGGTTTTATCGACACTGAAGACCCGAGGACCTCAACTGTGGGATAAGACCAGGTCCTTCAGAACAATCACAAGAGAGGAAAGAGGAAAAGGACCAGAGCTAAGAAAGGAGCTCAGGAGTCAGAAAGAGGATAAAAGAGAGAGAGCATATAAGAGGAGATCAATTACCTGCTGGTGGCCTGTAATGGTGGAGTCTTCCAGTTCTGGGAAGCAAGCATCAGAGTGTCCAGAGGAGAAGCGGTGATGGGGGCGGCCATAAGAAGGAAAGGGGAGAGTTATTGTCGAGAGAACCCCTCAGACTCCGCTGTCCCAGGGCTGTGGAGCCAACCCCAGAGCCTCTGATGTGCCCATTTCTGGAGACTTCTCCACAGCCCGTATCATTTCCTCTGTGCTACGAGGGAGGGACCTCCGACTTCCCACACACTTTCCCAGCCCTCATATTCCATAACAGCCAAGGGAGGGGAAGCCATGTCATTCTGTTCCTCCAAGAGGCGGCCGCCCTCTTCACAATGTCGTGCATGACGTAGAATCCCTCCCTCCTCCTCCTGTAGGGCCTGCTTCTGTTCCTTCATGAATCCCATTTCCTTCCTCCTTGTGGACCTCCACCAGTCCTACTGGTCTCCAATAGAAGAACATCAGAAAGAAGGCCAAGGCTGCACTGCCAGCCTCCAGTCAACACATGGATCACACCCTGGGTCGGCAGCACCTGCCCAGGCCTGGGGTTGTGTTGGGGCCTGTGGGAGGCAATGATGGCCAATGCCACAGATACAGTCAGGCCTGGGGTTGTGTTGGGGCCCGTGGGAGGCAATCATGACCGATGTCCACAGGCCTGGGGTTGTGTTGGGGGCTGTGGGAGCTGATGATGAATGACGTCACAGATACAGTGACTGTTCTATGCCTGGAATGACCCTAGAGACGTGGAAAATATTCAGTCGTCAAACGAATCCCACCAGCTTCTGAGTATTTGGAAACAATGGAACAGAATTCAAGATAAAGCCTCTTGTCCCAGTTGCTTTAATCTGCAGGTGAGGCCAGCAGTTGTCAGCACAGAAATGAGGGGGCCTCCCAGGGTTTGCCTGAGCTGTGGGAAGACTAGGAGGGTGGGCACCTGGCAGGCCTGACACAGAGACAAGCTGGGCCTGACTGGAGTGTGGGGAGCAGGACAAGGCTGTTGGGCCAGAGAGGAGGGTGTCACAAGACAAGTGACCCAAGAGGCTCCATCCTGGGCCCAGTGGATTCCAGGGACCAGGCTACAGGGAGGGCGAGAGCCACTGCCTACAGCAACACAGCAGCCCCTCCACACATATCCCCGAGGATTCCTGCCAGCCACAGAGGGCCTTGAGCCACAGCTGGACTCGGGCCTCTCCAATGAAAGCCAATGTAGGTTTCATTCAAAGCCCACGGATTTGGGATTGGATGGGATTGGGTGAGGAGTGGAGGCCAAAACTGTGCTCAGTCAAGTGTTCCACCCTGAGGACTCCAGGATGCCGGGGCACACGCAGGAATCCCAGAGGAAGGACTCCCTGTGTCATCCCACCCAGGGAGCACCCTTAGAGCAGCAGCAGACGCTGAGGACAGAACAGGAAGATGCCATTGCAGGTCCCAAGAGTGTAGAGAAAGAGGGTGGGCTCCTTTCAGCTCCTGGCACACGTATGAAGGACTTTGTCTTCAGGATCACGTAGCACCTGTGAGGGGCTGTGTCCCACCCCACACTCAGCGTTACACCTGCACACTCATCCTGTCATCTCCATTCACAACAAAACGCTGCCTCATCAAACCCAGGGCTCTGGTGCTTGCTGTGGCAAAGGCAGGACTGATCTGGTCTTTGCAAAATGTAATCTTTAAACACCAGAGCAAGAAATGATGGTGACAACACAACTCACACAAAGCTCATGAGAACAAAACTCTTACAACTTTCTCATTAAGATACATAAACCAAATCACACTTCTACACCTATTTCCTTTCATATTTAGTCACTTCACTGATCCCATCCTAGGCTCCAAAACAAGTGTCACCCAATCCCCAAGAACCCTCCTCACTGGTCAACCCTGGAGTGTCAGTCCCTACCTGACCAGTCTATTTCCTCCTGGATGGATCCAGAGGTGGTGCCCATGAGCCCAAGTACAGAGACACAAACATCAGCACTACTGCTCAGTCCACGGTGACTCTCCCTGGGCTCTGTGAGCTCAGGGGCCATTAGGAAGGCCCTGGTCACAGTTGGGAGCCTTCAGGTGAGACAGAGAACCCGAATAATCCCTTTCAACTGTTCACCGACACTGGCTCAGAGCATCTCTTACCTCCAATCTGAGAACCCGAGATTCCAGCCTTGATGCACATGCACTGAGTCAGGTGAGTGCAGTGAACAGAATGTGGGCCAGACTCACAGCAGCTGCTTCCCAGGTGATTCAGGGAGAATGGAGATGCTCTCTTAAGAGCAGACATTTGGCAGCTGAGAACTTATAGTATGGCTCTTGTGAGAAGGTTATGAATTTTTCACTTATTTAAACATGAATGGGCTCATATGCCATGGAGGACCACAATGGAATGCACAGGTCTAAACCCAAAGGTGAGGGAGATGTGACTCTCCCCCCTTGCTGATTCCTGGCAGAGTGGTTTGCTCTGATCTGATCATTCATGGCTGGGTACTTCAGGGGCACAGGCACAAGCTCCAGGTCCCCTGTGATGTGAAGGGGATGCCACAACAAGAATGAAAACGCCTGGTCCAGCAGAGGAGGACTCATCAACAGAAAGAGAGCATCTTCTGCAAGGAGAAAAGCTGAACCAAGGCAGCCAGAGTAGAATGAGGGGAAACTTCAGTGACTTCAGGAGCCCCCCTATTCTCCTGTGACCTTGGATCAGAACCCACTCAGGTTTCCAGATTACCATGAGAAACAACAGATTGAAGGGGATGAGCAGAGAGCCTTTTCACACTGGCGCTGGATCTCAGCAAGGGGGTTGGAAGCACTGGATCATTACTGGGGCCCAAGATGGGCTGCCCAGGGCTGAGCTCTGAGCTCTGGGATGAGAAGGAACGAGGAGGACATAGTCCTTGCCCTCCCAGTGACCAGCCACGGCCAGGATTCCTCTACACATAAGTAAAACAAAACAGAGTTTGAGACTAATAATTCCAAGACTATCTCAGAGAAACAGGCGAAGTGATGTCTCAAGGGTCACACGGGAAAGCTGCAAGGACCACCTGGACTCCGCTCCTTTTGCTGAGCTCACCTTGCACTGAAGCAGGGTCCCTTCTCACCTCCCCTGCAACTACAGTGTGGGGCAGCCATCCTGCCTGAAAGCTGACACTCCCTTCAGTCACACAGGATTCCGGCCAAATCACACTTGGCTAACAGCAACTACACGAGGACCGGCTGTCAGGCCACGCCCAGAAGCAGGTGAAAAGTAAGAGCTGATCTCTGTCCCAGCCAGAGAGACCAGGCCTGGGAACTGCTCTGTGTCTGGGCTGACCCTGAAGTCCATCCCTGCCGATCATGTCCTCTCTGGGCCACATTGGCTATTTCGGGAACTCACTCCTGTTCTCTGCCTCTTATTAATTTCTGGTGGTGCCACTGCCATCGACATACAGGAAATAGAGAAGACAAGAAACAACAAAGTAGCTTCTCTCTTCAGGCTCTCAGGAAGACGGGCAGACAGTGCTAACGCCAGCTATGAAGTCGGATCTCGACTCGTTCTCCCTCAGCTGGAATATGAACATCCCGGTCACACCCAGGTGATGACGAAGAACTGACTTCCTGATGTTGCACCTCGGCTTCCCCCCGTGGCTCTGCTGCCCTCATGCCTTCCTTCTGCTCCTCCAAATCGTGTTCCTTTTCAGGCCCAGGCCAAGGCTGTACCTGCTGTCTCTCTCACAGAGCCCACTGGGCAGCTGTCTGGGAATTCTTAGAACCTCAGTGTTGGTAACGCTGATTTGTGCCTTTGATCACACACAGCAGAAGGCCCCGAATACCACACACAAAAAAACTGTATTCTAAAGATTAGAGATGACTGTGGAATTGCGTTATGAGGAGATAATTTCTGAGGTTAGTGGGGGACATTTTAAAATCACAGCAGCCTCATTCTTTTAAAATGTGGGTTAAGTATGGACATCTACAGAGCAATCAAATTCAACTCACATACAATGTATTTCCACCAAACGCGGGCTCCCAAAAGAAACTCAATCCAGAACTGGGTTAATTTTATTTTCATATGACCTTAAGCCAACCACCTTGACTTGTTTTCTGCAAAGGCCTTCAGGAGCAAACAAAAACCTTTGTCCACGGTGGGTTCAATGGGGACGTCCTGGAGCCTCTGCTGTCCCACAGCCACATTTGTCTCTCCCCACCTCATAACACGTGAGTCACCCTCCATCCTCCGAGGAAGGCAAGTGCTCGCCCTGCCACTCACACCCTAGGGCAAGCCCTTTGGTTACCTTTTCATGATGCTGTGTTTCCTGAGCACAGAACACGGAAACCAGGAGGAGGCTGCATGACAGAGGTTGAGCCTCTACATGACCTTGACATTATGTATTTTGGACACTCAAGAGTTACACCACATGAATTCAAAAAGACACGCAACAACTGAATGTGCACAACCTCACCCTATCCTCAGAGAATGCAGTTGCTCCCAGGGACCACAGAATGTGACCATCATGCTCCATCTGGAACAAGCATTTCTCCCATCACAGCCTAGGTCCTCATTCATGAGAGGAAGCTCCACTCCAGGCTGCCTGTCTACGGGAAGGCCAGCGAGGCAGTGGCACATTCCTCATCATCTGGGTGACTCATCAGTGTGAGAGCGGCTCCGCAATACGTACCCTCCGGTGGAACTCCCGAGGATTTCTGTAATGACAGAAAATAAATTGCTATGAGCATCAGACCATGCTGTGTCCTGTGTGCACAGGACTTTTCTTCACTTAGTGACATTAGAAAACAAGATGAAAACCAGTGTTCAAAGGAACCCAAAAGAAGAACAGAAGAAATCGACTCATACTAAAGACACAAATTTTTCTCAGAGGATGTTTCCTCTCAAGTCCATGTTGGCTGGCAAGTAAGTGATTTTGTTCCAAAGAGAGAAAGACATTGGTAAGGCAAAGGCTCACTGCCACACAGTGTGTGACTGATGCTGTTATTTCCTCCCAGTCTTAAATCAAGCTTCATTGGGGACAGACTCTCACAATTCCCCCCAAGGACACTGTGTAACTAATCTAAGATATATACTGTCAGATTCTCATATCTTAATTTAATCCAAATAAAATAAAGCTAAGAAAGCAACAGTTTTTCTCAGAGAAATGCAGGTGGCCTGACCTTCACATCCTCTGGGTCCTCCTCCTCTCCCTTGTCACTGGACCGCTCCTGTAGTAGATGCTCTGAAAGAATTAGGAGGATACAGAGTGACTGTCAGCACCTTGGTGGTGTTGCTCATGAACAATTCAGTAACATTACTTGAGGTGGGTGTGGGAGGAGGATAGCAGAACAGGAGAGAGGCAGGGAAGAAAGGGAATCAGGGCCTTTGGCTTTCTAGCTCCAGGCCACCTCCTAAACATGAAATAGCCAATTTTAAACAGGGCACACCAGGCAGTGCAAACTGCGTCCCTAGCAGCCTCTTAGGCTCCTCCCTCCTAATCTGACCTGAGCTAATGTGCCCTCTTATTGATCCCTGCCAAAGTCATTTCCTCCTCAGAATCCACGTGTTGCTGCTCTGCATATTATCCCTTCTAGAAGATTTTGTACTGAATAAGAAGAAAGCTTTCATTAAAGAGATTTAATTCTAGCCAAAAGATTTCATTAACTTTCTGTATAAGGCAATTAAACCAAGATTTGAAAATACTCAATTATCCTACCATTTAACGATGACCCCTATTTAGCATCTGGTATTTGTCCTTCCACTCTTTGTTTTCAACATGATGTGTGTGCACCATGGAGTGCACTGCTCCTCAGGCTCAAACTGACTCCAGCACGGGGACAGCCTGACATGGGGAGCAGCGAGGGGGGCGGGGAGCGGGCAGTGACTCTCTCCAACCCAGCTCTGCAGGAGATTCCAGCAGGGAAAGTGGGTGCCAGGCTAACACCCAGGTTGATCCTTGAAATTTTATTGGATGCTATGTCTTGGGATTGGGTTCCTCTGAATTTCTAAGACTTGCGGTGATTATCTCATTAAATACAATAGAATATCCCACTGATTATTGTCTGCATTTGAACAGGAGCTGAGGGATGATGTCACCACTGTAGGTCAAAAGCCTGTGGACTCTGTGTGTTTTACATTAATGATCACACTGAAGCCCACTGTACAATGTACCTGCTCAAACCAACCCTGGGTGAGCTGACCATTGACACCATCCAGTCATGATAGTGTTTGGGATCTGAATAGGTTTTCATTCTCCCAGGTGCATACAGAAGTGCTGGAATAAATTGGCCTAGCAAGAAATTATACTAGGGCTTTGTGATAAATTCAATGTAGTGGCTCATGGCATTAACCTTCCACTCATTCCCGACTTCACATGTGCCTCTTCCATTTAAAAGACCAAGAGCTTGGGAAATTCGTCTCTGCACCATGTCCATCTGAGGACTGGGGATAGTGAACTTATGTTCAGGTACAGCTGTGCTGGAGGATGAATGGGTTGATGTATGTAAACTGTGCAGTGGTGATGGAAATTTTCTTGAACATTAATCCTTGTGTTGTGCTTTGAACATGGGAGTATGTTTTCTGGGGAAATGCACACACACTCCCAAAGACATCCACAATCATTCCATATACGCTCTCTCCTCTGCCCCTCCCAACCCTGATGAACCACCCCACCTTACACGACACTTC
Organism: Chlorocebus sabaeus; assembly: GCF_047675955.1. Classification (NCBI taxonomy): domain Eukaryota; kingdom Metazoa; phylum Chordata; class Mammalia; order Primates; family Cercopithecidae; genus Chlorocebus; species Chlorocebus sabaeus. Next base: position 1,184,416 of record NC_132926.1, on the reverse strand, counting down.
TGCTTCCAAGGATGACAGTAGCATGGTTACAGTTGTTTACTGGACTCTTAGTAGTTTTTGAAATCAACCTTCCCAAATCTGATTTCTGGCAGAAAGCTCAAACCAGAGTGGCTCTTGAGCAAAAGCAGGCAAAACAGTGTCATCTTTGCAACACTAACATTTTGAACGTAAACAGAGAGATGATCCCAGATACGTACCGTTCGCCAGTGTGGCTGGGTCCACCGGCATCTAGAGAAAAACAAAACACTATGAGGGTCAGACCAGGCTGTGTCCTGTGTGCACAGGCCTTTTCTTCACTTGTTGATGTTAAAGAAAAAACAGATGGTAAATAGTGATTGAGACAATAGCCCTGATATCTAGAAGAAACCTGTGGAAAAGCACAAGATTTTTCTGCAGGATTTTCAGTTGTTTTTGTTTTACAATTCCAAATACTTCTCAAGAAGAAGGCATTTCTCTTGAGGAAAATGCCTGCTGACACACAGTTGTAAATGTGGATGCCATCTGAAACCATTTTTAAGTGGATAACGAACTGTGACATTTGCCCACCAAGAAATTCTGTCAGTCACTTATAGTGTACGTGGTAAGATGTATACATCTTTTTTTTTTTTTCCCCCGAGAGGCAGTCTCTCTCTGTCACCCAGGCTGGAGTGCCGTGGTGAGATCTCGGCTCACTGCAAGCTCCGCCTCCTGGGTTCACTCCATTCTCCTGCCTCAGCCTCCCGATTAGCTGGGACTACAGGCACCCTCCACCATGCCCAGGTAATTTTTTTTGTATTTTTAGTAGAGACGGGGTTTCACTGTGTTATCCTGGATGGTCTCAATCTCCTGACTTCGTGATGCCCACCTTGGCTTCCCAAAGTGTTGGGATTATAGGCGTGAGCCACCGCGACCGGCCTGTAAGACTTATACATCTTAATTCAGTTGAAACACAGAGAAACCGAGAGAAATACATTTTCCATTTTAGAGGAAGTAAGACGGCTTTACCATGTGAACCCTTGTGGCTTCCTCCGAGGATGTCTGCCCTGGCACATCCTCCTCCAGATCTTCCAGGATACCTGGGAAACAGAGTCACTATAAGCACATGAGCTCCACTGAGTGAATCCCTCAGGTGGTCTTGGAGCTGTGGACCTGGGGCTGGCATGTGTGAAAGGTGTGTTCACAGCACAGACTCAGCTGCTGCCGGTCCATCCTCCATGGTGGAGAGGGAAGGCAGATGGTGAAGGAAGGCATCAGGAAGGCCACAGAAGACAGAGCCTTGGTCCTGTAGCTAAGGCAACCTCTTCAACCTGAAATAACCCATCTCAAACAGGGCCCACCACACAGTGTTTCCCTGTAGCATCTCAGGGCTCCTCCTTCCTAATCTGACCTGAGCTAAATTGCCCACCCTTCTCGATCCCCTTGAGGTCATTTCCCCCAAAGGACCCACATGTGCTGCTGCTGCTGTTCATCATCTCTTCTGAAACATATCGTACTGCATAAAAGTCAGCTTTCTTCAAAAAAACTTAACTCTAGTCAAAAAAAATTATGACTTCACTGAACCTTTGATTCAAAGAGAACTAAACCAAGATTTGAAAATATTCAATTATCCTACCATTTAAAGAGAACCCGCACTTAGCTTATTTGTCCTTCCACTCTTCCTTTTCAACACAATGTATGTGTCCCTGGAGTCAGCTGCTGCTCATGCTCACACTGACTCCAGCACTAGGACAGCCCATCATGGGGGCAGTAGGTGGGGGGCTAACGATAAGACTCTCCAAACTAGCTGTGCAGGAAGTCCCACCGAGGTGATGGACACCAGAAGAACACCCCAGTTCTTCCTTGAGTTCTTCTTCTGCACTGTGTATTGGATGTGTGGGCTGAATTAGGGCACATGTACACTTGTGGCAATCATGTTATTAAACATAGTAGAATATGTCCCTGATTGTTGTCTGCTTTTTTTTTTTTTTTTTTTTTTTTTAGATGAAATCTCACTCTGTTGCCCAGGCTAGAGTGCAGTGGCAGGATCTAGGCTCACTGCAACCTCCGTCTCCCAGGTTCAAGTGATTCTCCTGCCTCAGCCTCCTGGGTAGCTGGGATCACTGGCACCTGCTACCACACCCAGTAAATTTTTGTGTTTTCAGTAGAGACAGTGTTAGCCAGGCTGGTCTCAAACTCCTGACCTCAAGTGATTCACCTGCCTCGGCCTCCCAATGTATTGGGATTACAGGCATGAGACACCACACCCTGCCTATTCTCTGCTTTTAAACAGGAGCTGAGGAATAAACCGATCACTGAAGCAAAAGCCTGTGACCTCTCCATGTATGTTTCACATTTCTGACCACACCCAAATCCACCGTAAAACATACCCATTCTAATCCTGGGTTATGCGACCATTAAGACCATTCTATGATGATAGACAGTGCATAGAATTTCTGTATGTATTGTACTTCCACATGCACACCTAGGTGCCCAAAGTCACTGCCAGGCTGATGAGTTATACAACGGCTGTGAGATCAATGCAGGACAGAAGTCCATAGAATCAACCTGCCAACCACTCCTGATTTCACATTTCCCTCCTCTACTGAGAAAGCCAAGACTTTGAGAAATTCATCTCTGCATAACTTAGGACTGAGGATATTAAACTTCAGACAGCTGTGGTGGAGAATCAATGGGTTGATTTATGTAAAGTGTTCAGGGTGATGGACTACTCCTTTTTTTTTTTTTTTTTAAAAAAAACATATAATCCTTGTGTGTTGCTTTGAACATGCACAAAAACTCCAAAAGACACTCACAATCACTGCCCATAGACTCTCTCCTCCATACCTCCCAAACCTGATGCACACCACCCTTTCACATAAGGGACACCACTTCCTGCAGAGACTACAGGAAGATGGTCACAATTCTGTCACAAAGTCTTACTGTTTTTTCATACCAAGCTGCCTAAAACCTCATTTCTCTTAGGAAGCTCCAGAGAAATTCTCCACCAAACGCAGCATAAAAAGTGCCACCTTTCTGAAAAACTAAGATATTTCCTTAGCAAAAAACTAATCCCTGGGGCATGAGGGGAAAGACGAGGGAGAGCATTAGAATAAATACCTAATGCATGCGGGGCTAAAAACCTAGATGAGGGCTTGATAGGTGCAGCAAACCACTGTGACATATTTATACCTATGTAACAAACCTACACGTTCTACACATGCATCCCAGAATTACAAGCAAAATAGAAACAATTAAAAAAGTAAACCCACAACACATACCGTCGTCCTCAAAGTGTACTCTTTTCTGCAATTAGAGAAAAGAAAAACATGATGAGAGTCAGACCACACTGTGTCCTGTGTGCACAGGTCTTTTCTGCATTGTTGACATTAGGAAACCCAATGGAAATAGTGAAAATAGTGAACACGAGGGTCTCAAAATAAAGCCTAGAGGACATGTGGAAAGGCACAAGTTTTTTTGTACATGATTTTCAAGTTTATTTTCACTGCATGTTCACCATTATTTTCAAGAAGAAAGCACTTCTACTACCGAATAGCTGGGACTACAGGCGCCCACCACCTCACCCGGCTAGTTTTTTGTATTTTTTAGTAGAGATGGGGTTTCACTATGTTAGCAAGGATGGTCTCGATCTCCTGACCTCGTGATCCGCTTGTCTCGGCCTCCCAAAGTGCTGGGATTACAGGCTTGAGCCACTGCACCAGGCCCAGGCACAAGATTTTTATGCAAGACTTTCAACATTGTTTTGGTTGTATAGTCACAATGTTGTAAGAAGAAAGCTTTTCCCCTAAAAAAATTCTTTCTGCCATACAGTTCATAACTGAAGGTGTCATCTAAGAATGCCATCTGAGATCATTTCTTACCTGGTAATGAACCCTTACATTTTCCCACCAAAAAATTCTTTAAATCATCTATAATACACATGGTAAGATTTTCATATCTCAATTCAAATAAAATAAAAAAGAACCAAGAGCAACAAAATTTCCATCTCAGAAACATAAAGAAGAACTTACCATGTGAACGCCTGGGACATCCTCAGATGAAGGCTCCCGCGCCAGGTCCTCGTGATCTAGAAAACACAGAGTAGCTGTCAGCATGTTGGTTCCACAGAAGGAATCCCTTAGGCAGCCTTGGGTGCTGGGGACAGGGGGATGGCGTGTGTAAAGGAGGTGGGTTAAGGGCAGAAACTTGGCTGCCACTGGGACACCCTCCTTGGTGATGAGGGAAGGCAAATGAGACCATCAGGAAAGCCACAGAAGTCAGGGCCTGGTTCTCTGGCTAGGCCACCTCCCCACTGTGAAATAGGCAGTGTTCACACAGGGCGGCACACAGAAGCACTGCTGATTCCATGACAGTGTCCCATCACCCCCTTGTGCATTTTGAGGCCTGGTAAATTTTCTTTTTTTGTTGTTGAAATGTTATAATGTCATTTATCTTTCCTGGATCTACATATGCTCCTCCTGCACTTATCATCCATTTTATTGGCTTTAAAATCGATATTGTGGCCAAAATACATCATATTTATTATTTTAATGATCAAGTGTGCACTTCAGGGGCATTAGAGACATTGACAATTCTGTGAAGTAAACTAAACATAATCCAAATCCAGATGTCTTACTTTCCGCCTTAGGAAACGAGAGAAAAAAGTGTAGTGTAATGTAAACAAGGCAACCCCCATCCCCCAAAACATAGCAATATTTGCAGAAATCAATGTAATAGAAACAATAAACAAAGAAACTCAACAATACCAAAAGCTGCTTCTTAGAAAAGATCAATAGAATTGGTAAACCTCCAGCCAGGCTAATCACAAAGAAAAGATAGAAGACATGATGTACAAATAATATGAATAGAAGAGGAATTATCCCTGCTTATCCCATGAACATTAAGAAAATAATAACAGAATACTTTCTATTTTTTTTTTTTTTTTTTTTTGAGACAGAGTCTCACTCTGTCGCCTAGGCTGGAGTGCAGTGGTGTGATCTTGGCTCACTGTGAGCTCCGCCTCCTGGGTTCACACCATTCTCCTGCCTCAGCCTCCCGAGTAGCTGGGACTACAGGTGCCCGCCACCACGCCTGGCTAATTTTTTTGTATTTTTAGTAGAGATGGAGTTTCACCGTGTTAGCCAGGATGGTCTTGATCTCCTGACCTCATGATCCACCCGCCTCAGCCTCCCAAAGTGCTGGGATTACAGGCGTGAGCCACCCCACCTGGCCAATAACAGAATACTTTCAACAAATCTATGCCTGCAATTTTTAAGTGCAGCAGTGAAAGTATATTAAAAAGTTTTAGAGTAGGAATGACAGGAAGCACAGTACCGTTGGAAGAGAACCAAGTAGGCAACTGGTGAGATTCAAGTGTCTATGCCCACAAATTTCCTAGCTCAAATGAAATGGACAAATGCCTTCAAAAAGAGAAACTACCATAACCACCCAAAGGAGAGATAGATAATCTGAGTAGGCTTCTATCCATTATAGAATTTGATCAGTAAGTAATAACTTAAAAAAAAAAATGCCCATATAATTATACTGGTGAATTCTACCTAACAATTACAATGGAAAACATAGTCTTACCAGCAAGTGATCAAAATTCTACATATTTACCCAGCTAAATTTAAAAATTATGTTCGTCTTAAAATCTGCACAAGAATGCGGGCAGCTTTATTCATAATTGCCCACACTGGAAGCAGCTGAGATGGTCTCCAGGAGGTGAGAGAACCAGCTAACACTGTTTGATGACACCAATGAGCTATTGTTCACTGCTAAGAATTACTAAGCTGTTAAATTTCAAAACAATACAAAAGATCTTACATGTATATTGCTAAGTAAAATAAGTTAGTCATAAGTAGCTACATAGCCTATGATTCCAACTCTATAAAATTCTGGAAAAGGAAACCTATAGAGGCAGTAAAATCATCTATGGTTGTCAGGAATCCTCAGAAAAGAAGACAGGAAGTAGTATGTGCAGCTCAGGTCATGTTTAGGGTGTGAAATTATTCCATCAGGGTGACAAACAACAATGTGAGTTTGTCAAAACCCATAGACTGGACAACACAGAGTGAACCTTATGCTAACCCTGGACTTCTGTTCGTAAGAATGTGTCAGTATTGGCTCAGTCATTGATGCTAACCCCGGACATCTGTTCATAAGAACATATCACTATTGGCTCAGTCATTGATGCTAACCCCAGACTTCTGATCATAAGAACGTTATCACTATTGGCTCAGTCATTGATGCTAACCCTGGACTTCTGTTCATAAGAATGTGTCACTATTGGCTCAGTCATTGATGCTAACCCCGGACATCTGTTCATAAGAATCTATCACTATTGGCTCAGTCATTGATGCTAACCCTGGACTTCTGTTCATAAGAATCTATCACTATTGGATCAGTCATTGATGCTAACCCTAGACTTCTGTTAACAAGAATGTGTCACTATTGGCTCAATCACTGATGCTAACCCTTGACTTCTGTTCATAAGAATCTATCACTATTGGCTCAGTCACTGATGCTAACCCTGGGCTTCTGTTGATAAGAATCTATCACTATTGGCTCAGCCATTGATGCTAACCCTAGACTTCTATTCATAAGAATCTATCACTATTGGCTCAGCCATTGATGCTAACCCTGGACTTCTGTTCATAAGAATCTATCACTATTGGCTCAGTCATTGATGCTAACCCTAGACTTCTGCTCATAGAATGTGTTACTATTGGCTCAGCCATTGATGCTAACCCTAGACTTCTGTTCATAAGAATGTGTCTCTATTGGCTCAGCCATTGATGTTAACCCTAGACTTCTGTTCATAAGAATCTATCACTATTGGCTCAGTCATTGATGCTAACCCTGGACTTCTGTTAACAAGAATGTGTCACTATTGTATCAGTCACTGATGCTAACCCTGGACTTCTGTCCATAAGAATCTGTCACTATTGGCTCAGTCATTGATGCTAACCCTGGACTTCTGTTCATAAGAATCTATCACTATTGGCTCAGTCATTGATGCTAACCCTGGACTTCTGTTCATAAGAATCTATCACTATTGGCTTAGCCATTGATGCTCACCCTGGACTTCTGTTCATAAGAATGTGTCACTATTGGCTCAGTCATTGTTACAAGCGTCATCACACTCATGTAAGATTGGCTCACAAAACAAAACTGAGGAAGGTGGGTATACGGAAATTTTTGATACCGCTTCCTCCATTTTTAGGTTACTTCCAAACAGTTTGAAGTGATGTCCACCACTTTACAAACCTGGCAATACTGTCTCAGAAAAAGATCCTTTTTAGTTAATATTTTAACAATCAGCAAAATGTCTACAATTTGCACTGAGATGTTATTTACTATTAAAAGTAAACCCAAACTTGGAATGGAAATACACCTTTACTCCTGTAGTTGTAGCACTAATGATTGACTTAACACATTTAAATATGCACATGTGGAATAAAGAATATAGTATCACAATTTTACAATTGTCTGAAATATGAGACACTGAAGAATCTAGAAATCATATCATGAATGAACTGAACAACTGAATTTCCACGATACCTTCCGTTGATGGAACTCCAGGGTGTACATGGTCATGATGCCAGTGACTGAGAATTCCCTTCTTAGGCTTGTGGTGGTGTCTGACGGGGGATTTCCTGGGCACCTCAGGATCCACTACTTCATCCTGGGTGGAACACGCTGGAAAATGAATTAAAATAAAGACAGCTGTTGATATCTTGCTGCAGAAGATCAGAGAAATGAGTCATTATTTATTCACAGCTTACATGTTTGATCCCATTGTTCGTCATCTGCAGAGCAAAGCCCCCTGAATCCGAGTTTGGCTTCAGAAAGGACTTACACTGTGGGTTGCACTTACAACTGTGCAGGCAAATGCCTGTATTGAGATGAGACATTACAGAAAGGTAGTAGATTGGAGTGACCAAGAGCATAGGGACTATGCTAACCCTGGACTTCTGTTCATAAGAATCTATCACTATTGGCTCAGTCATTGATGCTAACCCTGGACTTCTGTTCATAAGAATCTATCACTATTGGCTCAGTCATTGATGCTAACCCTGGACTTCTGTTAACAAGAATGTGTCACTATTGTATCAGTCACTGATGCTAACCCTGGACTTTTGTCCATAAGAATCTGTCACTATTGGCTCAGCCACTGATGCTAACCCTGGACTTCTCTTAACAAGAATGTATCACTATTGGCTCAGTCACTGATGCTAACCCTGGACTTCTGTTCATAAGAATCTATCACTATTGGCTTAGCCATTGATGCTCACCCTGGACTTATGTTCATAAGAATGTGTCACTATTGGCTCAGTCATTGTTACAAGCGTCATCACACTCATGTAAGATTGGCTCACAAAACAAAACTGAGGAAGGTGGGTATACGGAAATTTTTGATGCCGCTTCCTCCATTTTTAGGTTACTTCCAAACAGTTTGAAGTGATGTCCACCACTTTACAAACCTGGCAATACTGTCTCAGAAAAAGATCCTTTTTAGTTAATATTTTAACAATCAGCAAAATGTCTACAATTTGCACTGAGATGTTATTTACTATTAAAAGTAAACCCAAACTTGGAACGGAAATACACCTTTACTCCTGTAGTTGTAGCACTAATGATTGACTTAACACATTTAAATATACACATGTGGAATAAAGAATATAGTATCACAATTTTACAATTGTCTGAAATATGAGACACTGAAGAATCTAGAAATCATATCATGAATGAACTGAACAACTGAATTTCCACGATACCTTCCGTTGATGGAACTCCAGGGTGTACATGGTAGTGATGCCAGTGACGGAGAATTCCCTTCTTAGGCTTGTGGTGGTGTCTGACGGGGGATTTCCTGGGCACCTCAGGATCCACTACTTCTTCCTGGATGGAACACGCTGGAAAATGAATTAAAATAAAGACAGCTGTTGATATCTTGCTGCAGAAGATCAGAGAAATGAGTCATTATTTATTCACAGCTTACATGTTTGATCCCATTGTTCGTCATCTGCAGAGCAAAGCCCCCTGAATCCGAGTTTGGCTTCAGAAAGGACTTACACTGTGGGTTGCACTTACAACTGTGCAGGCAAATGCCTGTATTGAGATGAGACATTACAGAAAGGTAGTAGATTGGAGTGACCAAGAGCATAGGGACTATGCTAACCCTGGACTTCTGTTCATAAGAATCTATCACTATTGGCTCAGTCATTGATGCTAACCCTGGACTTCTGTTCATAAGAATCTATCACTATTGGCTCAGTCATTGATGCTAACCCTGGACTTCTGTTAACAAGAATGTGTCACTATTGTATCAGTCACTGATGCTAACCCTGGACTTCTGTCCATAAGAATCTGTCACTATTGGCTCAGTCATTGATGCTAACCCTGGACTTCTCTTAACAAGAATGTATCACTATTGGCTCAGTCACTGATGCTAACCCTGGACTTCTGTTCATAAGAATCTATCACTATTGGCTCAGCCATTGGTGCTAACCCTGGACTTCTGTTCATAAGAATCTATCACTATTGGCTCAGCCATTGATGCTAACCCTAGACTTCTGCTCATAGAATGTGTTACTATTGGCTCAGTCATTGATGCTAACCCTGGACTTCTGTTCATAAGAATCTATCACTATTGGCTCAGTCATTGATGCTAACCCTAGACTTCTGCTCATAGAATGTGTTACTATTGGCTCAGTCATTGATGCTAACCCTAGACTTCTGTTCATAAGAATGTGTCTCTATTGGCTCAGCCATTGATGTTAACCCTAGACTTCTGTTCATAAGAATCTATCACTATTGGCTCAGTCATTGATGCTCACCCTGGACTTCTGTTCATAAGAATCTATCACAATTGGCTTAGTGCTGGGGGCCGCACCGGGGGTGGTGGAGAATGAAAGAACACACACAAAGACAAAGACACACAGAGAACATGGCGGCCGCACTCAGAGCCTCCGCCTCACTTTATTTATACTCCATAAACCTCAGGTCAGCAGAAAGAATGCAATGCAAAACAAACTTTCTTTTCCCACATGTAACCTTCTACTCAGTACCTTGTTTCTATATTCTTTCTTATCTACCCGCCTTCTTGGCGCCTACGGGAGTTCATTAAAAGTTCAGTTGGAGATACTGTCCTTGAGCCCTATCTATTCTCAGCATACTGTTTTCAAAGGCCCCTGCATTTCCCCCCTTTTAATTTTGTTTTGCCTCAATCCTAAAAAGGTAGCCCATATTTGTTCCTGTGTTTTCTTTTGTTTTTGGTGGCGAAGGAGGGAGCATCGAATCACCAAAAGAAGTAGACCCAAACCAAGTGCCCAAAGCAATATACTTCCAGAGATTGTAGAAATCCATGTTTTTATCTGAGTCCATGGGTTAAAGGCAGCAAGGCGCTGCCCCAGCTCCTGCAAGGTTACAGTTCCAGACAGCACATGTAATTGTTGTCGAAATGCTTCGGAAATGTTCTGAGTGAGCTCTTGAATGTCCAAACTAAGATTTTTATGGCCAATTAATAATTTTCAGATTACAGTCCAATTTTGAGAGATGTTAAAAGGCACAGGCATTACACAAAATTGAGTGGAATTCCAATCACATTGTAATGTTACCCGAGTACTGAGTACAGTGAGCTGATCTCCAAGCCATATCAACGCTTGCTCCATGTTGTCCAATCTTTCAGCAAGTTGAGAATCAATGTTTCATTGTTGAAGCCATAACCGGTGAGATTGTTCATGCCATTGCTGCACAAATTCAGCATTTTGTATGCTTTGATGAAGAGCGAGCCCTGCTACAGCCGCAGTGGAGGCAATGGCAACAAGACTCATCACCGAGGCAATTATAAGTCCAAGGGCACGGAGGGTTCGCTGAAGAGAAGTCCAAATATAAGTTTCAAGAGGTGATGCCCCCCACGGTCACGTAAGATTAACAGGTAGCCAAATTTCCTTACGAGCCCTGAGGATATAAATATCCCCAGCAAAGTTGTGCCACCAAGAATGATTGAGGCAAGACAAAAATGTACACGTATTTGTACAATTAACAATTCCCGTATTATTATCCCATATCAAATTCCCTGCTAATAATAGGTAGGGCTTACGGACACAAGCAATAATATATCGAGAGGTATTCCGATATAACTGAATATGAAAGGAATTAGTTGGGTTAGAAAGATTAAGAGACATATTCCCCACAAAAGTGCTAATGGCATCGCCTGCAGCTAACAACTTCCAAAGATGACTCTGTACTTAGGCCTCCTTCACACCATACCAAGGTTTCATTATTGTTAGCAGCAATACTTTTATTTACCCGGTGCCATTTCAAAGGTATGTGACTAAATTTTATTTGAAAATCACCGTGCACACTTCAATCAGTTATTTGCATCCCATTGTATTCTAATAAAATCCGGGTTTTATTTCCCCGACATAGTTGCTACTCCAGCACCTCAATATTAGGAGAAACCTCTGGAATAGGACAAAAAGGTAAAGAACTAGGAATAGTTTCATTACTATATACAGTATGATTATAATAACAGTATTAGCAGCCATATAACTATGATTATAGCGAACAACCCAGGCTTCATACGATTTTCCGAGACAATGAGAATTATTTCCCATGCATATTGGAAGTTCTTCCACTCCAAATTGGTATGTGTTGTTTATAATTTCCGTTTCCCATTCTATATTGTCCTTGTCTATATAGGGGGACGGCATTCAAGTAGTGTCATTGGTGAAAACCTTAATTTCCGCCTCTCCCCAGGCGACTCCCTGATACAAGGGTGGAAAGGGAATATAAGTGCAATATTCATACAAAGCCTCACTAAGGGAAATAAGTCCCCCGCTGAGGCACATCCAACAAAGGAAGAAATGCATGCTGAATCCAGTTTTCTTTTCAACAGGGTTTCAATCATCTTGTAGGAAACCACTCAGGTCCGCTCCCTGTAAGGACAAGAGCATAGCCCCATTCCTGTTTTAGAACTTGCCCTTGAACATACTTACCTTCTTCATTAGGATACCAAATCTTTAAATTGTCAGCGGGGACTATCACCGAGAGAGGTGAGGAAAGATGAGTTACGACAGCAGAGTCTTGCAATTGTCTCCATTGATTCAAAAAATAATTAAGGTAAAAAGAACCTTCAAAATCAAAAAAATTAAGGTAGAAAGGTTAACCTTCAAAAAAATGTGGTTTTTTTGGGGGGGCTCATTTCCCCCTTTTTGTTTTAATAGTTGAGTTTTTAAAGTTAAATTTGCGCGCTCGATGACGGCTTGACCTTGACTGTTGCCCGGGATCCCGGTGATATGTCGAATATTGTATTGCTGTAAGAAAACTTGTAATTTATGAAAGACATAGGCAGGGGCATTATCAGTTTTAAGTATAAAAGGAATGCCCATAATGGCAAAACAAGCTAAGAGATGTGTAATAACAGAATCAGCTTTCTCAGATGGCAACGGAGTGGCCCATTGAAAATGAGAAAAAGTATTAATGGTATGATGAACATACTTTAATCGTCCAAAAGAAGGACTATGTATAACATCCATTTGTCAAATTTGATTAACTTGAGTACCTCTCAGGTTAACTCCAGGATGGAAGGATGGAATGCTCAAAGGAGCACAGAAAGGACAAGCTCAAATAAGAGAACAAGCTTATTTATGAGTTAAATGAAACTGTCGTTGAAGGCCAGAACTATTAGTGTGATGTAGAGCATGTTCTTGTTCTGCAGCCTGCAAGTGGCCAATTAGAAGTGAATCAATCTGAGTATTTCCATGAACTAATGGTCCAGGCAGTTGAGAATGAGAACGAAGATGAGTGATGAATAAAGGAGCTCGACGTTGGCTCAAAGTAGAAAATAAAAAGGAAAAGAGTTTTTGAAGAGAAGAAGTAGCACAAAGCGGTAAAGTGGCCTGAGAAATATAAGAAGTAACATAAACGGCATATTGAGAATCACTAACAATATTTCAACCAGTAGTAGGGAAATTAAGTAAGACCATGAGAATAGTAAACAATTCTCCCTATTGCACCGAGGGATAAGGATAAACTGTAACTCAAGATTGATGAAGCTTCTTGCCAAGAATCAGAAGTTGCAAGAAGATAAATGATCTGACTATGAGTGAATTGAGAGATAATTAAGGAAGGATCTCCTCCCCAAAGTTGTCGACAGTGATGCCGTCCTTTGATGATCAGTTCAGCTAAACGATCGATATAAGTAGCCAAGTGTTTAGATGTTTTATTGGACAAAAAGATCCATTTTAGCGGCTGATTGGTCTGATGAATCATTCCTGTAGGAGAATGTAAAGTATGAAATAAACAAAGGGAAAGGGGAAGATCGGGAAGGATATAATGTAAATGAGCCTTTTGAAGTTGCTCTTCCACAAGCTGGAGTTCCTGTAAAGCCAAAGGAGTTAAATGACGTGAGCTGTCCAAGTGACTGTCTCCTTCTAGAATAGAAAAAAGATGTTGTAACTGAATAAAGAAAAAACAATTTTTGAGATCTATGACCATTAATTTTTAACTTTGTGGGATAAGGGCAGGATTAGGAAGACCAGGCTGTAAACTTTCCCTAGGTTTAATGTAAACATTTATAGTTTTAAGACAAGACAAAGACGGGAATTCCATGCATAAATACGTGGCTTTATATTCCTCTCGGCCATTTGTTTTTTGACTTACTCTTTTAGAGTCCTAAGTATTTCTTTAAATAATGGTCACTGTTTCACATAAATAGGAGTGGTGGCTATGAGTTTAAAGGATTGTAGCCCATTTTGAACATCATATCTTTGGCAGCTGAGGAAATATGAGGAATGTTTAAAAAAGCAGCAAATTGTTGTGAAAGATCTTGTTCCCAAAAATTAATATTGATAGGAACAATATAAAAATAAAAAAAACACTTGACCTTGTTAACCTTTAGGACCGACACAGGTTAAAGGTTCTACGTCTTGATAAACCACAGAAGCAGCACCCAAGCCAGTGAGTATAACTGCAACTTGTCTTTTTTCCTATTGTATAGGCCTCTAATTTAAACAAATAATAGACATATTTACCACCGTATCAATTAACCCTTTAAAAACTATTTCATTAATGTGCAAAGAACATAAGGGCTTTTGGTTAGAAACTAAGGTTTCCCAAAAAACAGTTTTTTCTGTGCTACCAAACCCTCCCTATTGAGAATACATTCCCCTGCCTCTAGGCAAATAAATTGTGAGACTCAAACCATAATAAGACTTTTATTAGTAACATTATGTCCTTTTGGCAAAGGGCCACACTCTCTAATAGCTAATTTATATACTCCTCTATTAGGAGACAAAGTATAAGGCTGAGTAATAGCTAAGTCAGCAGCGGCGCTCTGCTTAGTTGCCACATAAAGCTGAGAAACTGGGGTAAGGTGTGGGATCCTTAAGGAGGACTTGAATTTATTCCTTGATGTTGTAGGCCATTGCTCACTGGGTATTGTATGCAGATTTAGTCAATAACAAATATTTGTAAACAAATAAGGTGATTACAGGTACAGAAATTCAGTTCGTAGTTTACTATTCAATAGAGTATCTGCTTTGTAAAAGATGGTGGACCACAAAATACTCAACGGATTTTGGTTTTCAAAACACAATGATGCTATCCAAGGCTAAATGGATACTTGAAATTGGGATTGGATCTGGTGCTGAGATACAACTTTTACTTAGTTATTGATTTTTCTTTCCTCCGATTATTCCAAGGAGGGTGACTACCATTTTTGTACTTTATAGAGCAGTCTAGAGGAAAGGGTTAAGCATGTAAGCTCTGGGGACAGAAAGTCATATTTTCAAAATATAATAGCTATATGACCTTGGATACATTTATAAAACTGTCTTAACTCTGTTACTGAAAGCAAACACCTTGTTTGTTATTTCCTTTTAAGGCTTTAGACAAAGCTCCAGCAAATAATTGAGCATTATAAATAGCCCCTCCAACACTAACACAAGTTTTAATATATTTATCTAAATTGGCCCCATTGGCCTTTAATGATTTTAACAATTTTTGACAGTCAGCATATGCATTTTTAAAAGACAACGTTTGTAACAAAATTTTTGAAGCAAGGTCAGCACCCACAATTTTCAAGACAGCATCCTGAAGACGGGCTACGAAATCTGAATATTGTTCATTTGTGCCCTGTAAAATCTTCACAGAGGAAAGGGAAGATTTTCCTGTTATCTCTACCTTATTTTAGGCCCTTAAAAACAAAGTCTTGATTTAAGTAAGGGCAACATCTTCTAGACCAGCCTTAGCACTAAAAGTAGCATATTGGCCCGTGCCTGTGAGTTGTTCCTCAGTGGCTCCTGGGGGATCACACATAACATTTTTTCTAGCCTGTACATGCGCCTTGTTCATTTACCAGCTGTGCAATTGTAACCACTGAGAACGATCAAGAAAAGCCTTCCCCAAAGTCTTCCAGTATATAGAAATTATCAAATTTTCTGATGAAAAAATATCAAGAAGACCAAGGATAGGGGTTCATAGTTAGAAATGGCAGCTTTCATTTCTTTTTTTTAAAAATTTAATTTGTAAGGCATTAAATTGGACATTATTGCCACCATTTGAAAACTAAGCATTAGGAGCAAAAGAAGCACAAATAATTGGAAACAGATCCAGCTCCTTAAAATTTTTTTTTTTTTTTTTTTTTTTTTTAAGAGACATTTTTTTTAATTCACAAAATGATACATGTTAACTCTAAGCTGGAAAACATGGATCACTAAGTGATTTTGTGCGAAGCAAACAACAAAATCATTAACACAGAAGTTATACCAAAAATGCAAAGGAGCCTTCCCACCTCTGCACAAAACAACAAAAGCCCAAAAGTTGTTAGGCTGAGACATTTCAAAGTAAATTATTTTATGACCTCAAGAAAAAGATCATATCAAAGCTATTTTATCAGTTCCAGGAAAGTTTCCAAAATGTTTAATCAAGTCAGCATAAAAAGGATACCAAAATCTAGGAGAAAGCGCGTAATAAAATAAAATGCTGCAAAACACAGTTCATCCTCAGTTATATCAGTAAAATATCCTAAATTAAAGACTTGACGATAGAACGCAGCAAAAACAGAGACAGAGCAAGAAAGGACTCCGAGCAGGAGCCCAAGGTTCACGGTAAGAAAACAAGTGGCTGAGCAGCTGGAGAGAAAGCAGCCCGGGGGTTGGAGGCACTGGAAAATTCTCTTTTAACAGGACAGAAGGAAAAGAAACAGGGAAAGCTCACAAAGGTGAATTAGAAGAATGTATCTGTAATATTTGTTGAAGCATTTCCATAATACACTGCATGTCAGAATTTCCCTTAGAAGAAGAAAGAGCTGGCTTTTTCTCTTCTCCCCCTTTTGCTACCCTGGCACAAATGGGCTCCATTTCAGATTTATTTTATTTTATTTTATTTTTCCAAATCCTCAGATACCTTTCCTCCTGTGGCTACATTACCACACTCCGAATCAGTCTCAAGTAACTCCAATGTCTGAGTGATAGAGTTACACAAGGTCCACAATTTTAGAGGCATAATATCCCCTAACTGGAGAGCTCTAAGCAAAGCTTTTACTACCTGTAACCATTTTTTCCGATTCAGCTGCACTTTAGTCTGATACTGAAACCAGTAACAATGTTATTCAACATGGGCAAACAATCGCTTCAAAGTCTTTTTCTTTCACTTCTACTCCTATAGACAGCAACAGTCCTTGAAACAGCCATAAATATTCTGAGGCCAGAGAGATGGAATTCCCATAATGAAAGCTTAAGAAGGTTCCCCTTAACAATATCTGAGCCTTACCTGCTCCTAGGGGGTTCCCCTTCTTGTTCTCCCCTACTCACCCGTGCTGACCCTGCTCGCTGCGCCACTTGCTGGGGGCCGCACCGGGGGTGGTGGAGAATGAAAGAACACACACAAAGACAAAGACACACAGAGAACATGGCGGCCGCACTCAGAGCCTCCGCCTCACTTTATTTATACTCCATAAACCTCAGGTCAGCAGAAAGAATGCAATGCAAAACAAACTTTCTTTTCCCACATGTAACCTTCTACTCAGTACCTTGTTTCTATATTCTTTCTTATCTACCCGCCTTCTTGGCGCCTACGGGAGTTCATTAAAAGTTCAGTTGGAGATACTGTCCTTGAGCCCTATCTATTCTCAGCATACTGTTTTCAAAGGCCCCTGCAGCTTAGCCATTGATGCTCACCCTGGACTTCTGTTCATAAGAATGTGTCACTATTGGCTCAGTCATTGTTACAAGCGTCATCACACTCATGTAAGATTGGCTCACAAAACAAAACTGAGGAAGGTGGGTATACGGAAATTTTTGATGCCGCTTCCTCCATTTTTAGGTTACTTCCAAACAGTTTGAAGTGATGTCCACCACTTTACAAACCTGGCAATACTGTCTCAGAAAAAGATCCTTTTTAGTTAATATTTTAACAATCAGCAAAATGTCTACAATTTGCACTGAGATGTTATTTACTATTAAAAGTAAACCCAAACTTGGAATGGAAATACACCTTTACTCCTGTAGTTGTAGCACTAATGATTGACTTAACACATTTAAATATACACATGTGGAATAAAGAATATAGTATCACAATTTTACAATTGTCTGAAATATGAGACACTGAAGAATCTAGAAATCATATCATGAATGAACTGAACAACTGAATTTCCACGATACCTTCCGTTGATGGAACTCCAGGGTGTACAGGGTCGTGATGCCAGTGACGGAGAATTCCCTTCTTAGGCTTGTGGTGGTGTCTGACGGGGGATTTCCTGGGCACCTCAGGATCCACTACTTCTTCCTGGATGGAACACGCTGGAAAATGAATTAAAATAAAGACAGCTGTTGATATCTTGCTGCAGAAGATCAGAGAAATGAGTCATTATTTATTCACAGCTTACATGTTTGATCCCATTGTTCGTCATCTGCAGAGCAAAGCCCCCTGAATCCGAGTTTGGCTTCAGAAAGGACTTACACTGTGGGTTGCACTTACAACTGTGCAGGCAAATGCCTGTATTGAGATGAGACATTACAGAAAGGTAGTAGATTGGAGTGACCAAGAGCATAGGGACTATGCTAACCCTGGACTTCTGTTCATAAGAATCTATCACTATTGGCTCAGTCATTGATGCTAACCCTGGACTTCTGTTCATAAGAATCTATCACTATTGGCTCAGTCATTGATGCTAACCCTGGACTTCTGTTAACAAGAATGTGTCACTATTGTATCAGTCACTGATGCTAACCCTGGACTTCTGTCCATAAGAATCTGTCACTATTGGCTCAGTCATTGATGCTAACCCTGGACTTCTCTTAACAAGAATGTATCACTATTGGCTCAGTCACTGATGCTAACCCTGGACTTCTGTTCATAAGAATCTATCACTATTGGCTCAGCCATTAGTGCTAACCCTGGACTTCTGTTCATAAGAATCTATCACTATTGGCTCAGCCATTGATGCTAACCCTAGACTTCTGCTCATAGAATGTGTTACTATTGGCTCAGTCATTGATGCTAACCCTGGACTTC
Source organism: Chlorocebus sabaeus (assembly GCF_047675955.1). NCBI lineage: Eukaryota > Metazoa > Chordata > Mammalia > Primates > Cercopithecidae > Chlorocebus > Chlorocebus sabaeus. The sequence continues at coordinate 1,165,936 of NC_132926.1, read as the reverse complement.
TGTTCATAAGAATCTATCACTATTGGCTCAGTCATTGATGCTAACCCTAGACTTCTGCTCATAGAATGTGTTACTATTGGCTCAGTCATTGATGCTAACCCTAGACTTCTGTTCATAAGAATGTGTCTCTATTGGCTCAGCCATTGATGTTAACCCTAGACTTCTGCTCATAAGAATCTATCACTATTGGCTCAGCCATTGATGCTAACCCTGGACTTCTGCTCATAAGAATCTATCACTATTGGCTCAGTCATTGATGCTAACCCTGGACTTCTGTTCATAAGAATCTATCACTATTGGCTCAGTCATTGATGCTAACCCTAGACTTCTGCTCATAGAATGTGTTACTATTGGCTCAGTCATTGATGCTAACCCTAGACTTCTGTTCATAAGAATGTGTCTCTATTGGCTCAGCCATTGATGTTAACCCTAGACTTCTGTTCATAAGAATCTATCACTATTGGCTCAGTCATTGATGCTAACCCTGGACTTCTGTTAACAAGAATGTGTCACTATTGTATCAGTCACTGATGCTAACCCTGGACTTCTGTCCATAAGAATCTGTCACTATTGGCTTAGCCATTGATGCTCACCCTGGACTTCTGTTCATAAGAATGTGTCACTATCGGCTCAGTCATTGTTACAAGCGTCATCACACTCATGTAAGATTGGCTCACAAAACAAAACTGAGGACGGTGGGTATACGGAAATTTTTGATGCCGCTTCCTCCATTTTTAGGTTACTTCCAAACAGTTTGAAGTGATGTCCACCACTTTACAAACCTGGCAATACTGTCTCAGAAAAAGATCCTTTTTAGTTAATATTTTAACAATCAGCAAAATGTCTACAATTTGCACTGAGATGTTATTTACTATTAAAAGTAAACCCAAACTTGGAATGGAAATACACCTTTACTCCTGTAGTTGTAGCACTAATGATTGACTTAACACATTTAAATATGCACATGTGGAATAAATATAGTATCACAATTTTACAATTGTCTGAAATATGAGACACTGAAGAATCTAGAAATCATATCATGAATGAACTGAACAACTGAATTTCCACGATACCTTCCGTTGATGGAACTCCAGGGTGTACAGGGTCGTGATGCCAGTGACGGAGAATTCCCTTCTTAGGCTTGTGGTGGTGTCTGACGGGGGATTTCCTGGGCACCTCAGGATCCACTACTTCTTCCTGGATGGAACACGCTGGAAAATGAATTAAAATAAAGACAGCTGTTGATATCTTGCTGCAGAAGATCAGAGAAATGAGTCATTATTTATTCACAGCTTACATGTTTGATCCCATTGTTCGTCATCTGCAGAGCAAAGCCCCCTGAATCCGAGTTTGGCTTCAGAAAGGACTTACACTGTGGGTTGCACTTACAACTGTGCAGGCAAATGCCTGTATTGAGATGAGACATTACAGAAAGGTAGTAGATTGGAGTGACCAAGAGCGTAGGGTCTGGTGCATAGGATCTGAGCTCAAGGACTTTTGAGAAGCTGCTAGAACTTGAGGAAGTTCTATAGACCCCTCTGGGCCTCCGATCCCTAGTCTGAATGTGGAAATGTTGATAATGGACTACATTATGTTAAAAGAGTAAAAATAGTTAAACAGACCACTTAAAGCCTTAAGACGGGTGCTTCCTAAGTGCCATAAAGTGTTCAAGTATTTCATGTCTGGAAGAAGAACCCAGGCCCTTGGTAGTGGTTAATAGAGAAGGAATTGGGGACTCCAGGGCAGTGGAGGGTAAAATTCTCTTCATTCTTGACATGGGTCCCGTGCTTTAGAACTCATGAAAATTTCTGTCCGAATTTCCCGTGGTGCCCACATCAGCCCAGAGAGATGAGCAGAGCAGGGGCTGCCACTCAGAGTTGACGGTTCAGGGAAGTGAAATGAAGAGATTTGAGCGCCCTGCCCAGATTCACAGCACTGACCAATGATAGATCTGGGACAAGAATTCGGTTGATTTTCCGGGGACAGAGATCCCTGAACACCTGAGGCCTCTAAATCATGGCCCGGACCCTGAACCTGGAGCTCATTCCACTCCCTTTCTCAATCCCTCTGCACCAAGGGCTCTTCAGGAAGGTCGAGGTATTGGAAGACGTGCTGAGTCCAGAAAAAAGCTCGAATCCTTAAACAAAACATAACTCCTGTCTCTAGGTTTTAACTCCTGGGCTAAAATATGGCACTTTCCTGCAAATGAAGCCTCTCTGAGGAACAAATGCAAATGTCTGGTCATCCTACCCAGCACCCTGTATTGTCAGCTCTCTGGCAGTGAGCAGCCCTCCATGACCAACTGACCACACCAAGGGACCAAGTTCTGCTTGGCCCCCAGGGTAGTTCGGAACTTAGGACATTCCAAACTAACTACCACTTGATGGCTGTGCCAAGAATAAAATTCCCTTCAACTGAACCAACCTGAACAAGCAATTAATGGGAATGAACTGAAAATGTGGCACTCCAGTTGGGTTTTCAGTGGTTTCTTCTGTATCTAGTCTATGAAATAGTGTGTTAAAAAAAAAAAAAAGTGCTGTAATCCCAGCACTTTGGGAAGCCAAGGTGGGCAGATCACAAGGTCAGGAGTTCAAGACCAGCCTGGTCAATATGGCGAAACCCCGTCTCTACTAAAAATACAAAAATTAGCCAGGCATGGTGGCAGGTGCCCGTAGTCCCAGCTACTTGGAAGGCTGAGGCAGGAGAATCGCTTGAACCTGGGATGCAGAGGTTGCAGAGAGCTGAGATCATGCTACTGCACTCCAGCCTGGGTGACAGAACAAGACTCTACTGGGGAGGAAAAAGGGGGGGGGCAGGTGCTGTGGCTCATGCCTGTAATCCCATCACTTTGGAAGGCCAAGGCAGGTGGATCAGGAGGTCAGAAGTTCAAGACCTAACTTGCCAACATGGTGAAACCCTGTCTGTACTAAAAATACAAAAATTAGCCAGGCGTGGTGGCGGATGCCTGTAATCCCAGCTACTCTGGAGACTGAAGCAGGAGAATTGCTTAAACCCGGGAGGTGGAGGTTGCTGTGAGCTGAGATCATGCCACTACACTCCAGCCTAGGCAACAGAGCAAGACTCTGTCAAAAAAAAATGGCATTGGAAATAGTGTATCTTTCTAGAGGAAAATATTTGAGGCAAAAATCTTGATAGAAGAATAAAAAACACAAATTGAGTAATAAAACTCTAAAACATATTTATAAATCTGTAGACAAATGGGACTTGGGGAAATAAAAAAAAAAAATCAGAATGACATTTAATGTACAGGAAAACTGGCCCATCTGAAGAAACTGCAGTCAGAAGATAGAAATGAACATACATACCATCGAGGCAGCAACTACAAACGTTTCCCATTGTGAGTCCTCGGACATAACTAAGCTGTTTCCTGCCAATGCTCACTTGCCAGAATGGCAGCTAAAATGAAAGGCAAGACCTATATCATCAGGTCACCTCAGCGACAGGTCACAGTAGAATTTTCGCAAGCATACGTGTCACAATAGCTGTGATCTAGACCAGTCCATGGTCACATCAACAAGGGGTCACTTAGACTCCATGTTTCATTTCAAAAACTGAATCCCAGACACACAGTATTATTCTGTATGTATGAAACAAACATTAAAGGAGGAAAAAGATCTGCCTCTCCAATATATTTGATAGTGAAAATTTCAGAGTAAAGATAAGAAAAGCTAATACATTGAGAATAAAGGGAGATTCCAGGCTGGATGTAAAAGGCCATCCCCACCCAATTCTACTATTCCCAAGTCACCAGAGAGTCCTAGGTTCAACAATTCTAAACTAGCTCTAAATTAAATTTAAAATGCATTAGTGTAAGTTCAATTTTAAAGCCAATCTCTAAGAATATAATTCATAGTAATAAAAAAGATATGAAATGATTCAGTACAAATTTCCATCACTGTTGATTCATCACACGTTTTAAGAACTATTACATCAAATGGGTCATTGATGAGGTATAAAAACTGCATTAATATAGATGTTGCAATTTTTTTTCAGGGATTATCTAATTGAAGGGGTGTTTGGGAAGGAATTGAAGGTATTTGGGAAGGAACACATATTACCTGTATAAATGGAGAATTTTAATTCTCAACAACTGAATAGAAAATTGTGCAGGTGTGTACATATAAATATACACACATATGAGAGAGAGAGAGAGAGAAAATGTAATTGAAAAATACTAGACCACAGATTTATATCTCTGCCCAGGCTGGAGTGCATTGGCACGATCTTGGCTCACTGCAAGCTCTGCCTCTCGGGTTCACGCCATTCTCCTGCCTCAGCCTCCCGAGTAGCTGGGACTACAGGTGCCCGCCACCACGCCTGGCTAATTTTTTGTATTTTTAGCAGAGACGGGGTTTCACCGTGTTCGCCAGGATGGTCTCAATCTCTTGACCTCATGATCCACCCACCTCGGCCTCCCAAAGTGTTGGAATTACAGGTGTGAGCCACTGTGCCCAGCCCCCGGAAAAGACATTTTAAAAAACAGAATACGTTAAGAAGAATAAAAAGGAATAAGCATAAGGCTTTCCTTCCTGGTGCCACCTAAGAGTTCACAGTAAATGAAAATAAATGAGTCTTTTACCCTGGTAGCCAAAGCCCTTTTACAAAGCTTTGTCATGGTGTCAGTGCTGTATGATTGTTCAATTAATAAATCTGGAAAGATGTGCAGAAATTTAACAGTTATTACTTCCAGAGGCAGAAGCTGGCAGGCCCCAGAAGAGGAAAAGACAAGTCCAGATTTCAGTGTGCATTCTTCTGTGCCTTGTGAACGTCCTGCAAGTGTGCTATTCCTGATGTCTTTACTGTGATTTCTTTTTAATGAAAAGAACTAATTCCTCCTAATACTGCTAGAAAACAAACATTTCAATTTGCTAATGCTTCACAGGGACAAGAATTCAGGCAGGACACAGAAAAGAGAGCTTACTGGTGCTTGTTGATGTCTGGGGACTGCAGAGAAGTCTTATGGAGTGGGATTCAATTCACAGCAGGGGGCTGGAATCATCTGGATGTGCCATCATGCACAGGTCTGCAGAGGAACTTGGGCTTGGCTGGAGAACTTACAGGACTTCCCTGGGCTCCCAAGCAGCAGGCAGTCTCAGGACATTCAGAGCTTTGAATTGGTGGCCACGGGCTTCACTGGTGAGTGTCCCGAGTGAAGCAGGCAGACACTCATGGCGTTTCTAACATAATTTTGGAAGTTACACAACATCACTTCCACATCATCTGCCAGTGAAAAAAGCAAGCACTAGTGTCAAGTCTGATTAACCAGTGAGGGTGGGGAGAGACGCCACCTCTCAAAAGGAGAATAGCAAAGAAACTGCAAACATGTTTTAAAAGCCACGTGCATATTCCAGCTTAAAAATCTCCAGTACAGAGATACCTCTCAGATATGTGAGAAAGGGCCTGTCACTCTATGGCATCGGCCAAGAGTAAGTTAAGTGTGGGTTTCACTTGCGCATCAGCCACTGTGAGTTGATTGACAAGTAAATACAAACATTCAGGGAAACTAACCAAAGCGCATTACAGGGTAACAGGTAACAAAAGGTAATGCAGACCTGATATGCTGCTCTACAAAGAAACCATTTCATTCACTGTGTTCACAAGATTTATGCATTTGGAAATGGAGAGACTTTTTTCCTCCACTTTAGATTCAGGGGTACACGTGCAGGCTTGTTACATGGGGAAACGGCGTGTTGCTGAGGCTTGGTATTGGACCTAATTAAACTAAAGAGCGTCTGCTCAGCAAAGAGACTTTATTTCTTTTTTTTTTTTTTTTTTTTTTTTTTGAGACGGAGTCTCGCTCTGTCTCCCAGGCTGGAGTGCAGTGGCGCGATCTCCCCTCACCGCAAGCTCCGCCTCCCGGGTTCACACCATTCTCCTGCCTCAGCCTCCCGTGTGGCTGGGACTACAGGCGCCCGCCACCGCGCCCGGCTAATTTTTGTATTTTTAGTAGAGATGGGGTTTCACCGTGTTAGTCAGGATGGTCTCGATCTCCTGACCTCGTGATCCGCCCATCTCGGCCTCCCAAAGTGCTGGGATTACAGGCGTGAGCCACCGCGCCCGGCCGAGACTTTATTTCTTATAAAAGGTTGCACACAGCCCACAAAGTGGCCATCCCGCAGGCTGGGAAGTGTGCCTCCCACCAAGGTAAAAGCCTGGCACGTGGAAGGAGGAAGAGTTGGGGCAGGAGCTTTACTCTGGACAAGCTAAACAGAAACTTTCAACAGGTTACAGGAGGAGCCATGAATATTCATGATGGTGGTCCTGATGCACGTGTACCGACCAAACATGCGTGTAACACACGACCCATGTTCACTTTGGGGTGAAGACAATATGTATTACAAAATGTAATTACAAAATGTATTACAATTAGGCTCTTTACCTCAAAAGGTCTTTTCAGGACACACAGGCACGCAAGTGCACAGCCTCTGTAAACTGGCCAGAATCAGTCCATGGTGGGTGGGCTCTTAATACAAGAAAGTTACTAAAAACAATCTCCTGTCCCATCAGAGCTGTAGTTATGGCTGCAAGAACAGGGGTTGGGGGCCGGTCAGTCCGTGCCTGGTGCTGAGTTACCATGGTTTTAATAGTGCTTATTTAGCTGCTAGAGAAAAAGAAAACCCTGTGGCAATCAGAACAGTTTATTCCTTAAGTCTAGGGGTGTGTGACTCCACCCTTGCCTGGCATGGCCTTACGTGCTGTTTGTAATTTGGTACCTTAGTGTCACAAAGCTTCCGTTCTGTCAGTCGTACGATCTCTACTGCAGCAGGCAGGCTGGGCGGCTGCGTCTAAACATAAAAGGAAGGGGCATAACATGGCATCAGATCGCCCAGCCCGTCGTGGCCCAATGCCCGGCACTGAGCAGGTGAGGAGCAAAGGCCTGGAGCAGGCTGGACTGAGTGGTCCACAGGAGCCTCATTTTGGGAGCCAACTGCCTCAGTTCATGGCCCCACAGCCCAGGTGCACTCACTTACGAGTCAGTCCCTCCATCTGGAAACTCCGACAGCCTGTCCCGTTCCTAGTGCCCTCAGTTTAAGCATCTCTCTGTCAAGTCGTCAAGAAAACACTGGTCTCTGGAGATGCATGGACAGCCTAGTGCATACACTGGGCACTCAATAATGCCAAGGGCAGCTACCTCCCTGGTGTCCAATGAGGACGACTGTCATGATCATGGCAGTGCAGCCTGAGTCCCAGACTTCAATTCCTTCTTCCCAAAATGTAAAGCAGGGGACCCAGGGTGGGGTGCAGTGTCTCTTCAGACACCTCTCCTCCTGGGCCCCCAGCCGGGAGAGGGGTGGCCTGGAGGAGCAGCGGGAGGAGGAGCAGAGATGGGAGCTGGCCCTGGCCTTGAAGGTGCCACCATCTCTGCATCATCCTATCTTTCTGGAGGCTTCTTCCTCCAGGATTTCGCCTGAGCCACCCACTGGAGAACACAGACATCTCTCCCCGCATTCTGTGCCGAGAAACTGAGGCCCCGAATTTGCCTCTCACACTCATGTTGGAACTGTGACCAGGACCTGAGCCTCCTGACACCCTTAGAAGACACACAGCCCTCTGCCACGGGTGGGAAGGGGTTAGGGCATGGCTGAGGTTTCATCAGCAACTGGGCACTGGGGGAGCCAGCACCCCAAGACTGCACACCGGCCCGGTCTTCTGCTCTGAAGGGCCTGGGCCCCGAGCAGTGCCATGGCACCACCCACACTTCCACACCCGCCAGCCCGGCTGCAGCAGCTTGGCCAAGATAACGGGCGCTCCTGCTCAAACCGCATTTCCCAGCTTTTGCGGAGTTCATCACCAGCCTCGCTAGCAGTGACTTCCCACTTCCACGCAAAGGAAACTGCCAACGAGGTAACCATCCATTTTTTTTCCTAGAGTGAGGCCTGGCTGGAAAAGGACAGGCCACCCCAGTGGCCTGTGAACGACCTTGTGAGGATCACCAGGCCCCCTCGGCTGCAAGGCTCGAGCCCACCCCTGGCCGACTACATCATGCACTGGCCCTTGCCAGGGTGACGAGGCCAAGGCATCACCAGCTTTGACCTGGTGCCTCTGGCCTGGGCAACTGTCCCCTGTGCTCTCAGCAAGGCACATGCTAATTTAACCCAATCTGTTAGCCCAGGTGCCTGGAGCTGAAATGGCCTGCCCACTTTTGCCCCACCCCAGCCCCTTCTCAACATGAACCTTGAGAGTCCGTGGTGCGTTCTTCAAGAGTGGGCGCGCTCCGGGGGCTTCACCCACATCATGCACTTCATCAAAACCACTGTCAGGGGGGACCTGTTAGGATCCCCGTCTCCCAGAGGAGGAAACTGAGGCAGAGACAGGGTGGGTACCCCACCTGAGGACACACAGAGAATAAGCTAGGACAGAGCCTAGTGGCAGGTCCAGGCTCCTCCACTCAGTGACAGGCATGCAGAGAAGCCGGGGCACCTTGAGCTGCCATCCCTGGGCCACTTACCCACCGGCTTGCAGCCCAGGCCAAAAACATCACCATAAATAACCATCCACAGCTGCCCTCAGCCTCCTCTAGAAGGCAGATGCCCCAGAAGCTTCCTCACAAGCTCTTTGACATTTCAGTGACATGCGGGTGGCTGAGAAGCCCTGAAGCCAGGTGAAGGTCCGGGAAGGTGAGACGGGGATTTAGCTCAGGCAGTGCCCACCAGCAGGGACAGCACCGCCATGGGCGCCTGCTTGGGAGGAACACCTCAGGTGGTTTCCCCGACGCTCTGTGCTCAAGGCCTCACACCCATCCTTGCTGGACACAGAGAATTAACTGAGCTTCCAAGGGTCCCTCTGTCAGCCCTGCCGGGTCCTGGTGCCACCAAACACTTAAGGATGTGGAGGTGACAAAGTCAATTACAGAGCTGAGTGCCTGCGCACACCAGTGACGTGATGTGGGACTCACAGCTAACAGAGCTGAGTGCCTGTGCACACCAGTGACGTGACGCGGGACTCACAGCTGACAGAGCTGAGTGCCTGCGCACACCAGTGACGTGACGCGGGACTCACAGCTGACAGAGCTGAGTGCCTGTGCACACCAGTGACGTGACGCGGGACTCAGAGCCGACAGAGCTGAGTGCCTGTGCACACCAGTGACGTGATGTGGGACTCACAGCTAACAGAGCTGAGTGCCTGTGCACACCAGTGACGTGATGTGGGACTCACAGCTAACAGAGCTGAGTGCCTGTGCACACCAGTGACGTGATGTGGGACTCACAGCTAACAGAGCTGAGTGCCTGTGCACACCAGTGACGTGATGTGGGACTCACAGCTAACAGAGCTGAGTGCCTGCGCACACCAGTGAGGTGACGCGGGACTCAGAGCCGACAGAGCTCAGTGCCTGTGCACACCAGTGACGTGACGCGGGACTCAGAGCCGACAGAGCTTAGTGCCTGTGCACACCAGTGACGTGATGTGGGACTCACAGCTAACAGAGCTGAGTGCCTGTGCACACCAGTGACGTGACACGGGACTTACAGCTGGGGACGGGTCAGGGCAGCCCTGGCCGAGCAGCTGCCACATGGGGCAACCCCTGCAGTGACAGTATCAGATGGGTCTCCACCTCCCCAGGGTAGCCCATGGGGCAGAGCTGGGCTCCTCTGAGACCCACTGCAGCTCTGGGGAAGGGAGGGGTCTGGACATATCCTCATCACAGACTAAGAGAAGCAATGGGGGTGAAGTGGCAGCCCAGGTCCCAGGTGGAGCTGCCTTGGACTCCAGAGCAGAATCCAAGGGGAGCTTGGGGGGTGAGCACAAAAAAGGCCTGAGGGTCTGCTAGGGTGGAGGGTGAAGGGAAGAGAGCTGGGAACCTCTAGAGCAGGTTCCAGCCCAGCACAGACTGGGGTTCAGACAAGCCCAGGACACAGCCAGGCAGCCCAGCGCTGGGGCACAAGTCACCTGCATCTGGACACTGCTATCCAACCTCAGAACCTCAACTTCAAGAGCAAAAAGGAATCCAAGCCCAAGGTGGGGTGGCTGTGCCAGGAAGGGTGGTAGTACCAAGTTTCCAATGATGCTGCCCCCATGTGTGACAACTCATGCCTCCCTCTGGGCCGCAGTTTCCCCATGTGTAAAATGAGAGGTTTGTACCTGATACTGAGGCTCCTCTCAGCTGGGGTTCTGATGCCCTTTGAGCCCGTGTGATGTCTGCAGGATCATTCACCAAAGGAACTTCTGACCAGGGTCCAAGGAGCCTGTGGGCATGATGGAAATCAGGATGGGTACTGGCCTAGGTGGCCCCCTGGGGGTGAGGGACAAGGGGCGAAAATAGGGCCAGAACCACAAGTGTCCTCCTAGGCCACTGACCATGAGGCAAGATGTGAGCCCAGTCCAAAGGAGCGATTTCAGTGACAGGAAGGAGCAGACAAGCAAGGCAGACCAGCCCATCCCGTGCCTCTGCACCCCTTTGTTGTATGCCACGGCTGGACACAAGGCCTGCCTCTGTTCCCAGCTGTGAATGGGGACAGGAACTCCTCCCCGGGAGCACAGAGTGTCTGCCTATGGATGCCAGTTCTCCCATCCCAGCCATCAGATTTGTGGGAACCCACCCCTGTGCTGGCCTCCAGAGCTGCCTGGGTACAAGCACCACTCTCCCAGGAAAGTGGCTCAGGGCTGGCGGCATGTCATCTCACCACAGCAGTTACAGTAACCAACTCACACCGGATCTGCCCGGTTATTGTCAGAGTCTGGATGGAGGGGGAGCAAGAGAAGGCAGCTCTGCTTTCCCACGCAGCTGAGCCCTGCCTCATCATGGAGTTGGTCCCTGGCACCTTCCCCAACCCCCATCCTTTCCAAGGTGGTTCCTGAGCAGCCCCTTCTCACACGAGTGGTAACATCATTGCTTCCAGGATGTTTGCACTCAACGTGTCCTCGGGGTCAGGTCTTCTGACAATGTCCTCAGGGTACCTGAGGGTGTGATGACTCAATGCCCACATTAGGACACAGATATACCCACGTCCTTCCCACCAGGGACCTGGGGCTCAGGCACTGATGGGGATGCCCCTGGATGAAGCTGCTTCTGAGAAACCCGGGTGCTGCTGTGACAGCGAAGTCAGCTCCACTGCAGGACGGCCACCTGAGATGAAACCACTGCTCAGCAGCCCTGGGCGCAGATGTGACGTAAAGTCAGCCACACGACAGGAGACCCCTGAGACAGCCAGATCGAAGGCTCAGAAGGAAGCTTCTCCAAAGAGAGAGGCCACTGGCCGGCAAGCACAGAAGATGCCCAGCCACACTGTCACCAGGGAAAGGCAAATCAAAGCCACAAAGAGATAGCACCGCGCACCCACTGGATGGCCAGGTGAGGCACACCAGAGAATAACACATGGTGCTGAGGACCCGATAAAAGAAGACTCTCTGCACCTCTGCTGGAAATGGAACGTCATTCAACCACCGTGGAAAACAGTTTGGCCGCCAATTTCATACCTGTGACCCCAAAGTACTGAAAGCAGGGACCTGGATATTTCTAACAAGAGTGTGCCCAGCAGCATTTTTCATGACCACCAAAGGGTGGGAAGTACCCACGTGTCCACCCCGTGATGGACAATTCACCCCAACAGAAAGGGGGCCTGACACAGGCCACAGCAGGGAGGAACCCTAAAGATCTTATGCTGAGTGACAGAAAAAAGCCCAGACAAAAGCCCATGCAGATGAAATGTCAAGAGGCCAAGCCACAGAGACGGAACTGCAGACTGGGGGTTATCAGGGTCCGGGGGAGGGGAGTGGCCAGCCACTGTTTAATGGGCATGGGCTTTCCTCTTGGGGTTATGGAAATGTCTTGGAACTATGTAGAGGCGATGGCTGTGCAAGGCTGAGAACGGGCTAAATGCCACCAAATTTTTTAAAAAGTTAGTTTTACATTATGTGAATTTCATCTAAATAAAAAAAGAACCCATAATTATTTGACACACTTTTTCTCCCTCTCTGCACCCCAGCTGCTGGGCCCATCGCCAGCTCCTGCTGTTCACATGAGGACAAGGACAGAAGAGCACACGGGCAGAAGCGTGTGCAGGAGAACCCCTCCCCGAAGGCCCACCCCTGTGTCCTTTGTACTCCAAGCCTCCCTGGCAGTGAGAAGGGCCATGTGACAGGACCCTGTGAAACACAGACAAAATGATGGTGGCCCCCCTTCCAGGCCTCAAAGCTCCTCAAGCCTCAGCCTCCTCAAATTCTGTGCCCTTCTGCGCAAATGGCTGGTCACACGAGCTGGAAGGTGTGGCCACCAACCCCAGGGCCTGGAAGACATGCCAGGCTGTGCCATTGTGCCAAGCAGGACACAGAGGACGGCGCTAAGCCCCTGAGACTGGCAGCGTTTCTGCCACCCAGTTCGGTCTCACCTACCCTTGCAGATGCAGGTGGTGGGGAGGCTGGGGAGTAAACAAGATGTGAGCCCTTCCTCAGTCACGATGTTCCAAGGCTCTGTGGGGCGTCCTGTGACCTGCCAGAGGAGTCTCCTGCAGAGATCACCTGTGGGCTGCCCACTGGTGCTGGGTCACACAGCCAGGCTGACCCCTCACGATGGCAGAGCATCGTGCCCCTGTCTCTGAGTGCCTGTGAACCCCGCTTCCCCAAGTGAGGAGGGCCATACCCAGATCCCTGCCTCAGCTAAGTGACTGGAAGGGGGCTCAGGCTTCCCTGGGCACAGCAGATGCCCCACAGGCAATAGTGGAGCAGCAGGAAGGGGAGCAGATCAGGAAGCCCCCGGCCCTCCCAGGACCAGCCCCTGGCTGCTGAGTCTGTACTGGTTTTAGTGGCAAGAAACCCAGTGAGCCCTCTCCCTCCACTGGACGCCCACCCCAGGTCCTGCTGCACCCCCAGCTCACTCACCCTTGGGTCCTGGCACCTGGTGTGCTCACCTGCCCCAGCATCTCCCAGCTCATTCATTACATTCTAGGAAATAACATGGTTTCTTTTTCTCTTTCTGAAACACAAGGGAGAGAATTTCCTGGAGTCACAGAGGCACAGGAGGGAACTGGAAGCAACCGGGATGGCCCTTGTCCTGCCTCCTGCCCGGGACCACATTGACCCTCAGCCACTTCCCTGGAACCCTGGGCTTCTACAGGGCACAGACGTCAGCAGCCCAGGGCATAGAAGAGCCCAGAGCCAGGAATGGAAGTGCCACTGCCAGCAGCTGAATCTGAGAGGCAGCTCCAGGGCCCTGGGACCTAGTCCTGCACGCCAGAGACATCTCCCTGAGCTGGCCCCAGGCCTTCCAGGTATCCCCAGTATGAGGGAGAAAAGCATGCATCCACCATCCCGCCAGGTGGGCGCACACCTGTCCAGGGGCACAGCTGACCTTTCTGAGGTGGTGCCTGGGCCGCTGTACTTTGTGCTGCCACCTGAACTGCCGCCCTCAAGGTCCTGCCTGTGCCATCTCCCTGCCGCCGGCTCTCTAGGACGCAGAAGCCAAGCAGGGAGGAGCTGCGGGAACACAGACCTCGCTGCCCGCTCTCACGCATTCCCTCCTCGCCTGGGGTCTCAGAGAGGACAGCTCAGGGATCCACAGGATTCACAGCCTCCAGGCTCTGGGGAAGGGGAGAACGGGGTCCCTGAGGCCCCCAAGATCATACACCTATGAGGCTAGGGCTCCATGGAGGTCCAGGTCTGCTCAGAGTCATCTATGTGCCTGGGCCTCACCATAGGGAGGCAAGACCAAAGTGGGGAGGAAAGGCAGGACTTCAGGCACTGCCAAGTGTCCTGGAGCCTGGGTCAGGAGAGGGCTCCTGGGGGAGGTGGAGCCCACCTCGGGGGCACAGCATCACCTCCTTCAGCCCCAAGCCTGGGCCAGGCTGCCACTCTGGTGGCGGACCCAGGTGGGCTCTGGGAGGCCTGGGACTTTCTCACCCCTCCCAGCCCCCAGGGGCACAGTGCCTGGGTGAGAGACCCCAGGGGACCTGTGAGCTTGACCTTTCTGAGTCACACTGACCCATGGCCTCCCAGGGGCCAAAGACGCCACCCCACAGAGCACAGAAGATGGCACTGGCAGGCCCAGGCACAGATGGTCAGGGGGAGACAGCCCCACCGCTGTGGTCCCCTGTGGCCATGTTATGCTCCTTGTCCGGTAGCCAGCTCTCAATCTCCCGCACCTCACCACACAGGCGTGTGGAAGAAGTCACCGCACCGGGCCCTGACTGCTGCCTCTCCCTGCCAAGTGACAGCTTGTGAGGTCTCTGCTGCTGTCTCCCCAGGGTGAGCACAGACCGGCAGGAGCTGAGGCTACCTCAGGAGTGCTCCTGGGCTGCCCACAGGTGCTGCCATAGATTCTCCTAAGTCGCTCACAAGGAAAAAGCTGTGGAGAGGCGGGAAGTCGGGTGGACAGGGCACAACCAGGGTGGGGGCTGGGGGCACAGCTCTAGCACCAGGAAATGGTCTCCCGGCACCCCCTGGAAGGAGCTGTCACAATAGACACGCAGCCCCCTCCACTCCAAAAGGATGGAGAGAAGCGTCAAGGTGAGGGCTGGGCTGTGCTCCACTCTGCCCCTGTTCCTTCTCCCAGGGTGAGCTGGGACGTGGGAAGGAGTCCTGTTCTGGACAAGGAAACATAGTTGACCCCTTGCCCCCTGCCGCCCAGCCTCCACCCTGCACCCTCCACCCTCCACCCTGTCCCCAGCACAGCAGCTTCCATCAGATGCCAGATCTCCAGACAGGCAAACACGGGCTGCAAGGGCCATAGCCTGACTTCCTCGCCACACACCTGCACCACCCCTGGCACAGATGTCTTCCTGCCCCTCCCTCAGGCCTCCTCTGATGTGGCCATGCCTCGTCTGGTCCCCAGACCCACCACACTCCTTGACATCAGCTAAAGCAAGGGTCCTACCTGAGAAAGCAGCTGAGACCCCGGGGCTCCTGTCAGCCTCTGAGCACAGTTCCACGTGTCACTCCTGTATCTGGGCCAGGCTGTCCCCAGGGCACTGGAGCCTGAGGCAGATGCTTTACCTGTGAATGGGCAGGCTTGGGGCCACCTCCCTTGTCTGGGAGCCCTCCTCAGCCCCACCCCTGGACCCTCACCACTGGCCCAGAGAAGGGGCTGGAGCAAACCAGAGGACCCAGGCTGGGGAGCTCCTGCGTCCTTTCCCCCAGCACCAGAGTTCATTGACCATGGATGCCTCAGTTCCCTCACTTGTGAAATGGGCCAAGGTAAACCTGGTGAAGCTTCTGGCCAGAGAGAGGAGAGGAAAAAGAGAAAGGAGGACCGTGAGCAGGAAAGCGAATGCCTCCGCCTGCTTGCAGGAGACAACCCAGATAGACCAAAAGCCAAGAGCACAAAACCATGTGACAGCTCAGACCAATGTCAGCTTTTTAGACCTTGAAGGCAAGCGTGTTGGTGTTACAGTGACAGAATTAGAACCCGGGGTTAGGTGACAGAGCTGATGAAAATTTGAAGGCGGAGGTTGCAGTGAGCCGAGATTGTGCCACTGCACTCCAGCCTGGGCGACAGGGGGAGACCCCGTCTCAAAAAACAAACAAACAGGAAAAAAAAAAAAGAAAGAAAAAGAGAGTTCTCATCCCAGGCAAGTATAAAGATGCAACTTTTCCCAGAAAAAAGAAATAGAAGACAATGATGTGTGACCTGTAAATTACATGTAAAGAACACAGTAAAGGTCGAACTTCTGAGGCATCAGTCTGAGAAGTTTTAAGAAGAAATAGATTTCAGAATGAAAAATTGTTACCTCTTGTATTCTCATTGAGAACAAATTCATATCTTAAGAACAGCTTACTTTTCAACCAAAATTCTAGTTTGATATTAGCATATGTTTAAAATTGTAGCTAATTTTAATAAGACCTTATAAACAAATCTATCCCAGTTTTGATTGGGATTAGAAATTATGAGGTTATAAAACATGTTTCATAAGCCTTTTACCACCCCATAACTTTTTGTTTTATAACTGTTTACATTCATTCAGTTGTATTTATCTTTTAAATTTTCTTTAAAACAATCCCCAAAACTTTTAAACGAGGCAATATTGTTTCAAATCATGAAATAACTCATCATTGTTTGTAGCAGTCTCTGCATTCAGCCTGCTCTAATATTTGGTTTCAGCTTTGGATGTCTCTATTCAGAAGACTGGCCTGTAATCTCCCTCTCATGGGCTGTCTCATACCGCACTTGGTATCAAGATTCTCCGGATCTGGTGAAGGCAGTGCTGCTGTGTTCCTTCCGGATCTATTCTAGCGAAAACCCTGCATAAACTTGGCATGGGAAACAGGACATTTTCCTAAATAGAGGAAAATGTTTACGGCAAAAATCTTGATAGAAAAATCAAGAATACAAATTGAGTCGTAAAACTCTAAAATTTGAACATCTATAGACAAACTGGAGTTGGGGAAATAAAAATAAATCAGGGAGACATTTTAAGTACAGGTGGCTGATCTGAAGAAACTGCAGTGAGAAGAGGGAAATGAGCACATCTTGAGAACAGCAGCAAAGGTCACCTCCCGTCTTCATCACTGGTCTCCTGGCTCTGCACAGTGTGAAACGGCAGTTCACAGAGTGGCAGCTGGGACGGAGGCAGGACCTTCATCATGAGATGACAGCAGATGCACTCAAGGTGCTACGGCCGTAGACAAGGGCTCCATCTTCAGACGACCTCCGTGGCAGGTCACCGTAGAATGTTCAAACGAACACGTGCCACACTATGGGGTCCAGCTGCTTCTATCTAGACCAACGTCTTTTGGTTGCAAATTCTACATTCTTTTTAAAAGCCAGCATTTCTCATGAGGAAAATGCCCTCTGCCATGCAGTCCGTCCCTGAAGCTGTCACCTATGGGTGCCATCTTGAATCAGGGCTTAGTTGGTAATGGACTCTTACATTTGCTCACCAAGAAATTCTGCAATTCATCTATAATTTCCATGGTGAGATTTGCATATCATAATGCAAATAAAATGGAAAGAAGCCAAGAGAAATAAAATTCCCATCTTAGACAAAGAAAGAAGACTTTACCTGGTGAAGAGCTAGGGTCACTTCTGGAAACATCTCACTGGCCATCGTCGCTAGGAAACATAGAGTCTCTGGCAGCCGTGGGAGCTGCTGAAGGACCTCTGGCAGTCTTGGGTGCTGAGCACACAGGGCTGGTGTGTGTGGAGGAGGTGGGTGAGAGCACGAGCCAAGCTGCTGCTGGGCCACCCTCCTTGGTGGTGAAGGAGGGAGAGGAGACCATCAGGAGAGCCCTGGGAGACAGAGCCTTGGGTCTCTGGCTAAGCCACCCTCATCACTGTGAAGTAGACAGTGTGTTCACACAGGCAGCACACAAATGCAGGACATCACTCCAGGACAGGCTCTCCTCACAGAAAGAAGCCTGGTAAATATCCTCTTTTTCATAAAAATGTTACTATGTCATTTAACCTTCCTAAAAATACCTATGCTCCTACTGCAGTTATTTTAATGGACTTTAAAATATGGTGAGCTACACACAATATTTACTATTTTAATCCTTAATTTCACGATCCAGGAGCAGATAGGACCACAACAGCAGACAGAGAGGGGAGCCCAGGCACTTCCCCCTGACCCTGAATCAGAATCCACACAGGAACCTGGAAATGTGTGGGGCTCAGCAGACTGCAGAGGGTGAGCAGGAAGCCTTTTCACACTCGTGGTCTATCTCAGCGCTCAGCTGTGTGTACTAGGACATCACTGGGGCCCCAAGATGGGCTGCCCGGGGCTGAGCTCTGGTATGAGAAGGAACAAGGAGGACACGACCCCTACCCTCACAGTGACCAGCCATGGCCAGGATCCCTCCACCCATGGGTGGCAAGTCACAGACTTTGGCACTGATGAGTCCAAGCCTATCTCAGAGAAACAAGCAAAGTGACATGTTATGGGTCACAAGGGAGATTTGCAAGGAACAACTAGCCTCTGGGGCAGCCCCTCCCTTTGCTTAGCTCATCCCGCACTGGAACTGGATCCTCTCCCACCTCTGCTGCAACCAGTGTGAAGCAGCTGCCCTGGCCAGGAGCTGTGAGGCTCCCTCCAGTTAAACAGGATTCTGGCCCACACACCAGCCCCATGCACACAACGCCACCCCACATAGAGAGAACGCAGCAGTTCCCAGGGACTGCAGAATGTGCCCGTCTCTCCTTACCTGGAGCAACCACTTCTCCCACCACAGCCTGGGTCCTCAGTCACAACAGGAAGCTCAGCTCCGGCTGCCTGTCTACAGGAAAGCCAGCGAGACAGTGGCACATTCCTCATCACCTGGATTATTCGTCCACACGGGAGGGATTGCCCCACATACACCGTTCTCCTTGACTCCTGAAACTTCCTGTAATAACAGAAAACATATTGCTGTGAGCATCAGGCTGTGCTGTGTCCTGTGTGCGCAGGTCTTTTCTTCACTTGGTGACATTAGAAAATCAGATGAAAAACTGTGTTAAAGTCTAAGGAACACAAAAGAACAGGACAAACCGCCTCACGCTACAGACACAATTTCCTTGAAGTATGTTTCCTCCAAGTCCATGTGGCTTGGCAACTAAGTAATTTTGTTCCAAGGAGAGAATCAAGCTGCTAAGGAAAAAGCTCACTCCACACCGTGCGTGGCTGATGCTGTCATTTTATCCTGCTATTCAAAAGCAAGCCTCACTGGGGAACAGGCTCTCGCTCAGAATTCACCCGACCAAGGACACGGTGTAAGTCGTCTATAATACATACGGTCAGATTCTCATCTCGTAGGCTCATTCAGAAAGATAAAGCTAGGAAAGCAACTGTATTCCTCAGACAAATGCAGGGGTCCATGGGGCCTCCTTTTTCTTCTCCCTGAGGTGTTCCTCCATTGGGTCCTCGGTGGAATCTAGGAAGACAAAGTGTGACCATCAGCAGGTGCAGGGAGGAGCAGGAAAAACAGCTTTCTAGCCCCAGGCCGCCTCATCAGGTAAAACAGCCCATCTTGAACAGGGCACAGCACCCAGGGCAGGCTGGGCGTCCCTGCAGCCTCTCAGGGCTCCTGCCTCCTAATCGGACCCAAGTTCACTTGCTCTCCCTTCCTGAGTCCTTCCAAGGTCATTTCCTCCCTAGAATCCACCTGTGGTGCTTCTGTGTGTATCTGTCATTCTAGAATATTTTATACTTGGTAAAAAGAAACTGTTGTTTAAGAGAACATTTCATTCTAGCCAAAATATTCTATATATTCACTAATCTTTTGTTTTAAAGATAATAAAACAAAGCTTTGAAAATACGAAGATATCTTCTCATTTAAAGATAATTCCTACTTAGCAAGTGCTATCTGTCCTGGCACTCAGCCTTCTCAATGCAATGTCTGTGTGCGTCGGGAGTCCGTTGCTGCTCACACTCACAGGGGCTTTGACACTGGGACAGTCCATCATGGGGGCAGCAGGTGGGGGTGCGGACCCTCCCCAAACCAGCCGTGCAGGGGAGATGGGTGGTAGGCTAACACCCAAGTTGTTCCTTGAAACCATATTCGGTGCTGGGTCTTCACTGTGTTTACTCCTCAACTAAAGCATTTATTTTTCCTCTTTATTATTATTATTTTTTGATAGATGGTCTCTGTCACCCAAGCTGGACTGTAGTAACATGATCTCTGCTCACTGGAACCTGTGCCTTCTGGGCTCAAGTGATCCTCCCCACTCAGCCTCCGAGGTAGCTGGGACTACAGGTGCACCACCACACATAGCTAATTTTTTTTTTTTTAAATAGATACAGGGTTTCACCATGTTGCCTAGGCTGATCTCCACCTTCTGGACTCAAGCCATCCTCTTGCCTCAGCCTCCCAAAATGCTAGTATTACAGGTGTGAGCCACCCACCTGGCCAACTGGAGCATTTCTGAGGCTTGTGATGATCCTGTTATTAAACACAATAGAGCAGGTCCCTGATTATTCTCTGCTTTTGACCACAAACTGAGAAATGACCCCACCACTGCTGCTGACAGCCTGTGAGCTCTCTATGTGTGTTTCACATTAATGATCACACCAAAGTCCAGTGGAAAATGTAACTATTCCTACCCTGGGTTAGGGAACCTTTGAGACCTCCCTACACCGACAGTGTTTGGGGCCTGTCTAGGCTCTCATCCTTCCACACACAGACAGATGCCAGAATTCCCTGGCATGACGAGTTACACCAGGGCTGGCTGGTGAGTGCACAACAGTAGCCCATTGCATCAATCCTCCATCCATTCCTGAGTTCACATTCGCCTCTTCCATTTAGGAGATCGAGAGCCTGGGAAACTCATCTCTGTACCACCTCTGAACAGTGTGGATGTACAATTTACCTTCAGGGACAGCTGTGGTGGAGGATCAATGGGTTAATTATGTGAAGTGTGCAGTGGTGATGCAATTTTTTAAGAAAAGTGCTCCCTGGGTTGTGCTCTGCATAGGGAAACATGCTTTCTGGGGAAATGCACATGCACTCCCCAGACATTCCCAATCACTCCTCCCCACCCCGATGCACACCACACTATTCCATCTACACGACAATCCTGCCTCCCTCCCCACCCCGATGCACACCACACTATTCCATCTACATGACAATCCTGCCTCCCTCCCCACCCCGATGCACACCACACTATTCCATCTACGTGACACTTCTGCCTCCCTCCCCACCCCGATGCACACCACACTATTCCATCTACATGACAATCCTGCCTCCCTCCCCACCTTGTGCACACACTATTCCATCTACATGACAATCCTGCCTCCCTCCCCACCTTGTGCACACCACACTATTCCATCTACTTGACAATCCTGCCTCCCTCCCCACCCCGATGCACACACCATTCCATCTACTTGACAATCCTGCCTCCCTAGACTCCAGTGGATGGTCACAGTTCTTTATTGGACTCAGTGTTTTCTACACCGAACTGTCCAAACCTCATTTCTGTCAGGAAGCTCAAACTGAAGTGGCTCTCCGCAAAAGCAGGCTAGGAAGTGCTACCTTTGGCAACACTAAAGATCTCTCCTTAGAAGGCAGTGCTTCCAGAACACACACCTTTTTCTTTGGCGCATTTGTTGGCCTGCATTTACAGAAAGAAAGACACTGTGAGCTTCAGACCATCCTGTGTCCTGTGTGCACACGTCTTTTCTTCACTTGGTGACATTAGAAAACCAGATGGGAAATCGTGTTCAAAGGAACACAGAAGAATAGAACGAACCGACTCATGCTAAAGTTTTTCCTGGAGGATGTTTCCTCTCAAGGACATGTTGCTTGGCAGTTAAGTGATTTTGCCCCAAGGGGAGAATCAAGCTGCTAAGGGAAAAGCTCACGGCCACTCAGTGTGTGGCTGATGCTGTCATTTTCTCCTGCTGCCTTAAGTCAAGCCTCAGTGGGGAACAGACGCTCATTCAGAATTTCCCCCACCAACGACACCATACAAGTCACCTATGATACATATGATCATATCTTAATAAGAAAATAACTTTCTCTCAGATAAAACCAGGTGGCCTGACCTTCAAATGCCATGGGCATCCTCATCTGAGCTCACTGGCGAGGCCTTCCAGGGGATCCTCAGCAGGAACTGGGAGGACACAGAGTGGCCGTGAGCACCTTAGTGGTGTTGCCCATCAACAATTCAGAGCCACTGGTTGACATGGGTGTGGGCCACTCCACACTCCACTCGACCTGGGTGGAGAAACCAACTCCAGTGAAACAAATCTAATTTTCTTTGAGACTGGAAGGATCTATTTCTATGTTTACTCAAAGAAGCAGTAAACTTCTTCTAAGGGAGAATTTGGCTACTTTCAGCTTCATGGGGAAAGTGTGAAGGGGGTGCCCTTGCCCCCTCTACACAGGAGAAGTGCGACGTGCTACTGGCAGCCTAGGAGAGCCAGCAGCAGGAGCCCCAGAGAGGCCAATTTTTCCCCCAAAGAAATGATGCCCAGGATCACATTCACCTCTAACAAGGGGAAGTCATGGACCCGTGCTGGGAGGATGGCTATGAACACACACCTCAACGACCCCAATATGGATGACTCTTGACAGACATCTGGACTCACCCCAATGAAGACCGCTGGGAACAACTGGGCTAACCCCACTGAGGATGGTTAACACCTGGGCTGAGCCCCCCCCCTCCTCTCCCCAGGAACAATGTCAGCTGGACACAATGAGGATGTCTATGAAAACTTGGGTGTTCTCAGAAGAGGGCGGCTATGAACACATGGCCTGGGCCCACTGAAAACTGCTGCTAGGCTGGGCCCAGGAGGCAGCTTTGAACAGAAGGACTGATCAGGACAAGGATAGCTGTGAATACCTGGGCGGGCTGGCCCAGATGAAAAGGGTTATTAACTTCTGGGCTGGTCCACAATTAGGACATATGAGAAAACCTGGACTTCCCCAAGTAATGATTGCAACAAACAACTGGGCTCAGTCCGATAAGGATAGTTGTGAACACCTGTGCTGTGCTCAATGGGGATGTCTGTGTACAATGGGGTCTGGCCAACAACAGAGGTGTGTGTGTGTGTGTGTGTGTGTGTGTGTGTGTGTGTGTGAACAACAAGGCTGTTTATTTCACCTGGGTGCAGGCGGGCTGAGTCCGAAAAAAGGAGTCAGCAAAGGGTGGTGGGATTATCATTAGTTCTTACAGGTTTTGGGACAGGCAGTGGAGTTAAAAGCAATGTTTTGGGGGCAGGGGGTGGATCTCACAAAGTACATTCTCAAGTGTGGGGAGAATTACAAAGAACCTTCTTAAGGGTGGGGAAGATCATAAAGAACCTTCTTAAAGGTGGCGGAAATTGCAGAGTACATTGATCAGTTAGGTGGGGCAGAAATAAATCACAACAGTGAAATGTCATCAGTTAAGGCTATTTTCACTTCTTTTGTGGATCTTCAGTTGCTTCAGGCCATCTGGATGTATACATGCAGGTCACAGGGGATATGATGGCTTAGCTTGGGCTCAGAGGACTGACATTCCTGTCTTCTCATATTAATAAGAAACATAAAACAAAATAGCAGTAAAGGGTTGGGGCAGCGAAAATTTTGGGGGGTGGTATGGAGAGATAATGTGCGATGTTTCTCAGGGCTGCTTCGAGCGGGATTAGGGGTAGCACAGGAACCTACAGTGCGAGAGATTCAACTGAAGAAAGATTTTGGGGTAAGGGGCAATACTGTGGGGTTGTCAGAAGGAGCATTTGTTGTATAGAATTACTGGTGATGGCCTGGATGCGGTTTTTATGAACTGAGAAACTAAACGAAAGACACAAGTTCCGAATAAAGTAAGAGGAGAGAAATATAGGTATTAAAGGACTAAGAATTGGGAGTACGCAGGACATCCAATTAGAGAGTGTCCAAGGGGGTTCAGCGTTATTGTTTGCTTGACTGGTGAGTTTTTGGGCTCTATCCTTGAGTTTTATGTTGTCATGTAACAGGCCAGAATGATTTAGATAAAAACAACACTCTTCATTTGAAAATATACGGAGTCCTCTTTTTTCAGCAGTAAGTCGAGGCCTCAGCAATTTTGGAGGAAAGAGAAATGAAAAGCCAGCATTTTTTTGTTAAAGAAGGATTAGAAACGCCTAGGAAAGAGTAAGTTTGATAGTGTGGTGGAGATGGCTGGGGAAAGGTAGAGGGTGGCACTGGAAGGGGAACCAGAATAAGAGTAAGTATAAAAGTAAAGAATAGGACTTCATCAGGGTGAAAGTATTGGAGGGTACCTTGCCACTGAAGATCTATCCACTTCAAGAGAGACTTAAGGGTGGCAGATTGAGGTAAAACCAGGAGCCACTCAATACCAAGAGCCTGAGAAACTGCTTGGGTGATTTGACTAATAAAGGCCAGTCTGTTATTGGACTGTAGAGAGGTGGGACAGCCAAACTGAGGAATTATGTCTGACAGAAGGGAAGAAATGACCACGGTGGCCTTCTCAGACCCTGTGGGAAAGGCCTCTACCCATTCAGTGAAAGTGTCTACCCACACCAAGAGGTATTTTAGTTTCCTGACTGGAGGCATGTGAGTAAAGTCAATTTGCCAGTACTGGGCAGGGACAAATCCCCGAACTTGACGTGTAGGGAAGGGAGGGGGCCTGAGTAATTCTTGAGAAGTAGAAGAATAGCAGATGGAACACTGAGAAGTTATTTCCTTGAGGACAGATTTCCACGATGGAAAGGAAATGAGAGGTTCTAAGAGGTGGGCCAGCGGCTTGTAACCTACATGGAAGAGGTTATGAAATGACGACAGAATAGAATGGGCCTGTGAGACTGGAAGATGATCTTTTCTTTGGTTCAAGAACTATTTGCCTTGTGCAGGAAGAGATAGGTGGAGTTTCAGTGAGGGAGTAGGTGGGAGTGGCCAAGTGAGGAGAAAAACTGCCCTGAGGGACAGAAGTTGGAAAGCTTGCTGCTGTTTTTGCTATCTTATCAGCATAAGCGTTGTCCTGAGTGACGGGATCTGATGCCTTTTGATGGCCTTTGCAATGAATGACTCGAGCTTTCTTTGGAAATGAAGCGGCCTTGAAAAGAGTTTTTATTAAAGAGGCATTAATGATGAAGGACTCTTGTATAGTAAGGAAACTTCTTTCTGCCTATATAACAGCAGGGTGGTGCAGGATATGGAAGGCATAGTCAGTATAAACATTGACGCGTAGTCCTTTTTCAAGAGTGAGGGCTCCAGTTAAGGCAATGAGTTTGGCTTGCTGAGAGGTAGTGGAGGGGGCAGAGCGGTGGCCTCAATGATAGATGTGGAAGATACTGTAGCATAGCCTGCCTTTGCTGGTGAGTGGCGATTAGGCCTGATGGAACTGCCATCAATAAACCAATTGTGATCAGGGTGAGGAACAGGAAAGAAGGAAACATGGGGAAACAGAGTGAATGCCAGGTGGATCAGACAGATACAGTCAAGGAGGTCAGGTGTGGTATCAGGAATAACGTGGGGGCCAGCCTAAAACAGCAAGGTCAAGTTGTTTGGACAGAAAGGCTACAGGGCACGGTCCCGGCTCTTGTGTAACAATTCCGACCGCACAGCCCTGCAGCTTCGGCTGTGTGTGATGGAAACGGGTTGGGATGAGTTAGGGAGAGCTAGTGTGGGGGCAGCTTCTAGGGCTGTTTTTAAGAAATGGAAAGAGGAGTGAGGAAAGGATTTAGGATCAATGGGGCCAGCTAGGTTTCCTTTTGTGAGTTTATATAATGGTTTTGTTAGGACAGCAAAACCAGGTATCCAAAGGTGAAAGTATCCAACCATGCCTAGGAAGAAAGGGAGTTGTTTTGTAGAAAAAAGGTGTTGGGGTTTAAGAGATTGGTCGGACATGATCGGCAGGGAGAGCACGGTGTTTTTATGTAGAATTATGCCAAGGTAGGTGATGGATGGAGAAGAAATTTGAGCTTTGGAGGGGGATACCCAATATCCCTTGGAGAATAAATGCTGAAGGAGCAGGAGGGTGTCTTGTTGAGAAGATTCAAAGGAGGAGCTACAAAGTACAAAGTCTTTGACTACAAAGTCATCAATATATTGAATAAGGTGAGAAGCAGAGGGGTGGAAAGAAAGTAAATCATGGGAAAGAGCTTGGAGGCTGAAGTAACGAGGGCTGTCCCTGAAGCTTTGCAGCAGTAGAGCCCAGGTAAGCTGCTGGGACTGAAGGGTGTCAGGGTCAGTCTGGGGTAAAAGCAGAGAGGCTGGGACAAGGGGTGCAGGGGGATAGTGAAAAAAGCATCTTTAAGATCAAGAACTGAATAGTGAGTTGTGGAGGAAGGTACTGAGGACGAAAGAGTGTACGAGTTGGGCACTACAGGGTGGATAAGCAAAACAATTTGGTTGAAAAGACGCAGATCCTTAACTAACCTGTAAGACTTGCCTGGTTTTTAGACAGGTAAAATGGGAGAATTGTAGGGAGAGTTTATAGGTTTTAGGTGGCCATGCTGTAACAGGCGAGTGATAACAGGCTTTAATCCTTTTAAAGCGTGTTGTGGGATGGGATATTGGCATCCAGCGGGCTAAGGGTAATTCGGTTTTAATGGGATGGTAAGGGGTGCATAATCGGTCACCAAGGAGGGAGTAGAGGTGTCCCATACCTGTGGGTTAAGGTGGGGAGATACAAGGGGAGGATGCGAAGGCGGCTTTGAACTGGGGGAAAAGGCAGCAATGAGGTGTGGCTGTAGCCCAGGAATAATCAGGGAAGCAGATAATTTAGTTAAAATGCCTCGACCTAATAAGGGAGCTGGGCAGGTGGGATAACTAAAAAGGAGTGCTTAAAAGAGTATTGTCCAAGTTGGCACCAGAGTTGGGGAGTTTTAAGGGGTTTAGAAGCCTGGCCATCAATAACCACAACAGTTAGGGAGACAAAGGAAACAGGCCCTTGAA
Organism: Chlorocebus sabaeus; assembly: GCF_047675955.1. Lineage (NCBI taxonomy): Eukaryota > Metazoa > Chordata > Mammalia > Primates > Cercopithecidae > Chlorocebus > Chlorocebus sabaeus. The sequence continues at coordinate 1,139,695 of NC_132926.1, read as the reverse complement.
AAAGGTAATATGGAGTGGCTAGCCTCCGTATTGATTAAGAAGGGGACGGACTTACCCTCCACTGTAAGAGTTATCCAAAGCGTCTGTGATGGTCCAGGAGGCTTCCAAGGCGATGGGGCAGCGTCAGTCTTCAGCCACTAAGCGGAGAAGGTGTGGGAAGGAGTCAGTCAGAGAGCCTTGGGCCAGAGTCCAGGGGCTCTGGGAGGGGGTGCCGGGCAAGTTGGACAGTCCGATTTCCAGTGGGGTCCTGCACAGATGGGACACGGCTTAGGAGGAATCCCGGGCTGCGGGCATTCCTTGGCCCAGTGGCCAGATTTCTGGCACTTGTAGCAAGCTCCTGGGGGATGAGGTTCTGAAGGAACCCCTGGCAGCAGCCAATGACAGCTTTGACAAATTTAGTAGGCACCAGTGAGGAAGGGTGTGAAAGCATGAGCTACTCCCAGTAATTAAAGCATTGCAGACCTTGGCTGGGCCCAGTGAGATTGAATGTGAATATCTGGCCTGGGGCGAAGGAGGATAGCTGTGAACACCTGTGCCTGGACCAATGAGGATGGCTGTGAACACCTGGGCTGGGCCCAAGGGGACAGCCTGGAATAACTGGGATGGGCCCAGAACACATGGCTATCAACACCTGGGCTGACCCCAATGTGGACAGCTAGAAACATCTGGTGTGTGCTCAGGAGGACAGTTCTGTTCATTTTGGCTGAGCCGAATGAGGACAGCTGTGAACATCTGCACCGCGCCTAATTAAGACGATGGTGAACGGATGGGCTGTCCCCATGGGGGACATCTGGGAAGCCCTGGCCTGGGACCATGGAAACTGCTGGAACCAACTGGGAGAAGTCCTGTGAGGAAAGCAATGAACACCAGGGCTGGGCCCAGTATGGATGGCTGTCATTACCTGGGATGGCCTCTATGAGGGTGGCTGGAACCAATTAGCACACATGTGAACAAACTAGCTGGCCCGATCAGGACGGCTGTGAACATCTGGGCTGGCTGTCATGTGAAGGACAGAGAACTCCGTGGCTGGTTTAGATGAGGACCACTGTGAACCCCGGTTCAGGCCTGGATGAAGACAGCTGGGAAACCCTGGGCTGGACATAATGAAGATGGCGATGAACAGGTGGCCTCAGGCCAATGAAAATGGCTCTTACCCTGGGCTTCATGTCATTGAGAGGAAGCGTGAACTCCTGGGATTGCCTTCATACTGACAGCTATAAAAAACTGTTGCTATAAAGAGCTGAGCTCACACAAACGAGGGAGGCTGTGAACACCTGGGCTGACCTGGATGGGGATGACTGTGAACACGTAGCCTGGGCCCAGTGAGGACAAGTACTAACACCTGGGCTAGATACCGAGGAGGACAGCTGTGAACGCCTTGGCTGGGCTCTATAAGGACAACTTGGGAGTGTTTGGGCTCGGCCCTAAGTAAATAGCTGTGAACCCCTGAGCTGGGCCCAGTGAGAGTTGCCATGAAAACCTGGGCAGGGCCAGCGAGGACAGATGTGAACACCTGGCCTGGGTCCAAAGAGAACAGCTGAGAACACTTGGGCTAAGCCAGTAAGGACAGCTGTGGCACCAGGGACGATTGCCATGTAGACAGCTGTAAACACTGTGGCTGGTCGCATGAGCACAGCTATGAATGTCTAGTCTGGGCCCAGTAAAGACAGCCAAAAACACCTGCCCTGGTTTCAGTGAGAGCCACTGTGAGAGACCGAGCCTGCCCCCATGAGGATATCTATGAACAGCTGGCTGGGCCCAAGACGAATGGCTCTCGACACCTAAACCCACCCCGAGAAAGATGCTGTGAACAACTGGGCTAACCCCACTGAGGACGACTATTAACACCTGGGCTGGGTCCAAGTGAGGGCGACTTCAGCTGCACCCGGAAAGGACAGTTGTGAACACCTTAGATTTCTCTGATGAAGACGGCTATGAACCCATGGCCTGGGCCCAATGTGCAAAGCTGTGAACACCTGCATTGGTCCCAGTGAGGGAAGCTGGGAAAACCAAGTGGAAGCAGCAGTGAACAACCAGGCTGGCCACAAGAGGACAGCGCACGGAAATGGATCACGATGAGGACGGCCGTGAATGCCTGGAAACAAAGCTACCTGAAGTCACTGCACTTCATTTTCATAAAGGGAGTACTATTTCATCTGTTCACAGCAAAAACTGGCAGAATCACCATGCTCTGGCTTTTATGAAGCAGATCCCCATGAGGAGAAAAATCCTACGAAGCTGAACTCAGAGATAACTGTTTAAAAAGCTGACTCCAATGGTTCACATTAACGAGCTCTTGTAAAGAGCCTTCTAGATAGAGCATTCCATCTGATGTCCTTCATGAAAAAACGAAAGGGGGCTCTGGGCAGAAAGGGCCAGAAGAAAGTGGAAGTCCACGCCTGGGCTCATGTGCCAGCTGTGGCTGACCCCTGGCTAGGGCACTGCAAAGCCAACCCAGCCTGTGCTTCCTTTCAGGCCTCAGCTCCCCGGCAGGCTGGCTCCTTCTCTGGAAGCTTCCTCCCTGCTCTGGGAGTGACACTTCATGGATTCATCTGTTTGCCATTTTCCAGATGACATCATACTCAATTTTTTTTCTTTTTTCTTTTTCTTTTTTTTTTTTTTTGCCTTTCTCTCCCTCTGTTCACCTCTCACCTCTTAGAGTCCTGTTTGTCCCACTTCCCTGTCCTTTGGAAAAGTAGTATCACCTGCCGATGACCATCCTCTGCAGTCCCCAGACTTCCTCTCCCTGTCATCATTAATAAAGGTGACACTGCAGCTTGGCACGAATACAGGTCCTCCCCGACATGCCCTACCCCCCATCTCTTGGAGCGTATAGTTCCCTGACTGCAAAACCCCTGCCTTTGAAGGTTTCTTCCTGCACCCAGCTCCCGCATCTATATTCTGAGCCACACTCAAAGAAAAATCAAGTGACACAGTGAAAAATGCCATTCGGAGAGCTGGCCTGGTGGAGCCCAGACATCAGATCAACTTATTAAAGCCCTATATCTACTAATTCCACCTAGAAAAAAAAGATGTCAAAGTTGTTTAGACTGATTTGTTCCTCAAAATCTCCCCTGACTCTGTCGCCCTGGCAGGGCCAGAGAAATCCCAGCAAAAGTCTCATCAAAGTTAAAGCTCAGAGTTAGAGAGCTGACGGGGTGGATGCTTCTTGGGAACGATCCTGCAAGCCAGCCTCCCTGCCACACAGATGGGGAAACCCCGGACCACAGGGGTTAGGGGGTTTCCCCACAGTCACATTACAACCCAGGCATGCGATCACCGTGTTGAGTTGACTTTATCACCCTCCACCACCTTCAAACAGCAGTCCCCTGAACCTCCAAGTTTCCCACAAAGGGATTGTTTTCTCCCAGCCTTATTTTGCCAGAGGGCTGTCCAGGTGCCCAAGATACAAGAACCTTAAGGCTGATATTTGAAAAATACATTCTTATTTTTCTGACCAAATAGGTTTCCAGATTTGGGGCAGAACAAGCCATTCAGCAATTATTTTATCTTTCAAAACAAATAGAATGCATGTCCCTATTACCACTATTCATTGCCGCTTTGTCCATCACATTCTGTGCACAGCATCCAAATCTGGTTAGAACATCAAATTAAAAACCAAATGACTGATCACTGAAATCACTCTGCATAATGAAAATCGTCTGGATGTGGCTTTAAGGAGCCTCAGGGCAGGAACAGGGTGGGACATGCGAGGCTTCACTTTCATCACTGTAGCCAGAGATCTTCAAAAGGGCAGACTGCAGGCCTCACGCAGCCCACAGAAATGTTTGGTTTGGCCAGCATCATGTTTCTAAAACATTTGAATTTGCTGTCAACATTTAAAAACCAAAAGAATTTGCATTAAATTTTGGATATTCAGTTTCTCTTGGACATTTGGAAGATCCAGCAATCCCAGCCTTTCCAAGGAGCTGCCCCATGGAGAGAGCAGACCCTTTCTAGGCAGGCAAGGCCGGGCCTCATTCCAAGGTGACCAACTCATCTTGGTCGGCTGGGGGACGTTTCCTGGGAAACCCCTCAGTCCTAGGTACCAGGACAGTTGGTCACCCCACCTAGTTCTCTCACTGATGTTATCTGCCTGGAACCTGTGGACACTGCACGTGTTACCTCTTCCCTACATCCTCCGCCACTCCCCTCCGGGGACTGTCTCTGCAGAACGACACGCAGAGCTGTCAGCTCAGAATTCTCCCCACTCTCCCACATACCACCTGCTCTCAACTTCTCTTCACTCCTTGGCATTCGCAAAAGCCATGGATGCTGACACAAACGAAGTCCAACTCTTTTTTTTTTTTTTTTTTTTTTTTGAGATGGAGTCTTACTCTGTCACCCAGGCTGGAGTGCAGCGGCGCGATCTCAGCTCGCTGCAACCTCCACCTTCTGGGTTCAAGAGAATCTCCTGCCTCAGCCTCCCAAGTAGCTGGTATTACAAGCCCAACACCACGTCCAGTTAATTTTGTATTTTTAGTAGAGATGACATTTCATCATGTTGGCCGGGCTGGTCTTGAGCTCCTGACCTCAAGTGATCCACCCGCCTCACCCTCCCAAAGTCCTGCAATTACAGGCTTGAGCCACCGTCTCCTGGCCATTTTTCTTTTCTGAAACGGAGCCTCGCTCTGATACCCAGGGTGAGTGCAGTGGCGTGATCATGGCTCACTGTACCCTGACTTGTTGGGCTCATGCAATCCTCTCACCTCAGCCTCCAGAGAAGCTGGGACCACAGGCACATGCCACCAGATCAAACTATTTTTTTAATGTTTTGTAAAGACACGGTCTCGCTATTATCTAGGGTAGTCTCAAACTCCTGGACTCAGGTGACTCTCCTGCCTTGGCCTCCTGAAGTGCAGAATTCATTTTTAAAGACGCACACAAGTGCCATTTCTTCCCCTGGGAAGCCTTCTGTATTCTCCTGGTACCAGGTAGAACAGGGCAGTCTGTCTGTGTTCTAACCACACTCAATTCTTCCTTTTACTTTGCTCATCACCATTAACACAGCATCAAGTGAGCTGACCCAGGGAGCACCCTTCCCAATAACTAGAGGAAGTCAAAATTGTGATAAAATTGAAAAATGTGAAGATTTCGAAGCTGAAGTTGAAGTCTCAGTCTCTCTGCAGTTGTGAGCTTTGCACATCATTCACCAAAATGAAAAACGAAAACCATCCCACAATTATCTGCACCAACTCCATAGTGGTATTTACCACGCCGAAGTCGAAGAACACTTGGACCCGCTGAACACTGACCCCCAGTTTCTTCTGCCTGTAACGTGGTATCTTAATCCTACGCTGATGTGTCTGCCCCAGTGGCCCTGGAGACACTCAAGGGCAGCAACCTTCTTCCCAATCCTGTATCCTCAATGCCTGCAACATAGAAAGCACTCAGTAAAAATATACCAAGGAGGGAGTGCTGGACTCCCATCAAAGAGGTTAAGAGGACTGCCTTATTTGCTGTGGTTTTAAAGGACAAAGATCTTCTCAGCTGTCCCAGTGCTCACAGGGATGCTGAAGCTTAGCCGAGTGCCCTGAGCCGTATGACAAGCTGAAACCACCAGTCTACAATTGGGGTCAAGCTCTAATTCTTTCAACCATTGATCATGAGATTACAAACTGTTGTCAGCGTTGGGGTCTTTTCTGATAAGTAAAGAGGATTCTAGGAAGGTTTTCTCTCCTTCAAGCTTCAGACGTACGCATCCAGCATCCAACTTCCTCCTGGACATTTCCACCCCACGGGCGGCTCGTATTAACATGTCAACATGATCCTTCCCCTCAGACCTTTCTTCCTCATTCTCGTGCTCCTCTCACACCCAGCCACTTTGGCCAGGGCAGTAATCCAGCCATAGTCCTTGTTCCACCCTTTCTTTTGCTCCTCCCACTTTCAATAAATCACCAAGCCCTGGGGATTTAGAAATTTGTCTTGAAATTTTAAAAAAAAATTACCTAAATGCACCCCCTGCCTCCCACTCTGGCCCCTCTAATGGATTCTCCCTGTTGCAGTCAGTGTGAGCTCTCTATAATGGAAACGAGACTAAGTCTCACTCCCACTTAAATGGATCCCACTTACTCAGAGAGTCAAAATTCAAACCTCTTAGCACGGTGTTCAGTTCCCTGCATGACCTGGCCCCTCTTCCCTTTTCAGCCTCATTTCCTCCACTCTTCCTACTCTTCCCTTTAAACTTTACCATCCAGCCACACAGAACTTGTACTAATTCCCCTCCAATCTGCATATCCAAATCACATTCTGATCACCACTGACAGCCTGACCACATGCTGCTCCCTTTACCAGAAGCGTTGTTCTCCATCTGAGCCAACACACACACCTACCTACCTTTTAACGATTGACCTAGTCACCTCTACTGAACTTCAGGGCCCGTATCTGAAATCACTTCATCTGGAAAAGCTTCTGGGATTTCCTCCATTCCTAGCAGAACGGGGGCCCTCCTCTGAGCTCTCGTGTCCCTGTGCATATCACTTTCAAGGCAATGATGGCAGTTTTCAGGAACTCACCTTATCTGTCGACCTCAGGACTGGGAAGGCAGAGACTGGCTCAGTGTCCTACTTTCTCCTTATCTCTTTATCCCCAGCACCTGCACAGTGCCTGGCACATAGGAGTTACTTCACCATTGCTTGCTCAATGAATGGATATATAGTATGATCTCAGATGGAAGATTCAGTGGGACATAGACTGGGAAAGTGTATCTACGTAGCATGTGTTCATTTAAGTCAATTTGATGGGCCATGGATTGGTGAAGGGCTCTCTTTAATCGAATAGGTTCCTCAAAAAAAATTAGACAAGCCTGGTCTGTACGGAAAGTAACTTCCTCACTGCATGATGGCTTGAGCCTGAGCAGAAAGGGGAACAGCATGTGGAGTACTGGCCATTCTTTCTTGCCGTATTTTCCACGGACGTAGTAGGAAACAACACTGGTCCCAGAGTGAGGAGACCACAGTCTCAGCTCCGTCCTGCCACCTGCTGTCCCTGTGTCCCAGGATGGGTTGCTTTTCCTGTCTGGTCCTCACCTGTAATATAAGGGTATGGAACCAGCTCCTATGCTGAGTGTGCTGATTTGAATTCACCCACAGCTGAATTTGCATCCCAGCTCCTCCAATTACTACTGTGCAGGCCTCTGTAAGTAATGCTGACTTCATGGGGATCGTATATAGATTAAATGTGATTACATTCCTTAAGTGGATAATGCCACTCTGCTCACAGAATAAGTGCTCAACAAATGGTTACACTGAAGCATACCAGCTCACCATAGGACTAAGTTATCAATGGGTTATATGGTAAAGCTACACAGGCATAGCTAAGATTTGGGGCTATTTAACTCTGAGTCATGCCTTTCCCTGACCCCCCCCACACACAAAAAAAAACCTTCTTGTGCACATTTGCAGCCCATTCTATCTTTGTAATGAAGCAACCCACCTGTGCGGAAAGCTGGTGAGTACTGGGAGAAGCTGAGGTAGGGCCTGAAGCAGGTGAGTACTGGGAGAAGCTGAGGTAGGGCCTGAAGCAGGTGAGTACTGGGAGAAGCTGAGGTAGGCCTGCACGTAAGACTCCCGGGCTCAGGGCACAAAACCCCTCGTGGCCTTTGGAATGTGTGTGGACTTGCTGGCTCCTTGCTGCTTGCCCTCCTAAGCTCCTAGATCGATTGTATTCCCATTATCTCAAGTAGCAGAACATGTTCCGTATAAATGGGCAACTGCCACAGCTGTAGATCCTGCACCTGCCCTTTCAACCCCCACATTCTCACCACCTGTTTCTCTGTTTGATCACCAATAAATAGTCTGGGGTTCCTGAGCTCCGGACCTTCGCAGCCTCCACATCCGCGATGGCCGCCTGGTCCCACTGTCTCTCAAACTGTCTTTTCCTCAGTCCTTTGACTCCACCGGACTTCATCACCCCCATGACCTCGCGTTGGGTCTGATCCCCCCAACACAACCAATGTACATTATGTTATGATTAAAACAGTAAATCCTTACTGCACTCAATCAAGCCACCAATTATGCTACTACCAAAATGGGATTATATGTTTCATCTTGGAATTTTAAAGGCCTTAGAACTTCAAGGTATGTTCTGTTGCATACTGCCATTTCAAGATTGGCGGAATATTGCAAAGGAAACCTTCCTGCTCTTCTGAGGTCAGTGAATGTTTCCCGGTTTCATCCTAGGTCTCCTCTGAGTCTCCGAGGTCCCAGCTGGTGGAGAAGCATGGAGATGCCTTTCCAATGGATACTCTGTCCCTAGATTCCTCCTCCAGCAGAGGAACCACGTCAAAAGTGAGAGCCCAGAGGCCTGAGTTCTAGTCCTAACTTTGCCATCAATGAGTTAAGTGATTTTGGGTGCACCTTTTAACCACCATAGGCCTCAGTTTCCTCATCTGTAACATCATAAAAAGACCCAGACCTCCAAATTCTGGAAGTCTATAATTGGTACCTGAAATTCGATGTCAAAATTAATCTCCTTTCTTGTTCCTCGGATGAGGTTGGGCGCTGAGGCCACGGTTCTAAAACTCTGCCACACATTAGAATTATCTGCCACCCAGCTCTCCTGACATCGGGATGTTGAATGCTCCCTGGGTGACCTTAATACGTGGCAACACTGGGAACCACTGCTCTTAAGGGTGAGTGAGCTCAGTAGACAAAAATGAGGCATGCTGACCTGACTCCAACACTAGTCAGCTGTGTGATCTTAAGCTATTTAATCTCTATAAACTCTCGTTTCTAAGCTCGTCTCGTAAGGTTCGGCGAGCAATAAGTAACATAATGCACGGCAGTCTCTATCCTGCTACTCAAAGTGTGGCCTGTAGACCAGCAGCATCAGCATCACCTGGCAGCTCCTTAGAACTGGAGAGTCGCAAGCCCCGGCCCACATCTAAGACTCAGAATCGGATTCTAAGATCTCCAGGTGGATAGCAGGCCCATGGAAATTTAAGCAGCACTGTCTTAGCACGCAGTAGGTATTCAATAAAATCTATCTTCTGTTAGCCTTCTCCACAGTCCTCCCCTTCACTCATTAACCATCAAGTCACACACACTATGCGCAGCAGTGGATGATGGGCCCCGAGCACAGTAAGTGGCACACAGTAGGACCTCAACAGGTGTTTGGTGATGGAATGGCATGATTCAAAAGGGAATCAAACCTGGCTCCTCTTCTCAAGGAGCTCCTGGTCCATGAGGAAAACTAAGATACGAATGCCAACATCCAGAACAGAATAACAGTCATGAGTGATGGAGACGCACCTTTATTTGCGCATGTGCTGTGTGCCAGATACTAGCTAAGCAATTCACAAGCAGCTCCCCTTTGAATCCTCCAAGCAACATTGTGAAGTACATGCCATTATTATCCACCTTTTATAAATGAGAACACTTTGGCTCAGAGGGGAGAGGCAGCGCATCTAAAACCACACTCAGCTAGTACATGGCACCAGTAAGATCTGAAGTCAGGACAGCTCCAGCCTGACCACACAGTAGTACTGGCTACAGGGAGATGAGGCAGAAGGGCTGACTTCTGGCTTACCATCTTTGACCACCGGCCCTTCAAGGGTGGCCCTGTCTCTGGGGACTGAGAAAAGAGACAAAAGGAAGCCCTGCAGGCAGAGATGCTGGGTTTCTATTCCCAGCAGAAGAGCTGGTCAGAGGGCTGCCAGCTCCTGTGGGCCACCTGTCTGACACAGTTCACCACGTCTAGCTGCCCCCTCCCAGGCCTCTCCCCTGCTGCTTCAACATTTTACTTGCACATACATTCTGCAGATTCGAGTCTTCTCAGTGACAGGCCGGAGCAACAGAAAAGAAATCTACAGTCTGAGCTTGGGGATGGGCGTGGAACCATTTTCTGGAAACTGCCAGATGTGGGACAGTCTGGAAGCCCCAAATCGGAAGTCCTGTACTCCAGGCTAAGAAAAGGCGTATGGTCACCGGGGATAAAGCACAAAACATAATTCCCCCGGGTCTCCCTCTGCACACAGACGAGTTCCCCCAAATCCGCATCTGAATCATGTTGTGGTCAGCAGACTTTCATCATTCAACACATGGTGGTGGATGGCAGGGAAGCTGGTGGAAATATTGATTTGTAGCTCAACCTTCCTGTAATTCTCCTCCCCTTCTCCCCCATCTTATCCTGCCACTTCCACGGGGGTCGGACTTTTGTTCCTGCCCCTTGGAGCAGTGGTTCTCTCTGTGGGCCCTGGAGCAGCAGCAGCAGCAGGCAGCTTGTTTGAAATGCACATTCTCAGGCTCCACCCCACACCCACTGAATCAGAGTATCTGGGGGCAGACCCAGCAGTCTGTGTTTAACCAGCCTTCCCAGGGACTCTGCTGGGTGCTCAAAGGTAAGCGCCAGGGCCTTAGAGAGCATCTCTAGTGAGTGAATGATGCTAGGGTGAAGGAAGAGGAACAAATGCTGCTGGTAGGGAGGAAGAGGCAGAAACTGAAGCAAAGAAGGGGTGAAAAGAGACTCCCAAGACTGGGTGAGGGGGTGGGTTAAGATTCGGGGTAGCAAAGATCAGTAACTCCTGCCTTGATGTGCCCTGGAGGGGAATGGCTGTGTAAGTGCCCCTACGATGGCTGGCCCCTGGGCCCAGCACTACCAAACCAGCAAAGCCTCCAGCTCTAAGGGACATGCACAATTGTACAAGGAGAATATCAGCAATGACCACAATGTGCCTAGGACCAGAGGAGTCACCATGAACGCACTGTTAAGCATAGGTCCCCAGGGACTTTTGTATGACTCTCTGGATCAGGAGGGAGCAGGGATGGACAGACGGAGGCCTAATCGAAGGTGAGTCTGAGTTCCTGTCAATGCCAGCCAAGTCAGGTCAGGGCTGCTGTGGGTTGGATTTAATTTGATTTAGAGAAAATAAGGGATCTGTCATCATCCATCTCATCAGTTCATGGACATAAACTTATACCCAGCCCAGCTGGACCTTTTAAAGAGGCACCATTACGAAGAGCATCCTCAGGCCCTCCCAGACTCTCTCGGTGACAGCACCTAACACACACAGAGCAGAGGAGCGGAAGGCGTTGTTTCCTGATACACATATTCCAGGGGAACCCAGTGGATATTTCAGGGATGGGAGCTGTAACTGTAAAGACAGTCCCAAAGCCCCACTTAAGCATCCAAATGTCAATTCTCCCACCCTTGGCCTTGACCCAGCTAGAGCTTCCACCCTCACCCTTCCACTTCCCATCCGCACCTGGCCTAGGGGTATTTGCAGAATACAGCCAGGCAGGAACAGGGGAGCTAAGGCTTTCTCTGTTCTGGGCAAGGAGAATTCTGCCTCATCCCCAGTCTGGCCTCAATATGCTTTCTCATTTTGATGTCTATCTTGACATTTGCCATCTCGAAACAAAGAGCTTTCCTTCCCCTTTCAACTCCTATGGTAGGAGTTATTTCCTCCTCTCTCTCTCATGGTTTTTATCATTCCCTACTTTTTGTCTCCGTATTTCCAACAGGTCATTTCAAACAATAGACAGTTATGTTCCTAGAGGTTAGGAATCTTGTCTAACCTCTTCGTCTCACACCCACCACAGGGCCTGACACATATCAGGCTTTCAGCACATTCTTGCAGATGGAGTGACAGACACAACTACCTGTCTGACAACTCCAGGTGGCATGTCCGCAGGCATCTCAAACTCAAGATGCTCGGCTGGAGTTCACCTGCACGTCTTCACTCACCCCAAACCTGGTTTTCTTCTTGCTCTTGGGAAATGGCACCTTCATCCTCCCCTACTTTCCAGCTGCCTCTATGGAAACCTTTGACATCTTTACCACTTTCTCTGGCCACATCCAACTCTTGACCAAGTTCTTTCTGACTGCACCTATAACATGGCCAGACTCTCTCCTTTTCTCTCCACCCCAGGTCAGTCCACCATCATGTCTCCCTTAACCTACAGCAAGAGCCTCCTAACTGTCCTCCATTTCCAATCTTGCTCCCTCCCCTCCAGGGAGCAACCAGAGTAGACTTTCTAAAAACCCAGTCCTATCACTCACATCTCTACTCAGCCACAATAAAGCGTGAAGCTCTTAGCTCAGGTTCATCAGCCACCACTCCACTCTGACACACCGGCTTTCTCCAAGGTGGACAAACTGGTTTGTTCTAGTAGGTTCTGGCTTCTATTCTTCAGTCTTGCTTTTTCACTCAGGCTGGAGTGCAGTGGTGCAATCTCCGCTCACCGCAAGCTCCACCTCTCAGGTTCAAGCAATTCTCCTGCTTCAGCCTCCTGAGAAGCTGGGATCACAGGCGCCCGCCACCACACCCAGCTAATGTTTTTTATTTTTTAGTACAGACAGGGTTTCACCATGTTGGCCAGGCTGGTCTTGAACTCCTGACCGCAAGTGATCTGCCCGCCTCGGCCTCCCAAAGTGCTGGGATTATAAAGGCGTGAGCCACTGCGCCTGGTCTTGCTTCTATTCTTCTTACAAAACTTTATTTAAAGTTTCCTTCTTAGCACTTGTCACAATTTTAATTAGATATTTATTTATGCAAGACTTGTTTAGTGCTTGTGTCCTTTCCTTAGGTGGAGCTCCTCGAGGCAGAGAAATGTCTGCTTAGTCCATCACATTTTCCCAGCATAAAACACAGTGCCTGGATGTAAAAGGTGCACAGTCAATACTTTTAAAATGAACACGTTTAGGCTGGGCGCAGTGGCTCACGCCTGTAATCCCAGCACTTCGGGAGGCCGAGGCAGGCGGATCATGAGGTTAGGAGATCGAGACCATCCTGGCTAACACGGTGAAACCCCGTCTCTATTAAAAATACAAAAAATTAGCCAGGCGTGGTGGCGGGCGCCTGTAGTACCAGCTACTTGGGAGGTGAGGCAGAAGAATGGCTTGAACCCGGGAGGCGGAGCTTGCAGTGAGCTAAGATCGCGCCACTGCACTCTAGCATGCTATGCTTATTCTTGCTCTGTTGTTAGAGTTGATGAGCCAGCAAAGGTAAGACATTCCCTCGATGCAAGGCAAGACTAGGCAATTCAATTTAATTCTTTTCAGTGCAGTTCAAGTCACTTCAATTATATTCCATTCCTTTTAATTCCACAAACCTTCACAGATACCAGAACTCTGACAGCCTTTATCCTAGGTGTGGAAACATCAGAGATGATGATGATCTGTTAATTGCCCTTGGGGGGCTACTCATTTATGCCCCCTCATCTATGGCCAATGACAACTATAGGACATATGACTGATCTGCCTACATGCATGAAATTGCAAATGGGCACCAGGTTGACATAAACAGTGTCTCACGGCCATCACTCACTCATGTAATATACTGGGGTGTTTGCCTTGACAGTTACAGTCATCTTTCTTAGTCCTCAGGGATATGTTCCAAGACTCCCAGTAGACGCCCGAATCCATGGAGAGTGAATCCATATAGACTACGGACCTTAGTATATATATTCAGTTCACAGCCTATACTGAACCCTCTATATACTATGATATTTCCTATACATGCATTCCTGTACAGTGTGAATATACTGGACAAAGGGGTGATTCACATCCCAGGTGGAGAGAGTAGGATTTCAGCACATGACTCGGAACAGTGCACAATTTACAACTTATGAATTATTTATCTGTGGGTTTTCCATTTAATATTTTTGGACCACAATTGACTGCAAGTAACAAACCATGGAAACTAAACCCACGGATTGTGCGAGGAATGGACAACAATATAGAGGCTCAAATACAGCACACCACCAGTAGCGGTGACTAATGAAGGCCAAGAATGTGGAGTCAGATGACTGGCCCTCCATTATTGATCATTTTAAGTGACAGAAATCCTCTAATCCACCTTGAAAACCTATCCTAGAACCTCATGTTTCTTTCCAATCAATAAGTTTTTTTATTCCATATCATCTTGAGTATATGAGATTTGAGCTGACTCACTTCCCAAAAGATGTGAGATGAATGGCAGGCTGAAAAACAAGACATATTAATATTATCAATGGCCTGGAAAGAGTTCATCTGCTACAAGCAGCAGAAACAGCACCTTTCAGGCACCATAACTGAGCAGATATAAATACCCAAGGATCTGTTTCTGAATTCTCTAACACGTAAGAAAATAAAAGGTACCAATGTACACAGTTTTTACCTTTTGACATGGAAGGCATACATAGTTTTCTGTAGGAACCACATTATTTTCTTCTCTGGAACTATGCACTGGTGGAAATTTATCATGGGTCCTTATAAAAGAACTTAAGAAAGGCAGGGCAGACCTTGCCCTAATCAGTTTCACAAAAGCATAAAATGCTGCTCAACCTGACCCTTCCCTCATCTACCTTCGATAAAGACAATTCTTTGAGGGACTGATAGCCTGAGATCTGACTCTCTGTCTCTGATGATCTAGCTTTACATTGGTTAAATTTCATTTAACCTATTTACTCTTATCTGGACCTCAACAGAGACCAAACAAGCTGTTTGCACTCCTTCCAACTATGCAGGCTCAGCTCTCTAAAATGCTTGTGTCCTCTTTTCCTGGCCAAACTTTTCCATCCTACTGTATTTCCTATTTTGCCCTCTGAGCATTCTACCTGGTCTCCACAGAACCACTTCCAGATCGTTCTGTATCTACAGTTACTCTAAGGATGTGGAATAACTAGGATGGCACCTGTTAGTAAAGTATCTAGTCAAGGCCAAGTAACATACAGTCGGGGGCCTCAGAACTGGACAGACTCTCTAAGGTCCTTTAGTCCAACACTCACCCTTACGCATGATCCTCTCTGATGCATTCCCAATAAAAGATCCAGTGACCTCTGCTTGCAAGATTCCAGAAAGGGAGAAATCTCTACCTAATCAGAAATTCCCTCACCCTGTGGATTATCAGAATTGTTGGAAGGTTCTTCCTTATGTTGACCCATAAACTTGTTTTTAGTAACATTAAGCCATTGCACTAGTTCTGCTTCTGCAGAATGATCTTCTGATTCCCCTAACGTTGTTTGGATCTTCTGATTCCCCCAGAGTTGTTTGGAATAGTACGTGCTTTTTTTTTTTTTTTTTTTTTGAGATGGAGTCTCTCTCTGTCACCCAGGCTGGAGTGCAGTGGCACGATCTCGGGTTCAAGCAATTTTCCTGCCTCAGCCTCCCAAGTAGCTGGGACTACAGGCACCCGCCACCATGCCTGGCTAATTTTTTCTATTTTTAGTAGAGACCGGGGTTTCACCATGTTAGCCAGGATGGTCTCGATCTCCTGACCTCATGGCCTGCCTGCCTCAGCCTCCCAAAGTGCTGGGATTACAGGCGTGAGCCACCGCACCCGGTCAGTTTGGGCTTTTTATACATGATTTCTACTCATCAGAATATTCTGCCATGCTACCTACATTTTCATATATTGTTTCTGCCCAGTCCTAGGCCTAAATATTTTATAAGTCAGTAATTTACTAATGGGAGCTGTTTGATTTGGATTCTAGGAATCTGCCTCATTCCTTAACCAACCATGAGTTGCTAAGGCTAATAAAACATTATCTTTCAGAGAAACAAAGCATACTAGATTTTTCCCCCATTACCTTAAGTATTTTTGGCAAAACAGAGAAGCATGAAAAGGTGAGACCCCTTTGCCTTCAACCAATTATGAGGGTGACCGGGCAGCCGATGAATGACAGCCTCTCCTGTCTGAAGGGCCTCTACTGCTGGACACTGCTGCACACCAGCTTCTTTCCTGGCACTAATTCTTTCTTAACAATCTTGTCTGAATGGCCTCTACTGCTGGACACTGCTGCACACCAGCTTCTTTCCTGGCACTAATTCTTTCTTAACAATCTTTAAGAGAGCTCCATGCCTAACACTGAATCTCAAAATGTGACATTGTTCCTATAAAATCAGTATTTAAACCACGTTTTGTAAATTCATACCAAAAAAGAAACCCAGGAAAAATAAGCACCCCTTTGCCCTATTTTAATAAGAGGGAAAGGGGGCTGGGCTAAAGGGAATAGCTGCCCTGTGTATGGAAAGCTATAATTTAAAGATGCACACAAGCTTTTCAAGCAGAACACTCTACACCATCGGCCCTGTGATTCGGATGATGGAATTTGCAGACTTTGTTTGCCCTCCTCTTGCTTTTCCCACCTTTGGGGCTTTTCACTGTCCCCAGAAATCCAAGCTTAGAATCATGAAAGGCAGCAAAGACCGTATCTAATAGATTCACAAGCTCCTTGCTATTAGTAGTGCAGTAAAGTGTCAATGGGGTAGATGCCTCTTTTTGCAAAACAGTTTCCAGGTTCCCTGTGTTCCATTCAGCCAGGCCCTCATTTCTCACCACAGGGCAGATAATCAAGTTGACAAAGACTGTGTTTTGTCCTTCTATGTCCATATGGACGTCATGTTCCACACCTGCACTCATGTCTGCTCGGTTCCACAAAGGGAGAATACCCACTGAGTGAATTTTAAATGTTCTTGCGCTGCTTGTGTTTTCCAAAGCACAGCATACGAGCATCTTGGTCAGGATGAGCTGGCAGGACCTCTCCTGACACCCTATTCCCTCACAGTGGACTTCCCACTGGAAACCTCCACTCTTGCGGCTTAGCTCAGTGTGTCTCTGCAAATAGGCATGTTTAAGGAAATCAGAAACGCGTAAGGCGATGCAGGTGGGGAGCAGGGGAGAGTCAAGGAGACAAAGAACAAGGCCGGGCGCGGTGGCTCAAGCCTGTAATCCCAGCACTTTGGGAGGCCGAGACGGGCGGATCACGAGGTCAGGAGATCGAGACCATCCTGGCTAACACGGTGAAACCCCGTCTCTACTAAAAAATACAAAAAAACTAGCCGGGTGAGATGGCGGGCGCCTGTAGTCCCAGCTACTCGGGAGGCTGAGGCAGGAGAATGGCGTAAACCCGGGAGGCGGAGCTTGCAGTGAGCTGAGATCCGGCCACTGCACTCCAGCCTGGGCGACAGAGCAAGACTCCGTCTCAAAAAAAAAAAAAAAAAGGAGACAAAGAACAGTAGCACCACATGCAGCTCTGCCAGCTTTTGGGCTAACAGGGTCATGAACAGATCAGGAACCTGAGACAATCAAAGGACTTCACCCCATAAAGCCAGGGTACTCTCGGGAGCTGGAAAACCCAGGAGAATTTCCACATACTCCTCAGAGTTCCTCGTGCATTGCCTTTAGTGCCCCATTAGCAGGAATGAGTCCTTCTGTAGTTTCACCAGACTGCTGAGCAGCAGAAAGAGGACAGACCAAGGAGTCCCAGTCCCACCTGTGACCTTGGGCAGTCACTGACACCTCTGAGCCTCGGTTTTCTCATCTGTTCAGTGGGGATGGTATACTTCCCCTTACCGGGCTGTGGAAAGGACAACATAATCTTACATAGAAAAAGTAATACTAAGCTAACACTGGTTGAGTGCCTATTACGCTCTAAACAATGCGCTAAGTACTTCGTATATTTAGTCTCATTGAATCCTGATGACAATCCTGCGATGCAGGAACTCTTACTATCCCCCATGCTACAGATGCAGAAACTGGGGCTCAGAGCAGTTAAGTACCCGGCCAAAGGCCAGAAAGTCAACTAGAATTGATGTGTCCATTTTCTTTCATTCATTCATTCATCATCACTTATTGTGTACCCGTTCCGTGCCAAGCAATGAGAAGCAAATCACACAGTCCCTGCCCTCATGGTACTGACAGTCTTGTTACTGCAAAGTACAAGGTGCAGAGTAAATAGAAGTCAAATCAGATTCCAACTTCTACTCAACACCCAGTAGGCCCCAGACGAAACTCTCCAGAGCAGGGGTATTGCTCCTGTGGTTTGGCCTGGTGCTCATGATTGAGATACACGCAAGGAAGAGACGGCTGGTTCTGCAGGTCCTCCAGGGACAGAAACCAGGAATGTTGGACAATACAGAAACATCATAAGCATTTTCCTTATATTTGATGCATTCCTGGACCCACAGATCGGAAAGCAACCTTGAGAAAGAACTGAATTTATTTCTCAGCTTCTGAGAAAGATCACATTTGAACTTTTTGTGAGAGAGATCCAGCTAGGGAACCTTCACCTTAAAAACCGGGCTAAACAAAGCTGTATTTATAAACAGGTGAATTTAAGGGCAGCCCCATGCCTCTAAATAGTGAACACTCCGGTGCATTTTAGGCAGGACTGATTCAATCTATTTTCTTAGCACACAGCTTTTCAGGAATGCAAAATATACTTGTACCCAGCATCTTAAGGCTTCTAAAAAGTAGACGATGCCCTTCTCTCTGTTCACTTACAAGCTCATCCTTCAAAAGCATTTGTTTGGAAGTCCCTCCTTAAATCTAACCTGAATCCAACCTGTTGTGCTTAAGGTCACTTCAGTGATCTTTCTAATACAACCCAAGAGAGAAGGACTGGAGGGAAGAATTTAAGACCCCATGAGATCAGGGGCAGACTCTTAAGTTAGCAGTATCACTTGTGGCTAAATCTTGGCATCATTTCCCGAACTTTTTCTAGCTGCTCCCAGGCACTCCAAACGTCTCTGAGAATTTTCTTCTTGGACACACTTAAAGAAGCATCTGAAATTTGTGCCATGCAGCTTAGCACTTGCTTAACCAGGATGAATCTTAGAGACCATCAAGTTTTGCCCTTGCAGGAGAGAAGAGGAAACTGAGATTCAGAGAACTACTGTGACTTCATCAAGGATACTTAGCAAATTAGTGGCAAAACCAGGAAGATAACCTAGACTCCAGAACTCAAGCCTGGTGCTCTTTTTTTTTTTTTTTCCCTTCAAATCTATGTCTCCCCCACATCTGACTCTGTTTCCCTGAGGTCCAGAGTCACGCCTTGTTCCTTTTTAGGCCTCTCACGACTCAGGCTTAGGCACATTAGTTGCCCAAAGCACACTTGGCTTGCTCTGACTTGAACAGTACAAGGAGCTATGTCTTAGTTTCAGGCAAGACCACCTTGACCATGAGACATGAGAAGGAACTCTAATGGGCCTCTGCTACGATGTAGCAGGGACTGTGTTAGCACATTGCTAGAGCCCTGGGAAGCAAAAATTCTTAGTGTCCATTGCCCAGATGAAGAAACTCACTTTCAGAGAGGTTACAGAATGTCTCTGTGGTTCCACAGCTACACAGTGGCGAGGCTGGAATTCGAAACCAGGTTTGCCTGCCTTCTTCTCCTGCATGATACTGCTTCATACACAGTCCCCAGAACCTTAACCACCAGGTGGAACGAACCAACAAGGTCATACTGAAATTGTGCATCAGTGCCCTAATGACCAAGAGAAAATACATTTCGTCCAATTCAAAGGTATAAAGATGTAAGGTAGAAGCCACCAACTGTAGACATGGAGGAGCCTCAGAGCGACAGCACGTGCTGTCCAGGTGCTCCTACTCCTCCTTTCTTCCCTCGCAGTTTCTCTCTCCCTTCCTTTAACACTTACTGAATATGCCAGCCACACAGAGGCACTCAGTGTTTGGGCCCATGACCTTCCTATTGGAAAGGCCCTTCACTTTCTGAACATGGCCTGGCACTGTCCAGACACCTTTCTGTCCTGTGTGGTCCTGGGCAGGGGCATCTCCCCTTCTCCTCCAGGACCACTCTGAATCCTAACTTGATGGCAGCTGCCTGGCGATCTCTTCATCCTCCTGACATGGCCATGTAGCTCCTCAGCTTCCATCATTCCCAAATCTCTGCAAGGTTATGGGGTTGCCTTGCTCCAGAGGGCACAAAAGTGCTTAGCTCTCTGCTCGGATTTACTCTTGGCTGGTGGAGACCTGTGACTGCTCTTCCCCTCCCTTGAACCTTCCTCATGGAGGTTTGCCAAGTCACAGGAGGCACAGTTTGCGACTGATTCCTAATGCCCCTGCTAGGTTTTAACAGCTGGTGGAAACGTCTGCTCATACTTCACCCACACTCCCCTGGCTGCGGGTTCAAGTCACTGTCGATTTGGTCATTGAGTTACACAGACGTGCAGCCCAGGTGGACCTGTACGAGCCTTCCCACATCAGCTACCTTCATCTCTCATGAGGTCACTCCCCTGGGCTTTGAGAGCCACTCCTTGAATATCATCTTGGAACGTGTAAAACAAATAAACAACAACAAGTATGAAAGGGCTCAGGACTCTGCATTTAAGAATCAAATTACACTATCTTCTGGGCAAGTCACTCCCCTTCTTGGACATGAGTTATTCCATTCATAAGACGGAAGAACAGGGGTGGATAAGGTTACAGGTCCCTTCTGCACCCAGGCGCTGCCTGGTTCTGCCGAACCACAGCTTCAGGAGGCTGGCCAAGAGGTCTTTCTGGTCCCTGGCTGACCGCTTTCATCTATTCCCTTACCTGAGGTCTGAAACACATTTTTTTTTTTTTTGGCTTCAAAATACAAAAAGAGAAAACTGAAAAATCGAAATAGTTAAAAGTTTAATTAAGCCAGGCGCAGTGGCTCACGCCTGTAATCCCAACACTTTGGGAGGCTGAGGTGGGTGGATCACGAGGTCAGGAGATCGAGACCATCCTGGCTAACACGGTGAAACCCCGTCTCTACTAAAAAAATACAAAAAACTAGCTGGGCAAGGTGGCGGGCGCCTGCAGTCCCAGCTACTCGGGAGGCTGAGGCAGGAGAATGGCATGAACCCAGGAGGCGGAGCTTGCAGTGAGCTGAGATCCAGCCACTGCACTCCAGCCTGGGCGACAGAGTGAGACTCCGTCTCAAAAAAAAAAAAAAAAAAAAAAAAAAAGTTTAATTAAATGTCTACATAATGGAAAGTTATGTAAACATCATTAATTGTTAAGTTTGATGTTCATAGAAATTGTATTACACTTAAAAACAATTTGTTCCTTAGAATTACTCACTTTGAAAGGGATTTCAAACATGTCCAGCGATTGCTAAGGCCTCATAGCTATGAGTTAGTCACAGTCAACCACTTCCACAAGCAAAATCATTAAAACCTCTTTTAAACATACTACAGCAAATAATAATAATAATTAACATGAAATGTGGGTGACTTTCAGTATGTTTGATAAAATGTTGGGTGTTCAGGGTCTTCGAAAGTCTTAGGATTACTCTACAATCAGAGTATACAATATAAACTCATATTTACAAATCACTTGCTCTGTGCCAGGCTCTTCTGAGCCTTTCCCATGCATTAACTCACTTAATTGGTAAGACAACTCTTGAGGTAGACACAATTACCATTCCCATACTACAGGTGAGGAACCTGACTAAGAGCAAGTAAGTGGCACAGCTAGAATGGAAAACTAATGAAGCCAGGGCTCATGCTCTTAGCCACCTTACCGTATACAAAGCTTGCCATCCTGGGTGTTTCCCGAGGAGAAAACAAGTGCTGGCAGGTGGAGAAGGGAGGGAGGTGCATCTCCCTAACAAGGGGGCACTTGACACCGCATTAAATAGAACCCATTCCTTGCTCAGCTCTACTGCTACTAGCTACCTCCTCTGTGGTTCTCTTCTGCCCACAGAGGTCTCCTCTGTAGCTGACTCTCAGCCTCGCCTAATGCTATTAATAATAATAAAGAGCTGATGTTATTGACAGCTCCTTCAGCATTTTATACAGGACTTAATATCATTCAATCCCCATGACCTCCATTTCATAAACAAGGGAATTGAGGGTTTAGAGATCTGAAACAATCTGCCCACAGTCACATAGCTCTCAGAAATAGTGGAAGCCAGGCTTCACACTCCAGTCTTATTCTAAAGCCCAAACTCTCTTTTTTAGTTTTTTTGTTTGTTTGTTTTATTTTGTTTTTGAGACGGAGTCTCACTCTGTCGCCCAGGCTGGAGTCCAGTGGCGCTATCACAGCTCACTGCAAGCTCTGCCTCCCGGGTTCATGCCATTCTCCTGCCTCAGCCTCCCGGGTAGCTGGGACTACAGGTGCCCACCACCACACCTGGCTAGTTTTTTGTATTTTTTAGGTAGAGATGGGGTTTCACCGTGTTAGCCAGGATGGTCTCGATCTCCTGACCTTGTGATCTGCCCGTCTCGGCCTCTGAAAGTGCTGGGATTACAGGCTTGAGCCACCGCACCCGGCCCATTTTTTGTATTTTTAGTAGAGATGGTGTTTCACCATGCTGGCCAGGCTGGTCTCAAACTTCTGACCTCGTGATCCACCCACCTCGGCCTCCCAAAGTGCTGAGATTACAGGTGCGAGCCACCATGCCCGGCCCCAAATTCTCTTTTAATTATAAAGATATACATACTGTTTAAACAATTCAACAAGTATATTGAATAACACAGTGAAGCCTTCCCTTTACCACAATCAACCTACTGTTCTCTCCCTATCTGAGGTTCTCTTCCTACGTTCCACTGTCCCAGACTTCAGCAAAGTATCTATGTATCTATCTAGGCATCTGTCCATCTTTCCATTCCTTTCTCACTTATATATTCTGGTGGTTTCTCTCTCCATGTGGCAACTCTACACCCAGGATCAAAATGGCATCAAAGGGGAGCTTGGAACAGTGACAACCCCTGCCTGAGATGTCTCCATTCCAGGGGCAAGGCTGCCTGGTGCCTGATATCCATGAGATTAGGAAAATCTATCCACCCCTTCTATTCCCGAACGCTTGGCAGGGTTTCTGTGGCTAACATGCCAGTTTTATCGATTCCTGCACAGTCTCATGTGCTGAAGTGCCACACTACGTTCTCAGCCTGGGAGGTTTCTGGGCTCAGCTGGCTCAGATCCCATGTGTGGGGAGCATTAAGAAAAATAGGTCACCTGTATAAGACTAGTGGCAAAAATCTGACTCAGTGCTACTTCTCTGTCCTTTACTTAAAGGAGAAGCATAATTAAAATGATCCAGAAAAGAGAACCAAGCAGTAGATTGAGTTGCTTGGAGAAAGGACCATGCTACACTGATTTTTACATGCCCAATGCCAGCAGTGCATCGGGTACACAACAGGTTCTCAATAAATTGTTAAATGGGGAACTTGATAGAATAAAAAACAAGGTCTTTTCCCAGTGCTGCATGCAAAAGAGCTCAGTTACAGTGAATTCTTATTTGCGAAGATAAGAGATTTTTACTCATCTGATGGCTGTTTCCTCCTGTTTTCTTTGTCACAGTTCAGGGGCAAAGAAAAGCTTCTCTCTCTCTGAAATGGTGGTAGAAACCCTTAGGGCTTAGGTAACACATCTCAAGGCTCCCTCTCTCACATGTTTTGAGAATAGAAATATTTAACCATAGGGAGTGACTTCCTGGCTGAGAGATGGTCAGAGTAACAGAGAGCCTAGGAGCGAAGGCAGTGAAGTCTGTGAGCCGAGGGCTCTGGTTCTGGTGTCTGCTTCTTTGCTGTGTGATCTTGGGCAAGTTTCCTAAATTTTCTGCTTCTCAGTTTTGTCATCCATAAAACAGTAATAATAGTACCTGCCTCAAACAGTGTGTGGAAGAGGCTTAAACAAGCTAATATAAGTCAAATCTTGAGCACAATCCCTGGTGTAGCTATACATATGCTTGTGTATATATCAGAAGCTCAAAATTATACCATTAGTATTAATAACATACTCTGGACCCTCATTATAATGCTATTCTCAATATCCCGACACTTGATTTCTATTGACAACTCCTAGGCTCAACTGTTCCTCCTACCTCAGCCTCCCGAGTAGCTGGGAATACAGCCACCACGCCTGGCTAATTTTTAATTTTTTTTGTAGAGACAGGGTCTTGCTGTGTTGCCCAGGTTGGTCTCAAACTCTTGGCCTCAAGAAATCCTCCCACCTGGGCCTCCCCAAGTGCTAGGATTTACAGGCATGAGGCACCACACCCAGCTCCCTTCCTTTGCTCTCCTAACTCCATCTCAGCACCTGCCCCTGAGGACCAATGCAACAGGGCACTCAGTACATCTGTGAACCTCCTATCAGTCCCATGGTGGACTAATCCGGGGACAATGGTCACCATCCCCTCTGGTGCATTCTTTGTCCCCATCAGCCTGGAAAGCTCCAGGGGCTGGCAGCTGGCATAGAGTAGGAGGCTGCACTCCCTGACCTTTCTATGGTGCACACAGTCCTGTACCCATCCTGTCCTCAGAACTGCCAGGGCCATGACCAACCTGCCAAGGGCATGGGAATCTGTGTGTGAACCAGCTCAAGGAGGTGGAGCAAGAGGAATGTAGGGGAAGCTGCTGCCCCAGTAGGTTTAGAGGGAGGGTGGGGTGGGGGCGCGGCAGGGCCAGGCAGGTGAGGATGTGTGGGTGAGGGTGTGTGAGTGCCTGTCTGGCTCTCCTGGGTGGGGCTGGATGTTTGGGCACAGGCAGCGGCTGTCACATGGCCTGGCTACAGGTTTCGGACAGAAGCCAGGTAGGTGGGCTGTGTCAGGCACAGCTATAAACTGTGCCAAGGAAGCGGCCAGAGCAGGGGCCCAGGGAAACTTCTACCTTGGCGGAAGATACTGGGGAGACAGGATGAATTGGGGAGGTCTTCCAAGGTCCATGGTGCTTCATGGAGCCAGAGCCCAGGGCAGGGAGGGCTATAACCTTGGCTTGCCTGATTGGCTGAGCACAGACAGATAGAAGGGGGTGTGGGCAGCCTGCTAGGTGAGGGGGGAATGGGTGGCCAGGTTACTGAGACCCCCAAGACCAGGACCCACTGTCAGGCCTGTGGCTTCCAAACGCCAGTGTGAAGTGTTCCCCTTTGGGCACTGAGGCCATCAGCTTCAGCTTCACACCCTTTTCCAGACAAAGTCCCTCAGGTCACCTCAAAAGTCACTTCTGGCCTTCCGCAGAGGGGAAAGGAGAGGGGTGCCTGTGGGCAAGTGGCCCTCAGCGCTGGTGGAGGGCGCAGCACAGAGACTGCCTGCATGTGGGAGGCCCGCAGCAGACCTTGCCCAGATGTCAGCCCTTGTTTGAGGCAAACTGTAAAATTATTACAATTCAGGCCAGGCGCAGTGGCCCATGCCTGTAATCCCAGCACTTTGGGAGGCCAGGGCAAGAGGATCGTTTGAGCCTGCAGTGAGCTATGACTACACCACTGCACTTCAACCTGGTCAACAGAGGAAGACCCTGTATGTAAAATAGGCTGGGCGTGGTGGCTCATGCCTGCAATCCCAGCACTTTGGGAGGTCAAGGCAGGTGGATCACCTGAGGTCAGGAGTTCGAGACCAGCATGACCAATGTGGTAAAACCTCTTCTCTACCAAAAACATAAAAATTAGACAGTCGTGGTGCCCCATGCCTGTAATGCCAGCTACTCAGGAGGCTGAGGCAGGAGAAATCACTTGAACCCAGGAGGCAGAGGTTGTGGTGAGCCGAGGTCATGCCACTGCACTCCAGCCTGGGCGACAGAGTGAGACTCTACCTCGAAAAGATAAATAATATGGGAAAGCTATGTTCTTAACATTTTTCAAATGATAATTCATACTAAAAATAGTTATCAATACTAATGCACAAAGCATTTCATAAGTTTAGACTATTAATAAAAAGACATGAAAACTGAAGTATTTGTAATCACGCTTAATATTGGAAGTTCCTACACCTGCAATGTAGCAACTAATTATACAAAAATTTAATAAATGACAAAATAAAATTTTACAAACAGATTTGTAATAATCAGAAAGAAATCTGAATTGGTAACATAATTCAAATAATTTGTTATGGTCGTATGCTAAATGCTAATTCATATAAAACATTAAAAGATTATCTTAATTATGACATCTTAATTTTTAATAGTTTTAAATATTATAAATATAAATAAGGGGTTTCTAAATTTAAAAGAAGAATGACTAAATTTTTCAGAATTATTTTGTATTTCTTGTCATACAATATAAAAATACCATTCCGTTTCCCTTTAGAGTAGGAACCCTCCCTTATTATCTCACTGAAAGGAGAATGCTGGACAGTGCTAGTAAGATGACAGTCTAAGGACTTCAGAACTGAAGGAATTGTTTCGTGATAATGCATGGCACTTCCCTAACTCAACTGGAAAAGGAGACAAAAACCTAGTGTTTCCAACCCTCAGGCTAGCAAGAAAACACAGCCCAGGTAAGCTCGTCTCTTCTCCAATGGAGCTGGAGTCTACCCAACAAGAGGCGACCATTCTGCCATGACCTTAGAATTGTTCAGAAGTTTGCTAACAATAAGCAGCCAACATAGACACATTCTCCATTAAATCTAAAATTCCCTTTTCCCCCAGAGGCACTAGGGTGTTTGAGGGGCATGTAGCAAAAGGGATCCCAACCACACCACGCAAACTAGCCAGGAAACCTTTTTGTCCTCACAGATCTGAGAGTCCCTGAGAACCCAGAGACAACACGGAGGTAGCAGGACACCAACAGGAGAGTCCCAGCATCAGTTCCTGGCCATAGAAGCCCTTCTGAACAGCAGGCAGAACAGAATCCACTACAGCAATCAGCCTGCCAGAGAAGCCTCTGCCCCTGTGGCCTGAGGTTCCACTTTCCCAAGGTGACACCATGGGCAGGTGGGCTGAAGCAGCAGCAAGGTCAAATCAACTGGCCCAGCCACGATGCCTCTTTGACCATACAAGTGATACCGGTCTAAGCCTCGCCTCTTCCACAGGGAAAACCAGGTGACCCAAAGGGTGCCCAGAAGCAGGGAATGTGCCACAGCAGCCACCCTCCTGGAAGGTTCCCTTTCTTCCCTTTGGTGAACTCCCTCCAACACACACCTTGCCAGGAAAGCACCCTTTGTCTGACATGGGGGATCCCACCACACCGAAACCCAGCCAAAGCAGCCTTTTGTCCCTTAAGGGTTATCACAACAAAAAACAAAAAAATACACAAATAGTCGCCCCCTAAATTCTGTTAAGAATGAGACAATGCTGGCACTCACACCTGGCTCAGACACCAGCAGAAGGGCACCCTCCACAGACCGCAGGAGAAGGGGAACGACTCCTCCTTGCCCTGGCTGCACCTCCACCACTGTCATTGAGGCCTGTGGTACAGAACCGGCAGCTTCTTACCCACCCCAGGCCGGGCTGGGCCCCAAAGTTCTCCTACTCCCCTTTCCTGGCCCCTAGACTTGCTGCTGTTGCCACCATTAGCGCTGATGCCAACGGAATCAGCTCTGCTGTCACCCTCTATGCACCCGTCCACCCTCCAAGGTTCCTACCACCTGGCCTCCATGGGTATCCTCCTACTGCTCCTGTTGAGCTGCAGTCTCCATCACCGTCACCGCCACAACCACAGATGAATTGCAGAGCTGTGCCATCTTCAGGCTCCAACCTCCAGCTCACCACAGGAGACTCCTCCTTCACCAGCCTGGCTTGGAGCAGCTGGGCAGGCAAAGCCAGAAAAACCTACAACAGGATGCAGAAAGTGGCAGTGTCAGAGCCTCACGTTGTCACGCTGGCCACTCGGTGGCAGGGGCCAGTTTCAGCGAAGGCACTCACACCCACCCTCCAAAGTCCAGCCTCTCCTCCTGGACCAAGCTGGCCGCCTGACCTGGGGTGGGGACTGGAGACACCACAGTGCCCGGGGCTCCTTGGGGAGCAAAAATAGCGGAAACTCAGACCCAGCCAGTCCTCCCCACCAAAGTACCAGTTCCCATTCCTGACTCCTCCATCCACAGGGCCCTGAGACCCCCTGGTGCCTACTACTCCATGACTGGGGCTCCCAGATGGTCTCCACAACACGGAGCAAGAGGGCAAGGGTCGGGGAATCACGGTGGGTGCATGGGCCCTGCGGTGCTCAGGGGATTACCGCGAAAACTCTGTGTGCCCTCTGCGCTCCAACACGAGCAGAAGTTCACCCTCTAGAGCCTTGAGTCCGGGAAGAGGAGAACGGCCCGGGCCCTTCCTCAGAGGCCACCACTGTCGCGGCCACCTCCACAGAGGTGGAGGCTGGCAGCAGCAGAGCAGCCCCCCTGATAGTACCCCTAACCTGCCCCGCCCAACAAGCGTAGCCCCCAGATTGTGCCCACAACACACCCAGAGACTGCTACAAGCAGCGTAACCCTGAGAGCACCCCCAAACCACTCCTCTAAACCCGGCAGTGTAACACTTGATAGTGTCCACAACCCATCCCTGCCACCGGCGTTGCAGCACCAAATAGAGCCCCACCAAACCCGCCCCATGCCCTGACCACAAGCAACACAGTCCCAGATAGCACCCCAACCTGCTCCTGTCTCGGGCAGTCAACGCCCGGGTTAGTGCACGCAACCAACCCCTCACCCCACTTTCCCCTTTCCCCCAGGAGCAGTGCAGCATTTGACAGTTCCCCTAAAGCACCCCCAACTGCCTGCCAGTCGGCATGGCTGCTGGCATTGTAGCCCAGGATAGCTCACCCAACCCGCCCCCTGCATCAGCCAGTGCAGCAGCTAATAATGCCCCTAAGCCGTGCCCCGAGCCGCTGGCAGTGGACACAACCTGCCTCCGACCCCCCCACCTCAGGCAATGTAGACCCTAAGCACAGCCAACCTGCCCCACCGCCAGCCTGATGCAACGCCTGATAGCGCCACCCACCAGCCCCCCACAGCAGGCAGTGCAGCCCCAAAAGCACACCAAACCTGCTCCCCACCACCCCACAAGCGGGCAGTGCAGCCGCAAAGAGCGCACCCACCCTGCGCCTTCCTACCACTCTAACAGGGTTGCTGTCTCCGTCGCCACCACCAACCGCAGCCAGGCGAGCCGCAGTGGCCAAGGCTTCAGCCGCCAGCATCGGGCACGGGCCCCACCTTCTCCTAAACCTCTAGCTGATCAACAGCAGCTCCTGCTGCCAGCCACCCTCCTACTGCTCCGGCCCCTCACTATGGCTCTGGACCCCCTCCGGAAGCTCACGCGGCGCTCCTACCCGTCAAGCCGCCATCAAACTGCTCTGCCCTGCTCCTACCCGTCAAGCCGCCATCAAACTGCTCTGCCCCACTCCTACCCCTCAGGCCGCCATCAAACCGCTCCGGCCCCCTCCTCCTGCTCCGGCCGCCATCTTACTGCTCTGGCCCCCTCCTACCGCTCAGGCCGCACTAACACTCTGGCCGCCCTCCTAACGCTCCAGCCACGGTGCCATCTCTGTTGCCACCACCATCCCGAGCAAGACGAGCGGCGGTGTTGCAGACTCCAGCCTCCAGCTCCCCCTCCTCCTGGTCCTCTAAGCCGGGAACACAGGGCTGGGCGGGAGATCCAGGAGAGCCTAAACTGGCGGGAGGCCCCCTGAGCATGCGCAGGGAGTTATGCGCGGGCTTCCGGACTACGTGTTCTGATTGGGTGAGAGAAACCTCTAGGTCTTCTCTCATTGGACTTTTTTTTTTTTTTTTATTTGAGATGGAGTCTCGCTCTGTCGCCCCAGTGGCGGGATCTCGGCTCACTGAAAGCTCCGCTTCCCAGGTTCACGCCATTCTCCCACCTCAGCCTCCGGAGTAGCTGGGACTACAGGCGCCGCCACCACGCCCGGTTAATTTCTCTTTTTTGTATTTTTAGTAGAGACGGGGTTTCACCGTATTAGCCAGGATGGTCTTGATCTCCTGACTCCGTGATCCGCCCGCCTCGGCCTCCCAAAGTGCTGGGATTACAGGCTTGAGCCACCGCGCTGGGCTGGACTTTATTTTCATACTCTGTTGGTTGTCCTAAGACTTGCTCTATCCAATCAGAACATGATAATAAAGTGCAATCCCAGTAGGCCTCCGGGCTTTCTCTTATCCAATCCTGGAATGTGTAGTCCAGAAACCTCATATGCATAACCTCAGAATATAAATGGTGCTGGAGAGGAGTCAGGCCATTCCAGGCTCTGCTGTGTCTGCTCATCGAGCTGCTTCATGCCCAGCTTAGAGGACCAGGACGAGGGCTATCCCCTGCCACGTGCTGGAGACTGTAGTCTGCGGCACCGTGGCTCGCCTTGCTGTGGTTGGTGGCCACCGAGACTGCAGTGTGGCTGGAGCGGTAGGAAGGGGAAAATAGTTTTCGGATAGATGGAGGGGTAGAGGGAAGCAGGAGAAGGCATTGCCTAAAGATGGTGAGGAAAAGATGGTGGGAAAAAAATTGGGGGGTAGATGGAGGGGCAAAAACAAGGTGGTGATGGAGGGGTAGAGGGAAGCAGGAGAAGGCATTGCTTAAAGATGGTGAGGAAAAGATGGGGGGAAAAAAATTGGGGGGTAGATGGAGGGGGAAAAACAAGGTGGTGACAGGAGGGAGAGAGGTTTCACGGAAAGAGTGGGGAAAAAGTTTTGGGGTAGATGGAAGGGGGAAACAAAGGGTGGCGATGAGGGAACAGGGGTGAGCAGGAGAAAGAGAAGGTTTGCAAAAATAAGGTTGGGAGAAAAGAAAGGGAAAAAAGACGGTTGGTAAAAATATTTTGAGTAGATGGAGGGGGGAAAAGGTTGACAAGTGGGAAGAGAAAAGAGGGTGCAGAGAGGGAGGGAGAGAAGGTTCTGTGAAAAGAAAGAGGAGAGAAGCTTTTAGGTAGATGGAGGGGGAAGAGAATGGCCAGCAGGAGAAGGATAAAGAGGGTGGCGAGCGGGAAGGAGAAAAGGTTTTGCAAGAAGACAATGGGCAGAAAAGAAAATGCAGAAAGAAAAGATAGTGGGTAAGAAGTGTTTAGGTAGATAGAAGAGGAAAAGAGGGTGGCAAATGAGAGGAGAATAGAGAGGGTGGCCAGAGGGAGTGGGGAAAGAGGGTTGGGAAAAAGGCGATGGGGAAAATAGTTTGGGGTAGATGGAGGACAAAAAGAGGGTGGCAAGCAGGGTAGAGGAAAGAAGAGGGCGAGCGGGAAGCAGGGAAGGCTTTGTGAAAAGACAGCGGGCAAAAATTGGGGAGGTAGATGGGTAAAAGAGGGTGGTGAGCAGGAGTAGGGAGGAGACTTTGTGAAAAGACTGCGGGGAAATGTTTTTGGGTAGATGGAGAAGGGAAAGAGGGTGACAAGGAGGAAGGGAAAAAAAGACAATGGGGAAACAGTTTTTGGGTAGATGGAGGGGGAAAGAGGGTGGCGAACAGCAGGAGTGGGGAGAAGGCTTTGGGAAAAGATGGGGGAAATGTTTTTGGGAAGGTGGAGGAGCAAAAGAGGGTGATGAGAGCAGGAGGGGGGAAAAAGTGGCCAGGGAGAGGGAGAAAAGACGGTGGGGAGAAGTTTTTGGGTAGATGGGTCAGGAAAACGGTAGTGAGCGGGTGAGTATAGAAGGCTTTGCAAAAAGACAATGGGGAAAAAATGGTGGGGAAAAAGTTTTGGGGTAGATGGAGGAAGAAAAAGGTGGTGACAAGAGAGAGGGAGGGAGCCAAAGGCAGTCGGGAAAAAAATTCCTCCTGTACTGATTTTTTAATACTCTTTCACTTTGGTCAGAAAAAATAGTTGATATGATTTCAGATTTTGTTTTGCTTTTGTTTTGTTTTGTTTTGTTTTGTTTCGTTTTTTAGATGGAGTCTTGCTCTGTTGCCCAGGCTGGAGTGCAGTGGTGTGATCTCGGCTCACTGCAACCTCCACCTCCCGGGTTCAAGCCATTCTTTTGCCTCAGCCTCCTGAGTAGCTGGGATTACAGGCATACACCATGATGCCCTGCTAATTTTGCATTTTTAGTGGAAATGGGGTTTCTCCATGTTGGTCAGGCTGGTCCTGACCTCTGTTGATTCTCCCACCTCTGCCTTCCAAAGTGCTGGGATTACAGGTGTAAGCCACCGCACCTGGCAAGGATGTTGAATTGTATTGAATGTTTTTTCTGCATCTATTGAGATGATCATATGATTTTTGTTTTAAATTCTGTTTATGTGGTAAATCATATTTATTGATTCGCATATGGTAAGTAGTCCTTGCATCCCAGGAATAAAACCTATGTAATCATGATGAATTATATTTTTGATATGCTGATGGATTTGGTTTGCTAGCATTTCGTTGAGGATATTTGCATCTATGTTCATCAGATATTGGCCTGTAGTTTTTGTTGTTGCTGTTGTTTCCTTGCTAGATTTTAGTGTCAGGATGATACTGGTTTTGTAGAAGGAGTTAGAGAGGAATCCCTTCTCCTCAATGTTTTAGAATAGTTGCTGTAAGATTGATACCATCTATTTTTTTTTGTATGTTTGGTAAAATTCAGCTGTGAATTCATCTAGTCCTAGGCTTCTGCTTGATAAACATTTGTATTACAAATTCAATTTCATAATTAACTACCGATCTGTTCAGATATTTTTTAATTTATAGAGAAAAATTATTTGGTTTATAGTTGTGCAGGCAGTAGAAGCATGGGACCAGCACCTGCTCAGCTTTGGATGAGACCTCAGAAAGCATCCAATCACGGAGGAAGGCAAAGGGAAGGCCACTGTATCATATATCAGGAGAGAAATCAAGAGCCAAAAGGGGAACATGGCAGGTTGTTTTAAACAACCAGCTTTCATGTGAAACAACAGAGCAAGGACTCGCTCATCACCAAGGGGATGGAGCTAAGCAACTTATGAAGGATCCAACCCCATGATTCGACACCTTCCACTAGGCCCACCACCAACATTTGAGATCACATTCAACAAGAGATTTGGAGGGTAAACACGTCCAAACAATGTCATTTCACCCCATGACCCCCAAATCTCATGTTCTTCCCATATTGCAAAATATAATTACCCTCCCCCAATAGTCCCCAAAAATCTCAAGTTGTTTCAGCATCAACTCAGAAGTCTGAAATCTCATCTGAGCTTCAAGTTAGGTTCCTCCACCTGTGAGCCTATAAGATCAAAACCAAGTTATTTGCTTCCAGTATTCAATGCAGTACAGGTGTTGGGTAAATATTCCCATTCCCAAATGGAGAAGTTGGGCAAAAGAAAGGGGTAACAGGTCTCAGGCAAATCTGAAACCCAGTAGGGCAGACATTAAACCTTAAAGCTCCAAAATAATTGTTGACTTCATGTCCCACATCCAGGGCACACTTGTGCAAGGGGTGGGTTCCCAAGACCTTACGCAGCTCTGCCTCTGGCTTTGCAGTGTACAGTCACCATGGCTGCTCTCTTGGGTCAGAGTTGAGTGCCTGTGGTATTTCTAGGCTCAGGATGGAAGCTTCCCATAGCTCTACCATTCAGGGATCTCGAGCTGGCAGCCCCGTTCCCACAGCTCCAGTAGGTAGTGCCCCAGTGGGGACTCTGTGGAGGCTTCAATCCCACATTTCCTGTTGGCACTGCCCTAGTGGACTTTTGGTTTCTTTCTGATTCAGTCTTGGAAGTTTGTGTGTTTCCAGAATTTATCCATTTTCTCTAGGTTTTCTAGTTTATGCACACACAGATATTC
Organism: Chlorocebus sabaeus; assembly: GCF_047675955.1. Taxonomy (NCBI): domain Eukaryota; kingdom Metazoa; phylum Chordata; class Mammalia; order Primates; family Cercopithecidae; genus Chlorocebus; species Chlorocebus sabaeus. The sequence continues at coordinate 1,106,631 of NC_132926.1, read as the reverse complement.
ATAGCAGTCTCTGGGGATCATTTTTTATGTTGGTGTTATCCTTTGTAATGTCTCATTTGTCGTTTTTGATTGTGCTTATTTGAATCTTCTTTTTTCTTGCATAATCTAACTAGCAATCTATCAATTTTATGTATCCTTGCAAAGAACTGACTTTTTAATTTTGCTGATTCCTTGTACGGTTTTTTTGGTCTCAATTTCATTAACTTCTTCTCTAACATTTGTTACTTCCTTTCTTCTAGATTTGGGTTTGGTTTGTTGTTTTCTAGTGTGTTTGGCTATTTTAGCTTGTTAATTTGAGATCTTTCTGTCTTTTTTATGTAGGCATTTAGTGTTATAAAACTCTCCACTTAACATTGTTTTTGCTGTATCCCAGACATTTTGGTATGTTGTGTTTCTATTTTCATTTGTTTCAGGAATTTTTTTAAAATTTCTGCCTTAATTCTGTTATTTACACAAAAGTCATTCAGGAGCAGATTGTTTAGTTTCCATGTACCTCTGTGGTTCTGAGAGTTCTTGATAAGGACTTCTAATTTTATTCCACAATGGTCTGAAAAGATAATATAGTTGTGATTTTAAAACATTTATTGAGGCTTATTTTATGACTGAGCATGTGGTCAGTTTTAGAGAATGTTCCATGTGCAAAAGAGAAAAATGTATATTTTATGGTTTCTGGGTGGAGTATTCTGTAGATGTCTATTAGGTCTGTTTGGTCAAGAGCCCAATTTGAGTCCACAGTTTCATTGTTAGTTTTCTGCCTAATAATCTGCCCAACTAATAATCTGCTTAATGCTGTCAGTGGGGTGTTGAAGTCCTCCACTGTTAGTGTACAGCTGTGTATCTCTTTTTCTTAGGTCTAGTAATACTTATTTTAAAAATCTGGGTGTTCCAATGTTAGCTGCATATATATTTAAGACAGTTAAGTCTTCTTGTTGAATTGAACGTTTATCATTATATAATGCCCTTCTTTGTATTCTTATTTTTACTGTTGTTGGTTTAATGTCTGCTTTATCTGATACAAGAATAGCCATACCTCTTTTTTGTTTTTCATTTATGTGATGAATCTTTTTCCATCCATTTACTTTGAGCCTATTGGTGTCATTACACATGAGATGGGTCTCAAAGGCAGCAGAAATGTCTTGTTTTTTTAATGCAATTTGCCACTCTGTGTCTTTTAAGTGGAGCATTTTGGCCATTTGCATTCAAGCTTAATATTGATATGTTAGGTTTTCTTCCTTTTATAGCCTTGTTGCATTGTAGTCTCAATTATTTAATTACTTTATAGGTTCTGTACCTTTTGTATTCATGTATGTTTTTATGGTAGCAAGTATCATTCTTTTATTTTCACTAGTGGAACTCCTTTAAACATTTCTTTTAGAGTCAGTCTGGTGGTAATGACTTCCCTTAGCATTTTCTTGTCTGGAAATACTTTATTTTCCTTTGTTTATGAAGCTCAGTCTGGCAGGTTATGAAATTCTTGCACGGCTGGGTGCATTGGCTCATGCCTGTAATCCTAGCACTTTGGGAGGCCGAGGCAGGCAAATCACTTGAGGTCAGGAGTTCGAAACCAGCCTGGCCAACATGGAGAAACTCCATCTCTATTAAAAATACAAAATTTGCCAGGCCTGGTGGCAGGCGCCTGTAATCCCAGGCTGAGGCAGGAGAATTGCTTGAACCAGGAAGTGGAGGTTGCAGTGAGCTGAGATCATGCCACTGCACTCCAGCCTGGGTGACAAAGTGAAGGGGTGGCCTGCCCCTCCACACCTGTGGGCGTTTCTCGTTAGGTGGAATGAGAGACTTGAGAAAAGAAATGAGACACAGAGACAAAGTATAGAGAAAGAAAAAGTGGGCCCAGGGGACTGGTGCTCAGCATACAGAGGACCCACGCCGCACTGGTCTCTGAGTTCCCTTAGTATTTATTGATAATTATCTTTACCATCTTAGAAAAAGGGAAGTGACAGGATAATAGGATCATCGTAGGGAGAAGGTCAGCAGTAAGACATATGAATAAAGATCTCTGTGACACAAGTTTAAGGAAAAGTGCTATGCCTTGATATGCATATGCAAACATCTTCATAAACCTTTTTAGTGCATAAAGAGCAGCACTGTGCTAGCAAGTCCCACCTTTTGCCCTAAGGTGGTTTTCTCCTTTCTCAGTAAACAACATACAATCAGGTTTTACACCAAGATGTTCCCTTGCCCAGGGACGGGCAGGAGACTGATGCTTTTCTCTCTATCTCAACTGCCAAGAGGCTTCTTTCCTCTTACACTAGTCCTCCTCAGCACAGACCCTTCACGGGTGTCAGGCTGGGGGACAATCAGGTCTTTCCCTTCCCACGAGGCCATATTTCAGACTATCACATGGGCAGAAACCTTGGACAATACCTAGCTTTCCTAGGCAGAGGTCCCTGCGACCTTTGGCTGTGTACGTGTCCCTGGGTACTTGAGATTAAGAGAATGGTGATGACTTTTAACCAGCATACTGCCTTCAGGCCCTTGTTTAACAAAGCACATCCTGCACAGCCCAAAATCCATTAAACCTTGAGTCACCACAGCACATGTCTCTTGCAAGGACAAGGTTGGGGGTAGGGTCACAGATTAACAGCATCTCAAATACAGAACAAAATGGAGTCTTTTATGTCTACTTCTTTCTATATAGACACAGTTACAGGCTGAGCTCTCTGTCTTTTCCCCACAACAAATTGAGACTGTCTCAAAAAAAAAAAAAAAAAGAAATTATTGGATGGCATTGTTTTTTTCTTTAAGAAGGCTAAAGCTAGGCCCCAATCTTTTCTAGGTTGCAGGGGTTCTGCTGAGAAATCTATTGTTAATCTAATTTACTTTATAGGTAATTTGGCCCTTTATTTGAGCTGCCTTTAATATATTTTCTTTTGCATTGACCAAGGCTATTCTAATGACTGTATGCCTTAGGAATGGGCATCTTGTTTACTATCCCACAGGTGTTCTCTGAATTTCTTATATCTGAATGTCAACCTTTCTAGCAAGACTAGAGAACTTTTCCTAAATTATTTCCTTAAATATACTTTCCCAGTTGGTTACTTTTTATTCTTCTGTTGTAGGAATGCCAATAAGTTGTAAGTTGGGTGACTTTACATAATCCCATATTTCTTAAGGGCTTTGTTTTTCAGTTCTTTTTTCTTTTATTTTTGTCTGACTGGGTTACTTTGAAAGACCAGTTTTCAAACTCTAAAATTATTTCTTCTGCTTGGTCTAGTTTATTGTTAAAGATTCCAACTGTGGTTTGAAATTCTGTTAGTGAATTTTGTAATTCCAGAAGCTCTATTTGTTTTTTTCTTAATATAGCTATTTATTTTTCCATATTTCCAATTGTATTTAATGACTGTTTCGCACATAAAATTAATGTATACGTGATTAGTGCTTTAAAGGAACTAAGCACCCACCAGACTCAAGAAAAAATGATGCCCTATGATACATCTGAAAAAAATGTAATCTTTTTATTAATTACACTTATGCAAATTAAAATAGTATGTATTTTTGTCTAGCAAAATAAAATATAAGTGTCAGTTTTGATGAAGGGAAAGCATAATGGACATTAATTTGCTGATTGGTACTGAAAATATAAATTGATTCAACATTTTGTAGGGACGTTAGTCAATATGTGTGAAAATTCACTAATATCTTTTTATACAGTAATTAAAGTGGTAGGACTTTTTGAAAAGAAAACATGTCTCAATGTGCCCAAATTATGTTTCTGTGAAAATGTTTATAAAAAATGTTATTTGACCAGGCGTGGTGGCTCACGCCTATAATCCCAGCACTTTGGGAGGCCGGGGCGGGCAGATCACGAGGTCAGGAGATTGAGACCATCCTAGCTAACACAGTGAAACCCTGTCTCTACTAAAAATACAAAAAATTAGCTGGACATGGTAGCAGGCGCCTGTAGTCCCAGCTACTCGGGAGGCTGAGGCAGGAGAATGGCCTGAACCCAGGAGGCGGAGCTTGCAGTGAGCAGAGATTTCGCCACTGCACTCCAGCCTGGGCGACAAAGTGAGACTCCGTCTCAAAAAAAAAGTTATTCATTGGAAGCAATAAAATATTTAACAATAGAGAGAGTAGGCCTGTAAATCATGGAACTTACTCAACGAGGGATGCCTGAAGAGGGTCTAAAAATAATCTATATGTTTAAGTAAATTGAAAGCAATTTATTTTAAAATCCTACATTTAATTCTATTAACAATTATAAATTTAGGTGATAGGATTATTGGTAAATTTTAATTTTTTTAGCATTTTTGTTCCTTTATGTGCCAATTTCTCTATTATTATCTCTTACTCCTTTTGTAGATAAAATACACTGGTTTAACATAAAATAAATATCATTCATAACTTCTTAAACAGTAAGAACATTTTTTTTGAGACAGGTTCTTGCTGTTACCCATGCTGGAGAGCAGTCATAGCTCACTGCAGCCTCAACCTCCCAGGCTCAAGCTATCCTCCTGCCTCAGCCTCCCAAGTGTCTGGGACTACGGCTGTGCACCACCACACCTGGCTAACTTTTACAGAAAGGTTATTGTAGAGCCAGGGTCTCACTGTGTTTCCCAGGCCAGTCTCAAACTCCTGGGTTCAAACAATCCTCCTCCCTCAGCTTCCCCAAAGTGTTGGGATTACAGGCGTAAGCCAATGACCCAGTCAGAGCTTTTTTTAAAAAAGTATGCAATATATTTGGTCTTTAAAAAATGTTTTTGTTTGAAGAGCAAGGTACTACGTGCAGGACAATAATCCAATTTATGGTGTAGTTTAATTTAAAATGAAATCACTTGGCATTATTAAAAAATAAAATTTTCCTCGGGCGCAATGGCTCAGGCTTGTAATCCCAGCATTTTGGGAGGCCAAGGCGGGTGGATCACCTGAGATCAGGAGTATGCGACTAGCCTAACATGATGAAACCCTGTCTCTACTAAATACAAAAAAAAAATGTATATATATATATATCCGGGTGTGGTGGCGCATGCCTGTAATCCGAACTACTTGGGAGCCTGAGACGGGCAGTCACTTGTACCTGGGAGGCGGAGGTTGCAGTGACCCGAAATCGCGCCATTGCACTCCAGCCTGGGTAACAAGAGTGAAACTCTGTTTTAAAAGAATAATAATAATTAAATAAAATTTCGAGTGTCCATTTGTTGCCAAGAAAATAATTTTTAAAAGTTTTATTCTAATGCAATCTACAATTGTGTAGAATCGTTGTAGAATATACCACAGCAGACTGTTGAGTTTTGTTTGCTATTAAGATTAAGTGGGGCCGCACGGCCAGACAGGCCCTCCTCCTGAGGCCGGGCGGGCTGCGCGCCTGCGATCCTGCGCCTGTGGTCCTCGGGCGGCCCGGACGAGCGCAGGAGAACCCGCGAGCCCAGCGGCGCCTGCCCCGGGCTGCAGCCCCACCTGCCGGCGCGCACCTCCTGGGAGCGGCTTCTGGGAGCCGGGCGGCCCCGCGGTGCAGGCGCGCGCCTAATGGCTTTGCGAGGCTCACTGGGTCTGAGAGGTCGGAGGCTGAGAGTGTCGCTGCTGAAGGCTGTGGTGGACCGGGCTGGATCGCGGATTGGGGGTTGGATCGGCGATTTGGGGTTAGATCGGGGATTTGGGGCTGGGTGGGGGCGGTGAAAAGTTGACAGGGAGCTGCCCCGGCTCGGGAGCCGGTAGTTGGGTGTCTGAGAAGAAGATGACAGGTGCGTGCCACCACGCCCAGCTAATTTTTGTATTTTTAGTAAATACAGGGTTTCACCATGTTGGCCAGGCTGGTCTCAAACTCCTGACCTCAGGTGATCCGCCCGCCTCGGCCTCCCAAAGTACTGGGATTACAGGCGTGAGCCACCGTGCCCGGCCCTATCAGTACTATTATGTTTTGTAAATAATAACATATTTTACAAGAAAAATATTTATAGTCGAGTAGGTATAACTGAACTTTTCCCACTGCTTTTCTCACCAAGGGCTTCTGCATTTGTATTTTGCACAGGGCTTCTCAAAATATGTAGCCAGCCCTGCAGATGAGTAAAGTTTCCAGACTTCCTGCTTGACAGCTCTAGTAAGCAGCTCAGAGAGTGAGCCTGCAGGGGTGCCTCGTGTCCAGCCTCACAGAGTGCCACAGATTGACTCCAGCAGCTGAGAGGGTCCCTCCTGCCAAGGACAGCATGGACCCAGGATCCGTGGTCATGACAGAGCAGGCCCCAACCAGCAGTGAGAAGGATCCACTATTCTCATTGTAGCCCTGGAGCTCAGGATGGAAGGCAAGGGGAGAGGTGGGTAACACAGAAGGTGACTTTCAAACCTGAGGTGCCTGAGAAATCCCAAAGTTTGACTAGATTATTTTTTCATCTAAGAAGTGGAAACTTGAAATATAAATTAGTGGAATTTATTGGAAAATGAAAGAAGATATTTTTTATGTTTACTTAGTTTAAAACTTTTTTAAAAAGTTAATTCAAAAATGTAAAAAAAAATTAATTAAAAACTGAAAAAATTATTTAAAAATTAGCTGGGTGGGCAATGCAGTGGCTCACACCTGTAATCCCAGCACTTTGGGAGGCTGAGGTGGGCAGATCATTTGAGATCAGGAGTTCAAGACCAGCCTGGTCAACAGGGTGAAACCCCATCTTTACTAAAAATTAGCTGGGTATGGTGATGGGCGCTTGTATTCTCAGTTACTGTGGAGGTTGAGGCAGGAGAACTGCTTGAACCTGGGAGGCGGAGGTTGCAGTGGGCTGAAACCACACTGCTGCACTCCAGCCTGGGCACAGAGCAAGACCCTATCTCAAAGAAAAAAGAAAATTATTTTTTAAAATTTAAAAAATGAAAATTAGGTGGGTGTAGCTCACCCTGTGGTCCCCAGGTGTGAGCTATGGAACAACTGGGTGTGTGCTGTCCCCTTCTCACCTGGCCTAACCTGGGGTTACCTGCTCCCTCCTGCCTTCCCCACACCTGGGGAGAGCATGTGCATGCCTTTACCACCTCTGCTTCATGGAGGGTGCACCAGGGTGCCTCTGCCATTCTCCATCCCCTGGGCCTCTGTCTCGGTGGTGCCCAGAGATAGTGGGCTCACAAGCTCTGAGGCCGCCTTTCCTCCCAGACCAGGCCTCCTCCTCCCTGCCTGGCTCAGGGAGGGCCTGCAGCGCTCACAGGTTTGAAGTGGCCCTGGGACTCGCAGGATGCAGCAGGCCTTAGTCAGTAGGATGCGTGGTCATTTCACACCGCTGCTGTGGCAGATGACCATAGCATGCTGGCTTAAAACACCACACGCTGATTCTCCCACAGTGCTGGGGATCAGAAGTTCAAGGCGGGTTCCCCTAAGCAGAAACCAAGGTACGGGCACTCCCTCCGGAGCCGGGAAGGAGCCTCCTCTCCTGGCCTTTGCCAGCGCCACAGTGGCACTCCTGGGATCAGGGTCCCTCCTTCTGCAGGGCAGTGGCAGGATCTCCCCAGCACTACACCTTCCCCCGGACAGTCATGGAGTCTCCCTCCGCCTCCCTCTTTTTGTTTTCTTTCTTTTTTTTTCTTTTTTCACTTTTATTATTATTTTTAGATTAACGCCTAATAATTGCACATGTGTATGAGGTACATGTGATGTTTCAATTCATGCATGCAATGTGTAATAATCCAGTCAGTGTAATTAGCACATCTGACACCCATTTACCATTGCTTTGTGTTGAGAACATTCAGAATCTCCCCCCTAGTTATTTGACAATATACATTAAATTAGGGTTAATTACACTCACCTTACAGTGGTGCAGGACACTTGAACTTACTCCTCCTGTCTAGCCGTATTTTTGTGTCTGTGAGCCAACCTCTGGCTATCTCCCCACCCACCCATCCTTCCTAGCCTCTGGTAACCACTCTTCTACTCTGTTTCTATGAGATCAACTATTTTAGCTCCCATGTAGGAGTGACAACATGTGACATTTATCTTCCTGTCCCTGGCTTATGTCGCTTAACAAGGTGTCCTCCAAGCTCGTCCATGTCACTGTGAATGACAGGACACCATTCTTTTTATAGCATAAAATAGTTTTCCGGTGGGTGTATGTACGATATTTTCTTTAACCATTTATCTGTTGGTGTGAACTTAGGTAGATTCCATATCTTGGCTGTTTGGAATAGTGCTACAATAAACAGGGTTTGTTTTTTTTTTCCTGTGGATAAGTCTTCAGTGGTGGGATTGCTGGATCATACTGTAGCTCTGTTTTTAGTTTTTTGAGGAACCTCGATAGTGTTTTCCATAGCAGCTTCACTAATTTACCTTCCCTCCAACAGTGTATGAAAGCTCCCCTTTCTTTGCATCCTCACCATCATCTGTCATTTTCTGAAAGTCTTTTTGATAATAGTTGTTCTAACTGGGATAAAATGATATCTCATTGTGATTTTAATTTGCATTTTCCTAATGATTAGTGATGTTAAGCATTTTTTCACATGCGTATTGGTTACTGGTATGTCTTCTTTTGAGAGATGTGTATACGGCTCCTTTGCCTGTTTTAAAATCCGATTATTTGGAGTTTGTTTCTGTTGCACTGTTTGAGTTCCTTGTGTATTCTGGATACAAATCGTTTGTTGAATAAATACTTCACAAATATTTCCTCCTATTCTGCTGGTTGTCTCTTCACTTGATTTTTTGTTTTTGTTTTTGACACAATCTCGCTCTGTCATCCAGGCTGGAGTGCAATGGTGTGATCTCAACTCACTGCAAGCTCCGCCTCCTGGGTTCACACCATTCTCCTGCCTCAGCCTCCCGAGTAGCTGGGACCACAGGTGCCACCACCACGCCCGGCTAATTTTTTGTATTTTTAGTAGAGACGGGGTTTCACTCTGTTAGCCAGGATGGTCTCGATCTCCTGACCTCGTGATCTGCCCGCCTCGGCCTCCCAAAGTGCTGGGATTACAGGCGTGAGCCACCGCGCCCGGCCCAGCAGAGCTGATTTTAAAGATATATGTAGATGGGAGAAGTGGGATGGCAGTGGCGCTAAGGTGCATGGAATGATGGTTAGCCTCGGTGCTCTGCAGAAAAGCCTGTCCCCACACCCACCTGACTGGGGAGGATGCTTGTGACTCCTGAATGCCCCTCACACTAATCTTGGCATGAATTACTGTGTCCGTTGCATGACAAGCTGTGTGACAACTGCATCCATTCCCCCAGGAACCATAAGCAATCTGAGGATAGGAAATGCTGCTTTATCTGTTTCCAGCCCCCAATGCAGGGTCTCGAGAGGAAAATCAGCACAGCAGCCTTTCCCCTTATCTGGTTTCCTTTTCTAAGGTTTCAGTTACCCGGGAACAACTGAAGTCCGAAAATGTTAAATGGAAAATCCCATAAAAAAGCAGTTCCTGAGTTGTACAGGGCGCTCCATCTTGAGGAGTGTGGCATCTGGCGCCATGCTGCTCCATCCCTGCGTCCGGGGTCTGAGGCGCCATGCTGCTCCATCCCTGCGTCCGGGGTCTGAGGCGCCATGCTGCTCCATCCCTGCGTCCGGGGTCTGAGGCGCCATGCTGCTCCATCCCTGCGTCCGGGGTCTGAGGCGCCATGCTGCTCCATCCCTGCGTCCGGGGTCTGAGGCGCCATGCTGCTCCATCCCTGCGTCCGGGGTCTGAGGCGCCATGCTGCTCCATCCCTGCGTCCGGGGTCTGAGGCGCCATGCTGCTCCATCCCTGTGTCCGGGGTCTCCACACTGTCCACCCTCCCTGCTGTGGTCACTCAGCAGCCATCTCAGCTATCAAACTGCATATGGCAGAACGCCGCTCAAGTCACCCTTATTTTATTTAATAATACCCCAACGCACACAGTAGGGATGCTGGCAATTCGGGTGTGCCAAAGAGAAGCCATAAAGTACTCCTTTAAGTGAAAAGGGGAATGTTCTCAATAAGAAAAAAATTGTATATTGAGGTTGCAAAAATCTACAGTAAGAACAGACCTTCTGTCCTTCAAATTATAAAGAAAAAAGGGCTTTGTGTGAGTTTTGCTACCACGCCTCTAACAGCCAAAGTGATGCCACAGTACATGGCAAGTGCCCAGTTCAGATGGAAAAGGGATTCCATATGTGAGCAGGGACATGAACACAAACGTATTTCGATCGATGGCCGTCGGGTTCCTTGTCATCTTAGGTTTCAGGCATCAGCTGGCGTTATGGACTACATCTCCCGAGGAGTAGGGGGGACTCCTGTACCAGAACAGCAGCACTCATTAATAACCCCAGTGTGCATCTACTTGCCGGCACAAGGGAGGGAGGGAATGCAGGATGACAACTGCGATCACGTTGGGGTCACCAACCCATGTCCCAGAACAAGACGACAGACATAAGGCTCAATCTCCACATCAGAGGCACTCAGGGGGCCTCTACTCCAGCCTCCTAGCCTGGGGTGAGCAAACTTCTGTCAAGTGTCAGATACTAAAGATTTTAGACTTTTCTGGCCTGATATGGTCTCTGTCCACATCTTTTTGTTTTGTTTACAATTCCTCGTTTTCTTTCGTTACAACACTTTTGAAATTTAAGAACTGTTCTTAGTTCTTGGGCCTTACAGAAAGAAGCTGAGGGCCAGAGTTGGCCCTTGGCTGTGATTTGCCAATGTCCGTGTGACTCCGCCATGCTGCACAGCCTCTCTGCACCTCTGACAAACGGTCCCCAGGCTGTGTGCAAGGGCTCATCTCCCCACCATGACCTGGAATTGAACCGTCGCAAGTGGACTCTTGTGCAGGCTTCTCCAGCATAAGATGACTGGTGTGAGTTTCCACGGATGCGATTTCTGAAATTAGAGTCCTGAGAAATGCAGTGGCAGCAACACTGCTGAGGAAAGCCAGCCCTGAGTGCACCCGCTGCAGCTGCTCTTCCAGAACATTCTATCTCTGGACCAGGAGGTACCTGAGGCCTGTGAGCACCAGGTGGGCTCTAAGGGCCTGCTCCAAGGACCCCTTAGTCCCTCGGCACGGCTCTCAGCTGGGTTCAAGGGAAGGCTAGCAGCTGGTGGTTTGAGACCAACTCCAGAGAGGTCAGCAGGAGAGGTGTGTGCCAAGCGGGGTGGATCTCAGGGCTGCCTGAAGCCTAGAAATCTGACTCAGCACTTCTGCAACGCGGGAGACGCCCTGGCCTCCCTGAGTGGGAATCCCTGGGACTGAGGTGGGGCCGCCTGGGTCTGGGTCAAGGGAGGGAATCCATTCCCAGGAGCGGGCTATGGCAGGACCATCAGGACACAAAGCCAGTGACCTGTGGGGTGGAGACTGCTTTTCCCACTGTCTGTGATCTGGAGGAAGAAGTTCTGCCAAGCTGCCACCCTGACCTGCCGGATCTGTAAGCTGCTTCTCTGCGCCTGAGGGTGCTCAGAGCCCTCATCACGTGCCTGCTGCTTGGCCTACTCCCGAGACTGTGGCATGCACACCAGAGGCCACACTCACATCCTTGGCACTCACTCTAGGCTCACGGTCTGTCCCGTCACAGGAGCGGCTGAGGAAGGAGCCAAGGGAGAGGCAGGTGTCCAGGCTAGTCCAGCCGGGCCCAGAATGCCTGTGTTTGGCTGAGCTGACTGACCAGAAGGTGCCACACAGGGAGACAGTAGGGGTGGGAGCAAGGCCTGGGCAGGAGGATTTTCCTGCTTCCTGGGCCTGTTCATCCCTCCGTGGACTTAGACACACAATCCCTGGGTTCACCTCCTCACAGGCTGTGGGGTGCTGGTGGAATCACGTTCCTCCACCTTAATGTCTGGAGGAACAGATGACTTAGACCAGCATGTGCAAAGGCTGGGGTGGGAGTGAGGGGCTGGGTGATGCACTCTGCAGAGCCCAGGCTGAACAGAAGCTGGGTGGATGCACTCTGGAGAGCCCAGGCTGAACAGAAAGGACAGTCATGCAAGGAACACGGAGTCCTGTGGCAGGGAGGCCACCTTGGGGATGGCAGGGGGAGGAGTTGTCAGTTGTCCAGGTTGTCAGGGGCTTGTGGAGATGCTCTGGGGTCCCTTGGGTTCTCAAATGGATTTTGTGGTTCCATGGGCAGGACTCTGGGCTCGCCTCCAAAGGAAATCCGATTACAAGAAACAGGTGAAGTTACATGCAGTTGCCAGGAGCTCAGAATTCAGTGAAGGCACAGACAAGGCAAAGTTGGACAGCGGTGCCCTTGGCAACGGGAGGGACTGGCACTCTAAGCCTCATGTGTCTGACCACCCTTGGGGACAAGAAGTCAGGCCAAAGGCTGCTCCGGAAGGGAAGGGTTAGCAGGACTCAGGCAAGTGGAAGATGGTGCCCCAGGCCAGTGTGAGGTGTGGCAGCTGTCCCCTTGGCGTGGGCAGCTGGCAGGTTGACCCCTGACCCCAGCTGTTTGCCTTGCGGGGAAGCTGTGTGGCTCCTGTGGATCTTACTGTTCGCTGGTGTGGCAGTGCAGGGCAAGGAGAAGGTAAGAAGACGCAGGGAGGCAGCCTGGGCTGCAGTCACACTTCTGCTGCACTCAGATCTGTGAGCTTCTCCACAAAGAGGAGAAAGAAGACAAGCCCAGGGTTGGGACTTCCCCCTGGCCTTTTTTTTTTTATTTTTTTTTTATTTTTATTTTTTTGAGACGGAGTCTCTCTCTGTTGCCCAGGCTGGAATGCAGTGATGCAATCTCAGCTCACTATAAGTTTCGCCTCCCGGGTTCATGCCATTCTCCTCCCTCGCTTCCCGAGTAGCTGGGACTACAGGCGCCTGCCACCACGTCTGGCTAATTTTTTGTATTTTCAGTAGAGACAGGGTTTCACCATGTTGGCCAGGATGGTCTCGATCTCCTGACCTTGTGATCTGCCCGCCTTGGCCTCCCAAAGTGCTGGGATTACAAGCATGAGCCACTGCGCCTGGCCAGGATTTTTTTGTTGTTGTTGTTAAGATTGCGTCTTGCTCTGTTGCCCAGGCCGAGGGCAGTGGCACGATCACTGCTTACTGCAGCCTTGATCTCCTGGGCTCAAATGATCCTCCCAATTCAGCCTCCCAAGTAGCTGGAACTACAAGCGCACACCGTCACACCCAGGTAATTTTTTAAAAAATTTTATTTATTTATTTTTGTTATTTTTGAGATGGAGTCTCACTCTGTTGCCCAGTCTGGAGTGCAGGCAGTAGCACGATCTTGGCTCACTGCAACCTCCACCTCCCAGGCTTAAGCAATTCTTCCTCCTCAGCCTCCCAAGTAGTTGGGATTACAGGCACCTGCCGCCCCACCTGGCTAATTTTTGTATCTTTAGGAGCGACGGGGTTTCACCATGTTGGCCAGGCTGGTCTCGAACTCCTGACCTCAAGTGATCCACCTGCCTCAGCCTCCAAAATTGCTAGGATTACAGGCGTGAGCCACCGCACCCAGCCAATTTTTTTTTTTTTTTTTTTTTTTTTTTTTTTTTTTTTTTTTTGTAGAGACAGGGTCTCACTATGTTGCCCAGGCTGGCATCAAACACCTGGCTCAAGCAATCCTCCCATCTTGGCCTCTTAAAGCACTGGGATTACAGGAGTGAGCCACTGCACCTGGCCAAGAATTTCCTTAAAGCTTATGAAGTATGAGCCTTTCATTTCATGTGGAAGGTTCTGGTGGCTGCAGGATGGCCTGAAATGAGAGGGCAAGTGATCCTTTAGAGAAATGGTTTCCTTTTATCCAGTCTGAAGCTGATGGGGGTGAGGCTGGAAGTAAGTAAGGCTGGCAGAAGTAAGGCTGGAATGGAGGAGAAACAAATCAGCAGGACTTGGCTGAAATGTGTTGGGTTTGTTCGTTTATTTACTCAGCAGATACACAGGGAGTGCTCACTGTGTGCTTGGCACTGTGGTCAATGAACTGAGTATGCAACAATGAACAGAATACATATGGTCCTTGCTCTGTGCCACTCACAGTTTGGTTCAGGTCCAGAGAGGAAGAGGAGGTGTTCTCAAGGTTCCACTGGTGGAACATTGATGTTCCTCCCCAAACCAGTGACCAGTTAGTGAGGGGTGCAGTCACGTCCGTGGGTCTTCAACAGCATTTTACTGAAATAAAATATCAGAGTGCTTTGGATGTCATAAGGGAAAGAAGAGTTTGCAGAAATTTTGTTTCTGTTATATATATGCAGGTCTGTATTGGATCAGTATGTGCAATATACTTATTACTGAAGGGCAGGTAAAAAAACAAACAAACAAAAAAAAACCTTGTATGGGGCTGAGCGTAGTGGCTCGGGTCTGTAATTCCCGCACTTTGTGAGGCTGAGACAGGATTGCTTAAACCAGGAGTTCAAGACTAGCCTGGGCAACATAGCAGGACCTCATCTCTACAAAAAAATAAAATAAAAATTAACCCAATGTGGTAATGCACACCTGTAGTCCCAGCTACTTGGGAGGCTGAGGCAGGAGGTTCACCTGAGCCCAGGGATCAAGGGTGCAATGAGCCATGATCACACCAGTGTATTTGGCCTGGGCAACAGAGCAAGACCCTGTCTCAAAAAAAAAAAAAAATCTAAAAAAGAATGGTTAAGTCAAGCATGGTGGTGCATGCCTATAGTCCCAGCTACTCTGCAGGCTGAGGCAGGAGGATCACTTGAGCCCAGGAGTTTGAGGTGGTAGTGGGCAATAATTGTGACTATAGCCACGGCACTTTAGCCTGGGCAACATGACGAAACCCGGTCTCTACAAAAACTAAAGAAATTAGCCTGGAGTGGTGGTGCATGCCTGTGTTCCCAGCTATTCCAGAGGCTGAAGTGGGAGGATTGCTTGAGCCCAGGAGGTGGAGATTGCCGTGGGCTGAAATCTTGCCACTGCAGGGGGCTACAGGAGTCTAAAAGGGAGGGGACACAATTTCCCCAAATCTCCAACGTTAGGGAGTTCTGCCTACACTCCTTGCCCCAGGATGCCCCCAGCACCAAGGCCAAGGGGGCGTCAGCCCTCAGCACTGGGGTGGAACATTTATACACAGAACCAGGCCACAGAAGGCATACACAGAGCCCATGAACACCGGCCCCCATCTCCACCCTCTGTTCTCTGGGACTGCAAGTCCACGCCTGACCTGGTTCTGTCCCTACCTGGAGGGACAGAAGACAGAAGGAGACAATCCCTGAGAAGCCTTTCCCGAAGGCCTCATTCCCCCTCAGCCCTCACTTTGTAAGATCTCTCAGCCCGCACTTTGGGAGGCCAAGGCGGGCAGATCACGACGTCAGGAGATCGAGACCATCCTGGCTAACACGGTGAAACCCCGTTTCTACTAAAAATACAAAAAAATTAGCCGGGCGTGGTGGTGAGCGCCTGTAGTCCCAGCTACTCGGGAGGCTGAGGCAGGAGAATGGCGGGAACCCGGGAGGCGGAGCTTGCAGTGAGCTGAGATCCGACCACTGCACTCCAG
The DNA here is from genome assembly GCF_047675955.1 of Chlorocebus sabaeus. Classification (NCBI taxonomy): domain Eukaryota; kingdom Metazoa; phylum Chordata; class Mammalia; order Primates; family Cercopithecidae; genus Chlorocebus; species Chlorocebus sabaeus. Next base: position 1,091,323 of record NC_132926.1, on the reverse strand, counting down.
CCCGGGCGACAGAGCGAGACTCCGTCTCAAAAAAAAAAAACAAGAACAGAGCTAGGAATACCGTTTCCAGGGCCTAACAAACAAGCATAGCTGGAAGACAGAGACAGATTTCGAGAGGTCCTTATTCACCTCTACTTCCAGGGGTTCTATGAGGAAAACAGATTTTTCCCAAAATGGGATTTGTGGTGCCTTTTCTGTTTTTCCAAGGAGTCCCAGGCCACGAGAAGTTATTTTAGGGTCTTTTATATATGCACCAGGAGTGGTAAGAAAGAGTGGAGAAAAGTAATTTAGTTGACTGAGGAAAAACCTTTTCTAGGAAAACAAGATTTATGAAGAGAAAAACGTAAAGGCCTTTTGAGTATTCTTATAGCTTGGATATTTAATTTTAATTAAGCTGAGAGTTCTTTTTTGCTGAGCGCGAGGGCGGAGGTTAGAATTATATAAATGTTATGCCAAGTTAAATTGAAGGATTGGGTTATGTGCAGGAATTCCCTGCGATAGTGGGAGGGATTTCTGGGAACATCCCAGACACTGTTTGATTTGCAACAAATCAGACCCGGAGAAGGGGACGTGAACATGAGCGATTCCTGAAAGCCCAGCCACTTCCTGGAGAGGGAGAATGGCAGAGGAGGTCTGACCGGTTGGAGTAGGTTTTGAACTGGTGGAGAAGGCGGGGGGGGGGGGGGGGTTGAGGTAGAAGAAAACCTGAATATAGGGAAACTTTTGCCATTTGCCGTTTCTGGTGATAAAATCGTCAAGGTTCCCGAGAATTTGAAAGGTAAAGGTGCTGTGTGGGCCACTGGCTGTTATTATCCAGTGTGTATTGGGACCAGGATGTTTTGCAACATAACATTAAACGCTTTAGCTTTAGGCTCCCCAGTAAGCCAAGTTTGATGAGGTTGTGAAGACACAGTTCAGTGGGGAGCACGCAGGAATGTGGGGTTGTTTGGCACCCATGTGGACTGGTGAGAGGAAGCCAGGGGTGTCTGTTTGGTTCTAGGCGTTCCCAGACAAAAGACAGAGACCCAGAGTCCTCTTTCTGAGAAGGAACTGGGCGTCCCCAAGACTTTCTCCAGCTTAGTCCCATGGGTCCCCCGAGGACCGGGACAGCAGGCTGGACTTTCTCTGGTACCGGGAGAAAGTCAGGGGAAGGCAGATTTTACCCCTCAGCTGAATTAGTGTCCAGCATTGGATGTTCCAGTTGCAGTCGGCAAAGGGCCTTCCAGACTGGAGCTGTGCGAGGAAGAGAGAGACAGAGAGAGAAGAGAAGGGAAGAGGGAGCAAGGGTTGGAGAGCAAAGTATCAGTTGCGAGGGGTTGGAGGTGGATTCCAAGCCCTGAGGGTTCTGAGAGTCCACAGGGGAGGAGCCCTGGCCACAGTCTCACAGTTCCCTTCGGGGTAGGTTTTCTCCTCATGCAAATTGCTTGAAAGGTGAAGGGAGAGGCTGGGAGAGCTGGGCCTGGTGGCGGGTGGGCCTAAGGCGGCGTGGCAGCGGCCAGGTGGCAACAGGACACCTGCCAATCGCATCTTTTCCCCCGTCTCACCTCTGCAGAGGGAGCACTATGTCTGTGGAAGAACTGGGCGCAGCCTCCGTGGAGGAGCAGAAAGAAATGGAAGATCAAGTGACTAGTCCAGAGAAAGCTGAAGAAGCAAAATTAAGAGCAAGATATCTTCACCTGGGACAAAGGCCTGGAGGTTCAGATTTCTTAAGGAAACGATTGCAGAAAGGGCAAAAATATTTTGATTCTGGGAATTACACATGGCTAAAGCAAAAATGAAAAGCAAGCAACTTCCTACTGCAGCTCCGGAGAAGACGGAGGTCACTGGTGACCACATTCCTACCCCACAGGACCTTCCTCAGCGGAAACCATCCCCTGTTGCTAGCAAGCTGGCCGGCTGATTAAAAGAGCTGAACTGCATGAATCTGCTAATTCCCATGATTTCTCCTTAAAATATGTTACTTACCTACTTTTTATTTTCTTTCATTCACTTAGTCATTGGAGACTGACAGCTTTGCAGGTAGCAGTAGTGTGTGCTGCTATTGTGGAATATACTTGTGTAGCGTTTTTGATTCGTTTAACAGTGCACTGGAGAAGAGGACATGTTAGAGCAACATTAGTAAACTACTTGAAAATAACTGTTTGTATTACCTAACTCCAAGTGTAGTACTGGTTCTAACAAGTAACAAGCAGTTTTAAAATTTTAATGTTTTGGCTTTCATTACTTCATCTTAATTACAGCTTTGTATGTTACTCTTATTTAGTATAATCTCTATTGTATTGATTTCTTCTGTATTTACCTTAAACAGAAGTTTAGGACTACAAGTTAGAAGAAAGGTCACATATTTCAAACATAAGATTTGTGTTTGTCTCTGCTTGAACTTGAATGGCCTTAAACCTGTTTCAGCTTTAACAGTAGAATTTTACTTGGGCAATATTTGCCCCTTCTGGTGTAACTTATGTGTTTCTAGTGCTTAGCAGCTGCTGTTGAAGCTAATATTCTTATTGAGTTCTATAGAGTCAGAATACGTTTTGTTGTTGAAGATGTGAATGAAGTATGCATGTGCATTGACTGCTGAATTCACTTTTGTGCCATTTTTGTAAATACAATAGTTTTGCACAACCTCACAAATGTCTGTATTTATTTCACATATTTAAAAAGTAGATAATGTGCCAACCAGAAGCTCAAGAGTTCCTACACAAAACTCTGTAAGTCTTTATAGCTTTCATATCATAAGAGTAGTTTACAATCTCGGGCTTATAGAATACCAAACTGAAATCTTAGTTCAATCCGTCATAGACTTAAGCTTTTCATTTGTTACTAATATCCACGACATTCAGTGGCCTTGTGCATATACGATGTGTTGCTTAGGAATAGCTTTTGTCCTATGCAGAACCTTTCATTTTGATTTTTATGAAAGTTACAATTCATATAATTTATATACAATTTTTAAATGTAGAAACTTTTTACTTCCACACTCAACTTTGGAGACATTAGAGTAAAAGGCTTCAATACTCTGCATTCCATGCCCCCGCCACCTGCTTTTCTTCCCTTTTGTTCTTCGGCTCAAATGGTATTGGGTTGTTTGTTCTATACAGAAACATATATCCTTACTCTTTTATATAACACAGTAATGATGTTTTCCTTCTAATTTCTGTTGTTAATCTCTCTCTCTCTTTTTTTTTTTTTTTTTTTTTTTTTTTTTTTTGAGATTAGGGTCTTGCTCTGTCACCTGAGCTCTAGTGCAGTAGTGCAATCATGGCTCACTGCAACCTTACTCCTAGGCTCAAGTTAACTGTTCTTAATCCTTTATTATTACTAATATTATACAATTGTTTAAATAAAAGGAACTTTATGATGAAACAGCACAGAATGCTGGCTCAAGAACCTATGTCAAGATGAGCTGAATTTTGGTAAATTATTTTAGGAATTATGACAAGCTAATAGAATTGGGCTTGTGACAATGAGAGGAATTTACATGACGGGTAAAACTTACTCATATTAAAATTGTTTAGATATTTGCTTCTATAGGTGTCCACTTTAATGAAATACCAATTTAGTTTTACTTGTGGCTTATCTAGTTAGTAAGAACTTTAACGGACTTTATTGGGACAAGTGTACCGTTCTTGTAGGAGGTCCTATCACAAGCAGTTGTAATGCCATGCCATGATACTCAGGATCAGAAGCTTGAGATGTTACTATTTTTCTCTTCACCTCTGACTTGCAGAGAGCCTCCGCTTTTTGGATCCAGGCATCTTTTCTGATTACTGTTCCCATTAGTATACCTGCTGTCCTATGATCCCAAATCGCAGTCAGTGGTGCCTCGAACACAGCACCTTCAGGTAAAGGCTGCCTAGTGCTCCGGGGAAAGCTGGCTGATTATCTACCTGCTCTACTCACCCTAAAAGGCAGAAAAGCAACATAGTCACTCCTGTGCTCATTTGTAATTGTAAAGATCAGTTATATATAGATTTGTAATGAGAGCAAGTATATACTCATTATAGGATCAATTTAAGAAGTTTAAAATATCCCGAAGTAGAATTTCTATATCTAGTCTTCTGTCTTTGTTTTTGTTTTTTTTCATGAATATTTGCAAGTGATTACCCTTAACTTCACACATGACAGATTAATCTGGAAGATCAGAGAGGCCACGTTATTCCTGATCGTGACAGAATTGCTCCTGTGGTTTGGGACAAGTAACAAAACATCTGCGTGAGTTTTGTTTGTAAAATACGCTATTAATATTTGACCTACCTCAAAACGTGTTGAGGATCTGTGAAATACTAAGTGCCCAAAATAAAATATTGCTGATTGTCTTTTTACTAAAAGTAAACTTTCTCATTAAGCCAACCTGCCTTCTGTAAGTCACAGTGCTTAAATCTCAGGATTTTTCATTAGGAGAGACCTGTCGTTAAGGATTTGCAGGTATAATTGCTTAGCCTCCATCACTGGTGATTGGGATAGAGGTTTTACATTTTTCTGTTTTCCATCCTTCCTCAAAGCTCAGTTTATTGGAGACATTTGTAAGCTATTGGATCATCACTTGAATCAAGATTTCGACTAGTGAGTTTAATTGTCCATTTCTTATGATTTCAAAGCTATAGTCTGAGAAATGGCTAATTTTAATAACTGTCCTATCATAAATTAATGTTGGGATAAACTGAAGTTGGAGATAAATACTTCATGAAAACTAACTAAAGTCTGACACAAATTACCTGTTTTATGTCCAATAGCTACTACATTTGATATAACAGTTTTGAGAAATATTTCATTCTTGAAGGCAACATCTGACATGGTTCTCAGCAAGTTGGAATAGTAAGGATTGTTGGGTTGTTTTGACGAGTGGAAGCAGCACGTTTGTAGCATACAAGTTATTTAATAATCTTGTGCTGTTGACCTAAAAGTATGTCTTAACTCTTCATCAAGGCAAGCCTGGTGAAGCCTTTACTTGTTACTACTTCAACAGTTGGAATTAGTTGCTCTTTTTACTTGATGAAACAAAAGTCTACCTCTGAATATTTATGGATACTTTTTACAAAATCAGGCTTGTGTTCTTAATCCAAATTAGTAAAGTTTTATGGAAGCTGAAATATAATACAGTAGTCTCCCCTTATCTGCAGGAGATACATTCCAACACCCCTAGTGGATGCCTGAAACCTCAGATAGTACCAGACCCTTTACAGACGATGTTTTTTCAATCTGACAACCAAGGCGGCTACTAAGCGGCTGAGGGGCAGGTTGTACACAACCTGTGTGGACAAGCAGGACAAAGGGATGATGCACACCCTGGGCAGGACAGAGCAGGAGGATCATGAGATTTCATCACTCCATGGCTTGTAATTTATTTTATTTTATTATTATTATTATTATTTTTTTTTTTGAGATGTAGTCTCACTCTATCACCCAGGCTGGAGTACAGTGGTGCGACCTTGGCTCACTGCAGCCTCTGCCTTCTGGGTTCAAGCAATTCTCCTGCCTTGGTCTCCGAGGTAACTGGGAATGCAGGCGCCCACCACCATGCCCAGCTAATTTTTGTATTTTTAGTAGAGACAGGGTTTCACCATGTTGGCCAGGCTGGTCTTGAGCTTGTGACCTCAGGTGATCCATCCATCTTCCTCGGCCTCCCAAGGTGCTGAGATTACAGGCAGGAGCCACAGTGCCCAGCCGGCTTGTGATTTAAAACATGAATTGTTTATTTCTGGAATTTTCCACATAATACGTTTGGACCAAGGTTGCCTCGGGTAACAAACTATGGAAAGTGAAATTGCAGATAAAGGGGGTTACTGCTCCTGTGCTCTAAAATTGGCGTTTGGGTGATCGGGAGCAGGTAGCCAATGGGAAGAGCACTTCTGAGTGATAACGAAAGCAGTTTCTTTGGTGGACTTTTCACATTCTCCAATGTTCAAGCATATTTTCTAGTTTCCATTTCCTCTTTCACCTCATGTTGCCTCACCATCCCCCATCCCTGCTTATTTCTCAAGCCCATTGATGGCACTCATTAAATTGTGTTTCGGGCTAATGAATCATTGTTCCTTAATATCCTTTTCAACATGCCACAATTTAGAACCATTTAAAATTTTCTAAAACAATATCCTAGTCTGAGTATTAACTAATTTGAGCCACATTCCCAGCACTAACTCAGCACACACTGCCAGTCTTCCCCAGTATCTCCTCTCAATTCCCCACCACACTATAAAATTGGCATCAGAAATCTCACTCTCATTGTTCATCTAAGAATAAAAACACGGATTTTAACACTGTTTTACTAGTTTCAGCCTTCTAAGTATGTAGGCCTCTAGGTATTCTGTCTTGATAGTTATTAATATACGTTCACATTATGTTATTTTTCAACCAAATCGCAGTTGGAAAAAAACCTCTTTAATATTATGCCCTTGGATCTTTTACTTCGTCACTAATACTTGTGATGCAATAGGACACTTTGCCTGTACTAAAAGGGCCAAGAGTAAATGCCTTGTTTTGTTGTCGTTGTTGTTAAACATGTCTATAGAGTTGGCAGTTAATGCTGAATTTGTCAAATAGCCCTTCCAAAATTATACTTGTATTTAAAAAATAAATGGATCTACCTAATTTCTATTGATTTAATTTGCAGTTTTGTCTTATTATTGTTAAAGTGGCATGTTTTTCAGTGTATTTTTTCTAACGTTGATCTCTTTACATTTCAGCTCTTACTGTATGCAGAAAGAAATTGACTTGTAATCTTTGATTTTTTTGCATTTGTAAAGGCTTTGTACTTAAGGCAGGATTACATGTTTACAGATTGTGAAAAAAAAAAAAGAAAAAAAAGAAGCGTGAAGGGAGAGAAAAGATGGGGCGAGTGGCCCGAGAACTTCAGGATCCAAGAGTTAACTCGGATTAACTCAGATACTTTGTTCAGCCAATACTCAGACTTCTTTTTTCCTAATATAAGCACTTAAGGATAAGCCTTTCTGTAAGAACTGCCTTACATGCATCACACTGTTTTAAATGTAGTGTTTTCATTCTTCTTCTAGTCTAATTACCTTCAACTTCTATTAGTTCTCTTAGACCCATTAGTTATTTAAAATTGTGTTACTAGCAATTTCTGAGTTCATGGGGTTTCCTCTTTTTAAATTCTTCTTTACCTTCATTGCCCTTCGTAGTGCTCTCCGTGGAAACCTGCTTTCTGATCTAGTAAGTGCGTATTCTTCGTGCATGTCCCCAGACTTGAAATCGCTGCATAATCTCTAACTGTGTTTGTCCTGGCTTAGTGCATCTAATGAATGACTGAATGAATGCATCTTTGCCTTATCCCCGGGCCTGAAGCCTCGTCTTGGTCTCTTTCTCAATACCTTGGATCCTTGGAGATCAAGGTCCTGGTTGTTCTGGCAAGTTCAACCCCATCTGGCCTCATGATCAGAGTCCTGTCCCTGAACTCAAGACAAGGGAGGGACGGGCAGAATTTCCTCACACTGTGCCAGGAAATATGAGTCTCATGGAGCATTGCCTGTGTGCCTGGGCAAATTCACTGCCTCACTGCCCTGTGCTGAGATGATTTCTATCTTTTTTTTTTTTTTTTTTGAGATACAGTGTCACTCTGTCACCAGGCTGGAGGGCAGTGGTGTGATCTGGGCTCACTGCAAACTCCCCCTCCCCAGTTCAAGCGATTCTCCTGCCTCAGCCGCCCAAGTAGGTGGGACTACAGGTGCGTGCCACCACGCCTGGCTAATTTTTGTATTTTTAGTAGAGACGGGGTTTCATCATGTTGGCCAGGATGGTCTTGAGCTCTTGACCTCATGATTCACCTGCCTTGGCTTCCCAAAGTGCTGGGATTACAGGCCTGAGCCACTGCACCCGTCCAATCTCTCTTTCAGGGATAGATGCTCACTCTCTGTTGCAGCTCTGCCTGCCAGACTAAGCCTGAAAATATCTCTGCGTCTGGCATTCCTATGCCACCTATGTGGGGCACTATCTTGACCCAGAACAAAGTCCCTCCAAGTGTACCCTACTCTCTTTCCATGACCGTTTCTCTGGTCTGAGATAGATGTTTATGACCTGCCAATAAATGCAGTGATTCAAAGTCCAGGGCCCACACTCCTCATTCATACAGCCATGTTTAGGGAGGCTCTAGGGAGAAAAGCACAGCTTGACATCAGTTCATGAAGAGCCTCTCCATGGCTCCCGCATCTGAGACAGCTGGTCTGCCCTCCAAATCATCCGTCCACCCCTGCTGTCATCTGTTTTCACGACGTGAGATCAACCCACAGGAATATCCATGGCTTTCGTGCTCATTTTGGTTCTCAGTTTCTATAAGCTGGTGTCAGGTAAGTCTTTCAGTTTGGATGTTGTTTGTCTCCTTGTTGAATAATATTTTGAGTTCATTCGTGACAATGAACTCAGCACAGCGAGATGCAGGAATCTTTGGTGCTTGCATTCTCCAGCTTCCCCGGGCCTCAGGCTGGCAACTACCAATGCCAGGAGCTGTGGGAAGCACAGGGCAGCAGGAATTCAGGAGCAGACCCCGTGGGCTGTTTCTCAAGGACATGGGCACTGTGTGCACTATTATAGCAGCCCAGAATAATGGGAGCAGCCCTGGGAGTGGGGAGGGAACACACTGAGAATGCTAAGGTAAATATATTGTTTTCCCCAGTGGGCTGTGGGGCTTAGGCAGGGGAGGTCTCTAATAAAATCCCCAGGTTTTTGACTTGGGTGTCTGGGTGGAAGGTGACACTGTTTAGGATGTTTGGAGAAAAAGACAATGTGTCCAGTTATGTACATGCTGAGTTAGAAACACCTGTGGATATGGGGTAAAGCACCAGACCTTTAAGTGAGGAATAAGTTGGAACCTGGCATATTCTAGGCAGAAATCCACTCTTCTTTCTCCTTCTAGTAACCATCAACACAAAGCCTGGTGCATAGGATATTGAGTAATCCAATAAACTTTGCAGGGAGAGATGGGGACTGGAGTAGAACACTGGGCAGGGAGAGACGGGGACTGGAGTAGAACACTGGGCAGGGAGAGACGGGGACTGGAGTAGAACACTGGATTCTGGGTGGTCAGTGTCAAGCCATGAAAAGTTCATTTGACTGTGTTCACTTTCTGTCTGAAACAGTTCCATCCTGCTATTTGTCTACCTATGACTGTTTTGCTAAACAAAGCCAAGAAAACAGAAATAAGGGCATCAAAATCCATGTGTGTTAGCCGGGCGCAGTGGCTCACACCTGTAATCCCAGCACTTTGGGAGGCTGAGGTGGGTGGATCGCCTGAGGTCAGGAGTTTGAGACTAGCCTGGCCAACATGGTGAAAATCTGTCTCTACTGAAAACACAAAAATTAGCTGGGCGCGGTGGCGGGCACCTGTAGTCCTAGCTACTCGGGAGGCTGAGGCAGGAGAATTGCTTAAACCCAGGAGGTGGAGGCTGCAGTGAGCCGAGATCGTGCCACTGCACTCCAGCCTGGGTGACAGAGTGAGACTTTGACTCAAAAAAACAAAAACAAAAACAAAAAACCACAATCCATGTGTGTTACTCAAAAGAGAGCCTCCATTTAAGTACATTCTCAGCCATTTTCTGACGAGCTTTTCTGTCTGCTTTCTGTTTCTGCATGAGGCAGCAGGGCATCCTGGAAATGACCTTGGAGGAAGTAAGACTGTTTTTTAAACTTTCTTTTTCTCTGCCTATGAGCTCGTGGCTGATAACCTCTATTAGCGTCAGTTTTTGCTTATGATGACATAGAGGTAATAATATCACATCCGTGACATCCTGTGGCTGAAGGGCTACTGTGTGGACTGCATGGACTTCTGCATGTAGAGCACGCAGCACAGAGCTCCACTGGTGCACAGTGTGCTGCAACCACACACAGTGTTATTCCTTGCTTCTCCCCAGGGGAAGGAGTAAAGGGAGATGCTGTCAGCAAGACAAATGACAGCAGCAAGGCTGGCCGGAGAAACAGACATGTACTAAAAACTGTTTGCCCAGCTTGAGAGTCTCACGCAGCCCTGAGGGCAGTACTCACAGCAGCCCAGCTGACAGGTTGGTTCCCAAAAACTGATCTAGAGCAACAGCCTTTCTGCAGATGGTTTGTTTAGCAGATCATTCTCAGAAACAAAAGTGACAAGGTGCAAAGAGTGAAGCCAGTGGGAGGAAAGCCATAGAGGGTGCACTAATGAGCAGCTTGCGGTGGTGGCAACTGGGACCCAGTCCCACTGTGTCCTTTGCAGGAACCGTATAGATGACGGCTCAGGATCTTCCCAACATCCACCGCTTCCTGTTCCCCACTGGGTGAGATGTGCCCCCTGGGACTATTAAAATCGCAAACCTTCTTGGCTGCCCTGTGCCTGGGCTGAGTAAGTTCCAAAGGTTGCAAGAAGCCATCAGCAGAGAGGCAGAGGCCAGGCTCCAAGGGCGGAGCTGTCAGCAGGCAGGGAAATGCCCATCCCACTTCAGGGGGACTCAGGGTTGGGCGGTGAGGAGCAGGGCCTCAACATCTGCTACACCAGGTCAGCAGCTGGTCAGACATCAGGCGGCAAAATCACACCTCATTTAATAATACTCTTAAAGGTGCACAAGTGAAATACATTTCAGCAAGATTTATAAAATGTACTTAAACTTAGACATAATTAGTGCTAAAATTAAAAACATCCACTTATCTGGAAATTCACACACGGGATCCACTTTGCCTCTGATGCACGTGCAGACAGCACACACAGGTAGATCCATATACCATAAATGGATACATGTGAATGAATCAAGAGACACTGCCAATCAAAGGGTTGGGTACTTGGAAGGTGAAGGGAGCGGGCCTCCATCATTTGTGATCTCGCTAAGAAGAACTCTAATCATACAGAGTTGTAAGTGTGATTTACACCAGGAAAATTACTTGGTCGACCACAAAACCGAGAAGCAAATGCACAAAGAAAGTAGCACTCACCATTCACGAGCATAATCCCTGTCTGCAGAGCCCATTCTCTGTGCTGGGCATGGGGAATCCTGTGCTGAGGAAAACACACACACTCTGTCCTCATGAAGCTGAGAGTTGTGCAGGGAAGACTTGCAGAAAACAAACAATTATGTCACTTGCAGCAAGATGAAAACAGTTTCAAGGGAAGATCAAGACAAAGCTGTACCAAGAAAATACAAACAAACAAACAAACAAACAAACAGGTAAGCCATGTTGATAAAGCACTAGAGTCGGGGTGTCCAATCTTTTGGCTTCCCTGGGCCATGTTGAAAGAAGAAGAACACTAACAATAACTAATGAATGAAAAAATATCACAAAAAGTCTTATAATGTTTTAAGAAAGTTTACGAATTTGTATTGGACCCTATTCAAAGCTGTCCTGAGCCTCATGCAGCCCACAGGCTGTGGCTTGGACAAGCTTTTGCTAGATGAAGTACTATTCAAGTACGAAATAATAAAGTGGAAAAACATAAAATTATTACCTGGAGTAAAAGGTAGGTGTCATGGAAAAGATATGTCACAACGTGAGTGCACTAAAGAGCAAATCTCTGAAACAAAAACTACAAAATCTCCTCACTGTGTCATACCATGTCCTTCAGAATGTGGCAGAAGTCTGCTTAAAAAAAGAAGCACAAATAAATGTGCTTCAGCAGAGAATATGTATTTCTCTCTTGTATCCATAAAACATTTACAAGACGTAATCATCTATTTGAAGGAAATAAATTTCCCCAAATTGGATATTTTATGGCCACTTACTCCCCTCCTGAGTCATTTAAAAAGGTTTTTAGCATAGAAAATGCAAAGGCGGTGGTGTGAGTGTTCATTAAGCAGCTGGGCAGAGAGCATGTGGAGGTAGATTCTCCTCTAGTCAGGGAGTCTGCATTTGGAAGGTGTCTCTCAGGCCTCTGAACAACTCAGCCCCAGAGACAGGGTTTCCTCATGTTGAATGTGGGAAATATTGATAGCACAGACCTCACCTCATCTCACACGAGATGTGTATGAGAACCGAGTGAAGTAACTGACACGGAAGCGTTCTCGCAAGTGTAAGAAGATGTGCAAATCCAAGTCATCAGGTTTAGAAAGAAGACTGATGGATCCCCCACCCCACACCCCACACATCTCCACCCACCAGAGCCCTGAGAAGGACTCAAGTAGATTTTGCTCAGTTATCTGTTGTGTTTCCTCCCATAGGACAGTGGCAAGTGACTGGACCGGGCAAGTTTGTCCAGGCCTCGGTGGGGGAGGACGCAGTGTTCTCCTGCTCCCTCTTTCCTGAGACCAGTGCAGAGGCCATGGAAGTGCGGTTCTTCAGGAATCAGCTCCATGCTGTGGTCCACCTCTACAGAGATGGGGAAGACCGGGAATCTATGCAGATGCCACAGTATCAAGGGAGAACTGAGCTTGTGAAGGACTCCATTGCATGGGGGCATGTCTCTCTAAGACTAAAAAATATCACTCCCCTGGACATGGGCCTGTATGGGTGCTGGTTCAGTTCCCAGATTTATGACGAGGAGGCCACCTGGGAGCTGCAGGTGTCAGGTCAGTTGTTTATTTATGACTGAGTTGTCTTGTAAAGTCATGCTACCGTTATCAGCTCTTGAAAGTATTTCAGATAATGAAATAAAACAGGTTTTCCAGATTCTGACATGATATAAAAAGGCTTCGGTGGGCATCCCTGACCTGAGGTTTCTGGAGATGAGCCTGGCCCTGCCATCACACAGGTGGGGTCATGACAGAGAGGACAGCCACCTGCACCTGCCACCACCTGACAGGATACGGAGGAAAGCCACTGCCACCCTGTTGGTGAAATGAGAGTGATGATGCCTGTCCTGTTTCAATTTCTTTTGTTTTCTTCTTCTTTTTTCTTGACTTCCTGTGTGTTACTAAATTTTTTTAGGATTCCATTACAACGTATTGTTAGTCTTTTTTTAGTATAACATTTTGTCGTGTTTTCTTAGGTGCTGTTCTAGTGTTATGATATTCATATATAATTTGTCACAATCTACTGTATCAACATTTTACCACTTTGAAGTGTGGAAACTTCATTTTCATTTAGATCCCTTTAATCTCCACATTTTAAAAATAATACTGCCTTGAGTATTTCTTCTATATACATAAGCACTACATCAGAGAGTGACTTAATTTCTGTTTAAACCATCATATGTAATTTTTTTTAGTTTTTAGTTTTCTTTGAGACAGAGTCTTGCCCCGTCACCCAGGCTGGAGTACAGTGGTATGATCTCAGCTCACTGCAACCACCACCTCCTGGGTTCAAGTGATTCTTGTACCTCAACCTCCTGAGTAGCTCAGATTACAGGCATGCACCACCACATCCAGCTAATTTTTTTTGTATTTTTAGTAGAGATGGGGTTCTGCCATGTTGGCCAGCTGGTCTCAAACTCCTCACCTCAAATGATCCCCAGCCTTGGCCTCTCAAACTGCTGGGATGACAGGCGTGAGCCACAACACCCAGCCCGTATGTGATTGTTAAACACTAATAAAATGGAAAATCTATTGTAGTTTTCCTTATTCTTCTTTTTCTATTGCTTTTCTTCTTTCCTAATATTCCAAGATTCTTTCTTTTATCATTTCCTTTCTGTTTGAAGAATTTCCTCCAGCCATCCTTTTAGGATAGGTCTGCTAGTGACAAATTCTCTTAGTTTCTGTTTATCTGAGAATAAACATGCAAATGATTTCCTCTTTATTTGTGAATAATGGTTTTGCCAGATATAGAATTTGTGAAGTTTCCTGATGGTTATTTTCTTTCAGCAGTTGAAAAATGTGCTACTTCTTTCTGGCCTTGAATATTCCTCATGAAAAATCTGCTGTCATTGGTTTATATATAATGCATCATTTATCTCTGATTGCTTTCAAGATAGTTTTATTTATTTTCAGAAATTTAATTATGATCTATCAAGGCATGAGTTTCTTTGCACTTCTCCTATTTGGTTTGCTCTCAGCTTCTTGAAAGGACTTTCACCTCCTTTGATTAGATCGACAATCATTTCTTTAAATACTCTTTCAGCTCTCTCTCTTTCACCTCTCCTTCTGGGACAATGATGATATAAATGCTGATATTTTGTTATTGTCCCATAGGTCCTGGAGGATCTGTTTTTCCTTTTTAGAAAAAATATTTTCCTCTCTCTTCACACTGGTTAAGTTTCATTGTTGTATCCTGGAATTCAATGATTTTATTTTCTGTCATCTCCACTCTAGTATTGAAGCTACCCAGTTAGTTTTTGTTTTTGTATTTTTTTCTGTTATATAACTCCCGATTTGCTTTTTATAACATCTATGATTTTTGTGAGTTTTAATTTTTTTGAGATAATTCATAATTGCTCTTTGAAACACTTTAATAATAGCTATTCATGTTGGTCTTGGCAATTACATGATTGTCTATTTTCATTCAAGTTGATATTTAATTGGTTCTTGGTGTGATGGGTAATTTTTAGTTGAAATCTAAGTGGTTTAGTTATTGTAAGACACTCTAGACCCTATGTAAAGCTTCTGTTTTGCAGGCAGTCACCATGTTTAGATTTATGACTCAGGTCCTAGTCTATTTTTGGTGGTTATGGCTCCAAGTACAATTTAATTTTCAGAGACTTTACTGTATTATTTTGGTCTGCTTTGCTTATCTGATGTCCCTGGAGATTCTGATCATCTTTTCTAGTACCGACTGTGGCAGTAAAAGGTGTTTCCCCATGTTGCTCCCCAGTGTTTCTTGTGAGAGAGGTGATCATCTGGCATAGTGGGACAAAAAACTCTTCCCCTGGCCTCCAGTCAATGTGGCTCATGGTCAATTCTTTTGCCAGCACCACTTTGCATATCATGTATTTTCAGCCATTTAGGGGTGGAAAGATTCCCGTTGGGCCACCTACTTCTGCTGGAGGTGGGAGTGGGGGAGTGGTCATAGGATGCTCAGCTGCTGTGGTTTTTCTCTAGTCCTGGGGTCCCTAGTCAGTCCTCCTTAGTCTTTCCACTTTTCACAATGCACCTATGCTTGCCTCATTTCCAGGGTTTATAATTTTACTTAGAGGAAGGAGCAAGGAAGATAAGTCTACATCATCTTACTTGAACCCCCTTCCTTGGTGCTTACACCATCATCATTCTTTCATTAATTTATTGACTAATAAACATTTATTACACTCCATGCATTGATCCAGACCCTGGGGAATGGCAGAGAACAGCACTCAGAGAGGAAGTTCTGTTTGGAGTGGTTAAAAGGCAATATTAAATCATCAAATTGAAGTCAACCACATAAGGGGTACTCTTCCACATTTCCCAAGTCACAAATCTGGATGTCACAATAAACCCTTCCTTGATGTTCAGTCCTATTGAATCAACCTCCAAATAGATTCTGCATCTGCAGTTCCCCTTCTCAAAGCCCTCCTCCTCCCCAGCCCTTCTTTTCTCTCACTGGAGTCACTTCAGTAGTTGCACAGCGGGTTACTCTCCTCCGGAGTGTTCTCTGTGGTCCCTCCTCCATGCTGCTGTCTGGAGACCTCTCTAAGATACAGGTCTTACCATAACTCCCACCTGCTGGAGACTGGTAAGAGCCCTACTGGTCTACAGTTCTCAAAGTGGCTGTGGGCAAGTCCACATTGCTCAGGTCAGTGAATGTATGACCTCCATGGCTTGCCTTGTGCCTTTTTCAGACCTTGTCTCACACCCCTACTCTCTTATACATCATTATCTGGAATATAAATACTCATGAGTCCTTGAAATCACTGTGGCATGTTAACTTTTCACATTGTGGTTTGCACTTGCCTCTTTTTGTCTAAAATGCTTCCCCTCTCCCCAACCTGACCACAACAAAACTCCTATTTTCTGACACAGAAGGGTGCAAATGCCATCTCCAGGAAGCTGTGACTTTCCCTGACAGTTAAGCACTCTTCTCTTTGCTAACCTGACTGTGCTTTCATAGTTGCATTTCACTATGAAATGTATTTTATACAGTTTCCTCACTATTTGGTCAATGAGTTTCTCATTAGAAGGGGCTGTGTCTTATGCACTGCATCCTATTTCATACTTAGGAATATCCAGGCATACATAGTGGTTCCTAAATAAATGCTGAATGAACATAGACCATGGAAAGTCTTGCAGTAGTATTATGAGTGGATGTGTGTGTAAGAGAGAGACAGAGAAGGATGTGTGTGTTGTTATGGGTACAGGCTTGATGAACCAGACTCAAAATAGCTATAAGCTTGAAATTTGGTCTTCACTTTCATCTTTCCCTGTTTTCTTCCCAGCACTGGGCTCATTTCCTCTTATTTCCATCGTGGGATATGTTGACGGAGGTATCCAGTTACTCTGCCTGTCCTCAGGCTGGTTCCCACAGCCCACAGTCAAGTGGAAAGGTCCACAAGGACAGCATTTGTCTTCAGACTCCAGAGCAAATGCAGATGGGCACAACCGGTATGATGTGGAGACCTCCATTATAGTCCAGGAAAATGCTGGGAGCATATCGTGTTCCATCCACCTTGCTGAGCAGAGTCATGAGGTGGAATCCAAGGTATCGATAAGAGGTGAGTGGGGAGGAGGAGCAAGGAATGGGTGTGTGCATAGGTAACCCAGGGTAGAGCAGCAGCTTGTGTCTGGAATTGCTGTGTAGTACCACCCAACTTCAGTGATTTGTTTTGAGAGTCAAAGATTGATGAGGTATAAAAAACAAAACCAAACATTTGATAAGGCAGAAGTAGAATTGTTTACAATTCCAAGGCAGTAGAATTAAGTATTTCCTTCACCACACAATACCCCAATGGTGCAACACTCACAACTCAACACATACGAAACTTAAGGAAATTAACTCTAGGACTAAGAAAATAATTGTTTCTTCATTTTGAGAAAACGTCATTGCTCCTTCATGAAGCAGAATAAAAATGTAGAAAATTTCAGAAAGGATTTACAAATAGTAGGAAAATTTACATAAACTAAAATGTTTCCAGAATCACACTCAATGTAAAAGGATTTAATTTGCCAGTTAAAAGACAAAGAATCTCAGACTGGATTTAAAAGTCTCATTGCTTGAACCCAGGAGGCAGAGGTTGCAGTGAGTCAAGATGGCACCACTGTGCTCCAGCCTGGGCGGCAGAGCGAGACTCCATCTCAAAAACATAAAAATAAAAATAAATAAATAATAAAAATCTCAATTGCAATTCATAAGAGGAAAAATGTAGCACATATGACCTATTCATTGAAAATAAAAAATACTAGAGAAATATTAATCAAGAAGAATCAAACAGATATATTAGTGTCAAGAAAAGAAAGACAAGGGTTTAAGAAAAAGGACATTAGGAATAGAGTTATTTCAAAAACGTAAGTTCACTCAGTATAAGAATATGAAAATTTTAAATATATATGTACCTGATACATGTAAAATATAAAAAGAAAATATCAACAGAAATATAAGAAAAAAGATCATACTTTGAGTTCTAAAATTGATCAAATAAGTAGACAAAATGAGTAAGAATATATAATATTTGAAGTAAAAATCAATAAGCCTGAAATAACATATTTTGGAGAAGGATTCCAGGTTTGTAGAATACACATGAATTTTTACCACACTTGGAACTTTTACAAAATTTTATCAGATATAAACACATAAAATGGTTTTCAGAAAATTTTCAAACATTGATATCATGCACACAAAATTCTCTAATCATAATTTAATAAAGTTAAATGACCATAGCAAATGATAAATTCTTAAGTGTTTGAAAAATTTTTAAACATAAAAATAACTGAGAAATTGAAGAAAGCATAGTGATAGGTAGAAAATTCTTAAAACTGAATGATAATAAAATTACAATCTATCATAATGTGTAAAATGGAACTAATATGGTTTTCTGAGTCAAAATTTTATCCAGCCAGGTGTGGTGGCTCACGCCTGTAATCCCAGCGCTTTGGGAGGCCAAGGCGGACGGATCACCTGAGGTCAAGAGTTCAAGACCAGCCTGGCCAAAATGGTGAAAGCCTGTCTCTACTAAAACTTCAAAAATTAGCCGGGTGTGGTGGCGGGCACCTGTAATCCCAGCTACCCGGGAAGCTGAGGCAGGAGAATTGCTTGAACCTGGGAAGTGGAGGTTGCAGTAAGTCGAGATCATGCCACTGCACTCCAGCCTAGGGGACAGAGCAAGACTCCATCTAAAAAAAAAAAAAAATTATATCCTTAAATCCTTAAATGTTCTTATTAGCATGAAATAGCTGAATATTGTTATTAGGCATCTATATATATTTCAGAAAATAGCAAAAGAAAGTGGAAGAAATCCTAAAGATATAGAAATATGGAAATATTAAGACAAATAGTGCAGATTAATACATCTAAAGTTAGATGGTTCAAAGTGTTATTAAAATAGATAAACTGGCAACATCAGTTAAGAATAAAAGAGAAACAGCACAATTAAATAACGCAGGAAATAACAAGAAGGTACAACTAAAGATTTAGTAGAGATTTATAAGATAAACTGCTTTGAATAACTTTTTCCTTTTCTACTGAATATGATGAAGTGAAAGTTTTCACAGAAAAATGTAAAATACAGACCAGGTGCAGTGGCTCATGCCTGTAGTCCCAGCACTTTGGAAGGCTGAAGCGGGCAGACCGCTTGAGGTCAGGAGTTCGAGACCAGCCTGCCCAACATGGCAAAACCCCATCTCTACTAAAAATACAAAAATTAGGTGGGCGAGGTAGTATGTGTCTGTAATCCCAGCTACTTGGGAGGCTGAGGCATGAGAATCACTTGAATCCAGGAGGCAGAGATTGCAGAGAGCTGAGATCACCCCACTGCACTCCAGCCTGGGGGACAGAGTGAGACTTTGTCTCAAAAATTTTTTAAAAAGAAGACAAATGTAAAATACAAAATCCGAAGGAAAGATAGACTACCTGACTAATCTGTAACCACAAAAGAGGTGGAGTCAGCATTTAAAAGTCTTCCCACAAGGAAGACACAAGGGCCACATTTTTTATGTACAAAGTCTACCAAATATTCAAGAAAAGAGAAAATGTATCTTTCAGAAAGTCGTCCAGAAAGCAGAAAAAATAGGAAATATTAAACTAATTTTATTGAGTCAACATAATTTGGCACCATAACAGAAATGGGCAACTCGAAAAGGGAAAAATTTTTACCAACATTATTCATAATTGAAAATGTAAAAATCTTACCAAAAATTTTACAAGTAGAAAAGTCCACAAAAACATATCTCATGACCAAACTTATCCTGGAAAAAAATGTTAGGTCAACATGGGAACATATATTAATGTGATTATTACCATAATTAGTTAAAAGAGATAAACTATAATTTTCTTAATAGACATAAATAAAACATAGATAACTTTCAACATCTATTCATCATGATTTCAACACTTGCAAATCTAGAAATAGAAGAAAACTTTCTATCAATGTAGAAATAGGAGAGACCCTGCTTAATCGGATAAAAAGATATCTAAAGATACTTGCAGCAAACATCATACAAAATAGTAAGCCACTTAATTTTTAAAATACACACAGAAAACATACCTAATGTGTCATTTAAAATCATAACATAAGGAGATTGCATTAGACACTTCAGTTCCATATTATATTAGAGTACTGTTACTATTAGCAGTCACTTCAATAAGGGAAGAAAATGTAAAAGTTATAACTTTTAGAAAGAAAAAAATAAAATGGCCATTGTTCACAGTCTACATGATTATATCAATGGAAAATTTAGGAAAATTTATAAATTCTTTCAACTCATAAAAGAACCCATTGTGTACATGAAAAATGAGATGAATAAACAAAATCAATTGCATTAGTAAATACCAGCAAAGGAAGAAAATTACATGCCATGTACAATAAATAATTAAAAAATGTTAACCAGGAATAAGTCTAATAAAACATTTACAAAATCTTATTGAAGGGTATTACAAAACTACATTAACAGACACTAATGAAAACTAAAATAAGAGAACAAATATAACACCTTTCAGATAAGAAGATGCATATTTTTAAAGATACCAGTTCTCCTACAATTGCTATACAGATTCAATACAATTCCATAGAAAAATTTCAGCACATTTTTTTGTTTGTTTTTTGAGACGAGCTGTCACTCTGTTGCCCATGCTTGAGTAGAGTGTTGCAATCATGGCTCACTGCAACCTCAACTTCCCATGTTCAAGCAATCCTCCCACTTCAGCCTCCCAAGTAGCTGGGACCACAGGTGTGCACCACCTTGCCTGGCTAATTTTTTTTTAATTTTAAATATTTTTAGAGATGGGGATCTCACTTTGTTGCCTAGACTGGTCTCGAACTCCTGTCCTTAAGAAATCCTCCCACCTCGGCCTCCCAAACTGTTGGGATTATAGGCATGAGCCACCGCACTTGACCCAGAGTTTTCTTAAAGCCTAAAAGGCAATTCCAAAATTTATGTGGCAAAACAAATAGCCAAGAAGTGCTAAGATACAGTGGAATAAGAGCAAGCTAAGAAGCTTAGTCTTATCTCAGAGACATATCCCAAAGCTTTGAAGATTAAGCCAATTAAAATTATTGGCACAGAGATAACCCTGTGGATCAGTGAGAAAGAACAGAAAGCCCAGAAACAAATCCAAGCTTGAACAGACACTTGAGGTACACAGAGGTGACCTTGCATGTGTGGTAGTGTGTGAAGCAAGGTCCATTCAATAAACATTGCCAGCACAGTCAATACCTGCTTAGAAGAAGATGACATTGAACTTCTGCCTCATTACATACACATACACACGCAAACACACACACACACACGTGAGTATATGTATAAAATCCAGATGGATCGAGACTTATACAGAAATGCAAAGCTTTAAATCTGTAGGAGAAATTGGAGAAAAATGTTTTCATCTTGGGGTACTGGGAGATTCCTTAAATGGGCGTAAAATTGTCTTACCTGCTTAGTAATCACTAAGGGGTCCGTGGGACTGTTTTTCAGAGACTTTTTTCCAGCCCTCACCTTGGCGCCTGGCCTCTATTTTACCCGGATTACTCTGTGGTGGCCTATGTGGTGTTGTCGTGGGGATGACAATTGTTTTCTTCAAATCCAAAGGTAAGTGAGAGAGAGAAGTACGGGCCCATACCTTCTTGGTGGTTCCTGTGGAGCTGGTATCAGGCTGCCCTCATTGGTGGTTCCTGTGGAGCCGGTATCAGGCTGCCCTCACACACCTCCGGGCTCTGTTGTTCCAGCCCTAGGCCCCCAGGGTCCACCACCGGAGGCACAGGGAACCCAGTCTTCAGCCTCCTCTGTGCTGGCCTGAAATGGCTCCTTCAGAAAACGCCAGCCTCTGCCAATCCCTTTCTACTTTACATGGAGCACAGGATAAGCAGATCATTGATTTTCAGTACAAAAAGAGTTCACATAAATTCCTACAAACAGGCTGAGTGTGTTGGCTCGTGTCTGTAATCCCAGCACTTTGGGAGGCCAATGTGGGAGCATCACTTGAGCCCAGGAGTGTAAGACCATCCTGGGCCACATGGCGAGAACTCCTCTCTACAAAAAAAAATTTAAAAATAAAATAAAATAATTAGCCGGGTGTGGTGGTTCATGACGGTGGTCCCAGCTACTCAGGAGGTTGAGATGGGAGGCTGGCTTGAGCACAGGAAGTCAAGGCTTTAGTGAGCCATGTTCGCACCACTGCACACCAGCCTGGGCAACAGAGTGAGACCCTGACTCAAAAAATAAATATATAAAAATAAATAAATTTCTATTAGCTACAACAAGAGTCTTATAAGAAAATTTCAGGGTAGTTGCAAAGACTTCATAAAAGAGGAAATAAAACTGACTGAGATAAAATGATAATCTCAGTAAGAGTCTTCACCCCAGAACAAATTTCCTCCTTGGGAGTGACACTTCCCACGGGGATGAGGCCGCCCCCGCCTCTCCTCCCAGCTGCCTTCTCCCACCTCCATCCCCCCGCCTCCCCTCCCAGCCGCCTTCTCCCATCTCCATCTCCACCTCCACAGCATCCCAGCTGTTGTCCCTCTCCTTAGCATGAACCTTCCTGATCTCTTGCTCCCCGCAGACAGCTACGCTCCGTGCGGGGGCTGCGGAGACGAGCACATGTAAGTGTTCTAGGAGAGGCCCTGCCCTTCACACCTGCAGCTTGTCCCACCTGTGCAAGCAGCCAGGGTCATGTTTGTACCTTGCACATTCCTGTGTCCACCACTGAATACACTGTTTCTGTTTCAGGGAAAATCCAGGCAGAATTGGGTAAGTGTGTGTCACGTCCTGAGCCTCCCACACATGGTTCTCCCGGGTCCCTCCCTGATCCACAGCGTGAGCCTCTGGAGACCCCGGCTCCAGGCTGGACAGGAAGTACCGGCAGGTGCAGGAGAGCAGCTGCCACGCTCTCTCCATCCACTGCTAATGAGTTGCCCCTCAGATATCTGGAGGGCTTAGGATAGGCCTCAGGGCCTGGAAGTCCCCGTCTGTGCCTGTTGCCCGTTGGTCCGCTCTGTGTGTGGTGGGGGGAGGTGTTGATCACCAGCTCTGAGGGTGTGTGGACCACAGGGAGGAACCTGAGAAAAATTGGTGGGTGATCCTCAACCGCCCTGGCCTGATGCTTTGAGACTTTACCCAGTCCTGTATCAACCACTAAATCGTCTGCTTTTTGTTTCGTGGAAACTGCAGGATAAACTGGGTGAGAGTGTTATCACATGCAGGGCTTTCCTCCCACGCTCTCCTTGGGCCCTGCTCTGTGATGTCAGCCTCTTCTGTGTGTTTTGTTTTTGTTCTTGTTTTTCAGACTGGAGAAGAAAGCACAGACAGGCAGGTAAAAGAAAATATTCCTCTTCCCACATTTATGACTCCTTTCCAAGTCTCTCGTTTATGGATTTTTATATCCTGAGGCCCATGGGTCCCTGCAGAGCCAAGCTTGTGATGGGAACTCTGAATTGTCTAGATTCTGGGGGAGGTGCATTTTGTAGAGAAGCCCCATAGCCGCCTTCAGATCTCTTGAGAGGGCCCATGACACTCACAAAGGGTCCTAATCCTTGGTCTCTCCCTTCTCCCTGTGTCCTGTTCCCCACGGGAGCGCTGAACTGCCTGTTCTGTCTGCTTGCTTTCAGAATTGAGAGAGGCCTGGAAACACGCAGGTACTGACGCCTGAGAGGGTGACAGTGGACATGGAGTAGGAAGATGACTAGTGACAAATATGGAGCCCACCTGGCTTGCAGACGGCAAATCTGTGATGCCCCAATCCACCCCAGGGTG
The DNA here is from genome assembly GCF_047675955.1 of Chlorocebus sabaeus. NCBI lineage: Eukaryota > Metazoa > Chordata > Mammalia > Primates > Cercopithecidae > Chlorocebus > Chlorocebus sabaeus. The sequence goes on along the minus strand of NC_132926.1, from coordinate 1,068,179 downwards.
CCGCTGCCTCTAAATGCACTTCTTGGCCCAGGACTTGGAAGGAAAAGCATAGGGACTGGGTCAGCTCGGAGGGGTCACAGGCAAGACGCCAGGGAACTGAGGGCACCAGTAGCTGGCTTCTAGGAGTCTGTGCTAAGGGGAAAGAAGTGAAGTCAGCAGGAACAGGTGGGTGGAAGGAAGGTGAATCCTGGAGTCACTCAAGGTCTCACAAAGTCAAATATGGGCTTACCTGGGAGGGCAGTGGTCGGGCTGGGTGATACAGAGGAGTTGAACCTCTGGTGGTTGAGCATCTCCAAGCATCAGTGAGGCACAGGGGCTGCCCTGGAGAAGAGACACGGCTGAGGGGATAGTGGGACTGGCCGGATCCTACCCGGAGCCAGTCTGCAGTGGGAGGGTCGACCTCTTATTCTAGCCTAGATTTCCTCTTCAGTAACTCACGCTTCCTCTCTCCCCCACCGCACCCCAGTGGAGGTGACTCTGGACCCAGCGACGGCTCACTCGAAGCTCTGCGTTTCTGATCTGAAAACTGTAACCCATAGAAAAGCTCCCCAGAAGGTGCCTTACTCTACGAAGAGATTCACAAGGAAGAGTGTGGTGGCTTCTCAGGGTTTCCAGGCAGGGAAACATTACTGGGAGGTGGACATGGGACAAAATGTAGGGTGGTGTGTGGGAGTGTGCCAGGATGATACAGACAGGAGGAAGGACTCTGTGACTTTGTCTCCCAACAATGGGTACTGGGTCTTCGGACTGACGACAGAATATTTGTATTTCACATTCAATCCCCATTTTATCAACCTCTCTCCCGAGACCCCTCCTACACGAGTAGGGGTCTTCCTGGACTATGAGGGTGGGAACATCTCCTTCTTCAACACAAATGACCAGTCCTACATTTGTATCCTGACATGTCAGTTTGAAGGCCTCTTGAGACCCTATATCCAGCATGTGATCTATGAAAAGAAAAATGGGACTCCCATATTCATATGTCCAGTGTCCTGGGATCAGAGAGAGAAGAGTCTGCTTAAAGGGCCCCACACCACAGACCCAGACACAGCCAAGGGAGAGTGCTCCCCGCAGGCGGCCCCAGCTTCCTCTCCGAAGCCTGCGCACAGGAAGTCACGCCTCCCACTCTCCTTTAGGGTGCTGAGGTTCTTCTCTCCTAAGCCCGGCAGCAGCAGCAGCTTCCAGATGAGGGAGGATTGGCCTGTCCCTGTGGGAGTCAGAAGCCATGGCTGCCCTGAAGTGGGGATGGAATAGACTCACATAAGATTTACTTTGTGAAAACTCCATCCAGCTAAGTGATCTTGAACAAGTCACAACCTCCCAGGCTCCTCACTTGTTAGTCAGGAATAGTGATTCCCACCTCGCAGGTAAAGATTAAAGAGACGACGAATGTGAATCCTGCTTGCAGGTTTGATGGCACAGTGTTTGCTAATGATGTGTTTTTATATTATACATTTTCCCACCATAAACTCTGTTTGCTTATTTCACATTAATTTACTTTTCTCTGTACCAAATCGCCCACGGGATAGTTATTGAACACCTGCTATGTGAGGCTCAAAGAATAAAGAGGAGGGAGGATTTTTCACTGATTCTATAAGCCCAGCATTACCTGATACCAAAACCAGGCAAAGAAAACAGAAGAAGAGGAAGGAAAACTACAGGTCCATATCCCTCATTAACGTAGACACAAAAATTCTAAATAAAATTTTAGCAAATGAAACTAAACAATTTATTTAAAGATGACATATAACTACTCAGTGTGGTTTGTCCCACAAATGCAGGGTTGGTTTAATATTTAAATATCAGCCAGTGTAATTCAGCACATTAATAAAGTAAAAAAGAAAACCATATGATCATTTCAATAGATACAGAGCAAAAGTTTTATAAAGCCACCATCATTACTGATAAAACCTGTCAACAAAGAAGATATACAGATGAAAAATAAGCACATGAAGAGATACTCAATGTCATTAAATATTAAGGAAATGCAAACTAAAACCACAACAACATACCATCACCATCTATTAGAGTGGCTAAAATGACAAAGACTGACCATAGCAAGCACTGGTGAGGATGTGGAAGGCGGGAAACTCTCATGCACTGCTCATGGGAATGTCAAAAAACGTAGTCACTTTGGAAAACAGTTCAGTAGTTTCCTTAAAAGTTAATCAGTCACTAACCATAGGATCCAGCATGGCCTTCTAATTATTTTTCCAAGAGAAAAGGAAATATGTGAATGTTCATAGCAGCTTTATTTGTAACAGCCAAAATTTGAAAACAACACAAAGCTCACCAGTTGATGAACAAATTATGACATATCCATGCAAATAAAGTGCCACTCAGAAACAAAAAAGAATAAGCTATTTTATACACACAAAATCATGAAATCTCACAGCAATTATTCCAAGTAGTGCTTGCTTCGGCAGCACGTTTACTAAAATTGGAATGATACAGAGATTAGCATGGCCCCTGCACAAGGAGGACGTGCACATCCATGAAGTGTTCCACAGTTAAATTTAATTTTATGATAAAGAAAAACACTGGAAGGATCTGGCAAGATGTCTGAATAGGAACAGCTCCGGCTTGCAGCTCCCAGCGAGACGAATGCAGAAGGCAGGTGATTTCTGCATTTCCAACTGAGGTACCCTGTTCATGTCATGAGGACTGGTTAGGTGGTGAGTGCAGCCCATGGAGTGCAAGCAGAAGCAAGGTGGGGTGTTGCCTCACCTAGGAAGTGCAAGGAGTGGGGGACCTCCCTCTGGGCCTCCCTCCGCCAGCCAAGGGAAGCTGTGAGGGACTGTGCTATGCCGCCCAGACACTACGCTTTTCCCACAATTTTTGCAATCCACAGAACAGGAGAGTCCCTCATGTGCCTACACCACCAGGGCCCTGGGTTTCAAGCACAAAACTGGGTGGCTGTTTGGGCAGACACTGAGCTAGCTGCGTGCTTTTTTTTCGTATCCCAGTGGCACCTGGAACCACAGTGAGACAGAACTGTTCACCCCCTGGAAGGGGGGCTGAAGCCAGGGAGCCAAGTGGGCACACGCAACAGGTCCCACTCCCACAGATCCCAGCAAGCTAAGAACCACTGGCTTGAAATTCTCGCTGCCAACACAACAGTCTGGAGCTGACCTGGGACGATGGAGCTTGGTGCGGGGAGGGGCATCTGTCATTACTGAGGCTTGAGTAGGCGGTGTTCCCCTGACAGTGCTAAGGAGGCCTGGAAGTTCAGACTGGGCGGAACTCAACACAGCACAGCAAAGAGGCTGTAGCCAGACTGTGTCTCTCGATTCCTCCTCACTGGGCAGGGCATCTCTGAAAGAAAGGCAGCAGTCCCAGTCAGGGGCTTAGAGACAAAACTCCCATCTCCCTTGGACAGAGCACCTGGGGGAAGGGGTGGCTGTGGGCGCAGTTTCAGTGGGCGTAAACGTTCCTGCCTGCTGGCTCTGCAGACAGCAGCAGATGCTGACAAGGAGGGTTCTTCTAGCAAAGCGCTCGAGCTCTGCTAAGGGACAGACTGCTTCCTCAAGTGGGTCCCTGACCCCTGTGCCACCTGACGGGGAGAGACCTCCCAACGGGGGTTGACAGACATCTCATACAAGGGAGCTCTGGTTGGCATCAGGCCAGTGGCCCTCTAAGATGAAGCTTCCAGAGGAAGGAGCAGGCAGCAGTCTTTGCTGTTCTGCAGCCTCCACTGGTGATACCCAGGCAAATAGGTTCTGGAGTGAACCTCCAGCAAACTGCAGCACAACTGCAGAAAAGAGGCCTGACTGTTAGAAGAAAAACTAACAAACAGAAAGCAGTAACATCAACATCAACAAAAGGTCCCCCCCACAAAAACCCCATCCAAAGGTCATCAGCCTCAAAGATCAAAGGTAGGTAAATCCACAAAGCTGAGGAAAAACCAGCTCAAAATTGCTGTTAATTTCAAAAACCAGAATGTTTCTTCCCCAAATGACCATAACTCCTCTCCAGCAAGGGCACAAAATTGGACAGAAAATGAGTTTGACAGAATTGACGAATTGACAGAAGTAGGCGTCAGAAGATGGGTAATAACAAATTCCTCTGAGGTAAAGGAGCATGTTCTAACCCAATGCAATGAAGCTAAGAACATTGACAAAAGCTTATAGGAACTGCTAACTAGAATAATCAGTTTAAAGAAGAACATTAATGACCTGATGGAGCTGAAAATCACAGCACGAGAACTTCGTGAAGCATACACAAGTATCAATAGCCAAATAGATCAAGAGGAAGAAAGGATATCAGAGACTGAAGAACAACTTACTGAAATAAGGCATTAAAACAAGATTAGAGAAAAAGAATGAAAAGGAACAAACAACGCCTCCAAGAAATAGGGGACTATGTGAAAAGACCAAACCTATGCTTGATCAGGGTCCCTGAAAGTGACAGGGAAAATGGAACCAAGTTGGAAAACACACTTCAGAATATTATTCAGGAGAACCTCCCCAACCTTGCAAGACAGGCCAACATTCAAATTCAGGAAATACAGAGAAAATCACTAAGATACTCCTCAAGAAGAACAACCCCAAGACACATAATTGTCAGATTCACCAAGGTTGAAATGAAGGAAAAAATATTAAGGGCAGCCAGAGAGAAGGGTCAGGTTACCTACAAAGGGAAGCCCATCAGACTAACAGTGGATCTCTCTGCAGAAACCCTACAAGCCAGAAGAGAGTGGGGGCCAATATTCAACATTCTTAAAAAAAATTTCAACCCAGAATTTCATATCCAGCCAAACTAACCTTCATAAGTGAAGAAGAAATATAGTCCTTTACAGACAAGTAAATGCTGAGGGATTTTGTCACCACCAATCCTGCCCTACAAGAGCTCCTGAAGGAAGCACTAAATATGGAAAGGAAAAACTGGTACCAGCCACTGCAAAAACACACCAGAACATAAAGACCAATGACACTGTGAAGAAACTGCATCAAGGAATGTGCAAAATAACCAGCTAGCGTCATGATGACAGGATCAAATTTATACATAACAATATTAACCTTAAATGTAAATGGGCTAACTGCCCCAATTAAAAGACACAGACTGGCAAACTGGATAGAGTCAAAACCCATCAGTGTGCTGTATTCAGGAGACCCAGCTCACATGCAAAGACACACATAGGCTCAAAATAGAGGGATAGAGGAATATTTACCAAGCAAATGGAAAGCAAAAAGAGCAGGGGTTGCAATCCTAGTCTCTGATAAAACAGACTTTAAAGCAACGAAGACAAGGGAGAGCATTACATAACAGTAAAGGGATCAATGCAATAAGAAGAGCTAACTATCCTAAATATACATGCACCAAATACAGGAGCACTCAGATTCATAAAAGAAGTTCTTAGAGACCTACAAAGAGACTTAGACTCCCACATAATCATAGTGGGAGACTTTAACACCCCACTGTCAATATTAGATAGATCAACGAGACAGAAAATTAACATGGATATTCAGGACTTGAACTCAGCTCTGGACCAAACAGACCTAATAGACATCTACAGAACTCTTCACCCAAAATCAACAGAATACACATTCTTCCTAGCACCACATAGCACTTATTCTAAAATTGGCCACATAATTGGAAGTAAAACACTCCTCCACAAATGCAAAAGAATGAAAATCATAACAGTCTCTCAGACCATACTGCAGTCAAATTAGAACTCAGGATTAAGAAACTCACTCAAAACCACACGATTACATGGAAACTGAACAGGCTACTCATGAATGACTACTGGGTAAACAACAAAATCAAGGCGGAAATAACAAAGTTATTTGAAACCAGTGAGAACAAAGACACAACATACCAGAATCTCGGGGACACAGCCAAAGCAGTGTTAAGAGAAAAATTTATAGCACTAAATGCCCACATCAGAAAGTGGAAGAGATGTAAAATTGACACTCTAACTCACAATTAAAAGAACTAGAGAAGCGGCCGGGCGCGGTGGCTCAAGCCTGTAATCCCAGCACTTTGGGAGGCCGAGGCGGGTGGGTCACGAGGTCAGGAGATCGAGACCATCCTGGCTAACATGGTGAAACCCCGTCTCTACTAAAAATACAAAAAACTAGCCGGGCGTGGTGGCGGGCGCCTGTAGTCCCAGCTACTCGGAGGCTGAGGCGGGAGAATGGCGTGAACCCGGGAGGCGGAGCTTGCAGTGAGCCGAGATCGCGCCACTGTACTCCAGCCTGGGCGACACAGCGAGACTCCGTCTAAAAAAAAAAAAAAAAAAAAAGAACTAGAGAAGCAAGAGCAAACAAATTCAAAAGCTAGCAGCAGATAAGAAATAATTAATATCAGAGCAGAACTGAAGAAGATAGAGACATGAAAAACCCTTCAAAAAATCAATGAATCCAGGAGTTAATCTTTTGTGAAAAGATTAACAAAATAGATAGACCACTAGCTAGACTAATATAGAAGACAAGAGAGAAAAATCAAATAGACACAATAAAAAATAATAAAGGGGATATCACCACTGATCCCACAGAAATACAAACTACCATCCGAGAATACTATAAACACCTCTATGCAAATAAACTAGAAAATCTAGAAGAAATGGACAAATTTCTGGACACACACACCCTCCCAACACTAAACCAGGAAGAAATCGAATCCCTCAATAGACCAATAACAAGTTCTGAAGTTGAAGCAGTAATTAATAGCCTACCAACAACAACAAAAAAGCCCAGGACCAGACAGATTCACAGACCAATTCTACCAGAGGTACAAAGAGGAACTGGTACCATTCCTTCTGAAACTATTCCAAACAATAGAAAAAGAGGGAATCCTCCCTAACTCATTGTATGAGGCCAGCATCATCCTGATTCCAAAACAAGGCAGAGACACAATAAAAAAGGAAAATTTCAGGTCAATATGCCTGATGAACATCTATGCGAAAATCCTCAACAAAAACTGGCAAACAGAATCCAGCAGCACGTCAAAAAGCTTATCCACCACGATCAGGTGGGCTTCATCTCTGGAATGCAAGCCTGGTTCAATATATGCAAATCAATAAATGCAATCAACACATAAAGAGAACAAATGACAAAAACCACATGATAATCTAAATAGATGCAGAAAAAGCCTTCAATAAAATTCAACGCCCCTTCATGCTAAAAACTCTCAAAAAACTAGGTATTGATGGAATATATCTCAAAATAATAAGAGCTATTTATGACAAACCCACAGCCAATATCATACTGAATGGGCAAAAGCTGGAAGTATTCCTTTTGAAAACCGGCACAAGACAAGGATGCCCTCTCTCACCACTTCTATTCACCATAGTATTGGAAGTTCTGGCCAGGGCAATCAGGCAAGAGAAAGAAATAACGGGTATTCAGATAGGAAGAGAGGAAATCAAATTGCCTCTGTTTGCACATGACATTATTGTATATTTAGAAAACCCCATCGTCTCAGCCCAAAAATCTCCTTAAGCTGATAAGCAACTTCAGCGAAGTCTCAGGATACAAAATCAATATGGAAAAATCACCAGCATTCCAAATCAACAAACGTAATCCATCACATAAACAGAACCAACAACAAATCCACATGATTATCTCAATAGATGCAGAAAAGGCCTTCGACAAAATTCAACACCCCTTCATGCTAAAAACTCTCAATAAACTGGGTATCAATGGAACATATCTCAAAATAATAACAGTTATTTATGACAAACCCACAGCCAATATCATACTGAATGGGCAAAAACTGAAAGCATTCCCTTTGAAAACCGGCACAAGACAAGGATGCCCTCTCTCACCACTCCTATTCAACATAGTATTGGAAGTTCTGGCCAGGGCAATCGGGCAAGAGAAAGAAATAAAGGGTATTCAGATAGGAAAAGAGGAAGTCAAATTGTCTCTGTTTGCAGATGACATGATTGTATATTTAGAAAACCCCATTGTCTCAGCCCAAAATTTCCTTAAGCTGATAAGCAACTTCAGCAAAGTCTCAGGATCAATGTGCAAAAATCACAAGCATTCCTATACACCAATAATAGACAAACAGCCAAATCATGAGTGAACTCCTATTCACAACTGCTACTAAGAGAATAAAATACCCAGGAATCCAAGTTATGTGAAGAACCTCTTCAAGGACAACTACAAACCACTGTTCAAGGAAATAAGAGAGGAAACAAATGGAAAAACATTCCATGCTCATGGATAGCAAGAATCAATATCGTGAAAATGGCCACACTGTCCAAAGTAATTTATAGATTCAATGCTATCCCCATCAAGCTACCACTGACTTTCTTCACAGAATTGGAAAGAACTACTTTAAATTTCATATGGAACCAAAAAAGAGCCTACATAGCCAAGACAATCCTGGGCAAGAAGAACAAAGCTGGAGGCATCATGCTACCTGACTTCAAACTATACTACAAGGCTACAGTAACAAAAGCAGCATGGTACTGTTACCAAAGCAGATACTTAGGCCAATGGAACAGAGAACAGAGAGGTCTGGGAGATAACATCACCCATATAAAACCAACTGATCTTTGACAAACCTGACACAAACAAGCAATGGAAAAAATATTCCCTGTTTAATAAATGGTCTTGGGAAAACTGGCTAGCCATACACAGAAGACTGAAACTGGACCCCTTCCTTACACCTTATACAAAAATTAACTCAAGATGGATCAAAGACTTAAACGTAAGACCTAGGACCATAAAAATCCCAGAAGAAAACCTGGGCAATACCATTCAGGATGTAGGCAGCAATGGCAACAAAAAACAAAATTTGCATTTCTCTGATGATCAGTTATGATGAGCATTTTTTTCATGTGTCTGTTGGCTGCATAAATGTCTTCTTTTCAGAAGTGTCTGTTCGTATCCTTTGCCCACTTTTTGATGGGGTTGCTTGTTTTCTTCTTGTAAATTTGTTTAAGTTCTTTGTAGATTCTGGATATTAGTCCTTTGTCTGATGACTAAATTGCAAAAATTTTCTACCATTCTGTAGGTCGCCTGTTCACTCTGATGGTGGTTTCTTTTGCTGTGCAGAAGCTCTTTTGTTTAATTAGATCCCATTTCTCAATTTTGGCTTTTGTTGCCATTGCTTTTGGTGTTTTAGTCATCAAGTCTTTGCCCATGCTTATGTCCTGAATGATATTGCCTAGGTTTTCTTCTAGGATTTTTATGGTTTTAGGTCTAAAATTTAAGTCTTTAATCCATCTTGAATTAATTTTTGTATAAAGTGTAAGGAAGGGACCCAGTTTCAGATTTCTACATATGGCTAGCCAGTTTTTCCAGTACCATTTATTAAATAGGGAATCCTTTCCCCATTGCTTGTTTGGGTCAGGTTTGTCAAAAGTCAAGTGCTTGTAGATGTGTAGTGTTATTTCTGAGGCCTCTGTTCTGTTCCATTGGTCTATATATCTGTGCTGGTACCAGTACCATGCTGTTTTTGTTACTGTAGCCTTGTAGTATAGTTTGAAGTCAGGTAGCGTGACGTCTCCAGCTTTGTTCATTTTGCTTACGATTGTCTTGGCTATGCAGGCTTTTTTGTGGTTCCATATGAAGTTTAAAGTAGTTTTTTCCAACCCTGTGAAGAAAGTCATTGGATACTATCTCAGGCTGGTTAGAATTGTGATCATTAAAAAGTCAGGAAACAACAGATGCTAAAGAGGATGTGGAGAAATAGGAACACTTTTACACTGTTGGGAGTGTAAATTTGTTCAACCGTTGTGGAAGACAGTGTGACGATTCCTCAAGGAGCTAGAACTAGAAATACCATTTGATTCAGCAATCCCATTACTGGGTATATACCCAAAGAATTGCAAGTCATGCTACTATAAAGACACATGCACACACTTTATGTTTATTGTGGCACTATTCATAATAGCAAAGACTTGGAACCCACCCAAATGTCCATCAATGATAGACTGGATAAAGAAAATGTGGCACATACACACCATGGAATACTATGCAGCCATAAAAAAGGATGAGTTCATGTCCTTTGCAGGGACATGGATGAAGCCAGAAACCACCATTCTCAGCAAACTATCACAAGGACGGAAAATCAAACACCACATATTCTCACTCATAGGTGGGAATTGAACAATGAGAACACTTGGACACAGGGCGGGGAACATCACACACTGGGAGCTGGGAAATGGTTAGCATTAGGAGAAATACCTATGTAAATGACGAGTTGTTGGGTGCGGCAAACCACCATGGCACATGTATACCTATGTAAAAAACCTACATGTTGTGCATATGTACCCTAGAATTTAAAATACAATTTAAAAAAAACAAAAAAAAAAGCCCCAAAATTGACAAATGGGATCTAATTAAACTAAAGAGCTTCTGCACAGCAAAAGAAACTATCATCAGAGTGAACAGGCAACCTACAGAATGGGAGAAAAATTTTGCAATCTATCCATCTGACAAAGGGCTAATATCCAGAATCTACAAAGAACTTAAACAAATTTACAAGAAGAAAACAAACAACCCCATCAAAAAGTGGGCAAAGAATAGGAACAGACACGTCTGAAAAGAAGACTTTTATGCAGCCAACAGACATATGAAAAATTGCTTATCACTGGTCATTAGAGAAATGCATATCAAAACCACAATGAGATACTATCTCATGCCAGTTAGAATGGCGATCATTAAAAAGTCAGGAAACAACAGACGCTGGAGAGGATGTGGAGAAATAGAAACATTTTTACATTGTTGGTGACATTGTTAATTAGTTCAACCATTGTGGAAGACAGTATGGTGATTCCTCAAGGATCTAGAACTAGAAATACCATTTGACCCAGCAATCCCATTACTGGGTATACACCCAAAGATTATAAATCATTCTACTATAAAGACACATGCACATGTATGTTTATTGCAGCACTATTCACAATAGCAAAGACTTGGAACCAGCCCAAATGTCCATCAATAATAGACTGGATAAAGAAAATGTGGCATATATACACCATGGAATACTATGCAGCCATAAAAAAGGATGAGTTCATGTCCTTTGCAGGGACATGGATGAAGCTGGAAACCATCATTCTCAGCACACTATCAGAAGAACAGAAACCAAACACTGCATGTTCTCACTCATAAGTGGAAGTTGAACAATGAGAACACATGGAATAGGGAGGGGAACATCACACACCGGGACCTGTTGGGGGGTGGCGGGCTAAGGGAGGGATGACATTAGGAGTAATACTTAATGTAGGTGACGGGTTGATAGGTGCAGCAAACCACCATGGCATACCCATGTGTATACCCATGTAATGAAACTGCACGTTCTGCACATGTAGCCCAGAACTTAAAGTATAATTAAAAAAAAAAAACTCACCAGCATTCCTATACACCAAAAATAAGCAGAGAGCCAAATCATGAGTGAACTATCATTCAAAACTGCTACAAAGAAAATAAAATACCTAGGAATATAACTTACCAGGGACATGAAGGACCTCTTCAAGGAGAACTACAAACCACTGCTCAAGGAAATGAGAGGACAAAAACAAATGGAAAAAACATTCCATGCTCATGGACAGGAAGAATCAATATCATGAAATGGCCATACTGCCCAAAGTAATTTATAGATTCAGTGCTACTCCCATCAAGCTACCATTGACTTTCCTCACAGAACTAGAAACAACTACTTTAAATATTAGGTTTAAACTACTTTAAACCTAATAAGAGCCTGTATGGCCAAGGCAATCCTAAGCAAAAAGAACAAAGTTGGAAGCATTGCATTACCTGACTTCAAACTGTACTACAAGGTTACAGTAACAAAAACAGCATGGTACTGGTACCAAAACAGATATATAGACCAATGGAACAGAACAGATGCCCCAGAAAAAAAACACACACCTACAAACATCTGATCTTTGACAACTCTGACAAAAACAAGCAACAGGGAAAGGATTCCCTATTTAATAAATGGTTCTAGGAAAACTGGCTATCTATATTCGAAAACAAAAACTGGACCCCTTGCTTACATCTTATACAAAAATTAACTCAAGATGGATTAAAGACTTAAACTTAAAACCTAAAACCTTAAAAACCCTAGAAGAAAACCTAGGCAATATCATTCAGGACAGAGGCCTGGGCAATGACTTTATGGCTAAAACACCAAAAGCAATTACAACAAAAGCCAGAATTGACAAATGAGATCTAATTAAACTAAAGAGCTTCTGCATAGCAAAAGAAACTATCATCAGAGTGAACAGGCAACCTACAGAACGGGAGAGAATTTTTGCAATCTATCCTTCTGACAAAGAGCTAATATGCAGAATCTACAAGGAACTTAAACAAATTTACAAGGGAAAAAAAAACAACCCCATCAAAAAGTGGGCAAAAAGAAGACATTTATGCAGCCAACACATATATGAAAAAGAATTCATCATCACAGGTCATTAGAAAAATGCAAATCAACACTACAATGAGATGCCATCTCATGCCAGTTAGAATGGCGATCATTAAAAAGTCAGGAAACAACAGATGCTAAAGAGGATCTGGGGAAATAGGAACGCTTTTACACTGTTGGTGGGAGTGTAAATTAATTCAACCATTATGTAAGATGGTGTGGTGATTCCTCAAGGATCTAGAACCAGAAATACCTTTTGACCTAGCAATCCCATTACTGAGTATATACCCAAAGGATTATAAATTATTCTACTATAAAGACACATGAACATGTATGTTTACTGCAGCACTATTTACAATAACAAAGACTTGGAACCACCCAAAATGTCCATCAATGATAGACTGAATAAAGAAAACGTGGCAGCCATTAAAAGGAATGAATTAATGTCCTTTGCAGGGATATGGATGAAGTTGGAAACCATCATCTTCAGCAAACTAACACAGGAACCAAACACTGCATGTTCTCACTCATAAGTGGGAGTTGAACAATGAGAACACATGGACACAGGGAGGGGAACATCACACACCGGGGCCTTTCAGGGGATGGAGGGGGAAAGGGAAGGGAGAGCATTAGGGCAAATATCTAATGCATGCGGGGCTTAAAACCTAGATGATGGGTTGCTAGGTGCAGCAAACCACCATGGCACATGTATACCTATGTAACAAACCTGCATGTTCAGCACATGTATCCCAGAACTTAAAGTAAAATTTTTTTTAAAAAAGTTTTTTAAATTACTCCAAGTAAAAAGAGACAGACTCCCTCCCAAGATATTGTCTGACTCAATTTACAATAAAACTCTAGAAAATGCAAACTAGTTTCACTTAAAAAGCAGCTTTAAGTGTACAATTATCTCAAAATGAAAAGTTTAATGAAAAACATGATTCATCTGAGTCTCAGTTCATTATATTGGCAGCTGAAATCAGGAAATGTGAAACAGTTTCAGAGATTCAACTAGTGTTAGCACACATCAAATAGTAATGAAACAAGGCTTTTAAAAAATCCCTCACTTCCAATAGTAGAACAATTATCTTTAATCATAACTGAAGGATGTCATTCACTATACCTCCCAAAGTAAATAAGGACAAATATTATGAACAAGAAACAGTAAGTGAAAAAGTTAATACTACATAATAATGGTAGCCAAAATGGAATCAATGAGTGCCAATATAATGAACCTCTCCCCTCAAAAATTCCAACCACCATGTTGCTTTTCATTACAAAAAGGTGAATAAAACAAATCAAAGCAGCTATAGACAGGAACACAGGTCCTGGTGTCTGTTACTGAGACCCAGGATAGTGCCAGGGTCAAATCTCTGTAGAAACGAGCTATTGGAGGCTCTAAGGACCCTGCCTCCTGGGGCCTTCCTCTGAGTTTTCCCCTTAGGGTAGTGGGTAGGGAGCTGTGTCATAGGTCCCAAATCAGAAGTTAGGCCAGAGTGGGGTATCAGCAAGATGGCAGAACAGGAAGTCCCATGCTTCACTTCCTCCCCAGCAGAAAGTTCAACTAGAAACCATCCACAGACAAGAACACCTCTGTGAAACTCCAAAACTTGGGAGCGAGCCTGAGACACCCATGTGGACCATAGGGCCAAATAAAAACCACATTAGAAGGGTAAGAGGTATGGTCTCGCTTTGACCGCTTTGCTCCTTCCCCTCCCCGAAGTCCACACAGCACCACACAGAGAAGATTCATTTTGATGCGTAATTTCTACAGTGAGAAGAAGGCCAGAGGTGGACATCCAGCTTCCCTAGCATTCTAAAATGCTTCCCAGGAAGCCTACCACTGTGGCCCTTCCTCATGGGGAACATTGAAAGTATAGGCAAGACTAGACTGTCTTGGGTCAGGTGGAAACAAAGAAGTGAAGCAGAGGTCACAGTGATGATAACATGGATTGTTGGGATAGCTCTGTGTTCCTGCCAGTGGTGGTGCCCAGTCAGAAGTGCCAGCCAATGGCAGGATCCACCCACAAACCTCAGCTAGTTTCTCCCAGAAGTTGTTCAAACTGGCTTGAGTACCTAGATGGCCAGCCTCCATGACCAGCCTCACAGCCCATGCCAAGGCCATACTCGGGCATGAAAATTCCCACCACAGTGCGTTTAGGCAAAGCACAAGGGCCCCATGTACTTGACATGAGAGGCCAAACAGACACTTGACCCAGATACAAAGCCCACCCAAGGCTCTGCCCAAGCAGGGAGATAACCTGCCAGCACATATTTTTGCAGAGCACAGGGGCTGGACCTGCCCAACACAGGAGACCACATAGCAGTCTGAACCAACCCCAGAGTTCACCCCAAAGCTGGAGAGCAAGCCCGTATCATCCATTTTTACCGAGCACAGCCTCTAGTCTAGTTCATCCTGAGCAACATTCTGCCTCGCTTTTGGGTCCATCCTGCAGTCCTGTCCAACTGCAGAACTCAAATAGCAAAACTGCTTGGCCAGGGAATATATGCTGTGACCTGGCCTCATTAGTGGTAACTGCAGTGCCCAGTCAGCAGTTCCACATAATTGCAGAGCCCAGCCAGCAGCCCCACTCGACCTCAGAGAAAAAGCATCAGCCCACCCAGACAGAGAACTCAACAGCAAGCTCTGCCTGCCTGTGGTCACTACCAGTTGGCCCATCCAGAATCACAGGCTAAACTAAATAGTGAAGGTTAATTCCTGTGAATGAATAGAAACAATTTTTAAGAAACCAAATATAAATCCTAGAGATTAAGAATACAACGATTGAACTAAAAAAAAGTCACAGAAAACTTCAACAGCAGACTCAATCAGGGCAAATAAAGAACTGATGAGCTCAAAGATAGAAATTTTTTAAATTATCCAGTCGGAAGAGCAAAAAGAAAAAGCATAAAAATGAAGAAAGACTACAAGAGTTACGTAACACCATCAAGAGAACTAATTTTTGCAAAATAGGAGTGTACCACCAGCACACTCACCAGCCAGGTGTTGCTTCCAAGAGATTCCAATCACAGGCAGCTTGGCCCCTGCACTTACTGGTGAGGCACACAACTCCCAGGTGATCCCCATTCAGATCTGGCAGGCCAGCTGCACAAACTTCTGCAGCCTAGACCACTACAGCTGAAAAACTGCAGACAGACTACTGTGTCCATTCAAAACCAAAGCCCCTGAACCCTACCCAAATGACACTCTAAGATGTATCTGCAGGCGAAACTTTCCCTGCAAAAGCCACTCTATAATATCAGAGGAGGCAACCATTGCACCAGATCCACAGGTATTAATGCAGCGACACAAGAAACATGAAAAAGGAAACATGAAGTCAATGAAAGAGGACAATAATTCTCCAGTAACTGACCCCAAAGAAATGGAAAGTTATGAATTGCCTGAAAAGGAATTCAAAATAATGATCTTAAGAAATGCAGTGAGAAGCAACAGAATACAGACAGACAACAAAATGAAAAAATAAGCTATGACCTGAATAGTAAATTCAACAGAGATAGAAATCATAAAGAACCAAATAGAAATCTTGGAACTGAAGAATTCAATGACCAAAAACATGCAACTGAGAACTTCACAACAGGCTATATCAAACAGAAGGAAGAATTTATAAACTCAAAGACAGGTCTTTTGAAGTAACCTAGTCAGAGGAATGAAAGAGGAAAAAAATGAAAAAGAACAAAGACAGCCTACAGGACTTAAATGACTATTAAGCAAAGAAACTTTTGCATTATGAGAGTTCTAGAGGAAGAAGAGATGGTGAAAGGCACAGAAAGCTTATTTAACAAAATAATAGCTGAAATCTGCCCAAGCCTTGGAAGAGATATGAACGACTAGATCCATAAATCTTAAAGGACCCTTTATAGATTCAATCTAAATGGTCATCTTTGAGGTATATTATATTCAAACTGTCAGAAATCAACAACAAAGAGAGTTCTAAAATTAGCAAGAGAAAAGTAACAAATTACACACAAGGAAAGCTACAATAGATTGTTAGCGCATTTCTTAGCAGAAATATTGCAGAATAGGAGGGAAAGGGATGATTTATTCCAAGTGCTAAAAGAAAAATGTTAGCTAAGAATAACAGACCCAGCAGAGATACACCTCAGAAAGAAAGTATTTCCCAGATAAGCAAAAGCAGAGAGAATTCATCACCACAAGACTGGCCTTACAAGAAACATTTAAGAAAGTGCTTCATCGGCCTGGCGCAGTGGCTCACGCCTGTAATCCCAGCACTCTGGGAGGGCAAGGCGGGCAGATCACGAGGTCGAGACCATCCTGAATAACACGGTGAAACCCCATCTCTACTAAAAATACAAAAAATTAGCCGGGCGAAGTGGCGGGCGCCTGTAGTCCCAGCTACTCGGGAGGCTGAGGCAGGAGAATGGCATGAACCCGGGAGGCGGAGCTTGCAGTGAGCTGAGATTGTGCCACTGCACTCCAGCCTGGGCAACAGAGCGAGACTCCATCTCAAAAATAAAAAATACAAATAAAGTGCTTCACCTGGAAGTGAACGGACAATAACTACTGACATGAAAACATACGAAGGTATAATCCTCACTGGTAGACATAAATTAATAACTAAATTCAGAATACTACATTACTGAAATGGAGGTATATAATATTTCAGATCTCCGGTATAAAACGTCAAAATGATCAGTGATAACTATAAGTTTCTTAAGGGACACACAGTATAGAAAGATCTAAATTAAAGCAACAAGATTATCAATTGTGAGAGAGGAAAAGTCTAGAGTATTCGTTTGTCACAAAAGTTAAGTTGGTATCAGTTTAAAAGTTTAAGTTTTTATATAAATCCCAGAGTAACCACAAAGAAAAAATTACAAAAGATACACAAATGAAAAGTAAAAGGAATCAAAGCTTATCACTAGAGAAAACCAACAAATCACAAATGGAACTAATAAAAAGAAACAAAGGATCTATAAAACAACCAGAAATTAACAAAATGACTGGGATAAGTTCTTACCTTTCAGTAATAACCTTGAATATAAATGGATTAAATGCTTCAATTAAAAGACACAGAGTGGCTGAAGGGAATTTTTTTTTTTTTGAAGATACAACTATATGCTGCCCACAAAAAACTCACATCACCTGTAAGGACACATATAAATGAAAAATGAAGGAATGGAAAATAATATTCCACCTAAGTGGGAAACAAGAATTGGAGTAGCTAAGTACAGGTAAGATAAGTTAGACTTTTGTAAAAAGAGACAAAGTCATTATATAAAAATAAAGAGGTCAATTCAACAAGATATAACAATAATAAATACATGTATACCCAACATTGAAGCAAATATATAAACGATTATTAGATTTAAAAAGAGATGGCAATAAAATAATACGGCACCACAATACAATAATAGTGAAACGGGAAAAGTTCCCTTGTCCCCAAAGCAGGGCTTGCGGCTCACTCCTTCGGTGCCCCGCTGTTCACATCTCTGGGGGCACATACAGATGGGCAGGCTGTGGGGCTCCGAGCCCAGGCAGGGTCTAGGGGTCAGTGTTCACCGCTCCGGAAGCCGCAGCGGACGTGTGTTACAGGGTGTTCTTTTAGTTTTGCAGTCTATATAGGCGGCTTGTGTTAACCAGCTCAACATGGAGTGGGAAGGTTTTCCCCTGGAGTCAGGCCGCTCAGCATCCTGGGCTCGTCTCCAACTGCCCCGCAAAACTCTGCATCGTGGTGCTTTGCCTGGTCGTCGGCCTTAGGTGCCAGCTTCTCCAGACGTCCAGCCCGCCTGTGTGTCTGCCCGCCAGGGCTGGGAGGTTTTTATAGGCACAGGATGGGGGCGTGGCAGGCCAGGGTGGTCTTGGGAAATGCAACGTTTGGGCGGGAAAGGCCTGTCCACACCTCGATCCCTGGGGGTGGAGCCCTAGCCATGCCCTCCTCTTCCGGTGCTTCCCTTCCCCTTCCGTATCATTTAAAGGGACCACGCTCTTCCCTTCCCAGCACTTCCCGTCAGTCTCAATAGCGGGAGACTTCAGCCTCACGCCCTTAGCAATGACCAGATCATCAGACAGGATATAAACAAAGAAACATCAGATCTAAACCACACACTAGACTAAATGAACCTATCAGACATTTACAGAACATGCTGCTCAAGGCCGGCGCGGTGGTGCACGCCTATAATCCCAGCACTTTGGGAGGCTGAGGCAGGCGGATCACAGAGCCCAGGAGTTAGAGACCACCCTGGCCAACATGGCGAAACCCCGTCTCTACTAAAAATACAAAAATCTGCTGGGCGTGGTGGTGACTCCTGCAATCTCAGTTACTCGGGTGGCTGAGGCACGAGAATCGCTTGAACTTGAAAGGTGGAGGTTGCAGCGAGCCGAGATCGCACCACTGCACTCCACCCTGGACGACAAAGCAAGATTCTGTCTCAAAAACAAGCAAACAAACATGACAGAATCTGCAGAATACACGTCTGTCTCAATAGCACATGGAACAGTCTCCTGCACAGATCATGTTAGGTCACAAAACAAAGCTTTAACAAATTTAAGATCTAAATCATTTCAAGTATATTTTCTAACCACGATGGTATAAAGCTAGAAGGAAATTTGTAAACTTTATAAATACATGGAAATTAAACAGCATGCTCCTCAACAACCAATGGATCAATTAAAAAATTAAAAGAGCAAATTTAAACTGTCTTAAAACAGGTAAAATTGAAAACACAACATACCAAAACCTCTGAGATGCAGTTCTAAGCAGTTCTAAGAGGGAAATTTACAGCAGCAAACATGTATATTAGCCATGTGTGGTGGCTCACGCCTATAATTGTAGCAGTTTGGGAGACAGAGGCAGATGGATCACCTGGGGCCAGGAGTCTGAGACCAGCACAGCCAACATGGCAAAACCCTATCTCTACTAAAAGTACAAAAATTAGCTGGGCATGGTGGCACACGCCTGTAATCCCAGCTATTTGGAAGGCTGAGACAGGAGAATCCTGGAAGGCAGAGGTTGCAGTGAGCCGAGATCCCGCCACTGCACTCCAGCCTGGACAACAGAGGGAGACTGACTCAAACAAACAAACAAACAAAAAACCTACATTAAAAAAAGAAGAAAGACCACAAATAAACAACCTAATATGCACCCTAAGGAACTAGAAAAATACAAAAAACTAAATCCAAAATTAGCAGCAGAAAAGAAATAATTGCTATTAGAGCAGAAATAAGTAAAATAGAGACTAAAAATACAAAAGGCCAATGAAACAAAGGCTTAGTTTTTTTGAAGACATAAACAAAATCAACATACCTTTAGCAAGACAAACTATAAAAAAAAGAGAGAAGACTAAAATAAATAAAATCAGGGATGAAAAAGGAGACATTACAATTGATACCACAGAAATACAAAGAATCATGAGAGACTGTTATAAAAAATTGTATGCTAAAAATTGAATAACCTAGAAGAAATGGATAAATTCCTGAACACACAACCATCCAAGACAGAATAATGAAAAAATAGAAAATCTGAGTAGGCCAATAATGAGTGAGGAAATTGAATCAGTAATAAAAAAAAATCTTCCATCCAAAAAAAAAAAAGGCCCAAGACTAATGGCTTCATGGGAGAAATGTCTTTTTTTCACAGAAATAGAAAAAATATCCTAAAATGTATATGGAATCACAAAAGACAAAATCCAAGACAATCTTGAGCAAATAGAACCAAGCTGAAGGCATCCCAATAATTGATTTCAAACTATATTACAAAATGATGGTAATTCACCATGGTCCTAGCATAAAAATAGACATGTAGACCAATGGAACAGAAGAGAGCCCAGAAATAAATCCACAATTTTATAGTCAATTTATTTTGGACAAAGGTGCCAAGAACACATAATTTTTTAAAAAAAACTAGTCCCTTTAATAAAGGCTATTAGGATATCTGAATATCCATATGCAAAAAAAAAAAAAAATTTAGACCCCTGTCTCACATCATATATCAAAATTAACTCCAAATAGGTTAAAGACTTAATTATAAGATCTGAACCTATAAAACTATTAGAAGAAAACGGGAAAACTCCACAACATTAGTCTGGGAAATGATATTTTGGATATGACCTCAAAAGTATAGGATAACCCAATTTAAAAGTGGGAAAAGGACTTGAATCAATGTTTCTCAAAAGAAGACATACAAAAGGCCAAGAACGTGAAAAAATGCTAAACCTCGCTAATCATCAGATAAATGCAAATTAAGACAACAATGAGATATCACTTTATAGCTGTTTGAATGGTTATTTTCAAAGAGATGAAAGATAACAAGTGTTGGAGAAGATATAAAGTAAATGGAATTTTTCTACACTGTTGGTGGGGATATAAATTACTATAGCTATTATTAAAAACAGTATAGAAATTCCTCAAAAAACTAAAAATAGGATTATCGTATGATCCAGCAATCAAGGAAATCGGTATGTTGAGGAGATATCTGTATCTGCGTTTATTGCAGTATTATTCACAATAACCAAAATATGGAATCAACCCAAGTGTCCATCAACAGATAAATTGATCAAGAAAATGTGGCATGTATGTATTATATATATAATATATAATATGCATTTTATATGTAATATATATTATATATATAATGGAACATTATTCAGCCATAAGAAGGAAATTCTATCATTTGAAACAATTGGATGAACCTGGAATAAAATTGTGCTACATGAAATAAGCCAGGCACAAGGAGGACAAACATTGCATGGCCTCATTCACATGTGGAATCTAAAACAGTTTAACTCATAGAAGCAGACAGTAGAAAATAGCAGTTACTAGGGACTGGGTGGGGGATGATGGGGGAGATGTGGGTCTAATAATACAAAATTTCAGTTAGATAGAAGGAGTATGTTCAAGGGGTCTATTGTACATAATGGTATTTGTAGTTAATAACAATATATTGTATATTTGAAAATTGCTAAAAGAAGAGTTCTTAAGTGTTCCCATCATGAAAAAGTAAGTATTTGAGATGATGGATATATTAATTAGCTTGATTTAATCATCCCATATTGTCTATGTGTATACCTATGCAATATATATACAATGATTATATGCATATGATATATATCACAACCTCACTTTGTACTCCATAAATATAGAAAATTATAATGCCAATCTACAATAAAAAACTGAAAAAATAAAATATGATAACACAGAGTGTGGAATAATAGACATTGGAGACTCAGAAGGGTGCGCAGATGGGAGGGGGACGATGAATGAGAAATTCCTTCATGGATACGGCGTACACTATTTGGGTGATGGCTACACTAAAAGCCTACACTTCACTGTGCAATATATCCATGTATCAAAACTGCACTTGCACCCCTAAGTTTATATAAATAAATTCTTTTAGTTGCAACAATTCTTCCAAAAGGAGTGAGGCCCACTTACTGTCCCTGGGGAAGGATGGAGGGCCCTGAGGAGCCTCAAGGAGAGGAAGCAGAGTAGGTTGTAGAGGCTGGGCTGAGTCCAGGGACCAGAGGGAGCAGAGAGTCTAGGAGCATGCGGTGAGTGGCAGAGGTGATGGCCGGCTCCCTGTGTGCCCTGCAGGGAGCAGTAAATGTGAGTCCAAGAACTGGCAGGTGATAGTCATGAAGGACATGAGTGTAGGCTGGGCCAGGCAGGGGCATTGTGTGGGAACAAAATGGTCAGCTCAGGGAATGCTGCTGAAGGAGGCATCAGAAGCTTAGCTCCTGAGAGGAAAGGAGAAAAAAGTCAGGGAGGGTCCTGACCAGGGAAGGGGCTGGCTACACACACACACACACACACACACACACACAGAGGTATTTGTGTGTTTGTGACATACAGGGCGGGGGTGGTTTGTGGTCTCTTCTGTGGTTTAATCTCTCTTAATACAGCCAACAAAAAGCCAGCTGAGTTACTCACACCTAAAACCTGACTTGATATCCTAGATTGGCCAGGACTAAGAAGTCCCTTTGAGTTACTGGAAACTTATCCTTATGAAAGTAATGCAGGCTCACGTTTCAAGAGTAAAATTTGACAAAAAGCACTGTAATAAAAAGCAACAATCTCCTAACCATGTCCCTTCTGCATCTTTTCCCTATCCTTCCAGGTCTTGTTTCCTAGAGAAATAATTGTACGGCTTCTATTTGGGGTTTTTCAGGTACTTAACTTCCTTATCTTCAAGTTACCTGTTTATATCACCACTACCTGTCGATTGGCTTTCTGCGGTGAGTGGCAGAGGTGATGGCCGGCTCCCTGTGTGCCCTGCAGGGAGCAGTAAATATGAGTCCAAGAACTGGCAGGTGATAGTCATGAAGGACATGAGTGTAGGCTGGGCCAGGCAGGGGCATTGTGTGGGAACAAAATGGTCAGCTCAGGGAATGCTGCTGAAGGAGGCATCAGAAGCTTAGCTCAACAGGGCTTTCTACCTCCTTACCCGGTCCTTACTTCCTCACTATTTATACTTCCTCACTATTTACACTTCCTCCAGGGTTACAGCTACATTTTTGAACAAATACCTTTCAACTAAGAAAGTTTTACAGAACTTCAGAGATAAACGGAAAAAAATATACTGCTCATTAACAATAGTGGAAATAAAATATTTGAGACATTTCAAGCAAAATGAGCCTGTAACAAAATAAAGTGAGGAGACATGTAACACAAGAAACAGTGGTGAACAAAACCACCAAAAGGAGTGATTATTGCTGTAGCAGCTGCAAGTGCATCTGTGATGCTTAATGCAATTTCTAGGACACAATTCCTACAATAGAAGGTGAAAAGATTCTATGTTAGAGCATCTGAAATTTAACTTCCACATGACTTCAACAAAACCTGGAAGTTTGGGTGGGGAAGAGTAGAAAGGAATGGAAGAGGAGTAAAAGCCTGATCAATATTTTGTCTCATTCAGGAATGACCAGCACTTCTAGACATTAAAGAAAAAATGTAAAAGTGTAGATATAGTTTACAGTCTGGGTGAGGTGGCTCACACCTGTAATCCCAACACTTTGGGAGTCCAAGGAGGGAGCATTGCTTGAGACCAAAAGTTCAAGGCCATCCTGGGCAACATAGTAAGGTCCTGGCTCTACAGAAAAATTTAAAAATTAGCCTGGCATGGTGCATGCCTGTAGTCTCAGCTGCTTGGGAGGCTGAGGTGGGAGGATCGCTTGAGCCCAACTTGAGCCCAGGAAGTTGAGGCTGCAGTGAGTCATGATTGTGCCACTGCACTCCAGCCTGGGTGACAGAGCTAGATCTTGTCTCAAAGTTTATATACATACATATATATATATGTATATATGGTTTATAAACGTTTAAGTGTATATAGAAATAGGTAATAGAATGTTCAAACCACTAGAGGGGACACAAAGAAAGAAAACTGCACCACCCAGTCGCAGAAGCAAATATAAAACAGAAAGCATATTCAATAGGAACATAAAACAAGAGAATAAAACTAAGTCAAAGCAAATTATTAACTGCTATAAATGTGACAAATTTAATTTCCCTTAAAAAATGGAGATTTTATCTTGAGGCACAAAAGAAAGGTGACACTTCTTATAATAGTTCTTAATAACAATGAAAGCAGCAAACACTTATTACTTGTAATCCAGATACTGTTTTAAATGCTTTATTTATAGCAAATTTTTTTTGCTTGTTTTTGTTTTTGTTTTTGTTTTTTTTAGACAGGTTCTGGCTTTGTCACCCAGGATGGAGTGCAGTGGCACGATCTTAGCTCACTGCAACCTCCACCTCTGAGACTCAGGCCATCTTCCCACCTCAGCCTCCAAAGTAGCTGGGACTACAGGTATGCACCACCATGCCTGGCTAATTTTTTTAAATTTTTTGTAGAGACAGGGTTTCACCATGTTGCCCAGGCTGGTCTCGATCTCCTGGTCTCCTGCCTTGGCCTCCCACAGTGCCGGGATTACGGGTGTGAGCCACCACACCCAGCCTAGCAACTTATTTTTAGTAACTTATTTAGAGATAAAATAAAACAAGACCACAGAAAAAGTTTGTAAACAAAGGAATGGGCAAAGACAGTCTAGCAGGAAAGCAAAAAGGAAAGTTGAAATTACAATAGTAGTATCACCTAAAAAATAATACCAGAAAAAAATTTAAACATAGCATAGATGTTTGACACTGGTAAAAGATACAGACCACTTAGAAAGTGAAATACCCAGGCCAGGTGTGGTGGCTCACACCTGTAGTCCCAGCACCTTGGGAGGCTGAGGCGGGCGGATCACTTGAGGTCAGGAGTTCAAGACCAGCCTGGCCAACATAGTGAAACCCCATCTCTACTAAAATTACAAAAATTAGCTGGGTGTGGTGGTGCACGTCTGTAGTCGCATCTACTCAGGAGGCTGAGGCAGGAGAATCACTTGAACCCAGGAGACGGAGGTTGCAGTGAGCTGAGATCACACCACTGCACTCCAGCCTGGGTGACGGAGTGAGACTCCATCTAAAAAAAAAAAAAAAAGACAGCGAAATACCCACATAATACATTGCAGCAAAGAACAAATATCAAAGCTTGGGGGTCAGAGGGCCAGGGCCTTGGGGAGGCCAGGCTGTTTGGGAGTAGAGGGTGTGTGTGGCTCCTGCAGCTCTCACATTCTCAGGAGCCAAAGATGAGCACCTGTGGCCCGCAGGGAGCCAGTGGGCTGCTCCTCTTCCAGCGCCTGTGCATGTCTCCATCTCTGTGACAAAGCACAATGGTGGGCACTGTGCCCGCTGACAGGCACCGAAAAGCCAATGTGAGCTCGCTGGAGAACCGCCAAGGAGAACATGCGCTAAGGAAGCTCAAGGGCCGTGTGTGGGCTGCCGGGGGAGGTGGATGGGGAACCGTCAGAAAAGGAGGAATTCACTCCTTGCGAGGCTGGCATGACTTTCATTCTGTCTCCTCTGGTAGCCCACGCCAGGCGTGAGAACAGCATTTGCCCTGGGGATGAGGGTTCTCCCACTAGCCCTCCAGGATTCCCTCAGACGACCTCATGGCGAGGCTATGCAATGGGGCATGTTCTCCACTGTCCGAGTGATGGCTCCATACTGGCCTGGCTAGCCCCTGGCCTTTTCCTACCCCACGCGTGCTAATTACCCCCCTCCACGTGGTGGCCGCTGCCTTCACACCAGCTGCAGCAGGGAGGCCTGGCTGGGGCCACACACTTCCGAGCGGGGCGGGCGCTCCCCGGGTGCCGCTGTAGCCACCCGAACTGCGACTGCAGACCCAGGCCGCCTGCTCTACAGATCAGGCAGGATCCCCACCCTCCTGTGTGGGCTACAGCCGCCCAAACTGCAGCTGTGGGTCCGAGCCTCCCTGAGCTCTTGGGTGGGAGCCGAGGACAGGCGGGATCTGCCCTTCCGCGTGCAGCTGCAGCCGCCCAACCCACAGCTGCAGACCTCGTCCGCCTGCTCCACGGAGGAGGCAGGAGCCAGGACAAGCAGGAGCCCTGCCCTTCCAAACTGACGGGGCAGGAGCTCCCCGGGTGCAGCTTCGGCCACGCTCCCAGGAGCAGGACCCCGGCATCTGTGCAACCTGCACCTCCAGGGCCTGGGAAGAACCCACCCCCCCAACCCCCATCCCTGCAGGCTCCGGGGTTCTGGTCCTCACTGCCTGGGCTCTCTCTGCTCCCAATCTCGGAGCAGGGTTGGCCAGGGACCATGAATGGCAGTGGGAGGCAGACAGAGTCCCTGGAGGGAGAAGGCAGGTCCCCAGTAAGGCCAGGGAGGGTCTGAAGGTCGGGCCGCCAGTCCCTGGGGCCGGAGTGGGAACTTGTGGTGTCTCCCACTGGCTGCCCATGGACAGTCCGCATGCACTTCCTCCCCTCAGAGGTGCATAAAAGCGCCAGGCTCAGCCAGAGCAGGGCAGAGGATGGAGAAACAACAGGACGACCAGCTGCAGAGAGGAGCTACCCTCTCTGCTGAGAGCTTCAGAGACCTGCAGAGCCATTCCGAACAACCTGCCTGTGGAGAGGAGCCGCTCTCTCCAGGGGCTTCCGTCTGCTGAGAGCAGCAGGTGGCAGGAGGACCGGCAGGCAGAGAGGAGCTGCCCTCTCCAGGGCCTTCTCTACTGAGAGCTGAACATTCAATGGGAGGGGAGGACTTACCTACATTCAGGAGCTCACTGTAGGTCACCTCTGAGCTGTTCCAACGTTCAATAAAGCTCCTCTACATCTTCTTCACCTTTACTTCTCTGTGTACCTCATGACTTCATTCTTCCTGGAGGCAGGACGAGAACTCAGGTGCCACAGAGGTTTCCAGGAAGAAAATTGACACCCCAAAGGTCCCACACAAGGACAGATGAGGGTCCGTTCTTTCCAGTGACACCTGTAGCCTGCCAGGGGTTCAGCACCCACCTTCCTTTTGGATCTGAGCCTTTATGCATTTACTGGGTCTTGGAATGGGAGGTGCGGCTGGAAGGGCGCAGCTGCTGTCTACATCTTTCCTGCCGCATGATGCACCTGATATGCAGGCGGTGGCAGGTGGTGTCCCCTCCCGCATCCCACCAGGGCTGGGTCTGGGAGTCACAGAAGCGGACTCTGCCCATTTCTCTCTCTCTCTTTGCATTTCTGCTGTGACAATCTCACCTTTCCCCAGGCAGCATGGAGGAACCCAGCCTAAGGGCAATGGAAAGCTTAGGCCATGTCCTCGTTTTTGAGCAGCCCCTCTCAACAAGTGCAATTTCCCTTCTCTTTCACTCCCCTGTGTGGCATGCAAGGGCCTCTGCGATGTGGTCCCATCCATTTCTGTTCAGCCGTCCCTTCCACTAGTGAGCCACACACTGGCCTGGCTAGCCCCTAGCCTTTTCCTGCCTCCCACGTGCTAATCACCTCCCTCCACGAAGAATGTCTGTCCTCCCAGGCTGCCCCACTGCTTCCCCGAACCTACTGTTTATATAGCATCCATTTTCAGTATACCTTGTCCCTGAGCCCTCCTCTGTCTCCCCAGGCCCGGGGAACTGCACCCACTGTTTGAGCTCACTGTTCAGCCCCTTTGCTGTCCTAGGGACATCTTTCCACATTAATAAGCCTGGGTGCCCAGTCTTGCCAGCCTGTCTGAGCACGGACAGTCACCTCCAGGTCGATGACTGTAGCTCACTGGCTCCTGTCTCCCTCCCATATGGACCCCTGCCACCTGCACAGGCCCCTCTCCAAACACAGGCCCTTCTGGGAGTCCCTGCGGTGTCCTGCTGAGGCAGAAAAATTAAAAATACATATGCATTCATTCACTCCAAGAAAAGTAACAGGCAAGGCAAGGGTTTAAAAGAAAACAAGTTTTCCTCTGCCTAGCAAGCTCACTTCAAGGACAGTTATAAGATAACGCTGTCCAGAAAACCAAGGCCAAAGGAATGGGCTCCAGACACCCCCCGCCCCACTTCCAGAGCAAGGTTAAAGGAAAAAGAAAGGCAAATTCTTTTACTGTTACTCTTTCCTCAGGCTTCTTCAGCGTGATCGTGTTTTACGAATGTCTGTATTTAGTCAGTTCTTGTTTTTCTTTCAATGCAGCTACAAGGCCACCGGCTATGCAAGGCCACAAGTTATGCTGTGCTATACATTATGTGACCTATCATATGATTAACTGCTTTTGTTTTGTTTATCGTAAGCCCACGTACAAACACCCCACCCTGTCTTTGTTTAGGGCTCAGCTTTTTGGACGTGAGTCCACTGAGCCAGTGTGTACCTAAAATAAACAATCCTCCTGATTTTCACATCCATCTCTCCGCTCCTCAGTTTACCACAATACTGCATGTGTTTGAGCGGCTCGTGCCTCAGCTCTGGCCTGTTCCCTGGAGGGGATGTCAGTGTGGGCTGCAGCTGGGTGGCTAGTGCCTCAGTCCACTTATGCCCAAGTCGCACCGTGGCCTACAGTAAGATGGGGTGGGCTGGGGTGGGGTAGTGCTTGCTTCTTCTTTTTTGAGCTCTGCTCCACTAGAGAGATCCCAGTCCAGCACCCGCTGCATTTCCAAGCTGCACGCAAACAGGTTTTGCAGGCTGCACTAACAGCAATGCCCCCAGGAGTTACTCCCCACTGACCTTGCCCTGAGGAGAAGGTTATGGTGGGTTAAAAACTGGGCGTCAGCCCCTTCCTCATGCTTAGTTAGTGGAGATTGCAGTCGACTCTCTTTCACATTCGGGGACTGCCCCCCTGCCTCCCAGGAGTCCCAGCTTCACCGGCACAAAGACCCTGCACCCAGCTGGAGCCTTTTCTCCCCACTTTGAGCCTCTGCAGCTGTCACTCTCTACAAAGCTCTCAGATACCTTTCCCCTCCTTCTGTGACCCTAGAGAGATATTTTACATGGGAATTCAAGATTTTTCTCAGAGAGAGGATGTGACGACTTCCTTGTTTTGTTCTATCCACCTTGGTTTTCATAGCAAAGGGCAGAGCAAACAGCATATATCTCTGGGAGGAAGATGGATAAATAATTCTCACACATGTCCTGGCCTCTGGAGCTCAGCTGCCAGTCCACGTCTACCGAATCTTAGCATCTGGGACCAAGACACTTCCCAGCGATCATCACCCTTTGCAGAGGAGGTGAGATCACTGGGACTCATCTGCCATTGCAGACCTTTTGCTGCTACCTGACAGGTAAGTGGCTCATTCTCAACAGCTGCCTACACCTCCACTTTTCAGAAACAGCAATCAGAAAATGAAGGTGGGAGGCTTTGGGAGGGCGTACAATTAGTGGCAGCATTTTATTATCCGAGCTTGGCTGCAGCATGGGATGTTCCGAATATGGCCAAGAGGAGATGTCGACGCCCGTTTAGGTAGGCCCCATCTCAGGAGGCAGGATCCTGATACTTCCCATTGCCCCTCACCAGATGAAAAGGATTGCAAGCCTCATGGCAGTTCCTTTCTTGGGGCAGTCTGTCTTCCGTAGAGACTAAGAGGATGGAAATCCTCCTGTGGACCTGTTGAAATCGAACCAGTGCAGGCAGTGGGCACTAGCTGGGGTCTGCCAGGGGCAAGGGCATTGCAGGGGTACCAGGGAGGCCAGTGGGAGAGGGCCAAGGCCCCACTGACACCCGGGGACTTGCAGCTGGGGGGGTGGAGGATAGGAGACAGGCAAAATTCCCCAGTTCCACAGCTTACAGAAGTAGCAAAGCAAAGACTACACTTTCAGGGATAATTTCTATACTTTATTACTAGAGAAGTTTTCCGCTCTGGGACCCCATAGTCTCCTCACACACATGCAGGGCAAAACATGCCTCCTGTGTTTGGGAGAGCAAGTGACATGACATTTATTAATAAAAGTGGATTTTCCTGCCGGGTTTCCTAATGTGGTCATGTCAGTGTTAAACGTAGTCTTAAAATTATGTTAGGGAAATCCCCAAGGTTTTGCTCCGCCCCATGGAGACCCTGGGACCGCTCAGGGCAACACCAACAGCAGCACAGCAGGAGAGGCAGTCCTGTGGGAGGACGTGGCCTTTGGACACTGCCAGGTTCGGAGATGTCCTTGGGAGATTTACCTTTATGTCAGGAAGACAGTGTTAAGTTCAGGCAAATACTTGTATGTGTGGACAGAATCTGAAATACACCACTATAGTAAGTAAGAGTGAGAGACTGTGAATGTGTAATGCAAACGGAAAAGCAGGTTCTATTTTGTTAAGTTATTCACTAGGGAATCAGCTGAGGTTCCTTCTAATGATCTTTTTCTCCAGTCTTGCTTTGCTGAAAGTTGCAGAAAAGGACGTGTAGAGAAAAATGGGACACTTCAGGGTGGATCGGAGGACATCAATCCTTAGTGATTCGCGTGAGTTTTTCAGGTGGAAGCAGTGATTTTTAAGAGTCACTGATTAAAAACAAACATTCCTAAGTGTATTAGGGAGATGCCGTTTATTTGTGAATCAAAAAGCTGTCTTCTCAGTCTCTTAAATTACGGTTTTCATGTAATAAGAATGATTTATATTTTTAGTGAAAAGTTGCTTTCCTTTCAAATATAGACCTTTTAAAAAGACTTAGCTTGAGTAAGTACCTTTCATTCGATGCTTTTCTTGTGCCTAATCTTAGGAAATCCGGAATAGTATTCGACAGAAATTATGTTTTCAACTTGCCTTTGACATCTGTCCCACTGCATTTTGCTTTAAAATTCTTCATTTAACAATAAATTATCTAAAAAAATAACAGTAGCAAAGCAAAAAGTACTCATCTTTAAAGACAGATTCAAGACTGAGGGACCGGAAATCAAAATAACGTCAGGGTTGTTTAGGAATTGCAGGTGCAGGAGGAGAGAACAGGAATGGGGTGGGCTGGGGGCAGTGAGAGAGCAAGAAGAAAAAAATAAAAAGAGAAGGAGAAGAAAGAAATGGACTTTTGCTGGGTGCAGGCGGTGACATTTCCCAGGACACTTATTTCTCCCTGTGCCTTCCGGAGGGAGCGGCCGGAGGCTCCTGGGAGGACGAGGAGCAGGTGCGCGCCACCAGAGCTCAGCTGCAGCTGGAGGATCCCTCGGGGTCCTGGCGCACACCGGGTTTCAATCTTCCCCAAATATCCGATGCGTCCAGTCGCTTACTCCTTCCCCAGGCAAAACCTCCTCACCAGGAACAGAACCTGAAATCAATTTACACTGTAATCAAAATAGCAGAGAGTGGAAAGTGTTTCCTTCAAGGAGGGGACTTGAACTTCAAGTACGGATTGAGCACCCTCGATCCTTAACTGGAGAGTGAGGTCAGAAAGGGCGGACTCGCGGCAGCAAACGGGGAGGAGGGTGCTGTTCAGTAGCTGCTGATTTTTTCCTTCAGGAACTTGCCAGACCATCTGTCTCTGACTAAAGGCTTTCAAGATGATACCCTTGAGTGTTGGGAGCCAAGGGACCAGGTACATGTCCCTCCTGGCTGAGAAGATGCTCTTGACAAAGTCTTAGGGAGACCTCAGTTTTAAGTTGTTTTATCTGGCAGTGGGATTTTAAAGTTTTTATTCATTAGTTGGTTGGTTGGTTGGTTGGCTGGTTTTGTGGCTGGCACCCTGGGAGTCAGTCGCTTCTTCAGTGCCTCTGTGTGATGGCAGGTTAGGGTGAGTGTTTGGTCTGTGGCCAGCTGGTTCCTCAGACGTCATGGTTTTGGGTAACAGGAGTGACTGAAGGGTGTACCCAGACACACGACACAGCTGGTGAGGAATCTGAATTCGAGAAGCGCAGAGCGAGGCTCTGGAACCGGACAGTGGAGGTGGAACCCCCTCCACCTCTCACCCACTGTGGGCCAGAGCAAGTCACTCAGCTCCCGGGCCTCCGTTTCCTCAGCTATAATTTGGACCTATTAGTAATAATAATAATAAAAATACTAATAATACTTGAGGTATAGATAAGTGCCTGATAGATAGGAAGTACCCAGTGCATGTTCGTTTTTATTACTATGAGCACGTGTGTGTGTGTGTGTGTGTGTGTGTCTACAATCCTCCTCCTCTGAGGCATCCATGATGGAAATCACACGGGTGTCTCACAACAGAGAACGGAGGTCCCTCTAGCACTTCCACGGTTCTGGAACACCCTGCCCCAATCCCCTGTCCCCGGGAGGTGGCAGCCTGCCTCCAGCCCAGGCCATTGGAACGAGTGTTCCTTCTGCGAGGAGGCCAGCTGTGGGACCTGTCTCGCGCCCCATTACCACCTCATGAGGGGGCCTGTGTCACAACCTAACACAACCCCGACTAATTCCCCAGAACCCAGCCCACCCAGATGGATGCACAAACGCTGAGCCCCGCTTGGTTTTGGAAGGCACTAGCTGGACACTGACGTGCCCTTCCTGGCTTTGCTGTCATGGGGCTCTAACCTGTGTCTAGAATCCAGAAGAAAAGACTGAAGCATAAAGAGAAGGGAACAGAAGAGAGGGTGAGAAGGTGCACAACCAGTGTAGACCCCTTTGCTAGAACCCTTCCTTGCAGCTTCCCCACCTGTCACAGAGAGGCTCCCACCAGTGGCCGCAGAGGGTGAGAGTCCGGACTGTCCAGCCAGAGCCTGGACCCTGCCCAAGGCCTCTCCCATGTCATTGTGTGAATCGGATTCCAATAACTGAGAGCTGTCAACACGGCCCTGCTTCAGGGGACCCCACCTCCTGTCCTTGAGACCTTCTTGAAACACACCTGGAGCTGTCCCAACCTGTCCTCTGTTTGTCCCCTCAATTTCAGCTCTAGGAGACAGGGCCATCAGCCCATGAGCCTCACGGGCCACCCCTCTTCCCTTGTATTCCTGCCTACCCAGGTCCCTCCCAGCCTAAGGGTCCCTGGGAAGCCTCTACCACCTCATTAACTCACCCTGCACACCCCTCTGATCCTTCGGCCACTGCACGGCCAGCAGCTTTGAGAGTCCTTCCTTCACACCTGCTGGTGGCGTTGCTGACAGCGTGGCCCATGTCTTGCGGCCACAGGACATCAGAAACACCTGCCATGCCAAGGTCTCAGAAGAAAAGCCAAGCCATGGGGGCAGATGGGGAGACAGAGAGGGCTGGACAGAGGAGCCCACCGCGGCCTTCCCCAACAAGGGCACTGTGATGCCGTGAAAGACAAGGGGTGCAGTCCCAGGATGAAGACAGTGTGGACGTTTGCAAGGCAGAGGGGAAGGGGGGTGCTGACTTTGATTTCAAGAGCTCCCAGCAACCCGTGGGAGTGGGCACGGGTCTCTTCCATGGTTCAGGCAGAGATTTAGGTCCAGCCAATTAAAAATCTGCCTAAAATCTTGCACAACTAAATGCAAGAGAAATGTGGAGAGTTTTGTGTGTCTCCAGACTCACTGGCTGCAACATACTCTGGCCTTGAGTCATTAGTGGCGCCCAAGGGAGCAGAGCACCAAGAGTGAGGGGGCAGCCCTTGTCTAGGCTGGGTCTGGGCCTCCTGGGTCACAGATGAGGAAGGGGTGGCTAGATGGGATGACTCCATCACTGTGGCCCCGAAGATGCTCTCGACAGAGACAGTTACCAGCTGGCCTCCTGAAGGCACAACTCAAGGTCCCAGGCCTGGAGGAAAGTGTCCCAGGACATCGTTGGGGCTGGCAGGCAGCCACCCGCATGCACTCCACTTCTGAGAAAGCAGAACTCTGTGTTTGTTCCTGTGTTTTGTGGACCCAATGTTCCAGACCAAAGGGAAGTGGGACGAAGGTTGGGTTGGTGGCGGTGAGGCAGGGAGAATGAAAATGCATCTGAGATCTTCAGAGACTGCCCTTTGTTTGAGCAAAGTCGCTAAGCCCAGAAAAGTGGGGGGGCACTGAGCCCCCACACATTGTGTGACTCTATTCCTGGCTCTAAACAATAAGCAGCACAGAAGCTGCTTCCTCTGGGACCCTTCAGCCTTGTCCCCTTGCAGCTCTGTGAACCTGAGCAAGGCCAGGGATGCCATTAACAGTGTCCCCTGGAAAAATTAGAAGCAGCTCTCACATCCAGCTAAAGAAGTCAAGCTCTGAGGCTTGTCAGGAATTTGAGAGCAAGACAAAAATAACTGAGGTCACAACTGACTTCAGGTCTGATGGAGTGAGTTCCAGCTCCCCCCACCTCTGCACGTCGCTCCAGCATCCCTTTGTCCCTCTCCAGGTGGCCCCCACTGCTGAAGAGAGATGGTGGATTTCCCAGTCTCCCTGGACTCCTTGAAGCCAGTATCTCTGACCAGAAGTCTAGTCTTCCTCATGCACCTCCTCCTCCTTCAGCCTGGGGAGCCGAACTCAGGTATTGTGTCTGATCTGTAGCCCAGCCAGCCAGGACATGAACGCCACCCCTCCTGCCAGGTGCTCCCCAGGGATAAGATCTTAGAACAGTACCAGGGCGTGCCAGATGCTAAAATACAAAAAGGACTTCAATCCTGGTTGTTAAAGAAACACTACCCCTGGGCATTATCCAGGCTGCAGTGTTCCTCCACTATCTCTCCAGCTCCCACCACCTCTTGCACACTTCCCAGCACTCCAAAATCCACAGGCATAGCAGGGAGCCAAGCAAGAGGGTGCCAGGAAACTCATTGGCCTGTGTTTGTGCTGAACCCATTGATACACGTTTTTAACTTTACCCCTTGCAAAGCTTCTCTCATGAAAGATGTAGCCAACAGAGGGTGTAAACTAATAATTCAAAGATGATTTCCTAATTTCCTGGGCTGGAAACCAGGAATACTGGGGTGACCGCGGCATAGCCCAGGTCTTCAGCGGTCTGTAGTCAAGGGAGGGATGTGGATGTGGCATAAATGGCTGTCCATTTATGTGACCATGGCTGAGAGAAAGAGAGAGAGAGAGAGGGAGAGAGAGAGAGACTTTGGGAGCACAGCTAAGAGTAATGATTTGTTCCCGGAAAGCTGAGGAGAGCCATAGAAAGGGAATATAGTTTGAGCAGAGGCTTGCAGGATGCACATTCTCCAGGAAGATGACAGGTAGGGGATAAGCTGAGGCAGGGTGTGCCCAGGGAAACAGCCAGACATCAGTGTGTGGAGGGACAGCCGGAGAGAACCTGGAGAGGGAACCGTGTTGGAAGGGTATTGGATATTCACCCAGCCGCCAATGAGGGGCCTCAAATAGTGTGAACAAAGGAAGGTCCCTCCATTTCCTGTGGGCCAAGTGCGGGACAGGGGGGTCCATGACAGGAGAGCTTCGGGATGCTTTCAGCTGAACTTGGAAAGAAAGGAGAAGAGAGGTACAGAGGCCAGAGAGAAGAGTGAGTGCCTGTGGGGCGGCAGTGCACGCGGAAGACCAGCGCAGGAGCAGCGACTCTCATGGGAACTGCAGACAACAGACCAGACCAAAGGGAGCAGAGAGGCCCCATGAAGAAGCCTTCAAAGAGGAGGGTGATCAAATGAAAGAGCCCAACAAATAAGTCTCAACGGAAGGATTTGGTTGGCCTTTTGATAAGAAAACCTGTGGAGCAGGGAACCCTCATAGATGATTTTTGATACCCTTTGTAGAACCTGTACATGTGAATTAGTTTTTAAACTCGGAAAATCAGACAAGCAAAAATAAGAAAATATATATTCTCATCATGCAGAAATTACCACCATCAGCAATTTGGTGTCTCCTTTCAGATATTTTTCTCTGCACATTTATGCAAATATATATGTTTTTTACTTAAGATAATGTTGTACAGATTATTTTGAAACTTGCTTTTTTGATCAAAGATTCCATTTCACTTCATGCTTTGGTCATATTTACATAATTGTCCCCAAAATAACATTTGTACCTGGTTGGATGAAACCAGTTACCAGCTCAGCACCACAAATCTGGTTGTGATGTCACCTGTGTGTTTAATTGTGCACTCACGTTTTTTCGTAAAAATTACTTGTTCAAGGATCCGGGCCAGTTGTCCTGCAGAGGATCTTACCTTTCTTGTTTGCATGGCTTGCTGTAGATTCCTCAGTTATAAAGGGGTGTGATAACTTTTTTTTAATTGGATGAGGGTTCCTTTTGCCTGTTCTGACTTGTCATCCTAGAGGTCAAGGTGCTAGGCCCTGAGTATCCCGTCCTGGCCCTCGTCGGGGAGGAGGTGGAGTTCCCGTGCCACCTATGGCCACAGCTGGATGCCCAGCACATGGAGATCCGCTGGTTCTGGAACCACACCTCAGACGTGGTGCACCTGTACCAGGAGCAGCAGGAGCTCCCTGGCAGGCAGATGGAGGCATTCCGGAACAGGACCAAGTTGGTCAAGGACTACATCGCCTACGGCAGTGTGATCCTGCAGCTTCACAGCATCGTCCCCTCCGACGAGGGCACATATGGCTGCCGCTTCCTCTCTAACAACTTCTCTGGCGAAGCTCTCTGGGAACTGGAGGTAGCAGGTGCGTGGACTGACCTAAGACCCTGCAGGGGAGAGGGAGATACAAGTGCTTTGCCCGAGTAGAGGTAGAGTCACAGAGAATGGAAGAATGTTGGTAATTTTTAAAAAACATAAAAGCTGATGGATAGGTCCATTCTCAAATGAACAAACAAAACAAACAGTTCACCAAAACATACACAAACAGCCCTTAAACATATGAAAAGGCTGGGCACAGTGGCTCAAGCCTTAAGCTCAGGCTTAATCCCAGCACTTTGGGAGACCGAGGCAAGCAGGTCACTCGAGCCCCAGAGTTCGAGACCAGCCCGGGCAACAAAGGGAGACCCCATCTCTTAGCCAGGTGTGGTGGTGCGTGCCTGTAGTCCCAGCTACTCAGGGGGGCGAGGTGGAGGGATCTGGCTGCAGTGAGCTTCACTTGCCACTGCACTCCAGCCCGGGCGACAACTCTGTCTCAAAAAATATATATATATGAGATATATGTTATATATCATATATATTTATATATATCATATATTTATTTATATATAATATATTATATTATATAATATTTGTAAATTATAAAATTTATAAATATATAAAATATAAAAATGTTATATGTTATATATAATATATTATGAGTAACAAAGTTACTCGTAGGGAGAGAAAGGCAAATCAAAGCTACGTCAAAATGCAATTTATTTTTAACTGTCAGACTAGCAAAATTTCAAAAGCTCTTCCACGTGCTGTTGATGGAGCTATGGAGAAGCAAGCTCTCTTGTACCATGTTAGTGGAATTCAAAGTTGGAAAGCTCCAGGACAGGGGAATTTGGTAATACTTAAGAGGACTAGCTGTGTGTCTACCCTCTGACACAGCAATCCCACCTCCAGGAACTTACGCCACCTCCGACACCTCCAATATGAAAAAAACGTATGTATGAGTTTAATCTTTGTAAAGCTTTTTAAAAACAATTGCAAAATAGTGGAAACCACCTAAATGTCCAAGCATAAAAGCTGAATATGCTCTATCCACCCAATGGAGTAATCTATATTATGTATTATGCATCTGAAACAATGATGAGGTGGTCTCTGAATGGATGCAGAGTGATTTCTAGATTGTTAAGAGAGAAAATTAAAATGCAAGGTTCAATAATACATACTTGCATGTGTAAGAAAGAAGGAGAAACATTGCCAAAAGGAACATAGGAAGGATAAACAAGAAATTAATGAAATTGGTTACCTAGGGTGAGGTGTGATGACATGGAAAGGATGGAGTTTTTTTCCTGGTATACATTTCTATACAGCATTGGCATTTAAACCACATTAATGTTTTGCATACTCAAAATACAATGCTAGTTCCACAAGGATGGAGAGATAAAGAAGCGTGTATGACGCAGTGGAGCTGGAGCTCTGGAGGGATTCAAGAAAAAGAGAAGAGTCACAACTCGAATGTATTAGAATTTAGGGTGGTGCTGTTCTTCATTCTAGGAAACTGTCCCTTGCCTGATATGATTAATTACCAGGAGCCCTTCCCCACCCAATGACCCCCTTCACATTTCCAAATGTCCCTCAGGGGTATTATTGTCCCCACATGCTACCACTGATTTAGAGTCATTTCCAGCATTTCCAAATGTCCCTCAGGGGTATCACTGTCCCCACATGCTACCACTAATTTAGACTGTCATTTCCAGTCCATGGGTGGGGAGCTGCAAGCCCACACCTGTCTTAATAGCAGCCACACTTCATGATGCTTTATGGTGACTACAAATGGTGAACAGTGGCATGAACTTTATGCGTGATTTCTCGGAAGGACCCTGATCTTTCCCACTCCTCCTGCCTCTGCCAGGGCTGGGCTCAGACCCTCACCTCTCCCTTGAGGGCTTCAAGGAAGGAGGCATTCAGCTGAGGCTGAGATCCAGTGGCTGGTACCCCAAGCCTAAGGCTCAGTGGAGAGACCACCAGGGACAGTGCCTGCCTCCAGAGTTTGAAGCCATCGTCTGGGATGCCCAGGGCCTGTTCAGTCTGGAAACATCCGTGGTTGTCCGAGAGGGAGCCTTCAGCAATGTGTCCCTCTCCATCCAGAATCTCCTCTTGAACCAGAAGAAAGAGTTCGTGGTCCAGATAGCAGGTCAGTGGTTGTCAGCTCACACCCGTCTTCCTAGTCCTCACGTCTCCATACACATTGGCCCAAAGGCAATCTATAAAGACACAGTGGTATTGCGTATAGGGTGTGTCTGTCTGCGTATAGGTGTGTTGGCCTTGACACCTGAAAAGTCAGTAACTTGGATATTAGGAACACACTAAGAACACTGCTGAGACCCCAAACAGTCAGTGAGGGAGGCCCCAGAGAGCCCACCTTTCTGTGCCTAAGGCCATACACTAAAACCCAAAACTCTACTCATCAGAGGCCATCATGGGAGCCAATAGATTCATCATGCTATCCCCCAAACAGTATTTATTGAGTTTCCGCAATGTGACCCCAGTCCCTACCCTCAGGTCCCCATGCCAGTGGGAGATACAGACAATAAGCAAAAGAAGTGCATCCTGTCACATCACGTTAGAAGGTGCAGCCGGGCACAGTGGCTCACACCTGTAATCCCAGCACTTTGGGAGGCCAAGGTGGGTGGATCACGAGGTCAGGAGTTCAAGACCAGCCTGGCCAAGATGGTGAAACCCCATCTCTACTGAAAATACAAAAATTAGCCGGGCGTGGTGGCAGGCGCCTGTAATCCCAGCTACTTGGGAGGCTGAAGCAGGAAAATCACTTGAACCCGAGGGGCAGAGGTTGCAGTGAGCCGAGATCTGGGCGACAGAGTAAGACTCTGTCTAAAGAAAAAAAAAAAAAAAAGAAGGTGGTAGGCGCTGTAGAGAAAAATGAAGCAGGCCGAAAGTAGTGGGGCCTTACGCTTAGTGAGAGAAAGGCAAATCAAAGCTATATTAAAATGCAATTTTTTAAACTGTCAGACACAAAATTTCAAAAGCGCTTCCATGTGCTGTTGATGGAGCTACGGAGAAGCAAGCTCTCTTGTACCATATTACTGGAATTCAAAGTTGGAAAGCTCCAGAACAGGGGAATTTGGTAATACTTAAGAGGACTAGCTGTGTGTCTACCCTCTTACAGATGACGTCTGGGAAGTGGTTGTTTAGGCAGCGAACTGAAGGCAGGGTCATGGTTAAAGTCTTATTACAAGGCAGCCACCAAAGGGTTTCCAGTTCATGGTTCTAATTGTTTTACATTTTCAGGACAAACCCAATCTACAGGCCATTTTTCACAGAGTCCAAATCAATAGCTATTTTATTATAACAGAAAAGAAATCTCACCCTTTGATATAGTCGGTCAGATACAAGCCAATGCATACATGTTCTCTAGATAAATGATAACTTGTCTGCAAGTAGGAGGACTTGGCAAACCACTTATCACACATGGTTCTAAATCTCCTGGGAACTGGGATGGCCATCTGTGCGAGCCAACTGTCTTTAACCAAAGGAAAAACAAAGCATGTGATATGTCTACGGCAAGCCTGTAGTTACGAGTTGGAGCCATGCAGCTAAGCTAAACTCCCATGAGACAGGGATCTCCGTGGCAGTGCTCTCCCTTTTTTTTTTAAAATTAATTAATTTATTATTATTATTATACTTTAAGTTCTAGGGTACATGTGCATAACGTGCAGGTTTGTTACATATGTATACTTGTGCCATGTTGGTGTGCTGCACCCATCAACTCGTCATTTACATCAGGTATAACTCCCAGTGCAATCCCTCCCCCCTCCCCATGATAGGCCCCGTGTATGATGTTCCCATTCCCGAGTCCAAGTGATCTCATTGTTCAGTTCCCACCTATGAGTAAGAACATGCAGTGTTTGGTTTTCTGTTCTTGTGATAGTTTGCTAAGAATGATGGTTTCTGGAAACCATCATTCTTAGTGCTCTCTCTTTTATGTTTGCATTTCAAATACGCCACCCTTAGAAAAAACATTCTTGGGCTGTAAAGAAAGAATTGATACATTTTCTAAGGAAAATGAACTAAGAGAGGGGAAGAGGAAAGTGTCTCTCTTTTTGCACCAGGAAAAACCCAATATTTTCTTTTTAGCTTTTAATATAAATCTTAATTTATATTATTTATATTTATTATGAAACTTAAGTTTATATACAAATTTTTAGATGGGTAAATGTTTGCATGCACGGACCCCTTTACAGAGGGCATGATTCACATGGATAACTTTGGGAAGGCATTCTGGTGGTGGGAAGGGCAAAGCCAGGGGCCTGAGAGGGAAACCTGCCGGCTGCTGGCAGAACAGCGAGGAAGCCAGAGGGTCGAGGGGGAGGGTCACAGGTCAGAGAGACAGTCGGCCCTGAGTCCTTGCTCTTGACCCCAGGCGATTGCTTCACACACCATCTGTTGTGAGGACCAATCCATTGTGACCCAGTGTTCTTGTACCATACAATAAAAATGCACTGCTAGAAAAGCAAAATTAAAAGCCAAAGCCCATTAATGTCACTTATAAGCCAGACACAAAAGAACCAATGCTGTCTGATTCCGCTGATGTGGGATTACCTGGAGAAGTCAAGTCCACAGGGGTGGAGAGAGTGTATGGAGGGCGCCAGGGGCTGCGGGGTGAAGAGGAACTACTGTTTAATAAGTACAGAGGTTCAGTTTTGAAAGATGAAGAAACTTCTGGAGATGCGCGGTGGTGATGGTTGCACCACATGGTGAATACACTTACGCCCCTGAACTGTACACTTAAAAACGGTTAAGATGGGAAACGTTGTTCCGTATATTTTACTACAACAAAAAAGAATATTTCTTAAAGATCTGAGATCAAAGCACCATTTTCCAGTAATTAGACGACACAGACAGAAAGTCACTCTGTTAAACTGCCACAGCGTTTGTGAAAGGCCGATGTGTTCTGCGCCGGCTGGTGCTGTGGGCGCTGCCCCGGGGCGGGTCCTGCCTGGGGAGCCGGGAGGGAGGTGGGAGCTGCCAGGCCACGCGCGCGTGGTTTCGTTCTCACGGCTTCCAGAAGCGCGGTAAGAACCGAGGTAGAAGCCGAATGTTTGCAAACAAGCAGGAGACGAGCTGTGGACTAGACAGCGCGGGCGCAGAGCGGGAGCCCCCTGGACGTCCAGCGCCTGCCAAGCCCCAGGGACCCTCCCACGTGGGGCAAGAGTGGGAAGGAGCGGAGCGAGGGCAGCGCGTGGCCGCAGAAGCCGCGAGCCGGGCTGGGGCGCCGGTTCCCTCCCGCACACGCTGCAGCTCGCCCCGGCCCGTCCGCAGAGCGCGCTCGGCTCCCACCTCCGGAGCGCGTTTCACCCGCGGCTGCCGGCCGAAGGTCCCTCGGGCGGTTTTCCGGCGCGCAGCGGGCAGGCCGGGCTTGCGTCTGGGTGTTCAGTGGCGCCTGAATCGAGACGGCCCGGGGGGTGTTTTCCAGGCGTGTTTTCTCCCGGAGCCTCTCCGTGGAAGGGCGCTTTGGTCGGGGCCCTGGCGGCGCTGCTGGCGGTCCTCGCGGCGCTGGCGCTGGGCTTCCTCCGGCTGCGGCGGCGATGCCAAGGTACCGGCGCGGGGCAGTGGGGCGGGGAGGGGCGTCCGGCCGGTCCTGGACCCCGGGCCACGGGGCGCCTCCTCCCAGGACGCGGCGCGGGAAAGGGGCCTGGAGAGAGCGGGGGGCGCACACTCAGCCTCTCCCCCCCCGTTTTCCCTTCAGAAAAGCTGAAGAAGGAGGCGCAGAAGAGAGAAGGTGAGCGGGGACCGGGCGCTCTGCACCCACCTCCCGAGGTGCCGACCCGCAGTGCAGTAAATCAAAGGCTCTGGACTCCATGACGAGGGTTTGTTCCAGCGCAAGGTGTCAGGGCGGCCCCCGGGAGCGGCGATCAGCGCCCTCGGTGGGGAAAGGGAAGATTGTTCATAGGGACAAAAGCGGAGGTGCTGAACGGTTGCATCTTCCACGCAGAGGGTAGTGTGCGGTGCCAGGGTTGATTGGCTGCTGTTGATCACACCCTCGGAGCTCGCTTAACATTGCACCGTACAGAGGGAGCAGTGACCGGGGTCTCCGCTGCCAGCGTCATTGCGTCCAGGTTTTCGTGAAGCGCAGGGAGTCGGGCTGATGGGTGACACCTCAGCACAAGGTCAGGAAGCAGCGGTCAGGCACCAGAGCAAACAGCCGTGGTGTGTGAGGCAGTGTCCAGGGCTTAACGCTTCCCCTGGGCAGAGTAAATTTGGAAGGCTCCGACATTTATTTTCACACTAGCAGGAGGGAGGGCGCTGGGTCACCCTCCTATGGAGAAGGGGAGCCAAGCGTGAGCACTTCCCCATCCCCTGCCTGGAGCCTCACTGTCCAGCCCAGCCTGGGCCCCCAGACCACCGGGGGTGGGAGTGCCACATCGGAGGTGTGGCCTCAGCGTTCATCCATCTGTTCTGTCTGCCTCGTTCCCCAACCTGAGAGTCTTTCTTCTTTTTTTTTTCCTATCTCTCTCTCTCTCTCTAGGGAAACTCACTGCAGAGCTGGGTAAGTTCTGGGTGCCGGGCCACAGTGCTGCCTGTCAGACAGTGGGGTGGACCCCTGTGCCTGTGCAGTGGAAGGAGAGGCTCCCTTTGGAGGGAGTCAGCTGGCAACTGTCTAATTCTAGACCATCCCTGTGAGCCTCCACCTCTTCTCTTGCTAAGGGGCTGAAAAGGTGGCTGCCTGCCACTGTCCAGCTGCCTGAGACCCTCCGGACAGACCCTGCCAGCTCCTCCCCTGCAAATTAGACAATTCAGTTAAATTCCGTCATAAAACGTTTACTGTTTCTGGTTCATCTTCCTAAAATATCCTTCTCTTTTTAATGCAAATGGCACTAGGAAGGGTGACACCTTTAATGTGCACCAAAATGGGAATAATTTCTCAGATTCACTTTTCTCCCCAGAGACTCAGAGACGTGAAACCATGGAATGTGTCTCTGCAGAGAGGAAGCCAGAGTGAACCCAAGGGAGGGGGATGGAGGAAAAGGCCATCATGGTGTTGGGGTTGGGGTGTGATTCAAATGAAACTGTAAGGTTGGGGAAGCTTGTCTTGCCATCTGCCTAGTCCTTCAGGGGGAATGAAAAAAAAAAATAGCCCTAATAAGTCATTAACACTATAGTCTGAATTGTAAGTCATAACACTATAGTACGAATGCCTCTACCAGGAGCATTTACCTTTGAAAGAGCTTGACACTGGATGGACAGATCAAAGGAATGCATTTTTAGTAGCAAAATGTTGGCGTCCTTGGTATTTGGTCAGGGGAAATAATTGGGTCGATGTCCTTCCAGTCATTTAAATAACGTACCCAGTAAGTGACCCTGAGGCTCACATAGGCTGCACTCAGTGCCTGGACTTACGTAGGAGCTCTGCCCCCAGAAGCTTGTGATTTCAGACAGAAGGAATAACCTGAACCCTGGGAAGAGGCATGTCAGTACTAAGATCTGGTTCCCCTTCTAGGCCCTGTGCAGATTTCTACCTTTGAGCTAAGATAGGATGAGGCATAAGAGTCCTGCAGGTGGGCCTCCTTTTTGAGGGCAATGAAGGGGCAAAGATGAAGTTGCGGGGGAAAAAAAAAAAAAAAAAAAAATGAAGCTATGATTAGCAATGGCTTAAGACTGAGGAAGCTCTTCCCAGTGGCCTGTCTTGGGAAACATCAACCCATCTGCAGGCTGATGTTTTCTTTGTGTGTTCTGCTTGCAGAGAAGCTTCAGAAAGAGCTTGGTAAGTGACCCCTCTTAGAACTATTTCTCTTTATTCATCATTTTGCATCTGGTTCCCGATATATCTTCTCATCTCCCAACCAGGTATGGTGCCCAGGCAGGACCCCTGCTGGCGGTGTGGGTGGCGGGAGAGAGGGGAGGGGAGGGGACACGGTGGGTGCAAGATGTGATGTGTGAGCGGGGAAGCTTGGGGTCCTGATGTGCTAATTTCCTGCTTTTCCTTGGTTGCTTCAGACTGGAGACGGACTGAAGGCCAGGCTGGTGAGTGGAATCCGTCTCTCTCTGACTCTTCCTCATTTATGTCTGAGCACCCCGATCCAACTCACCCTGATGAACCTATTGGGCTTCATTCTGGTTGCATTCCGCGGCCTCACACAGCATGTGTTAATCTGTGTCACTGGGTAGAGGTTATACTCTGTCCTGAGGACTAAGTGTACTGCAAACCACTAGTTCCAATCCTGGTTACATATCAGAGTTACCTTGACTTCTGGTGCCCATCCTCCAAGACAGACTCATGGTTCGGGCATGAGTGTGTTGCTGTACATGGAAATACTTCTCTGTATACCTCCCTCTATTCACCCCTAATGCAGACAGTCTAATGTATATAGTTTGTATATATTCTTGCAAAATGTGAATATCGATTTATGCATATGCATCTTAGTTCATGTAAGTGACATTTATGGTTCTGTGCTGTTCCTTGCTTTTCTCATGCTCACCATGTTTTAGTATCCATCGCTGCCACTCGTGTGTATTCAGTCTGTTTTTCCTCCTTACCGCAGAGTGCTTCATTTTAGCCAGCCACCCTCCCGGGGAAGGTATCCAGGCTGCCTGTAACTCCACAACAACACCGAATGCATAGTCTCAAACGCGTTGCCTTACGGCCCTGTGTGGAGATCTCTCTGGGGTCTATAACTAGGAGGGGGATTGCTGGCCCATGGTGGGTGTGTCCCATGGGGTAAGGGGATACTGGGATCCCCTGAAGGCAGCGTCATCATCCTGCCACCAGCCAAGCCGGGACATTCCATGTGCCCACATCTCACGTGAGCCCGCTTTCTAAGTTTGCCAGTCAATGGGGATAAGTGATGGCTCATGG
Organism: Chlorocebus sabaeus; assembly: GCF_047675955.1. Taxonomy (NCBI): domain Eukaryota; kingdom Metazoa; phylum Chordata; class Mammalia; order Primates; family Cercopithecidae; genus Chlorocebus; species Chlorocebus sabaeus. The sequence continues at coordinate 1,023,375 of NC_132926.1, read as the reverse complement.
TTCTTTAGGTTTGCACACCTGTGAATGCTGAGAAGATTGAGCATCTCCATATATGCTAGTTGCTTCAGGAGCTTCCTCTACTGAAAACTGCCAGTTCGTATCATTGACCCATTTTTCTTTTGGGATTGCTGTCTTTTATTATTAACAGGAATATTATATGTCTCTGTGTGTGTGTGTGTGTGTGTGTGTGTGAGAGAGAGAGAGAGAGAGAGATTAATCCTTCGTGGGTAAACATTGTGAATTCCTTCTTCTGTTGTGCCATCTGCCATTAGCTGTGTCCATAGTTCCCCTTATTGAAAAGGAATTATTAATTTTGATAAAACGTAATCCATCACCTTTTTAGCTACCTTATGGTTTGTGTTTTTGAAGTTTCATTGAAGAAAACCTCCCTCACACTTAGGTCACAAAGATATTCTCTTACACTTTCTTCTATTTCTTTTTCTTCATGTAACTACAAAAACCTTTCTACTACCTTTATATTTGCATCTTTAATCCATCTAAAATTTGCCATTTTATGAGGTGTTGGGTGAGAATCCTGTGATTTTTCTCCATATAGTGAGTTGGGCTTACCAACGCCATTTACTCCACCATTCCAGGGTTGCCACTGATGGGAACCACCTTTGATGCACATTGGATTCCTGTCTCTATATGAGTTTGTCCATTGGCCACCTATTACATCATTGTTTTTACTGCTATGGCTTTTGTAGTATCTGAAAGTACAAGTTTTCCTTCTCCATTTCCAATTCCTTTTTTAAAGTGAACGAACCTTTTTAAAATATAAACTTTAGGATAAATTCATAAATCTCCACAAAAAATCCAAAAAGGAGTTTAACATAGGATTGCTTTGAACTTACAGATAAACTTAGGGAAAATCAATATCTTTGTAGAACTGAGATATTCCACACAAGAGCTATTGTGTTTAAAGCTTCACCAGTTATCCTGACACAAAACTGGGGCAACAAAGCCTTGCTGTAAATATCTGGAACTCTGAGAATGTCTTGTGTTGCTTTTGCTTTTGTGACTCGGTGATATCTTTGTTGCAAAACAAAACGAGATAAAACATAACAGAAATCCACTCAGATTGATTCACGTTAAGAATGGAGGCATGTCACGAAAACACAGGACATCTGGAGGGCATCTTCGGGATCTGTCAGGCTCAGCTGGACCTCCTGGGCACAGCCTGGCCAGTCAGAGTCTGAGGCTCCACTTCCGTGTCTCAGGGCATCCAGGCTGCCTCTAGAGTCTCTTCACCTACGTGCTCCATTCTCCGGCTTTTTCCAGCAGAATTTCAGCCTGCATGGAGCTCTGGTATCAATGACACAGGCCTCTACTCGATCGGAAATTTCTCAGGAAAATCCATGGTGAACCCCAAGACCAGTCTGAATTCAAACCCGTTGTCATGGTGGGAATGGGGTCGTTCTCGCTGCCTGCATCCCTCATGCATGTGGAGCCTTTGCTGAGGTTCCAGAGTTACCGACTGAGGTTTCTGACCTTTTTTTCTCCTCTGTTTGGTTTCAGAGTGGAGAGCAGCCCAAAAATACGCAGGTAACTGAAGCCAGGAAACTGATTTGTGTTTTGGGTTGGCTGGATCTTAAACAGAAGGGAGGTGGGGAGATCTGAGATTAGAGGTCGGGGCTTTCTGGGAGCCAAGTATGGGGCCGGCACACACAGACACACACGCACACTTGCAAACACGCCACACGACACATATGCCTGCATGTGTATGCACACACACGCGTGGTTCCATGCACACGCACGTGCACACACACACGCACACGTGAGCTCCCACACACGTCGCTCCTCGGGGTTACACTACGTTTGTTTCTGTCTGGCTCGGGGCCATTTGCAGGCCAGAGTGCAGAATTTATAAGGAACCTCCCGGATCCTCTGACAGAAGGGGTCCCCTAGGTTCCCATCTGTCAGATGGGATGGGGTGTTGAAATGTGGGGCACTGGATAGATGATCTCAAAAGTCCTTTTAAAAGCCTTTTTAAAACTTTCTGAAGGACTGTATGTAAAAAAAAAAAACAAATCCAAAAACTTCTGTAAAATGACGCTCAGTGCTCTCCTGATTATGTCAAGGTCACACGGGGTGGTGCCACCAGCAGGAACTAGAGCCAGCCCGTAGGTCCTTCCCCTTGACCGGGACGTGGCTCCCTTCCCACCAGCCTGCTGCCTTGCTATCTCTGGTATGGAGTTCAAGCCAGGGCAGGATTCCTTGTCACTATCAAACACGCAGGAGGGACTTACAACATGTCACTTCAGTCCCGGGGAGGGAGTTTGCAGGGGCGAGGGTCGGAGTAAGGGGTTCATTTCACTGATTATTCCACCACGAGAAACTAGAGGTTTGTCCGTCTCGGGGAAGAGACGGACCGGCCCAGACCGTCCCGGGCGCGCACTAATGCTGCGGCTCTGCGCAGTGGACGTGACTCTGGATGCGGCCTCCGCGCACCCCAGCCTGGAAGTGTCCGAGGATGGCAAGAGCGTGTCTTCCCGCCGGGCGCCCCCAGACCCGGTGCCGAGCGACCCGCAGCGGTTCTCGGAGCAGACGTGCGCGCTGAGCCTGCAGCGGTTCTCCGCGGGCCGCCACTACTGGGAGGTGCACGTGGGCCGCCGCAGCCGCTGGTTCCTGGGCGCCTGCCTGGCCGCGGTGCCGCGCGCGGGGCCCGTGCGCCTGAGCCCGGCGACCGGCTACTGGGTGCTGGGGCTGTGGAACGGCTGCGAGTACTTCGTCCTGGCCCCGCACCGCGTGGCGCTCCCCCTGCGCGTGCCTCCGCGGCGCCTGGGCGTCTTCCTGGACTGCGAGGCGGGACAGCTGTCCTTCTTCAACGTGTCCGACGGCTCCCACATCTTCACCTTCCACGACACCTTCTCGGGCGCGCTGTGTGCCTACTTCAGGCCCCGGGCCCACGACGGCGGCGAACGTCCGGATCCCCTGACCATCTGCCCGCTGCGGGTTCGGACGCGCGTCCCCGAAGAGAACGACAGTGACACGTGGCTGCAGCCCTACGAGCCCGCGGACGCCGCGCCGGACTGGTGGTGAGGCGCCCTCGTGGCCGCAGGACTGGCCCGGGAGGCTCCCCGGACCCCAGGCCCGCGCTTTGCTCTCCTGCTCCGGTGAAGTGAGCAGGTGCACCAGTCAAAATGTCAGCCAGGGGGACAAAGAGGGGGACCTTTGCCTACGTAGATGCGTATGTGTAATGCGATTTTCTTCAAGGAAAGGAGACACGTCCAAAACTCATATGTGGATTGTGGGGCTGAGCGAATGAGTACAAAGACATCCACGTCGCTGAGAGCCGGGGTTGCCTGCGGTGGGCGGTGGGAAAGAAGCCAGCGTGGAAGAAAGAAGGGAGAAAGCTTTAGTGACTGCATTAGAGGGATCAGTTAATTTGTATCGTTTTATGTTTTTTGTATATGTTTGCTAGCTCTAAAACAGTCCAGACGCAATGATACTTCGTAAGCAACGAGTTCACCTAAGTAAGGCTCAGATCCTAGTTTTAAATAGCATTTCCCATTAAAATGAAGTTGAAGAAACAGCTGTTTCTGGGGCTGGGGCAAAAATTTCAAGGTGAGCCTGGAGCATTGTGTGTGGTAAAGTAAAATAAGCGCTCAAAACGTGACGGCAACATGGCAAAAGGGTAGAGGAGCCAGGCTGAAGGGACCTCACTGACCAATTGTGGGACAATTTGAATATCAGGATGAATAATGACAGGAGAGATGATAACACACTGAATAAAAACATAATCCATGAGTTCATGCTGATACTCAAATTTCTTTTTAAAAAGAAGAAACAGGAAGGTTTCTTTTAGAGGTGAAATCTAATTATTGGTGAGAGTCTTTTGGAGAACAGGGTATTTTCAGTCTCAAAGCAGTGACCTTGTACACTACTTATAAATTTGAAAGGGGAAATTTACAAATGGAAATTTACTTTACAATGGAGACGTCTACCAGATCATCCAAGTGATTAAATTTAACACCATCAATGATGGCACCAAGGACATCATTAGTTTGACAATTGGGGAAAATGAAACACGAACAGGATATCACTGGAGAAGTGTTCTGCACCCCCTACCCCCAAGATAGTCTCTCTGTAGGCCAGGCTAGGGTGCAGCCTCAACCTCCTGGGCCCAAGTGATCCTCCCACCTCCGCACACAACACCATGCCCAGCTAATTTTAAATTTGTTATGGAGACGGGGTCTCACTTTGTTACCCAGGCTGGTCTCAAACTCCTCACTCAAGCAATCCTCCCACCTGGGCCTCCCCAAATGCTGGGTGTACAGGCATGGGCCACTGTGCCCGGCTTCATTTTCAGAGTGAGGCATTTGTATTATGGCTATGTAGGAGAATATTCTTGTTCTCAGCAAACATACTTAAGTTTTTTAGATATAAATTACCACAGTGTCTGCCACTGAATTTCCAGTGACTAAGTGGAAAAATATAAAACATATTAATATAAGGAAAGAGACAAGTCAAATGTAGCAAAATGACAACACTTGGTGAATCTAGGTGACTAGTCGACAGATATTCATTTACTATCAATGCAGCTTTGCTGTGGGTTTGAAATTTTGCAAACTAAAAGAGTTGGGTGGCGGGAAGAAGGATACACCAAAAAGCTTAGTGATTACCTTTGGATGGGAAAATGGTTGGTAATTGTATTTTTTAAATGTCTTCTTTGTATTTTTTAACATTCAATAATATATATGTATCAGTTCTGTGATAAAGGGGAAGAAGTTGTGTTTTTTTTAAAATACTCATCTTTAAAATCATTCATTTGAAAGGAACTATAATGAAACTGCTGGACGATCTCCTAGGGCATTGTTTCAGAGTACAATTCAGAGGAGTAATGCTCTCCTCCCCTTGCCCTTATTCCAGGCAGAGCTATCGTTGCCCATCTTGCTTGAGAAGGAGAATGAGGAAGGGAGACTAGTCCGCAGCCAAGCTTTCTAACTGGTCTTTCCTCCTTCTTCCCTCTTTCCCTCTCCTTTTCTTTTCCTCTTCATGGGGACTGAGATTTCTACCAGGGCCTTCAGCACCAGGATGGGAATGGATGGGGCAGGGACACCTCTGGGGATGAGCTTTCGCCCCACAGGCCCAGGAGTTTGGTTACACACCAGAGGGGGGTGTGCAAATAAAAAAATTCATGAAGTGTGCTGAGAGTCAGGTTTCTGTATCAGTGAAGGGAAATATGGAAATACAGAAAGGGGAAAGTAGAGGATGAGAGTAAGTCTAAGGTGGACTGGAATGAGAGATATCAACGTGAACGCGTGAGCTTTACTGTATGTAGAGAGATGGAATGCACGCACACACGTGGACAGATACATAGATGTGTGTGCATGCAGCTCGTTCCCAGCTCTGTCTTGTTTGAAGGCTTAGCAACAACAACACCCCAGTACCAATGGGCACACCTAGACCCAGAACTTAGATTTTAGTACTATTTTCAGCAAAAGGAATGAAGTCTCCTTGGAGAAATGGTTGAGTCCAAGGCTAGGGCAGGGAAAATACAAGAAAAGCCTACAATATCCTATGCCAGAAAATAAGGAAGTAGATTGGACAGAAGAGCCAAGTCAAATGGATTTCGACGTCAGTATGGATTTTGAACCCGTGAATAAAATAGGAATCCATAAGTATTTCCCCACTGATATACATACATACATACATACATACATAAACAAATTCATGGAGAGAAGAGAAAGCTCTGTCCTACAATAGGAGTCTCAAAATATTACTTCTTAACTCATAAGTACAAAACACGTACCAATTAACTTTACAGTGGAGGAGGCTGGCAGACGCCACCTCAGCCAAATGACAGAAGTTAACATCACCAGATGGGAAAACAGTTTACATCACATTCTTCCTGATACAATGCAGTGGAGAATACAAACGGCATCACTTTTGAGGTATTCCTGCACCCAAAAATGCATAAATCAGGAGGAAACACTGGACAAACTGACGGGTACTCTTCAAAAATGTCAAGGTCCTGAAAGACAGGACACCACTAAGGAACTGCTTCACGCTAAAGGAAACAGGAGAACTAAATGCAATAGGTGACCCGGGATGGGATCCTGGATCTATAAAAAAACAACACTGGGCCAGACAAGTTGGCTCAGGCCTGTAATCCCAGCACTTTCGGAGGCTGAGGTGGAATGATTGCTTGAGTCTAGAGAGAGAGAGGGAGATTATTAGGGGAAAAAAGGGCATTTTGAAAGAGGTATGTGGATTAAATAATATTGGATAAAAGTTAATTTCCTGATTTTGATGTAAAAGAATGCTCTTAAGAAAATGCACACTTACGTATTAAGGGGTAAAGGATTATGATGTTTATACCTTATTTTCAAATGGCTCATTAAAACATATAGTAATATAAACAGAGAGAGAGAGTGATAAAGAAATGCAGTGGTGTCTGATAAATGTTTAATAACTGGCTTTCTGAAAAAAAAAAAATATTGAGCCGATTTCCCTGGTGCAAGCACTCCCACTATGATTGACTTCAAGCTGAAGATGTGACACCACTGAGGACAGACTTGGGAAGTGCCTTAGTCAGCTCTGGCTGCTGTAACAAAATACCATACACTGAGTGGCTTGTAAACAACAGAAATGTATTTCTCACAGTTTTGGAGGCCGAAAGTCCAGGATCAGGGTGCCAGCACAGTCAGGGTTGGCGAGGGTTCTTTTCTTGGTTGCAAACTGCTGACTTTGCTTTGTATCCTCACATGGCAGAGACCAAGAGAGTTCTTCAGGGTCCGTTTATATTTTTGATTTTAAATTGAGACAGGGTCTTGCTATGTTGCCCAGGCTGGTCTTGAACTCCTGGCCTCAAGTGATCCACCTACCTCAGCATCCCGAAGTACTGAGATTACAGGCATAAGCCACCGTACCCCGCCCCCAGCAGGGTCTGTTTCTTTTTTGTTTTTTTGTTTTGTTTTGTTTTGTTTTTGAGACAGAGTCTCACTCTATCGCCAGGCTGGAGTACAGTGGCATGATCTCAGCTCACAGCAACCTCCACCTTCTGGGTTCAAGCGATTCTCCTGCCTCAGCCTCCAGAGTAGCTGGGACTACAGGCACCCACCACCACACCCGCTAATTTTTGTATTTTTAGTAGAGACAGGGTTTCACCATGTTGGCCAGGGTGGTCTCGATCTCTTGACCTCATCTGCCCGCCTCGGCCTCCCAAAGGACTGGGATTACAGGCGTGAGCCACCCAGCCCCTGACAGATCTGTTTTGATAAGTGCATTAATCCCATGGTAAGGGCTCCACCCTCATGACCTAATCCCCTCCCACAAGTCCCACCTCCTGCTACATTGCACTGGGTGTTGGGATTTCAACATGTGTGTGGGGCGTGGTGGAGAAGGACACATTCAGACCACAGCAGGAAGAGACACCCATGACCAGCCCTCATGAGATGCCAGGTCCAGACACCACTGTCTGTGAAATTCTAGAGGGAGATTGTAATTTGTTTCTCCATCAAGTCAGATAAGTGCATTTTAAGCTTATGAAAATATCCTCGGTCACCTGTTGGGAGAAAGCTATTCCCCTTATTAACACATGATAGTCAGAAAACGCAAGTTTTATTTTCTACAGTCATTTGCATTAGCGTTTAAATATTTGGGGTTCTTACTCACGAATGTTTTTGCGATAACATTAACAAGGTTATTATTGGATAAACGTTAATTTCCTGATTTTGATGTAGAAGAATGCTCTTAAGAAAATGCACACTTATGTATTAAGGGGTAAAGGATTATGATGTGATAATTAAAAATATGTTATAACATTAAAAATATGTTTCCTCTCCATCTGTAGTTATCATTCCTTTAGGACTGTATTTATGTGATAAATAAGAAAAGCAAACATATAGCTAATATAAAAAACAACATTAAACTGTGTTTAAATAATCAGTGGATCTGATCTGCCCACTTTCAATGATGGGAAGGCTGTTTTCCTGTGCAGGACCGCTGTGGGCAGCCAGAGGCCCCAGCTGGAATGGCAGGAAGTTCAAACCCCTCTCTCACAAGTGCTGGCAGCAGCACACAACCATGTGGTTCAACCAGCCAACCAAAGATCCCATCACCCTGACCCCCGCGCCTGGGCCCACCCAGCCCACAGTAAGGTGCCTCATGCTAACGCATCACACCAAAGTAGGCAGGGTCTGAAGCCTGGAGGAGCTAAGGGTAGCCGGCATTCACAAGAAGCTGGGCCAAACCACTGGCATCTCTGTGGATCCAACACGACACAACAAGTCCACTGAGTCCCGCAGGCCAATGTACAGCAGCTAAAGGTGCGCGGGACCAAACGCCTCCTCTCCCCAGGAAGGTGCGCGGGACCAAACGCATCCTCTCCCCAGGAAGGTGCGCGGGACCAAACGCGTCCTCTCCCCAGGAAGGTGCGCGGGACCAAATGCATCCTCTCCCCAGGAAGCCTTGGCCCCCAGAAAGGGAGACGGTTCAGTGAGCGGGACCACACGCATCCTCTCCCCAGGAAGCCTTGGCCCCCAGAAAGGGAGACGGTTCAGCAGAAGAACTGAAATTGGCCACCAGCTTGACAGGACCAGTTATGCCCATCAGGAACGGCTACGGGAAGGAGAAAGCCTAAATCATCACCGAGGAGGAGAACTTCAAAGCCTTTGCTAGTCTCTGCACGGCCTGTGCCAGGACCTGGCTCTTCAGCCTATGGAGAGCTGAGACAAGCTGCAGAACAGGATGTTGAAAAGAGAAAATAAATACCTGCTGGGGACTTTAAAAAAAAGGTGGAGGGGGGCATGCCCAGCCTTAAACTGAGAGAGACCCGAGACATTCAGGTATACATTTTGTGAACCAGGAAGGCCCCAGGGGAGGCCGCCCGGAAGGCTGGAGCATGCAGAGTAAAAACCCACGTTTCCCTCCTGCCAGTGGCCCCAGGCAAGTGCATACAAATAGCACATGGTGGATGTCCTTCTCCCTACCGCTCACGTTTTCCATGCAGCTAACCCTCAAAGTAGGCAAAGGGTGAATGCACCACTTTTGTGTGTATCCCTGTCCAGTCTACGGAATACACCAGTGCTGACCCTGCCTGGGAGGCTTCCGCTGCTTGAGCGTGCCTGAGGATGGGAAGCTCATTGGTGGCAGTGTTACGGGGTCTCTGCGGTGCTGATTTTGCTGGTCCCGGGACTTTTATAGACCTTAGAGGGGAGGAAGCGCATGCCGACTGATTCCATGGGTGGCATGGGTGGGTCCAGAAAAGGTACCACGAGTCCCCACTCAGGTCTGCAGGACTGGCAGCCCAGCCATCAGTCCCCACTCAGGTCCGCAGGACTGGCAGCCCAGCCATCAGTCCCCACTCAGGTCCGCAGGACTGGCAGCCCAGTCATCAGTCCCCACTCAGGTCCGCAGGACTGGCAGCCCAGCCATCAGTCCCCACTCAGGTCCGCAGGACTGGCAGCCCAGCCATCAGTCCCCACTCAGGTCCGCAGGACTGGCAGCCCAGCCATCAGTCCCCACTCAGGTCCGCAGGACTGGCAGCCCAGCCATCAAGGCCCTCCCTGGCCCGAAAGTGGGACCTTTCCACAAAAAGGTATGTAACATTTTCAATTTTCTATGTCATCTGTAAATTGTTACAACAAATCCAGGTAGACTGCAGTGTACGGAGACTGCATAGTGTGAATTCTAAAGTTAAGAAAAAAACAACAAAATAAAATAGCAAAAAACAAAGATTTATACTGAAAAAATCAATAGAGGTGATAAAATAAAATACCAAACAATTTTGATTAGTCCAATAGGATGCAAATAGGAGGAACTGTGTTTTTTGAAAAGGGTACAGATATGTGGAAAACAAAAAGCAAATGTTAGATTTAAATCTTACCAGAGAAATAGCTATAATGAATACAAATGGACTAAATACTTCAATTAAAAAGAAGAGATTGACAAACAACTCACTTTAAAAATAAAGAATTGATAAGACAGTAAAGTAATAGAAAAAGATACACCTTGCAAAAAGATATTCCGTGTGCATGGATACACAAAGATAGCAGGGTTAGCTATGCTTACATCAGACAAAATAGTCTTCAGGTCAAAAACTGTAAAAAAGAGATGAAGAAAGACATTATATAATAATATTTCAATACATTAAGAGGATATAACAATTGTAAATATATATGCACCCAAAATTAGAGCAGTAAATATATAAAGCAAATTTTAAATAATTTAAAGGGAGAGATAAACTAAAAAGCATTGTAGGAGATGACTTTAATACTTTTTTAAAATTTTTTGTCTAGAAACAGGGTTTTGCTCTGCTGCCTGGGCTGGAGTGCAGTGACATAATCATAGCTCACTGCAACCTTGAACTCCTGAGCTCAAGCAATCCTCCTGCCTCCAGCCTCTGAAGTAGCTAGGACTACAGGCACGTGCCACCACCATGCCTGGCATTTTTTTTTTTTTTTTTTTTTTTGTCTTGTAGAGATGGGGTCTAGATACGTTGTGCAGGCTGGTCAACTTGAACTCCTGGCCTCAAGGGATCCTCCCTCCTAGGCTTTCCAAAGTGTTGAGAGTACAGGTGTGAGCCACCAGCATGAGCCTGGTCAATATTTCACTTTCAACAAGGAATAGAACATCCAACAGAAAATCAAAAAGGAAACATTGGCCTTTAAACCAAATGGACCTAATGGACATATACAGAACATTTCATCCAATAGCAACAGAATACACTCTTTTCTGGAGCACATGGAACATTGTGCAGGAGTCTATGTTACAGCACAACATAAGTTAAGAAGACTGAAGTTATATCAAGTGTCCCTTGTAATCACAATGGTATGAAACTAGAAAATAAGAACAGGAGAAATCTTGGAAAATGCACAAACATGTGGAAATTAAACGACCTGCTCCTGAATAACAATGAGCCAAAGACGAAATCACAGAGGAAACAAAAAATATCTTGGGACAAATAAAAATGAAAATACAACACAATATGAAAATGGAAAAATCTCAAGAAGCAACCTAACTTTACAGCTCAAGCAACCAGGGAAAGAACAAACTAAACCCCAAGTTAGCAGAATAAAAGAAACAATAAAGATCAGTGCAGAAATAAGTGACATTGAGACTTGAAAAACAGCAGAAAAAAATCAATACAATTGAGAATTGGATTTTTTGAAAAGATAAGCAAAATTCACAAACCTTTCCCTAAGCAATACAAAAGACAGAAGACTCAAATAAAAACAGAAATGAAAGAAGAAACATTAAAACTGAGACCACAGAAATAAAAAAGATCATAAAAAACTACTATGTACAGCAACCAATCAGATAATCTAGAAGAAATGGATATATTCCTAGAAACATACCAAGTATGACTCATTAAGAAATAGAAAATATAGACTGGGCGTGGTGGCTCACGCCTGTAATTCCAGCACTTTGGGAAGCCAAGGTGAGTGGATCCCTTGAGACCAGGAGTTCAAGACCAGCCTGACCAACATGGAGAAACCTCATCTCTACTAAAAATACAAAAAATAGCAGGGTATCAGGGCACACGCCTTAATCCCAGCTTCTTGGGAGGCCAAGGCATGAGAATTGCTTGAACCCAGGAGGCAGAGGTTGCATAGCCAAGATCGTGCCACTGCACTCCAGCTTGGGCAACAGAGCAAGACTCTGTCTCAAAAAAGAAGAAAAGAAAAGAAAAACAAAGAAAATAAAAATAAGTATAAAAAAGGAGATTGAATTAGTAATAAAAAGTCTCCCACCAAAGACAAGCTCAAAAACTGATGGCTTCACTGATGAATCCTACAAAACATTTAAAGGAGAACTAATACCAGTATCTCTGAAGCTCTTCCAAAAAATGGAAGTGGAGCTAGGATTTCCAAACTGACTTGATGAGGCCAGCATTACTCTGATACCAAAGCCACACAAAGACACTATTTAAAAAACTACAGGCCAAGATCTCCAATGAACATAGATGCAACAATTCTCAATAAATACTAGTAAACCAAATTCAACAACACATCAAAAACATCGTATGAACAAGTGGAAATTATCCCTGGGATAGGCAAAATAATCCATATGATACCCCACATTAACAGAAGGAAAGATAAAAACCACATGGTTATCCCCATTGATTCATAAAAACCATTCGACAAAATTTAACATTCATGATTTTTTTCAAAAAAGCTCTCAGCAAAATTGGTATAGACAAAAACTTCCTAAACATAGAAAGGCTATTCATGAAAAGTCTACAGCTAATATCATAATGGGAAAAACTGAAATCTTTTATTCTGAAATCCTGTGCAAGGGAAGGATGCCCCTCTCACCACTTCAACACAGAACTGAAAGTACTAGCAAGAGCAATCAGGAAAGAAAAAGAAATAAAAACATTTAAGTTAGAAGGGAAAAATTAAATTATCCCTATTTGCAGAGAGCATGATTCTCTATGTAGAAAACCTTAAAGACTCCAATAACAATTGTTAAAACCAATAAATTTAATAAAGTTGCAGGATAAAAAACCAACACACAAAAAGCGGCAGCATTTCCACACATTAACAACAAACTATCTGAAAAAGAAACCAAGGAAACAACCCCACTTGCAATATCATTAAAAAAATTAAATACTTAAAAATAAATGTAACCAAGAAAGTGAAATATCTGTGCACTGACAACTCTAAAACAATGAAATAAAGCGAAGACACAAATAAGTGAAAAGATACCCCACGGAGAGCATGACGTGCCAAGGACGAAGAAGAGTTTTATTGAGTATTATAACAACTCAGAGGAATGCAGCTCCTCCCTGCAGGCTGGCTGCCCATGGAGTGCTCAGCTCCAAGCAGACAGGAGGCCCTGGAGAGATTAACTCCTCTCCACAGGCAAGTAATTCGGTGTCTCCGCAGGTCTCCGAGGCTCTCAGCAGAGAAAGCAGCTCCTCCCTGCCTGCAGCTCCTCCCTGCCTGCAGCTCCTCCCTGCCTGCAGGTCTCTACAGCTCTCTCCAGCCGGCCGTCTGTCCACTCACCTGCCTCCACTCTAGGCTCTGGTCGTCCTCCGGCCTCTGCTCTGCCTGGTCCCGGGACTTTCATAACCTCAGAGCGGAGGAAGCACAGGCCGACTGGCCCCTGCGTGGCCCTGGGCGGGACTGGAGGAGGCACCGCGAGTCCCCACTCAGGTCCGCAGGACTGGCAGCGCAGCCTTCAAGGCCCGGCCTGACCTGAAAGTGGGACCTTTACTGGGGGGACCTCCCCCCTTCCGCCGAGGACTCCGCCTGCCTCCTGTGGTCATTCAAGGCCCCCAGGGCTCGGCCCTAAACCCGCCCCGAGATCGGAGCAGAGAGAGGCCGGGTAACCGGAGCAGACGCCCCAGAGCCCGCGGGGACAGAGCGGGGAAGGGAGGGGTCCTTCGGGGCCCCCGAGGGTGCAGGCTGCGGAGATGCCCAGGTCCTGCAGGGAAGAGGGCAGCTGCGGCGCCCGGGAAGGCCGAGGCCGACCCTCCCTACGCCCGGCCACCGTCCCGCTGGAGCCCAGGAGCGCTCGGAGCAGGTGCGGTTCGGGCTGCTCTAGCCCCGCCCCCCTGGGTGCGGCTCCTGCCGGCTCCGTAGAGCGCGAGGCCGGGTCTGCAGCGGCGGTTTGGGCGCGGGGGCTCCGGTCCCAGCTCAGAAGGGTGGGGCTCCACCAGCTCCGTGGACTGTGCAGCCCCAGCCGTGCTGCGTGTTGGCAACAGCTACTGCCATCAGCAGAGTGGGGGAAAGACCTCAGCCAAGCGGGCGTCAGGTGATCCCCAGCCCCACAGGGAATCTTAATGGGACGACAACGATCCCAGGAACTGGGCATTCCTGCACGTTTTTGGTGGGCTTATAAATTGATACAGCTACTTCGAGGTCAATTTTTGTAATATCTACCAGTTTATAAATGTGAACATCCTTTGACCCAACAATTCCACTCCCGGGAATCTGTTCTGCAGAAATGTTTGCATTAGCATCTAAAGACATAAGACACTCAGTTCGTCAGTATGTACGCAGAGGCTGAAAACCATCCACCTGCTACCAGGGGAACAGACAGTTTATTCGTACTATGGGGTACTATGGCGCTGTACATTTTTATGGTACACAGAAATTTTTACAGGAAGCATGTATCGCTTTGCAATTAAAAAGGAAATGAGGCGGCCACACCCTCCCCAAGTCCCCCATTTTCCTCAGTTCCTCCAGCTGTGCTTTGGCTGAACCCCTAGCCTCTGCTCCACGCCATTTGTGCCAGGACACGCCCATGCACTCCCCACCCGGCAGACGGCCTGGGAAGGAGGCAGCCAGATGGCTCAACACGCCTTGCTTCCCAGGTGACCTGACCCATGGGAAACACAAGCTGGCACTGGGGAGGGTTGGGCGGGCTCTCTCCAAGGGCTTCATCTCCCAGTTTTCTCTTCCCCTGGGCAGGTCGTCCAGCCCATCAGAACAAGATACCAAGCTCCTCTTCTTGCAGGCATCCCCCAAAGTTCCATGTGATTATTTTAGGGGCAGCTTGGAGAGTGGCAAGTACTCCTAACTCCATCCGCATGGAGGGCGGGGAATCAGCTCTTCCCATGAGCACCATGCCCAGGGCCATGGTGACTCCCTCTCCAGCCTACGTCCCACCCCCAGCCCCTCCCAAAGAAATGAGCTCCTCTTTGGACCACTTTTTTATTTCACACATTTCTTTTATTTATATTTATATTTTATTTTATTTATATTTATATTTATATTTATATTTATGATCAGTGCAAACAATTCCATAACATAAAAACTTATGAAGAATCAAAGCATGATTATTTAAATTCAAAATAGACAGTCAATGCAAAATAATACAAGTATAAAAGTGGGTTCATTTGCACACACAGCAGCATGCGTTTCAACACATATGTCCAAGGATGGTGAATAGTTGTCTTTTTCTCTTGAAGACTGTGACAACATCAGATACTACAATGAATCTGTGTTCACATAAGCCAAAATTTGTTTCTAAAAATACATGTTCACATTTAAACTACTGTCAAGATATGCTTTCCAGAATTAAGCCTCTAGTTTCTAACATCTAAAAACTGATACAATGCTGGGTTTAGTGGCTCATGCCATAATCCCAACACTTTGGGAGGCTGAGGTGGGAGGATCACTGGAGGCCAGGAGTTCAAGACCAACCTAGGCAACAAAGCAAGACCCCATCTCTATAAAAATAAATAATATTTTTAAATAAATAAAAGCAGATATAGAAAGTGTTCCAAATGTAACTCTTCTCATTACCAAAGGTTAAAAAATAAGTATTTTCAAAAGTAATTTAAAATAATTGTTGGAAGTTTAATAGTGCTGGTCTCTTTCACCTAACTCCAGGATGGAAGCCTCTGGTTTGGAATCCGTATGCCAGGGCCAGGCCTCCCAACAACTCCACTTCCTTTCTTCTTCCTTCCCAGGATCTTTGTCTACCCTGACTCCAGGCAGTGCAGTGTCTGGGAATTGTGCTGCTTCCAAAGCCCAGAATTCAGTCCGTCAGGGGCCAAGGCTCAGGGGGTCCTCCACACTGATGAGACTTAGGGGGCTCCTCCTCTAGCCAGCGGACCCCTGAGTACCGGCTGCCACAGTCCACATCGGGCTGAGGACCTCTCACCTCCTTTCCCAGTAACAATGCAAAGATTTTGTAGAGAAAGGTCCAAAACCATGTCATTGCTGGGACTCCACGCAGTGGCTGCTGTGGCTGCCTCCCTGAGATGTTCTCCAGTCCTCCTGTGGAGTGTGGCCTTGGAAAAGAGCTGGTCGGCAGGCGCCCTGGGGGAGCCCTGAAACCGGGAAACAGGGAAGCAGCAGGTGGGTTGGGCAGCACTGGCACTGGCTGGGTGTTTCTTGGGCCCGAGGCTGTTTTCGGAAGGGTGAGCCCTGCACAAGCTGGAGCCCAACTGTCATCTGTTACTAACCTGAGCACTCACTGGAGAGCCAGAGACTTAGTGCATCTGACCACAACTTTTTTTTTTTTTTTTTAAAGATGGAGTCTTGCTCTGTGGCCCAGGCTGGAGTGCAGTGGCAGGATCTCCGCTCACTGCAAGCTCCGCCTCCCGGGTTCCCGCCATTCTCCTGCCTCAGCCTCCTGAGTAGCTGGGACTACAGGCACCGCCACAGCGCCCAGCTAATTTTTTTGTATTTTTAGTAGAAACGGGGTTTCACTGTGTTAGCCAAAATGGTCTCGATCTCCTGACCTTGTGATCCACCCGCCTCGGCCTCCCAAAGTGCTGGGATTACAGGCATGAGCCACCGCGCCCGGCCATCTGACCACAGCTTTTAACTGTCACCTTCTTGCTGAACAAGTTGCTCTCAGTGGGTGGGAGAAGCGGGATAATGGACAGAGATCGAGAAACTAAGCAAGGTCAGTGCAGAGAAAATGCTGAAGTGCAATTAGGTTTCTCTGTTGACCGTCATGGGGAGGGAACCTCTGGCACAGTAAAAAGGCATCCTAGACTTCTGATTTTTGCTCTGCCTTAAGAAGAGCTCAGCGGCATCATTCCCACACTTACAGGGAAACAACTGAACAAACTAAAATACAAATAGCTCCTTGTAGATCACAGGGCAAACTGCTGCCCTGAAAACTGGAGAGACAGAGGCTGATACAAAAATTCACAACTCATCACGAGCAGAAGCCCAAGAGGAGAAGCCTGCCTGGAGCCAAAACAAGTAGGAACAACTAGACTGAAATAAACCAGCTGCTGGAGGCAGAGGCTGGACCAGTCAGAGTTAAAAACCCTAGCCTTGAGGGCTCCCACACTTTCTTGAGTTTTATCTCCAGGAGCCCCACCAGGTCCCCGCTGTGAAGATTGGAGGGAAACCTCATGCCTCCAGCAGGGGCAGAGGAAAAGCAACCATCTGCAAATGTAGCAGAGCATTCTTTTCTCCTCCAGTTTCCCTGCAACAAAGGCCAGCACACATGGGAGTCTAGATGAAAGCCTGACCTGACCCAGGGAGGGTCAATGACCCAGCGCTAGCCTCTCTAGCCACCCTGTCACATCTAAGTGGGAGCGGAGGTGAGCAGCACGTGCGGAGGTCATACAGCAAATGCAGAGACCACAGAACCACTGAGACCTAATCACAAGACAAGGGAATATTCCCCTCCCCACCTCCATGGCAGCAGGATTCCTGTACAGCAACAGCGGATCACAGTGAGAGACCTGCAAGGCTCAGACTGTTTCAGAAGGGCTTTCCAGAGGAGGCAAATGCAACACTAGAGGAAACTGCAGCCTCAGACCTCTACAGCTACAGCAAATAGTAAACACAGCATAATTCTCCTAGCGAGATAAACACCAACCATCTCCCTAAAGCCAATATATCTAAGTTCCTATTACCCAATACATCATGTCTGGTTTTCAACAAAACTTTACAAGGCATGCTCGAGGGCAACAGAAAACAATCTAAAGAGGAAAAGAAAGCAGGAGAACCAGATTCAGATATGGCAATAATTTCGAAATTACCAGACTAGTCTCTTAAAATAAGTATGATCAATGTACTAAGGATGCTAATGAAAAAAGCGAACAATGTAAAGAACAATGGATAATATAAGTAGAAAGATTGAAACTCTGAGAATAAAATAAATAGAGGCTGGCTGCAGTGGCGCACACCTGTAATCACAACACTTTAGGAAGTTTGAGCCCAGGAGTTCGAGACCAGCCTGGGCCACAAAGTGAGACCTTGTGGTTTCTATTAAAAAAGAAAAAAATAGCCAGGCATAGTGGCTCATGCCTGTAATCCCAGCACTTTGGGAGGCCAAGGCGGGTGGACCACCTGAGGTCAGGGGTTCAAGACCAGCCTGGCCAACCTAGTGAAACCCCATCTCTACTAAAAATATGAAAATTAGCTGGGCATGGTGGTGCGTTCCTGTAATCCCAGCTACTTGGGAGGATGAGGCAGGAGAATCACTTGAACCTGGAAGGCAGAGGTTGCAGTGAGCCGAGATCGCACCATTACACTCCAGCCTGGGCAACAGAGCAAGACTCTATCTCAAAAAAAGGAAAAAAAATTAATTTACAAAAACTATTTTTTTTTAATTTTTAAAAAGAAACACTAGAAATGAAAACCCCATAACAGAAATGCCGGATGCCTCTAAGGGACTTAGTTGTAGCCTGGGTGTGGCTGAGGAAAGAATCTCTGAACTTAAGATTATCTCAGAAGAGAATTCGTACAGAGAATATCTCAATAGAAACTTCCCAAACTGAAACACGAGAAAAGAGAAGGAAAAACGCCAGAACAGGGCCAGGTATCGTTGCTCACACCTGTAATCCCAATGTTTTGGGAGGTGGAGGCAGGAGGATTGCTTGAGTTTGAGACCAACCTGGGAAACATACTGAGACCATATCTCTACAAAAAGAAAAGTAAAAAAATAGCCAGTCATGATGGCACGTGCCTGTGGTCCCAGTTACTTGGGAGGCTGAGCTGGGAGAGTCAGTTGAGCCAGGAGGTCCAGGCTGCAGTGAGCCATGTTTGTACCACTGCACTCCAATCTGGGCAATAGAGAAAGACCAAGAAAGAAAAAAAAGAAGAGAAAAGAAAAGAGAGAAAGGAAATATTTGAAGTAATAATGGCTACAAATTTCCCACAATTAGTGTCAGATACCAAACTACAGATCCAGGAAGATCAGGGAATACTAAGTAGAATAAAAAACAAAAACGCTTTACCTAGATACATCATAATCAAATTGTAGAAAACCAAAGACAAAAAGGGAAACCGTGAAAGAAGCTGAAGAGGTGCAGGAAGGTTGTTGGGTGGGGGACACCCTACTGGTAGAGGAACAAGGATAAGTATTATATCATAATTCTTGTCATAAACCATGCAAACAACAAGTGAGTAGTGAAATTTATTTAAAGTGTTAAAATTTTTTTAAAAAGCCACCCTAGAAATCTATATTCAGTGAAATTATGCTTCAAAAGTGAAGGAGAAAGTAAGATTTATCCTTGGGATGCAACGTTAGTCTAACATGTGCAAATCAATCAATGTGATACATCACATCAACAGAATAAAAGGGAAATAAATACCAAATCATCTCCATAGATGCAGAAAAAGATTTGACTCAATACAAGGCAAGGATCCACACTTGCCACTTCTAGTTAACATAGTACTCAAAGAATTAGCAAGAATAGACAAGCACAAGAAATAAAAGGCATCCAAATTGGAAAGGAATGCTGATGCGATGGCTCACACCTGCAATCTCAGCACTTTGGGAGGCTGAAGTGGGCAGATCACTTGAGCCCAGGAGTTTGAGACCAGCCTAGGCAATATGGTGAAACCCTGTCTCTGCAAAAAAATTTTAAAAACTAGCTGGGCATAGTGGCACATGCCTGTAGTTCCAGCTACTCAGGAGGCTGAAGTGGGAGGATCACTTGAGCCTGGGAAGCAGAGGTTGCAGTGAGCCAACCTTACGCCACTGTACTCCATCCTGGGCAACAGAACAAGACCTTTTCTCAAAAAACAAACAAACAAAACAAACAAATAGGCAAGGAAGAATTAAGTTATCCCTGTATGTAGATGACATATTCTATATGTAGAAAACCCTAGGGACATCACTAAAAAATGGCTAGAACTAATAAATAAATTCAGTAGATTTGTAGGCTACCACATAAAAAAATCAACAGCATTTCTTTTTCTTTTTTTTTTTTAAGATAGAGTCTCGCTCTGTTGCCCAGGCTGGAGTGCAGTGGTGTGATCTTGGCTCACTGCAACCTCCGCCTTCTGGGTTCAAGTGATTCTCCTGCATCAGCCTCCCGAGTAGGTGGGATTACAGGTGTGCACCACCATGCCCGGTTAACTTTTGTATTTTCAGTAGAGACACGGTTTCATCATGTTGGTCAGGCTGATCTCGATCTCCCGACCTCATGATCCACCCACCTTGGCCTCCCAAAGTGCTGGGATTACAGGCATGAGCCACCGCGCCCGGCAGAAATCAACAGCATTTCTATAGATTGACAATAAACTGTCAAAAAAGGAAATCAAGCCATTTACAATAGCTATCCCCCAAAATACATAAAATAAATTTTCCCAAGGAAGTGAAAGATCTGTACATAAACTATATAACATTGATGAAATAAAGACTACAGAAATAAAAAGATATCCCGGGTTCATGAATTAGAAGAACATTGTGAAAATTATTATACTACCCAAAGTGATCTACAGATTCAATATAATTCCTATAAAAATTCCAATAACATTCTTCACAGAAATAGAAAAAAATCTTAAAATTCATATGGAACCACAAAAGACCCCAAATAACCAAAGGAATCTTAAGCAAAAAGAACAAAGCTAGAGGCATCACACTACCTGACTTCAAAACATATTACAAAGCTGTAGTAATCAAAACAGAATAGTACTGACATAAAACCAGACATATTGAACTGAATAGTAAGCCTTGAAATAAATTTATATATTTACAATCAATTGATTCTCAACAAAGATGCCAAGAACTCACAATGGGGAAAGGACAATCTCTTCAATAAATGATGTTGAAACAACTGTATGTGCAAAAGAATGAGATTAGACTTTATCTCTCACCATATACAAAAATCAACTCAAAATGAATTAAAGATCTAAACGTAAGAACTGACACTGTAAAGCCCCTAGAAGAAAACAAAGGTGAAAAGCTCTTTGATATTGATTGGCCTTGGCAATGAATTTTTGGATTTCTCACCAAAAGCTCAGGCAACAAAAGCAAAAACAAAACAAGTAGGACCACATCAAAAAAAGAGATTCTGCATAGCAAAGGAAATAAGCAACAAAATGAAAAGGCAACATATGGATTAGAAGAGAATATTTGTAAACCATGTATTAGATAAGGGCTTAATATCCAAAATATACAAGGAACTCACACAACTTAATAGCAAAAAAATAAAAAATAAAAAACAGGCAAAGGACCTGAATAATTTTCCCAAAGACGACACACAAATGGCTAACAGGTATATGAAAAGGTGCTCAACATCACTAATCACCAGAGAAATGCAAATCAAACCACAATGAAGTATCACTTCATACCTGTCAGAATGGCTGTTATCAAAAAGACAAGATGACCAGGCATGGTGGCTCACACTTGTAATCCCAACACTTTGGGATGCCAAGGTGGGAGGATTACTTGAGGGCAGGAGATCAGAACCAATCTGAGTGACATAGTGGGACCCCCATCTCTACAAAAAATAAAAAATAATAATCAGCCAGATGTGGTGATACATACCTGTAGTCATAGCTACTCAGGAAGCTGAGGCCAGAGGATCACTTAAGCCCAGGAATTCAAGGTTGGAGTGAACTATGATCACACCATTGCACTCTCTCCCTGGTGACAGAGTGAAACTGTCTCTAAAACTAAAGAAAGGAATAAATAAGTCAGAAGGTAAGTGTTGGTGAGGGTCTGGAGGAAAAGGAACCCCTATATGCTGTTGGTGGGAATGTAAATTGGTATAGCCATTATGGGAAGTAGCATACAGGTTCTTCATAAAAATCAAATATAGAACCACCATATGACCCAGTGATCCCTCTGGTGCATGTATACCCAAAGGAAATGAATCCAGTATCTTGTAGCCAGATCTGTGTTCCCATATTCACTGCAGCATTACTCACCACAGCCAAGATATAGAAACAACCTAAGGGCTCATCAGTGGGTGAGTGGATAAAGAAATTGTGAGAAATACATACATATGAATATTATTCAGCCTTAAAAGAGAAGGATATATGCCGTTTGCCACAACATGGATGAACCTGAAGGACGTTATGCTACGTGAAATAAGTCAGACACAGAAATAAAAATACTAAATGATCTTATGTATAGGTGGAATCTTAAAAGAAGTCAAACACATAGAAACGAAAAGCAGAACAGTGGTTACCAGGGGCTGAGAGGTGGGAGAAAATTGGGAGACGTTGGTCAAAGGGTACAAACTTATAGTTATATAAAACAAGTCTAAATATCTAACAGACTATATGAGGACTACATTTAATAACCTTGTATGCTGAAAATTTGCTAAGAGTAGATTTTAGGTGCTCTTATCATACAAAATGTAACTATGTAAAGTGATGGTGTGTTCATTTGCTTGACTACAGTAAATCGTTTCACTGTGTTTGTATATATGAAAACATTGTGTTGTATGCCTGAAATATATACAATAGAAAATAAATAGAAATTTTTATAAAATGAAGGAGAATTAAGGGCTTTCTTGGACAAACAAAAACCACACAAAGAAAAACTGAGGGAATTTGTTGCCAGTAGACCCACGTTGTAAGAAGTGTTAAAGTTATTCAGAGAGAAGGTAAATGTTATATTTCTGAAACTTGGAGCTACATAAAGAAGGGAAGTATGTTAGATTAAGAATAAATGAAGGTAAAATAAAACCTTAATTTTTCTTATTATTAATTGACCTAATAGATAGCTTCAAAATAATAATAGCAAAAATGTACTGGGTAAATACAGCTTATGGATAAGTTAAATGAATGACAGCAATGTGAATGCTTCTGTTACAAGGTACCCACGCTACCCATGAAGTGGATTTGAGAATGGATTTAAATTACTTATAAACTAGCCAGGTGCAGTGGCTCGTGATTCCAGGCTCATGCCTGGAATCTCAGCAATTTGGGAGGCCAAAGCAGGAAAACTGCATGAGCCCAGGAGTTTGAGACCATCCTGGGCAACGTAATGAGACCCCATCTGTACAAATATTGTTTTAAAAAAATTAGCTGGGCGTGGTGGTGCATACCTTAGTCTCAGCTACTTGAAGGGCTGAGGTGAGAGGGCTGCTTGAGTCCAGGAGTTCAAGGCTGCAGTGAGCTATTATCGCACCACTGCACTCAAGGCTAGGTGACAGAGCAAGACCTTATCTCAAAAATAAACAACAAAAATTACCTATAAATTAGTTGCAAAAGTATCCTGAAAACCCTAAGGAAGTCTTAATTTTTTAAAATAGATAGGGTCTCGCTGTATTGCCCAGGCTGGTCTTGAACTCCTGGGTTCAAGCCAGCTTCCTCCCTTAATCTTCCAAAGTGTTGGAATTCTAGGCATGAGCCACCAAACCCAGCCTAAATCATTTTTAAAAGAAGTTTAATTGCTATGCTAAGAGATGAGAGAAAATAAAATAATACAAAATGCTCAGTTAAAACCGGAAGACAGAAGGAAAGAAAGCTTTTTTTAAAAAAAGAAGTGAGGAACAAGTGAATGAATAAAATGTTACAAATGTGGTAGATATTAATCCAACTATATCAATAACCACTTTAAATATAAACGGTTTAAATACACCAGTTAAAAGGCAGAGACTCACGGAGTAGATAATGAGACTCAACTACATGTTGTCTACAAGAAATCCACTTTAAATATAAAGACACAGATAAAGAATAAAGGGATGGATGAAAATATATAATGCTAACACTAATCAAGAAAATCCTGGAATAGCCATATTAATTTCAAACAAGGCAGACTTCGGAACAAAAATTATCAGGGATAAATAGAAGCATGACATTGCAAAGAGGTCAGTTTCCATGAAAACACAACAATTCTTGACATGTGTTCCCCTAACAAGAGATTATCCAAATACATGAGGCAGAAGCTAATATCTCAAACAATGCAACCGTAGTTGAACTCAATCATCAAACAACTGAACTTGACAATTATAGAATATTCATCCACTGAGAGCAGAATACACATTCTTTTCAAGTTTACACAGAATATTCAGAAGATAAATCACATTCTGGTCCATAAAAGACACCTCAAAACATTTAAAAGAAAAATATCATACAAAGTATGCTCTTGCACCACAATGGATAAAAACTAGAAATCAGTAACAGATAGCTGAAAGTTTCTCAAATATTTGAAGATTAAAATAAGACACTTCTAAATAATACACAGGTCAAAGTCTCAGGATAAATTAAAAATGTTTTAACCTGAATGAAATATGAAAATAAAACTTACTAAAATTTATAGGACGTAGTGAAAGCAGTGCTACAAGGAAAATTTATAGCATTAAACACCTATATTAGAAAGGAACAAAGATCTAAAATCAATAATCTAAGCTTCCATATTAGAAAACTAGAGAGAAAACTAGAGAGAAAAGCATACTGTAAGCCTGGAAAAACAGAAAAAAATAAATAATAAAAATTAGGGCAAAAATCAATGAAATTGAAAACAAAGACAAATAGCAAAAAAATCAATAAAATCAAAAGCTGGTTCTTTGAAAAGATCAATAAAATTGGTAACTTACAGCGAGGCTGACAAAAAAAAGAGAAAGGACATAAATTGCTAATAACAGAAATGAAAAATGGGACATTACTACTGATCTCAAGGACATTAAAAATATAATAAAATATGTTCAACAACTATGCTCACAAATTTGGTAACTTAGATGAAATAGACTAATTCCTTAAAAGATACAATCTACTGAAATTCACACTAAGAAAAGAGACAATATGAAAAGACTCATATGTATTAAATCATATCAAGGCCGGGCACGATGGTTCACACCTATAATCTCAGCACTTTGGGAGGCTGAGGCAGTCAGATCACTGAGTTCAGGAGTTCAAGACCAGCCTGGCCAACATGGCAAAATCCCATCTCTACTAAAAATACAAAAAATTAGCCAGACATGATGACATATCCCTGTGGTCCCAGCTACTCAGCGGGCTGAGACAGGAGGATGTCTTGAGCCTGGGAGACCGAGGCTGCAGTGAGTCCTGATCGTGCCACTGCATTCCAGCCTGGACGACAGAGTGAGACCCTGTCTGAAAACAAACAAACAAACAAAAAACGATGTAATTCATGCCCTCACCAGACTAAGCAAGAAAAATCATATGATCACATAAATAGATGCAGAAAAGCATTTGACAAAATTCAACACCTAGTTATGATACAAACTCTCAGCAAACTAGGACAGAGGGAATTCCTCAATCTGATAAAGAACATCTACAGGCCGAGCATGCTGGCTCATGCCTACAATCCCAGCACTGTGGGAGGCCAAGGCAGAAGGATTGCTTGAGGCCAGGAGCTTGAGATCAGCCTGGGCAACATAGAGAGATTCCATCTCTAAAAGACACACACACACACACAAACATCTACAGAAAAAAACTAGCTAACATCATACTTAATGGTTAGTGAGAAACTAGGTGTTTTCTCCCTGGGATGAGCAGCAAGGATATCCCGTACTATCAATCTTACTCAACATTGTACTCA
This sequence comes from Chlorocebus sabaeus, assembly GCF_047675955.1. Lineage (NCBI taxonomy): Eukaryota > Metazoa > Chordata > Mammalia > Primates > Cercopithecidae > Chlorocebus > Chlorocebus sabaeus. Next base: position 998,256 of record NC_132926.1, on the reverse strand, counting down.
AGTCCTAACTAATGCAGGAAGATTTTAAAAAGGAAATTAAAGCTATACAGATCGGGGGGGAAAAAAGAAACTGTCTTTCTTCATAGATGACATGATTGTCTATGTAGAAAATACCAAAGTATTGACCAAAAACTCCTGAACGAATAGATGATTATAGCAAGATTTTTTCTCCTCTTTTCTTTTTCTTTTTTCTTTTCTTTTCTTTTTTTTTTTTTTATTTTTGAGATGGAGTCTCACTGTATTGCCCAGGCTGGAGTGCAGTGGCTCGATCTCGGCTCACCGCAACCTCTGCCTCCTGCGTTCAAGTGATTCTCCTGCCTCAGCCTCCAGAGTAGCTGAGATTACAGGCATGAGCCACCATGTCCAGCTAATTTTTCTAATTTTAGCAGGGACCAGGTTTCACCATGTTGGCAAGGCTGGACACGAATTCCTGACTTCAACTGAACCACCCGCCTCGGCCTCCCAAAGTGCTGGGATTACAGGCATCAGCCACTGCACCAGCCAGATTATAGCAAGATTACAATGTAGTGAATTATCGTAATTTTGTGTTGCCTCAGCACCCATTTTTAAGGGAAGTTTAACTTTCCTATGCCAGAAGGAGAGCTCAGTCACCCTTGACGCAGTTTTCAGGTTCTACATCTCCTCCCAGTTCCTCAAGGTGGTCAGTCTTTGCACAACTGCCTCCCGGTGCCCACCTCCACATGGGACAGCTACATACAGCCCACTCGACTAGCCCTGCATACTCTATGTAGTGGGACGGATGGCTGCACATGAGATTTCAAGTCATAGTGGGTGCCTTCGGACTGCTTGTTTGTTTAACTATGCTCATCAGATGCCTTACTAGGTGGCTGACTCAGGTTTCTCCAGGAGCCTTTAGTGTCTCTGCTACTCAAATAGCACCCGTGATAAGGCACAAGGTCTAATGCCCAGACATTCCAGGGTCAATTTCAATGGTATTGACACAGCAGAGGTTGCTGCCTATGTATTAGAAGTAGAACACCACACCCAAATGGCCCAAAAGCCAGTGACCAAGGATGAAAACCTTGGAGGAATCTCTTCTGCCTAGATGATAGTCCCCACTTGTCCACCACTTCCTTTAAATGGACCATTCAGGTATTTGCCCTTGAACTTAAAGTCACCCACACAGTATTCTCCAATATATACTGCTAATTTCTGCACTCTTTCTCCCTGCCTATACTCCCTGACCTAACCTCTGTGTGGCGGGCCTTCAAGCATGTCATCTATTACCAGAACCTGTAAGTAATAAAATCTTTATTTCTATTTTGTGTCTCTCTTAATCATTGAAGGGTTGCTCTCCATCTTACTTAAAGATCGTAAGTTTTAAATACAGGATGCAAAGTTAATAAACAAGTCAATTACTTTTCTATATGCCAGCAATAAACAATTGGGATTTAAAAATTAAAAATACAATAACACTGAACATTAGCACTTAAAAAGTACTTAGTAATTAAAAAAAAAAAAAAATGGGTACAAGGTCCATATAAGGAAATCTAATGAAATCAGAAAAAGTTCTAAGTAAATGGAAAGATATTCCATGTTTATGGATAGGAAGGCTCAATCTTTTAAAGACGCCAATTCTTCCTAATTTCATCTATAGATTCAATGTAATCCAATCAAAATCCCAGCAGGTTACTTTGTAAATACTGACAAACTGATTCTAAACATTATATGAAAAGGCAAAAGACCGAAGATAGCCAACACAATATTGAAGAAGATACAAGTTGGAAGACTAACACTGCCTAAAGGCTTACTATAAAGCTACAATAATCAATAAAGTATAGTGTTGGCCAAAGAACAGACAACTAGATCAGTGAAGAAGAACAAAGAACAAACAGATCCACACAAATATAGTTAACTGATATTCTGACACGAATTAAAAGCAATTCAACAGATAATGTATGGTCTTTTCCAGAAATGACACTGGAATGTTTAGGCACACACATGCCAAAAAAAAAAAAAAAACAAAAAAAAGGAAAAAAACATGAATCTAGATACTGATCTTACACCTCTCACAAAAATTAACTCAAAATGGATTAGAGACCTAAATTTAACATGCAAAACTACAAAACTTTTAGAAGACAACCCCGGGGAAAATCTGGGAAAGTTTTTCAAAGCGTGATCCATGATCTCTGAAGAAAAACTGGTATGTTGGACTTCACTGAACGTAAAAACTTCTGCTCTGCAAAGACACTGTTAGGAAAATGGAATGACAGAGCACAGACGAGGAGAGAATATTTGCTGAATGCATATCTAATGAGGCACTTGTCTTAACCAGCAACACTAGCACTCTGGGAGGCTGAGATGGAAGGTTCAGTTGACCCCACGAGTTCGAGATCAGCCTGAGCAACATAGGGAGAAATTTTTTTTTTTCAAATGTGCTGTGTGTGGTGACACTTGCCTATAGTCCTAGCTACTCAGGAGGCTGAGGCAGGAGGAACACTTGAGCCCGGGAGTTGGAAGCTGTGGCAAGCCATGATCATGCCACTGTACTTCAAGCTGGGTGAAAGAGCAAGATTCTGTCTCAAAAAATAAAACAAACAAACAAAAACTGAACAATAAGAAAACAAACAATTCAATTAAAAAATATGCAGGCTGGTGTGGTGGTTCACACCTGTAATCCCAGCACTTTGGGAGGCTGAGGTGGGAGGATTGCTTGAAGCCAGGAGTTTGAGACTGGCCTGCAAAACACAGCAAGACCCCAGGTCTACAAAAAATAAAAAATTAACTGGGCATGGTGGCACATGGCTGTGGTCCCAGATACTCAGGAGGCTGAGTAGGGAGGATCGCCTGAGCCCCGGAATTGGAGGCTACAGTGAGCTATGATTACACCACTGCTCTCCAGTCTGGGCAACAAAGCAAGACTCTCTCTCAAAGAATAAAAATAAATGATCAAAAGATCTGAAGAGACATCTCACCAAAGAAAATGTACAGATGGCAAATAAACATATGAAAAGATGCTTGATATCATTCATTATTAGAGAATTGCAAATTAAAACAATGAGACTTTACTGCATGTTAAAATGGCGAAAATCTAAAACAATGACAAACACCAAATGCTGACAAGGACACGGGGCAAGTGATAGTCACCTGAAAAGACAGTTTGACAGCTTCTTACACAGCCAAACATAACCTTACCATATGATCCAGCAGTTATGCTCCTAGGTATTTGCTCAAATGAGTTGAAACGTTTGCCCACATAAGCATCTGAACATGAATGCTTATTGTAACTTTATTCATAATTGCCAAAAACTGGAGGTAACCAGATATCCTTCAAAAGGTGAATAAATCAACACATCGGGCTCTATCCTCATAACGGAATGTTATTCAGCAATAAAATTAATGATCCACAAAGCTACGAAAAGACATGGAGGAACCATAAATGCATGTTACTAAGGGAAAGAAGCCAGTCTAAAAACTGCATGCTGTATAGTTTCACTTACATGAAATACTGGAAAACACAAAATTATGGAAATAGTGAACCCGTGGTTGCCTGGGTTCAGGGAAAATGGAGGGACAATAGGTGCAGTGCAAGAGACGTTCTGAGCATTGAAACTATTCTGCGTGATACTATAACGGTGGATACATGGCATTTTGCACTTAGCAAAAGACTTTGTAAGAAAAAGAATAAACCCTAATGGAAACCACAGAGTTTAGTTAACACTACTTTAGTTCATACTAGCGTATCAACGCAGGTTCATCAGTCGTCACGAAAGTACCATACTAAATCAAGATGTTAATAATGGAAAACTGGGAGTTGTGGGAATACAGCGTAAATAGGAACTTTCTGTACTGTCAGCTCAATTTTCTGTAAACCCAAAAGTTATCTAGAAAATGAAGTCTATTAATAAGACAAATGGTAGCCAACTTTGGGGAAAGCAGGTTTCCAAAAACTTAGAGGAAGGAGGGCTAGAATCCCATGGCCCCGTACTGACAACCACTCATAAATAGTTCCCGAACTATGGGGAGAGGGGGTCACTACAGAATTCGGAGAGAAACATGGCAGTGATTCTGACTGCAAAGGGAGAGGAACTGCAGGGCGCCATGTGGCAGCTCAAACAGCCAGCTCTGAAGAATCTGGCAGGGTAGACACAGTGCCGCCGGCCTCACCAGACCTCAGACACAGCAGAGGCCCTGGTGGACCACTTGGATCCTACCTTCAGAGAAGAGGCTTCACCTAGCGGCAGGTACTCAGCAAATCCATCTGTTTGAGAACTTGGGTTCCCAAAGCCTAGAAAGCATCAGGCCCTGTGCCTGGGGGCCAAGGATCCAGTGTGAACACAGACCAGACACCAACTGCTGAAACAGCAGAAGCCTGCGGGCTCGAAACTGGGGGGTGAAGGGTGCACAATGCGACAGGATCCCTACCTGAGCGGGGGACCGAGTGGGGACAGAGAGGGTCCCGGGAGGACGAGAGGCCTGAAGAACGAGGAGTTAGCTCAATGTGGAGAAAGCGCCAGGGACAGGGAGATGCAATCAGTGCCGGAGAGGAAGGAAATGCAGAAAGAAGCTGAAGTCACAGCAAGGCTGGACTAAGGAGGTCTGTGAACCACAAGAAGGAAGCCAGGCATTCCCTCAAGAGCAACAGGAGACCATGGAAGATTGGCCACACCCGCAATTCGAATCAGACTTTGACTTTTGAGCACTCTTTCAGAATACAGAAGTTAGAACATGAACTGGCTGGATGTAAAAAAGTGAGTGTGGGGAGAGGGGTTAGGTCATTTCTCAGGCATAGGCAGCTTGGGATAGTGGCTCGGAGAGGGCGGCAAGAGTAGCTAGGATGTCTAAGCGGCATTGCAAGCCTAACCTGCATACAAGTAGGCCCTGCTGCTCCCTCCCCAACCAGCCTGCTCCTCACCCTTGTGGGTAACGGTAACTCACGTCATTCTTCCCATCGCTCAGGACACACACGGCCTTGGTGTCATCCTTCATGCCTTTGTCACACCCCAATCTAGACTGTCGGCAAATTCTGCCAGCTCTACCTTCCAAGTAAGTTCAGGAGGTCACTTCTTATCACCTGGTCCAAGATACCATCATTTGCACCTGGACTGCAGCACTAGCTCCCAGCTGGTCTCCCAGCCCACCCCAGGCTAAATCCACTTGGATGCGCCATCCCTCAGAGCTTGTGGGACCCCTGACACCTTAAGCCTCTGTAGAATAAAGCGGAATGGTCATCACGTCATTCCAAAACCATTCAGGATGCACGCTGGTCAGTGCTGCCCAGATTTACACTGGGGAGTTTGATAATTCTGTTTGAGGCACAGCAAAAGGCCTGTCCCTCGGCTCAAGTGGAACGTGTACTACAATCCTACTCTGGGCACAGAATCCTACTTCCTGCCATCCTGAGGATGTTCAGCTGGTTTTACAGCCACGTGGAATCCTACACTGAATCCCAGCACACTCTTCTCTAATTTAAACCACTTTCACCAGGAATTCTGTTTCTGCTTTCAAATGGGGCCCTGTCCCGCCCCAAGGGCTGTCACTGACATGTTTTATTTGCAGGCTCAGCATCTCCTCCAGACTGTGGAGTGGGATGGATTGCCTCCAGCAGGGCCCTGAGCCACTGTGTGAGTTGACCAGTCACAAAAATACAGCTCCCTGTGCTCCCCCACCAGCCCACTCCCCCACCTCCCCCACACACAGGCAGGAAAGGCGAACACTGACTCAGGGCCCACTGAGTGCCAGGCACTGGGCACCAAAATGAAGCTGCTGTCAAGGACTTCCAGCCACAGAGCGACAGCAAGAAATTCGGTAGGCAAGGCTCCAGGACAGGTGGCGGGTGGGCACAGCCAGGGCGGGCAGAGCTTGGGAAACACCAGCAGCAGGCGGCACTCAAGCCTGGTCTTCACACTGAGGGCACATCCACATCATGTGAGATCTTGTCATAAACACGGATCCTGGGCTGCACCCCAGATACTTATTCAGGTGGTCTGGGGTGGAGTCCTGGAACCCGCAGGTGTAACAGGGTCTGGGCGAGTCTGACTCAGGTGGACTCTGTTAGAAGCTGCAGGGAGAAGGGTGAGGGGCTGAGAGTCATCACCACTGCACATTTCCTCACAGTTCTGGGGAGCTGGGGGCAGTGGGGGATGTGCGGGAGTGTAGACAGGGAAGAAAGAACAAGGCCAAAGGGCAGCCGTGCTAGACAGAGGTCCGGATGTGGCACCACAGTCTCTGGCACTATGTGCGAGTGAGGATATTGCGTGCCTCCCCGTGAAGACTCAGTGAGTGGCACCTGATCCTCCCATCACTTTTCTGGAGCAGATTATTGCTTCTTTCAGCCCGCTCAGTTCTCCATTTGCACCTGTTTTCCAGCTGCAATGCAATGCGAGGCTCCCTGACTTCCCAATCCAGTCTTCCCCTCCAAAATGGCCTTACTCAGCCCTGCCAGCTGCTGCTCTTTGAGCTACAAGGACTCCTGCCCGTGTCGGTCCTGGGGGATCAGTGCTAAGGGCTAGTATTTACTTATCTATTGTTAAACCTGCTGTGTGGAGTTTCAGAACAAGAATCAGAAAATCTCAGGAGCTGCCAGGGCCAGACGATGGGCTGTTGGGTGTCAACTCCACGGAAAGGGCTCTCCCTTCTCCTTTTCTTCCGTCCCCTCCATTGGAGATTTTTTTGCCCCAAGAAAAAGAGCTGAGGAAGATGCCCACTGCCCCTCCTAGTCAGCAGCGGTAATAGGGCTCTGCGTCCAGTAAGTGGAAGGTGAGATACAGGCAAGGGAAACTAGGTCCCTGCAGCATGTGCCCAGAATGCAGGATGAGGTCTGTGCTGTTGGAGAAAGGTGGACCGATTGCAAGGAGAGCAGGGACAGGGAGAGGAGGAGGGTGGGATGGATATCACCAAGTAGAAGCCTTGAGGAGATGTGAGGGCTGAAGGCCAAGGACAAGAAACCGGCCACGGGGGCCTGGGAAGAGGTCACAAGACAGAAGAACTTGGTTTTGTACTTTCCTTAGCTCTTACTTGACATAATGTGTGATGATTGGGCTTTTCTCTCCGTTTGTTTTATGCCTGGATATTTTGATAAACAGATATTATATTCAAGTACCAATCTTTGTGATTTCTTTGTTAATTTAGAAATGACCTTTTAGATCATTCATTTAGAATGATCTTTACCTATCAACTGAAGTTGAACATATGCCTCAGCTTACTTGCTTACCATAAATTCTTTATTCTTTATAAGAGGTCTGTTTCTGGCTGGGTGCATTAGCTCACACTTGAAATCTCAGCACTTTGGGAGGCCAAGGCAGAAGGATTGCTGGAGGCAGGGGTTCAAGACTAGCCTGGGCAACACAGGGAGACAGCCCCTACCCCATCCCTGTGTCTACAAAACACACACACACACACACACACACACAAAATAGCTGCGCTTGGTAGCACACTAGAAATCCCCGGAGTCCCAGCTACTGGAGAGGCCGAGGCAGGAGAATCGCTTAAGGCCAGGAGTTTGAGACCAGCGTGGGCAATATAGTGAGACCTTGTCTCTAAAAAATAAAAATAAAGAGGTCTGCTTCTTCTCTAAGTAGTAAGCACATTATTTTAATATTAACCATGTTGAAAAATACTGGAAAAGGGAAAAGCACCCCTGACCATTCAAACGCGGCCTGGCTCGCTCAGCCAGGCTTTCAGCTAGGCTTTGGTGCGCTCCTGTGGAACATAAAACGTTCCACGGGACACCAACACCAGACAACGCCACTCTGTAATTGTGATGAAATGAGGTAAAAAAACAAGATAATCTGTCATCTTTTCTGAGCACCGACAGAAACAAGGTCACTGCAAGTCACAAAATTATAAATACCACAAATCCCTCCCCTGGCTAATGTGAGTGGCTCTGGTCTGCCCCCTGCTGGACAGGATTTATCACCACACCATTGTAGAATCAGCCCTGCTTTTCAAGAGCAGGTGACCTCAGCAAAGCCCGGCGTCCTTCAACGCTCCCCAAGATCACTGACAAGAGTCCTAACCCGAAACTAAGTCTCCCCTAACGCTGTCTTACTGAGATGCCCCACAGTTCCCATGGGGCGAGTTCCTCCTCACCGCAACAAGGAATAGACCCAACTTGTATCATTTATTATTATATAATGAATGACAATGATATTCATTTATATATGTATGATATTATATAATAATGAATGATAATGATATCATTCATTCTTAGAGAATTGCAAATTAAAACAATGAGATTTCACTACGTGTTAAAACTTGCAGAGTTACAGGTGTGTTGCAGGCAGCCTCTGGCAAGATTCCAACAATGCTTTATTCTTATTATTTTTGAGACGGGGTCTCACTCTGTCACCCAGGTTGGAGTGCAGTGGTACGATCACAGCTCACTGCAGCCTCTGCCTTCTGGGCTCACATGAGCCTCCCACCTCAGCACCCCCAAGTAGCTGGGACTACAGGCATGTGCCACCACACCTGGCCAATTTTTGTAGTTTTTGTAAAGACGAGGTTTTGCCATGTTGCCCAGGTTGGTCTTGAATTCCTGGGCTCAAACGACCCACCCACTTCAGCCTCCCAAAGTGTTGGAATTACAAGCATGAGCCACCGTGCCCACGCCATGCTTTCTTATTCTAGGATCCTGCGTGTTCTTGTTTCTATTTCTAGTTTTTCAAAATATTTTTTGGTTATGTATTCCAGCATTGGCATCATACCTGACCTGACATCTATTTCCTCCTCCATATCAGGCACGGGGCTGGGGCTTGGGATACGAGTGTAAAAGGGAAGACAATAACTTCCCTCATAACAAACTCCTCCAGGGTTGTGGCATGGAGAAGGAAATAGACAAGGGCAGGTGAGGCCTACTTGTAAAAACTTGCCAAAAAATATTAAAAACCCTCTTGCGTACCCCTCCCCACACATTTGTGCCAACAAAACCTGTTAAAGCTCTGGCATGAGGGAGGTAGGTCCACCCAATGCTCCCATCATCTCAGGGCCCTGCTCACCCCACCCCTGGCCCTCCTGAGCTCTGTCCCTTGGTGCTGAGGCCTTGCCCCAACTCAGGAGAGTGCGTGTGGTCAGACTTCCAGTTTCTGGCCCACCACAGAAGGAGCTTGGAAGTCATCACTTGGCCCTAACACCAAGTAAAACGCTGAACGCACTGAAAAAACCAACAACTCTTCTTAGATCCAGAGAAATGAGGTCACACGGCAAACCACTGCCTCCAAAGTATGAGACAGACAAGCAGACACAAAGAGTCACCACTTACCAGAGCAGAAACTCATGGGCGCCAAAGCCACGGCCGGAAGACAGAACAGTAACTGAAGAATTGCTGGAGGCTCCCTGCAGACGAGTCTGTGAGTTGAAATCTCCAGGGGGCCTCAGTCATAGGGTCCCTACACTGTAATGCATTTCACCTCTAGTTCTACCGAGTTCTCAGTGAAGATCACAGAATAATCCCCTCATCATTACAGTAGCGGGAGGGGAAACGTAGCCATTTTGAAACACACCAGAACATTCTGCTTTTCACCCAGCCCGTCCTCAAGAGAAACTACTTTACCAGAACCTAACTGACCTGGGGGAAGAGAAATACCCAATTCCAGCCCCCCCTAGCCCTCCTGTCCCACCCAAGAGTGGGAAGAAACTGAAAACCAGTGGTAAAGTTCATAGCCCAAGGGCACAGGCTCACTAAAAGTCTGAGACCTGGGCTGGTCCCAGTGGCTCACAACTGTAATCTCAGCAATTTGGGAGGCCAAGGCAGGTGGATCACCTGAGGTCAGGAGTTCGAGACCAGCCTGGCCAACATGGCAAAACCCTGTCTCCACTAAAAATACAAAAATTAGCCAGGCATAGTTGCACACGCCTGTAGTCCAGATACTCAGAAGGCTGAGGCAGGAGAATCACTTGAGCCCAGGAGGTGGAGGTTGCAGTGAGCTAAGATCGCACCACTGCACTCCAGAACAAGACTCCATCTCAAAAAAGAAAAGAAAAGAAAAGAAAAGAAAAGAAAGAAGACTGAGACCCAACCACAAAGCTTTAGAACACTCCTCGTCCCCCACATTTTAATGCCACATCACTAAAAGCCTATTTACCAGAGTTCCTTTTACCCAGTAGTACATCATTTTGTTATTCAACAACAAAAATTACAAGGCACATTAAAAAGCAAAAAGCACAGTTTAGAGACAGAGCAAAGCATTAGAACCAAATTCAGATACGTCAGGGATGGTACAATTAGCAGACCATGAATTTAAAACAACTGTGAATGATATGCCAAGGCTCTCATGGAAAATGTGGACAGCATGCAAGAACAGAAGGTGATGTACACAGACATGAAAATTCTACGACAAAATCAGAAAGAAATGCTAGAGTTCAAACACTAACTGAAATGAAGAATGCCTTTGGTCTCATTAGTAAACTGGACACAGCTGAGGAATCACTGAACTTGAGGACATGTCAATAGAAACTCCTAAAACCGGCCGGGTGCAGTGGTTCGCGCCTGTATTCCCAGCACTTTGGGAGGCCGAGGCGGGTGGATCACAAGGTCAGGAGTTCGAGACCAGCCTGGGCAATATGGTGAAAACCATCTGTACCAAAAATAAAAATTAGCCAGGCATGGGGATGTATACCTGTAGTCCCAGCTACTCGGGAGGCTGAGGTGGGAGAATGGCTTGAGCTGGGAAGGGAAGGCAAAGGTTGCAGTGAGCTGAGATCACACCACTGTACTCCAGCCTGGGCAACAGAGCAAGACGCTGTCAAAAAAAAAGAGAGGGAGACAGGAAGAAAGAAAAAGAAAGAAAGGAGGGAAGGGAGGGAGGGAGGGAGGGAAGGAAGGAAGAAAGGAAGGAAGGAGGGAGGGAGGGAGGGAGGGAGGGAGGGAGGGAGGGAAGGAAGGAAGGAAGGAAGGAAGGAAGGAAGGAAGGAAAAGCAGAGAACCGGAATCTTACCATGCCCGCTGTCCTGATCAGAAATCTCATCAGCCAAGGTAGGGATGACATCAGACAAGGAATGTTCGGAGTTTCCCAGGATACCTGGTGCCTGGAAGCCACTCAATCTATAGTTTCCACTTAATCTCTTATTTTAAATAAACCCCTCAGCTCCCCGGACCACCGCCCTTGGCAAGGCTGCAGCCTCAGTGGCAGTTTTCTCTGGGCCTGCCCACTATTGTTGCTAAAAGAGCTGAGTTGATCTTGCAGCACTGGCAAAGGTCTGGTTAAAAGGCCATACCCTTGCGCAAAAGGATATAAGTCACTTTTTCTTCAAAGTTTCAAGGTCAAAGGGGTCCCAGTGCTTCAAAATACACTGCAGGGGAGTACATGTTATCTGTTACCCATTTAGAAAGAGAAGTGAGGGTAAAAGTGTCCTTTTAGTGTTCTTCCGTTCGGTATGTGATCCAGGATGGAGATGAAAACAGTAGAGGGCATCCCCCAACTATTTTTTATCCGTGGTTCCTGGATTCCCGGCGCACGTTTAAATGTGCCACCCATGACTGCAGGCCTGACCTGCCAAGTCACGGCACCAGAGGAACTGAACTTGTGGGCCTCAGTCGTGCTGTCCCTAAGCAGTCAGTCCTCTGCCTTTTATTTCCCTTTGACCTCCTAGAGTTGTGTGGCCTGGGTGCCTTCCAAAAAATGGATTCCAAGAAAAACCACGTGATTGTGCACGGCCCGTTTAATGGAGGGGGCATGCTAGATTGAACTCTACATCCTGCTGTTACGGCCCATACAAAAGCATCTACCTGTAGAAAAATGGTCCTGGTTAACGTCTGGACTTAAAATCCCCTTATCAATTAAGCCTTAAAGGAATGTAGGAACCGAATGGCTGTTTTCCTGCCAGGGGGACAATATCGAGACTGAAATTTGGCTGCGGAAGACGTCTTACTCCTAACTGCTAAAGGCAGAAGCTTCCTGTTCCCAGAAAAGGCCCAGAGCCTGATTTCTACTAGGTGGCTTGGAAATCCCATGTGCTTACCAGGGAGACTGTAGAGAGAGAGACCATTTATTGAGTTACTGCCTGCGGCAATTCCCAATCCTTTGTAACAGACCTGTTTCCCTGAACTGTAAAGATCCCTGCACATTAGACACACACAGAGAGGGTAAGAGACTGTGGATAGAAAGAGAAAGAAAGTTTAGTGACAGGGGAGCTGGAAGAGAGCCTTGAGATGAAAGGACAGATTTAAAGTTGAGGTCCGCTCCATATTCACCCGTCTGTGGAATGAAATTTCCTTTCCTGGCCCATGCACCAAAACGATCTGGCTCCAATGACTGGAGGAACCCCAGGCCTCTCGTCTCGAGTAGAATTAGATACAGTGACACGGAAACATGTGGAGTGGTTTTAAGGAGCGGAGAGTTTAATAGGCAAGAAAGAAGGAAGAAGGCAGAAGGAAGAAGCTCCCCCATACAGAGACAGAAGGAAGAAGCTCCCCATACAGAGACGGAGGGAGGGGGCTCCAAAGCTGAAAGAGGAGACCCCGAGTGAGGTAGAAACCAGCCAAGTATATGTAGAGACTGGAGGAGGTGGCATCTGATTTGCACAGGGCTCAAGGGTTTGGTTTGACCAGGCGTGACATTCAGGTAGCCCATGAAAAACTGGCCGTCCCACCCTAGCTTTTTAATATGCAAATGCAGGAGCCTTGATGTTCTACAGCTGTGGGGATATGTGGGCGTGGCCATGTTGCCAGGCACTGTTGGGGCAAAGGCAAGAGGGACGCGGGAATCGCCATGTTTGGGCGGACCCAGTTTCTAATGGCATTTGCATATCGAAGTTGCCAGCCCAGCTCTAAAAGCCACAGCTTTTTAGCTAGGCAAGAAACATTTCTGGAGCTGAGTTAAAAACAAAAACTTTCCAAGGGCCTCTTTTCCTCACTATCTGCCTAAAATAATTTCTTAATTAACTTCTCCCACATCATCACCTCCCATAACTTGTCTCCAGACAGCCCCACGCTCCTCTTCCCTTCTGTAGCTCAGGATGTGTACGCCTCAATCGTCCGACCCGTCTCTGAGTCTCATGTTTCGCGAATCTCCCATGTGTATACAACTAAATGTATTTTTCCTCCTGTCAATCGGTCGTATGTCAATTTGACTTGAAGCCCAAAGAACCTAGGAAGGTGGAGGGAAGCCACTTTTTTCCACCCTGTACCCCTCATCTTGCTCGTGGAGGCTCTCGCTCGTGGAGGCTCTTGCTTGTGGAGGCTCTCGCTCATGGAGGCTCTTGCTCATGGAGGCTCTCGCTCGTGGAGGCTCTCGCTCGTGGAGGCTCTCGCTCGTGGAGGCTGTGAGGGAACAGGACCCTGCTGAGTGTCACGTGAGAATCTGCCTCCACTTGGAGTTTTGTTAATGCATGACTGACAGGAAGGGCAGCGCAGTCAGTTACTCCGTGGACCTCGTCCCCAGTTGATGGCCTGTACTTCGAGGCACTCAATCATTGGTCATTCACTGTTCATTCAACAAATACTTACTGAACGCTCTGGAAATAAATGAAGAGCAACCAAATAAGAAAATCAAAGGCTATTTACCCAGAGTTCCCTATAGTAAAGGAGTCAGCCACCGCCACTTGTACTTTGCCAGAGAAGAGGAAAAGCTTTCAAGTGGAAAAGAAGCCTCAGGTGTGCTCTGAGGGGAGGCTGTGGCTGTGGGGGTGCTGGAGGTGGGCTAACTAGGAGCAGGTGTCGCATCACGTCACGGTAAGGGAGGAGACCAACCCTCATATCGTCTTATGCCCAATTTCTGCCTCCAAAGAAAGAAGAAGTGAAAACTAAAAGGCAGAAATGAAATCCACAGGCACAGGGCCCGGTGCTGCTAAAACTACCTTTAACCACTAAAGATCAACCCCTGACCTAATCAGTTATGTTTTCCATAGATTACAGACATTGTATAGAAATGCACTGTGAAAATCCCTATCCTGTTTTGTTCCGATCTAATTACCGGTGCCTGCAGCCCCCAGTCACGTACCCCCTGTGTTAGGCAGGAATCCAGACCTAACATGGCGGCGTTACCCGGCGTAGCAGGCCTTTTGTTAAAGACTCCCTTCACCCTTGTACACACCCGCAGACTTACATACATCAGAGTTCCGGCTGGGCAACCACACTCCCCCATGACCTGCATTCCACAAGTTCGTAAATAGCAGTTTCGGTTGAGTTTCCAAAGACCCCTTCCTCATGACCCTTACTCAACTCCTGCCCTAGTAGTTTCAAGACCCCCCAGGCCCCGTTTGCACAACCAGCTTCCCTCCCTCTCAAGCTGTAAGAAGCCCCTACCTTCCTCCCTCAGCACGACTTCCTCGGCCTGCACCTTTGAACTGAGGACCCTCGCCTGCGAGTCCTAATAAAGGCTATTCTCACTGCCATTTGCCTTGTGTCTTCATTCCCAGTTTGACTGCAGCCTCAGTTTACCTTTACACCCTGCTTGCTCAGTCAATCACGACCCCCTCATATGCACCCACTTAGAGTTGTGAGCCCTCAAAAGGGACAGGAATTGGTCACTCGGGGGGCTCAGCTCTTGAGACAGGAGTCTTGCTGATACCCCCGGCCGAATAAACCCCTTCCTTCTTTAACTCGGTGTCTGAGGAGTTTTGTCTGCAGCTCGTCCTGCTACAATGGGATCTCTGGGGTGTCAATGAGTGATGGGAGCTTTTGCAGGAGTTGTCCTGCATCCAGGAAGAATGAGGTACACAGACAAGTGAAGAAGGAAGAAGAGTTGTATTTGGTATTAAAACACCTCAAGAGGAGTGGGTAGCTCCTCTCTGGAGGCGGGTCATCCAGCCTTGTGTTCAGCTCTTAGCAGAGCGGAGGCCCTGGATAAGGTGGGGCTCGGAGGAGGCCCTGGATAAGGTGGCTCAGAGGAGGCCCTGGATAAGGTGATTTGGAGGAGGCCCTGGATAAGGTGGCTCAGAGGGTGCCCTGGATAAGGTGGCTCAGAGGATGCCCTGGATAAGGTGGCTCGGAGGATGTCCTGCAGAGGGTGGCTCGGAGGAGGCCCTGGATAAGGTGGCTCGGAGGAGGCCCTGGATAAGGTGGCTCGGAGGAGGCCCTGGATAAGGTGGCTCGGAGGAGGCCCTGGAGCGGGTGGCTCCTCTGCTCTCCACAGGCGTGATGTCTCTGCATGTCTCCGAAGCTCTCAGCAGAGAGGGTGCTCCTCGCTGCAACCAGTCCTCATTGTCAGTCCCATTGTGGGTCTGTCTGCCCTTTTCCTCCTCTGGCCGTCCTCTACCCGGCTCTGGATGAGCCCAGGGCTTTTAGGGACCTCAAAGGGGAGGAAGTGTGTGCTGATTGGCCCATGGGCAGCCATGCTGGGCCCAGAAGAGGCACCAGGAGTCCCTACTCTGGTCTGCTGGAGTGGCAGCCTGGGCTCCCAGCCTTCAGGTGCTCCCTGGCCTGGAGGTGGGGCCTTACTGGGGACATGCCCCCTTCCGCCCAGGATTCTGTCTGCCTCCTGCTGCCATGCATGGCCCCAGTGCTCGGCCCCAACCCGCTCTGAGATCAGAGCAGGCACCAGGAGTAGAGAGAGTCCAGGCAGACACTCCTGAGCCTGCAGGATGGGGGATCCTTCCTGGGGCCCCCAAGGGTACAGGCTGCAGAGATGCCCGGCTCCTGCAACTAGGAGGGCGGCTACAGCCACACCCGACCCGGAAGGCAGATCCTGACTGCTCCCGGCCCTTCCCAAAGAGCTCAGGGAGGCTTGGATCCGCAGCTGCAGTTTGGGCGTCTGTAGCCCGCACAGGAGGGTGGGGATCCTGCCTGCTCCATAGAGCATTTTGCAAATATATCCATTTGCAAAAATATCCATATTTACATACATGCAAAAATTCTCAATAAAATACTAGCAAACCAGGCCAGGTGCAGTGGTTCACGCCTGTATTCTAGGCACTTTGGGAGGCATAGGCAGGAGGATTGCTTGAGGCCAGCCTGGGCAACATAGTGAGATCCTGTCTCTACAAAAACATTTACAAATATAAGCCATATACAGTAGCATACGCCTGTAGTCCCAGCTAGTTGGGAGGCTGAGATGGGAAGATTGCTTGAGCCCAGGAGATCAAGGCTGCCATGAGACACCTTTGTACCACTGCACTTCAGCCTGAACAACAGAGCAAGATGCTGTCTCAAAAGAAAAAAAAAACCTGGCAAACCAAATTCAGAAACATATCAAAGATTATACACCACAACAAAGTTAGATCTATCCCTGGAATGCAAGATTAGTTTAACATGTGCAAAATAATCCATGTGATACACCAGAGTATAACCACATGATTAATTTAATTGATGCAGAAAAAGCACTGGACAAAATTCAACATCCGTTAATGGTTTTTTGTTTGTTTGTTTTGTTTTGTTTTGTTTTTTAGATCGAATTTTGCTCTTGTTGCCCAGGCTGGAGTGCAATGACACCATCTTGGCTCACCACAACCTCCACTTCCCAGGTTCAAGCAATTCTCCTGCCTCAGCCTCCCGAGTAGCTGGGATTACAGGCATGCACCACCACACCCGGCTAATTTTGTATTTTTGTAGAGTCAGGGTTTCTCCATGTTGGCCAGGCTGGTCTCGAACTCCCAACCTCAGGTGATCCACCCACCTCGGCCCCCCAAAGTGCTGGGATTACAGGCGTGAGCCACCACACCTGGCCTATTCGTGATTTTTTTTTAAAGGCTCTAAACAAAACAGGTACAGAAGGGAATTTCCTAAACATAAAAAAGTCATTCATGAAAAGCCCACAGCAAATATCATAATCAATGAAGGAAAACTGAAATCTTTTCCTCTAAGATCTGGTACAAGGCAAGGATGCCCATTATTGCCATTCTATTTAACACAGTACTGAAAGTACTAGCAAAAGCAATCAGAAAAGAAAAAGAAGTAAAAGTCATCCAAATTGGAAAAGAATAATTAAATTATTCCTATTTGCAGAGGACATAATCCTATATGTAGAAAACCTTAAACATGCTACTAAAAAACTGTTAGAACAAATAAACGAATTCAGTAGAGTTGCAAGATACAAAATCAACATACAAAAATTGGTAGCATTTCTTTACACTAACAACAATCTGAGAAAGAAATCAAGAAAAGAATCCCATGTGGCTACTTGGGCTTCCTAACTGAATGATGTCTGGATTCTAAGAGAGAGCCACCTAAAGAGAACCAAGTGAAAGTTTCAACACCTTTTTATGACATAGCCTCAAAAGTCAACCAGGGTCCCTCTACTGCTCACAAACCTGCCCAAATTCAGAAGGGTCATAAACCTCACCTCTCAATAGGTGGAGTGTCAAAGTCACAGTGTAAACAAAATAATGTGGGATGGAAGATTGTAGGAGTTATTTCTGGAAAGTGCAATCTGTGTGAATTTCACCTGATTGATATAGCAACTTCGTTGTAGGAGTTATTTGTTCAGTCATACTTGGAGCAGATATTTTTTGAGTGTTATAATATGCTAGGCACCATTCTAGGCTCTAGGGATACAGTAGTGGGAAAAACAAAGTCCCTGCCCTCATCACAATTGTATTCTAGTAGGGGAGACAGACAATAAATAAATGTTACATACACCACTGGGTAGTGATAAATGCTGTGAAGAAATTCAAGCAGAGTAAGGGTGCAGAAAATGACACAGTGTAGATGTTATTTAGATAGCATGGCAAAAAACAAACAAACAAACAAAAAAGGCTTTTCTAAGGAGGTGACGTAGGAACAGAGACCTCAGTGGTTACATGGACCAGCCATGCAGGAACTGAAAGAAGAGCATGATAGGCAGAGGGAACTGCTCAAGCAAAGATGTGAGATGGAATAGGTTTGGGTTGTTCATAGCACAGCAATAAAACATATGTGACCAAGGATGGGTGCCGTGGCTCATGCCTGTAATCCTAGCACTTTGGGAGACCCAGCCAGGTGGATCACCTGAGGTCAGGAGCTGGAGACCTGTCTGGTCAACATGGCGAAACCCCATCTCTACTAAAAATACAAAAATTAGCTGGGCATGGTAGCAGGTGCCTCTAATCCCAGCTACTTGGGAGGCTGAGGCAGGAGAATTCTTGAACCTGAGAGGTGGAGGTTGTAGTGAGCCGAGATTATGCCACTACACTCCAGCTTGGTTGACAGAGTGAGACCCTGTTCCAAAAAACAAACAAACGAAAGTGTGACTGGAGTAGAAAGATCCTGTAAGCGAGTCAGAGCCTACTCACAAGAACATTAGGCCAAGATAATGAGTCTTGATTTTTTTTCAAGGATTTTTTAAAGCAGTGAAAGTGATAAAGCATATATATGTGTTCGTTCTGGTCACTATGTGGAAAACAGATTGTGTAAGAGGGTAAGAATGAAAGTAGAGGTTATTCCCATATCCAGGCAAAAGGTAACAATAACTCAAATAGGAGAGTAACCTTGGAGATGGGAGGCAGTGACCAGATCTGGAATCTGTTTGAAAGGTAGGATCAACAGGACCTGCTGATGGATTGGATGTGTAGTGTGAAAGAGAGGGCATAGAACATGACTGTTAGGCTTGAGGATCCTCACACTACACATCCAATCTACTTTCCAATGCCTTGGAAGTTTCCTCAGCACCCCAAAGCTAGAGGCAATATGGTGCAGTGGTCCATATCCCTTGACAGAGACTCAGGGTCAAAGCATAAAGACTGAGACACTCTAGCAGTGACCTTGAGCTCCTCCCCTACCCACAGTCTGAGGGCAGAACTGGCCCCATATGCTGAAATTTAGATGGCAGGGAAGGATTAAGCTTCTGGGATAAGGATAGAGGAAGGAAGCAGGTGGGTGGGAAGCAGGAGTGTTGAAGGTTATTTTTGCAGTAGCAGTGGCACAAGGGAATCGGGCACTCCCAGAGCAAAGCACAATGGAGTCCTGAGGAAATCAGGCCTGGTAATTCCCTCAGAATCACAGCTTTTGCCTCTTTTATGCTAGGCACCCAGTGGGCACTCCCTAAACACCATTAACCACAAAAATGATGTTGTTGACTGGGCAGTACTGCCACTCATTTGACCAATTATTTATGATCGTTCAGCTGATTTCCCACTCTTGCTAATAGTCTTCAATTTTACTGTAAACACAATTAGGGCACACCAAGGCCAATGGTTTACCACCACAAAATTAGATCTCATCTACCACTGGATGCCTTTATTCACTAAATTTATGGCTAACAGACCCACTAACAAAGTTCCAGGCAGGGTTCCCCTGCCTGCAGATGTAGACAGTTGTAAGAAAAGTCAATAGACTGGAGTCAGCCCTACCAGTGAAGGATGGAGTTGACATCCTCTTTCTTAGCAACTTTAGTCCACTGGCTCCTTCCTCCCCATTATATTATAACCTTCATATATGTGTGTGTATATATATGTGTGTATATATATATGTGGGTGTGTATATATATGAAGGTTATAATACACATATATGTGTGTGTATATATGTATATACACATATATACACACATGTGTATACACATATATACACACGTATATACACATATATGTGTATATATATACACACACAGACACATATGATCAGCTTGCATTATAACCTTTATATATATATACACACACATATATATATGTTTGTATGATATAGTTTGAATATATGTCCCCACCACATCTCATGGTGAATTGGAGGTGTTGGAGGTGGAGCCTGGTAGGAGGTATTTGAGTCATGGGGGCAGGTCTTTCAAATACCTGGTAGGAGGCATTTGAGTCATAGGTGCTGTCTTCCCGATGGTGAGGCCATTCTCATGAGATCTGGTCATTTAAAGTGTGTGGCACCACCCCCTCAACTCTCTCATGCTTTTGCCATGTGAAGTGCCTGCCCCTACTTCGATTTCCACCATGAGTAAACGCTCCTGAGGCCTCCCAAGAAGCTGAGTAGAATGCTGGCACCATGCTTGTATATTCTGCAGAACCATGACCCAATTAAACCTCTTTTCTTTATAAATTACCCACCCTCAGATATTTCGTTATAGCAATGCAAGAATGGCCTAACACCACACACACACACACACACACACACACGCACACACACACACACACATTTCTTTTCAAATCTCAGTTCATTCAGAAGGGCAGTCTTCTTCCTATTTTTGCTGTCTTTCTCCCATCACCTTACGTTTCATACTCAAGTCAAATTGAGAAAAAAGGTTTGAAATTACATCCTTTTCCAAAGTCATATGATTGAACTTTTCCTCTTCGGGTCTATTTTTCACTTTCTGGATTTTCCCCTAGGGTTTAGGTCTTCAGTATAGTTATGGAACGTTTTTTCTTGATATCGAAATATTTTCCAACTTAGAGCCTACACATGTAACTATCCTTCTCCACCAACCCCAACAGATAGAAAACAAAACCATGGCAAGTACAAATCCAAAGTGAATATTAAGAACAGACTGGCTTCCCTTTGTATCACACTGCACCCACTCACCTCCACTCCAAACTCCTTAACTCACGCATAACCTGGGAAAGCAATCTCCTGGTAATAATTACAGAACACATTTAGAGCAAGAAAAAAATGGTGAATTCTCTAAATAATAATATCCAGAGCCAAGTGGAAAAATATTTTGGATAACTCAAACACCCTTGATTAGTACAGCTAATCAATATTTGACTTATATTTCTTTGAGACATTTAACCTATAGATTTTCTTTCCTACCTTAACGACCTGTCAAACACAATTTTGTAAAACCATCCAATGTGTGACAGATAATCT
This sequence comes from Chlorocebus sabaeus, assembly GCF_047675955.1. NCBI lineage: Eukaryota > Metazoa > Chordata > Mammalia > Primates > Cercopithecidae > Chlorocebus > Chlorocebus sabaeus. Next base: position 977,642 of record NC_132926.1, on the reverse strand, counting down.
CAGGACTTTCTCCTAGATGTGATGCTCTAAGCCTTTTTCCTAGGGCTTCACTAGGCTTCATTTAACTGTTTCTGGTTTTATTTTTAAGTCATCAATGAAGGGACACTTTGTCTTATTAAAATGGATTTATTATATATTTTGGAGTGAGTAAACAACTTGCTGATTCTCTAATCTTAGAAACTAAAGACTTGGTTCTTTAAACAAATTGAGACTCTAGTCCTCACTCTCTTCTTACTTCCCTGCTACCTAAGAAGTACCTCTTATCAACTCTACTAAACTCTCACAGCCTTTTAGACCCTAAGTCTCACTTTATTTGTCAACTGCATGTCAAAATAAGAGTAAACTGAAGGAAAAAACATCAAATCATACTTTCTGCAGACTGATTGTTGTGGTTTTAAAATGTGTCCACAATTTTTATATGTTTTATATTCCTCCTTTGAGTGTAGACTGGACTTAGTGACTTGGTTCTTCTACAGATAAAATATGCAAAAGTACCTACATGTGACTTTCAGGATCAGGTCATAAAATTCATTGCAGTCTCCCCTTTGCTCTCTCATGGAACACTTCCTCTGGGGTGTGGGAGACCAGAAATGCCTCCCTAAAATATGAAAGACTGTTGAACTGAAGACTATTAGGAAGAAATAGATGCAAGAGAGCTCTCTACCCTCCCTCTATTTGTCTGAAAGCAGGACATACATTTACATAGATTTCCCTGCTCTCTACCAGGGTGAACAAAGGTTAACCACTGACATCAGCTTTAGACACCCAACAGCCAGATGATACCAGAGGAAGACAACAGCCAGATGATACCAGAGGAATTAATACTAACAAGCATTATTAACAAACTTTTATCTGCCATTTGTTTGCCTTCCTTCCAAGTTGCTACCTGTTAAGAGTCAGAGTCCTCTGCCTTGTTACTTCTCTACAAATTTACTGTTTTGTTGAAGATGCTATAGAAGCTGGAATTCGAAGCCACCTCTTTAAGAACTATTCATTCCCTGGATGTCTCCCATACATTTGTGAAATATATACATTAAGAAACTTGTCCTTGTTTTTCTCTTGTTACTCTCTTTTGTAACAGAGGTCCATTCCAGTTATGAACCTATGGGTATTATTATTTTCCCCCACAAAGGAACAAGCTATCATGTTATGAAGACACTCAAGCACCCCACTGGAGAGGTCCACATGATGAGGAACCGAGGCCTCCTGTGAAAAACCATGTAAACAAACTGTTTTGGAACTGGATCTTCCAGCCCCAGTCAAGATTTTAAATGACTGCAACCCTGGCCGATGTCTTGATCACAACATCATGAGAGACTGTAAACCAGAGCCACCCAGTTAAGCTGCTCCATAATCTTGCACCCACAGAAACTGAGATAACACACGTTTGTTGTTTTAAGCTGATAAATTTTGGGATAATTATTTTATGGTCAGGAGTTCAAGACCAGCCTGGCCAACATGGTGAAACTCTGTCTCTAATAAAACTACAAAAATTAGCCGGGTGTGGTGGTACATGCCTGTAGTCCCAGCTGCTCAAGAGGCTGAGGCTGGAGAATTGCTGGAACCCGGGAGGCACAGGCTACGGTGCGCCGAGATTGCGCCACTGCACTCCAGCCTAGGCAACAGAATGAGACTCTGCCTCAAAAAAAAATAAAATAAAATAAAAATTATTATGCAGCAATAGATAACTAATACAGTGATGGCTTCACAGATGTATTAACCTTTCCTCTATTTGGTAACTATATCTTATACTTACATTTTTTGTAAGCCCCTGTAATCAGGGCAGTTGACTATTACACAGAAAACATGTGCAACACTTAATTGACTCAAAAGGTAGTCTGTATTTTTTAAGTAAAAAAAAGTTTCTGCCAGGTACAGTGGCTGACACCTATAATCCCAATACTTTTGGAGGCTGATGTGGGAGGATCACTTGAGCCCAGGAGTTCAAAATCAGCCTGGGCAACATAGGGAGACCCTGTCTCTATAAAAATTTTAAAAATCAGCGGCGGGTGGTGGTACATACCTGTTGTCCCAGTTACTCCGGAGGCTGAGGTAGAAGGATTGCTTGAGATCAGGAGGTCAAGGCTCCAGTAAGCTATGATCACACCACTGCACTCCAGCATGGGCAACAGAGTAAGACCCTGTCTCAAAAAGCAGAAAAAATTTTTTAAAGTGTCATGTTTCTGATGGAAAATTGTTATAATAATATCATTTATTTAATACTCTTTTATGTGGGGCAATTATTATATTACATTCATAGATAACATATTATAAAAATATGTTTATCTATTACATAATCTATAATCATATTATATTGTAAAGTTATCTCATTTCAATCTTATCACAACTTTTGCAGTTGATATTATTATCACAATTTATGGAGTAGAAAAGTAAGTCACAGAGAAGATGAGTAACTCATTAATAAATGGCAAAGTTAGAACTCAAAACCATGTTTAGAAGACTATTTTGTGCTCTTTCTGTGATCACAAAAGATTCATTTTTAAAAATCTTTCCACTAGAAAATCATCCAATAAACATGTGTGACTTTGCCTTAAATTGTGTCTTACCAGACAAAGTATCTCACAATCTTCCCACAGTAATCAAGATCCTAAAATATTGTATTATTGTCTTCATCCATTTCGGTTGTTTTTGCATCCTTTTTAACACATCAGAACATATCAAATTGATGTGGAAACTGTTAACTCAGCTGCACCCTGAATTTTCCTCCTGTGGTGAAATTCTTTTACATTATAATGAGTTTACTGGTACCACTGCTAACCAATCTCATTCTCTATTACTCTCACATAGGCTATATAAATCTTAGCAAGTTGTTGGGAAAAATTAATTCAAATATCTATATCATTAAAGTTAAGACAATGTTTCTATAAAAATCTGTCTCAATTTTTGAAATAAGCTATATGGAAATACACAATCTCAGTCTCAATAGAGGTTTTTTCACCATCAAAATGATCTTTCAGATAATTTAGGTCAAAATAATGCAATACAAGTGAGATAATTGTTAAAATATTTTTCTCAAGCTGTTATTTTTTTTCATATCAAAAATAACAACTAACAATGGTTTCCTACATTCACAGATGAATGATTTTCTCCAATTTCTAAAATAAATGACCTGAGATGAATTCTTTCCAGAGCGCTACATTATATTGTGTTTGTTTCTCTAACTACACATTTTCTTAATTCAAAGACTAAAAGGATTTTAAAATTTCTTAACAATAGGTCTCATTGTCTTAAATTTTTATTGGTATGATTCTTCATAGAAGCAGATTTTTTTCGTTTCTCATTTTCGATTTGACAGTCCAGACTGTTCAATTTGTTGAAAGACAGAAGGCCTAAGAAACACATTAATCTGTTTTTCCAAAACTGTGGAGCTCCTACAGGCTCCTCTCAACATTTGCATAATAAAAAGTACATCTGTGGTGTTTCTGGGAAATAAAAATGTTTCCCAGTTTAGCTATTAGGAAATCTTTTTCTATATTTTTCATTTCAAAAGAACTTAGTAACTGGGAGACCACGCAAAGAAAATCCAATTATTACATAGTTTTCTCTACCCTTTTACTTACAATTGGTCTTTGAAGGACACCTTTTATCTTACATCTTGCTATGGAATTGTTTGTGTAAATGCCTTATTTTCTTCCTCAGTAGATTATAACCAGTGATAAGCAGACGTGTTTCATCAAATGTTTGGCTCTTCTTTAGGTCCTAACTGAATCTCTTAATGTAAATATCTCTCAAATTAAAAAGGCCTTTTATGAGACTTTTAGCCACCTAAGACTTCAGACACAGTGTTAACAACAACAACAAAAAAATGACTTTGGTCTCCATATGAAAACTGAAATTTGTCCCTTATCCTTTCTTCAAAGGTATTTATGATAGATCATATTTATTAGTTCCAATTCTTCTCTCTCCTGGGATAGAATATAAGCAATTTTACGATTCTCTCTCAGTATAAGTGAAACACATTTTCTCTGCCTTGTTGATATAAAACCTGTTTTCTGACATGCTTGCTTTGGCCAATGAAATGTTAATGGAGGCCTTAAATGTACTTGCACAGTTTGATTTGCCTCTTACATTCCTGCTGTTCGCATGAGAGGAGCATGCTGCAAATAGCTGTTAGTTCAAACGGGAATGAGAGAAATGTGGAATACATTTGGATCCAACATGTGGGGTTGATTCAAGTTCAGCTAGTGCTAGCCAAGCACAACAGAATCTTAGCCAAATGTAGATTTATGAGCAAAACGAAATTAAATTCTTGTTATTGTAAGACATTGATGTTTGGGGATAGTTTGTTACACAGCATTATTGCAGTAATGGCTGTCTATTACAGTGTCCCTTACCCCGTTAGTTCTCCTATCTTTGTTGAATAACTTAAATGAGTTAATACATTTCAGGCACTCAGTGAGTGTTGATTGTTGTTATTCTGCTGTCTTATGAATATAGGCTGTAAATTGAGAGATACAAGACCCCAACTGTCCAAAACCATGCTGCCCCCTACTCTGTCATAGTAGTGCCATCCATTCATACTTACAGTATGGTATAGTACATGGCACAGTTGATTTCAGAGACAAATGAATTTCATTACAGGAAAATTGGTTTCTAGTGCCTAAAAAAATCTGAGTCCAACCTCAACTGCTGAGAAGTAGATTTCTTGAAATCACAGGCAAGCACATTCTATAGGGGAAACAGGAAGGTTAAAAGGTATACCAATAATATGACTATTTAATTATTAATTTGGCTTCAAAAATCTATGTACAAAAACCAAAGAGTTCATTTCTATCCTAGCTATGCACAAAGACTTATCTCTATAGCTATCTCAGCATTATTTTGGAAGTAAAAATGTTGGAAACAACATAAATGCACAGTAGGGAATTAAGTAAATTTTGATACAGATATCCAATGGGATAGTATGGAGCCATATTACTTTCCTGTTATAGAAAAATATTAAATAATAGGGAAAGCTATCCACTATATGTTGCTTATATGGAAAAAATCAAGTTACAAAATGATATTTGCTGTTTGATCCCATCTTTATAAAGAAACTATGTATTTAACAATGTGAAAAGATATTCAACCACACATATTTAATGCAAATGCATATTAAAACCACGTCCAGAACCGTTTTCATGTATTAGATTGTAACAGATCCGGAGTTTGATAACATTGTTGGGTGAAATGCTAAGGAAAAAGACATGCTCATCCACTGCTCATGAGAACTGTAAATTCATATAACTTGCATGGAGAATGATAGGGCAATATCTATCAAAATTGCATACACATATTTTTTTGACTCAGCAATTCTAGATTCAAATTCTAGAATTTCAAATTTCTAATTCTACAAATATATCCCCAAATACACTTATTATGTGCAAAATACTAAGTGTTTTAGGTTGCATTGCATCCCCTCAAAATTATATGTTGAAATCCTAAGCCATGGTACCTCAGAATGTGAACTTATTTGGAGATAACATCTTTACAGAGGTAGTCAAGGTAAAATGAGGTCATTAGGGTGGACCCTAATCCATTATGACTGGTGTCCTTGTAAATACAGGAAATTTGGACACAGAAACACAGTCATAGAAAGAAGACGATGTGAGAAGACAGAGCAGAAAGATGGTTATCTATAAGCCAATGAGAAAGACCTGGAACTAGAAACTTCTAGCTCTGAGACTGCTAGCCTCAGAACTATTATACAATAAATGTCTGTGGTTATAGCCACCTAGACTAAGGAACTTCGTTGGGACAGCCCTATCCAACTAACACACAATTCCCTCATCACAGAATTGTGAAAAGAGAAGATTGGAAACAACCTAAATAACCATTAATGGGGAACTCGTTAAGTAAATTAAAGGTATAATGAATTTATATGTGTGTGTGTGTGTGTGTGTGTGTGTACATATATATTCATTTATTGAATACCATACATCATTTTTTTTTTTTTTTTTTTTTTGAGGTAGAGTCTCGCTCTGTCGCCCAGGCTGGAGTGCAGTGGCCAGATCTCAGCTCACTGCAAGCTCCGCCTCCCGGGTTCCCGCCATTCTCCTGCCTCAGCCTCCCGAGTAGCTGGGATTACAGGCGCCCGCCACCTCGCCCGGCTAGATTTTTGTATTTTTTAGTAGAGACGGGGTTTCACTGTATTAGCCAGGATGGTCTTGATCTCCTGACCTCGTGATCCGCCCGTCTCGGCCTCCCAAGGTGCTGGGATTACAGGACATCATTTTAAAAAGAAAATGCTTTTTGTATTAATATATAAGTAGCTCCAACACGGATAGTTAAATGAAAAAACAAGACACAGAACAATATGAAGGCCCGGTGTGGTGGCTCACTCCTATAATCTTAGCACTTTGGAGGCTGAGGCAGGTGGATCACATGAGGTCAAGAGTTCAAGATCACCCTGGCTAACATGGTGAAACTGTCGTCTCTACTAAAAATACAAAAATTAGCCAGGCATGGTGGTGGGTGCCTATAGTCCCAGCTACTTGGGAGGCTGAGGCAAGGGAATAGCTCAAACCCAGAAGCCAGAGCCTGCAGTGAGCTGAGATCATGCCGCTGCACTCCAACCTGGGCAATAGAGTGAGACTCTGTTCTAAAAAAAAAAAAGAACAATTTGAAAATTATGCCACCATTTAGGTGGCAGGGGAATAAAAATATACACACATAATTATTTGAATCCACTTAGAACTAGAACATCTCTGCAAGATCACAGAACTTTGAAATCTCTGGAGAGAACTGGACAGTTAAGGTTCTGAAGAAGGAAGATTTTTCACTTTATAATCTTTTACTTTTTGAATTTTGAACCATAAGACTGCATTACTTATTCAAGAATAATTTGTGTTTATGTGGATATGTATATACATATAGTAGAGAAATTAACTGAAAAGAATATAAACACATAATCTTAGGGCAGTAAGATAACAGGTTATTTTTTATTCTTATCTCCTTTTTGCTTAAAGTATTACCTTTGCAATTAGAAAAACCACTACACTTTTAAACATATTATATACCATTTAAGGATAGGAACATAGAGACAATAAAAAGAGAATTGTCTTGTTTTGCTTTGCTTTTTAATCAACATGGTAGGAAGTACATTAATAGAAGGACCTTAGAGAGAAGCTTCCAGCTGAGAACCAGAAAATAAAAGCAATATTAAGTAATTTTCATGGTTATCTTAACTTCCACATACTAAGTCAAGGAGAATTACTTTATTTCAACAGATGCAAATGCAACAGCCTATTTTAATTCACTAGCTTGAAATACAGAACTCATCATTCATTGGGATGCCATTAAAATAAATTCTACATGTGTCTACCCTGAGATTCAGTCTTCAGTAATAGTCCACCACTATAATTGTGAAGAATCAGGTGCCTTACCTTCATATGTAGACTATCATTAACTACATTATATCTGAAAGACTCTCTCGCAGAGGAGAAAAATAAAATTGAGGATAGGTATTTGAGCCATTATACACTCCTGTGTATAATGGATAACACCGTAGGACTGACTGAGCTAAAGACAGCAATGATACTATTGTATGTGGAGCAAAACCACTCCCATAGGCATGCTCGAAGATAAACCATGAAAAAGAGAGCCCTGAATCATGTGAATTTTAATGCTGACTTTGAAAAGATTCATTTTTCTATAGGATAATCTGGGTCAGCAATAGACCTTTACAGATTTGCTAGTATTAAAGGTCTATGGAAAGAAATTGCTTATTAAAAGGGCTGCACAATTTGTATTCTCTTGAGTTTACAAAGCAGACAACATATCATTCATAGCCCCATATTTATCTTTAATATGTGGCTATTCAAGAATGAGGTAGTTCAAATGGGTTTTTTATTTGCTGGGCTAAAAATAGAATCTTGTCAAACTCAGTAGAGAATTTACAAAGCATTGGGTAAGAATGGTTTTGCATTACAGGTGGATTTAAAATCCCAATTTTTTGAGTCAGATTCAAACACTTCTCAGTTTTTATTATTCTCCCCATATAGGAGTTGGGATAAAATTCTTGGCTCTGCTTCAGAAGAGAAATAATACATTAGTATTTTACGATGAGCCTTAAAGAGGAACACTGAAGTAAAATCATGTCTCCATAATTTTCATCATCATGAAAAATGTTAAAGTATCTCAATGGTGGATACTCCCAGAAATTACCTTGGGCAACAGGAGGAAGGTATTCCCAACTACCCACTGCTGACTCCTTTGATAATTTTAAAATATGAGTGCAACTTCTTTAACACTTCTCCCATGATAAGTGAGGTCTATGTCCCCTCCCTTGAATCTGGACTGGTCTTAGTGACCAGTAACCAAGGGAATGCAGTGGAAGCGATGCTGCATAATTCTGAGGCTAAGTGAGAAAAGTTCATGCAGCGTCTTCTTTGTTTTCTTGGCATGCTCGGCATAGAAAACATGGCTAAGCTCCACATAACACATCTGATTACCCAGAGACCAACATGCTGGAAATGCCATGGTAGTCACATCCGCTGCAACCATGTGGGTAAGCCATCCTCATATGAGGATGCCCTGCCTAGTCAAGCTTCCAAATGACTGCAGCCCTGGATGACACCTGACCCCATGAGAGATCCCAAATAAGAGCAGGTTAGCTAAGCCCTTTCCTAATTCCTGACCATCTAAATAATGAGCAAAAGAAAATTGTTATTTTAAGCTAATCAATTTGGGTAATTTTTACATAACAGTAATCAATACTCATAATCATAAAAGAGATAGATAATGTTTTAGCCTTTTAATGTCTCTAAAATCTAGGATCACAACCAACCTTTATTCCTTAAAAAGTAGCATCTTTCCAACCTGCTCTGATACTTCCAAGTTCTCAATATTACATTGATAGTCAAACAGAGTTTAGACTAAGCTAGTAAAGATTGGCCTGAGATGCCAATAACTTCAAGAACAATTGTTGGTCTCATATACCATCCCATACAATGGATCATTCATGAAAGCTGAACAAATGCTACCTTAGCAGAAAATCGGCACAGAGGAAGCTGTTGTTCAGGACATGCCGAAGGATCTGAGACTATTGACTACATAGAAACACTTCTCTTGAGCACATACATTATACTCATGTCTTTTCTTATCCCTAAACATTTTTCATCCTCTGTATTATTCAAGCGCAGGACACAGTTTTGTTTTTTCGTATTGTCACCAAAGCACAGCTATGTCTAAGGCTAGTAACACAGGACACATCTAAAGATGGCAGAGTTTATGATAAAACTTAGGGAACGGTCCACAATTCATCACATAACTGATTGTTGCGGGACAGTTAAAGCCCCAAACCTAAATTTATTCTACATAAAAGTGGGATGATTCAATAGATTCACTGAGCTTCAGTTCTCACTTGGTTTGCCAATGAAGCCAAGAACTTCCTGAGATGGGTGAGCATTTTCAAATGATAAATGACAGAGCACCTTGACCACCACATCCATTTAGATAACCTCCATGTGGCGTTAGGATGAACTCAAGCAAAACAGACTGACTGAATTTTGCAGTTCTGGGTCCAATTCACTCATGACACTTGTCTCATCATGATGATAAATTCTCAAGCAGATAAGCAGGGGAGCCATACCTGTACCTCGGCTAAGAAGTGATTTTAAAAACCTTTCCTGAGTTGTAATATTCTATATGAATAATGTGATGTTCTGTTGCAAAGAAAATTCAAATTTCTTCCTTACAGACATTTTAATGATTTTCAATCACTTAACCTCTTTCTACATCACTTTCTCTATATATCAAGTGAAATTTAAGTTATTGCTTCGAAGCGATTATTCAAAATTATTAAAAAGAAGAAATTTAATCAAAATTATAAATTAGTTTTAGTAATTGGAGGCATTTAAATAAAGAGCCCTGTATGATATCAATTGCATGCCCCATACCCTCTGAATGGTATTGATATAAGATGGGCATCCACTCCCCCTTATTCTGGAAACTGAAACCTTATTTTCCTTGGAGAAACTTACCCTTTCCTCACCTTCAGGCCCTACATTTTGTGAGGGCTTTAGGCAGGGAAGATATAAGATTATTTTTGTATTTTTATAAAGTAAGTTGGTCTACATTATGGAGAATGAGCTTTAGGAACCCCAAGATGGAATCAGGAATATCAGTTGAGGGGATAGTTGTAGAAATCCCAGCATGTGATAATTATGTCCTGAACCAAAGTGGTAGTAATGAAGATGGAGAGAAGAAGTAGGATGAAGGTTAAAGTTATTGCAGATTGACTGGAGAGATAAGTAAAGAGAAGGAAGAGGGAGACATAGGTTGCTTGTTTGCAAATCTTGTGTTCTGTTGCCAACATCTTAAGGATAGAACCCATTTCTGGTTCATTCCAGTATCTCTCACTTAAGGAGGCCTTGGTTGAATCCAACCTAGTGTGATGGTTAAGAGCTCAGATTCCAAAGCCAAACAGCCTGAGTTTGAGTCTTGGCTGTGACACTTACTTAGCTGTATGACTTAAGCAATTTATCTGGTTCATTTGTGCCTCAGTTTCCTAATCGGCAAGATGAAGGAAACAATTAGACCTACTTCATTGGGTTGTCATGAACATTAAATGAGCTATTCCATGAATAATACCCAGAATAGTTCTGGAGAATAGCAAGAACTATGTAAGTGGTTGATGGTATAATATTCAACTAACTCTATTTTTTAGTTTTATAATATTCACCTAACAAATATTATAATATTCAACTAACACTCCCCCAAAAAACATATATTTCAGGGGAAAATAAAAGGATCTTTTGACATAATTTATCTTGGTTATTTGCTTCTTGGTGCTGAAATGGAGAAAAGTTACAAGCTACTTTCTGTTAAAAATATTACAACAATATTTTAACAAGAATTCCCCCCACCAAAACAAAACCCTGACAGAATGAAAAATAACTGTTAACAGGCCAGAATCATATTGGGAAAAGCAGGATGCCAGAAGGCAAAATCTGAAGCACATGCTATTTAATATCCTTATTAATGATCTGAAGCACGAAATAAATTGTACATTATTCTTATTTGCAGAAAATCATAAACAGTGAAAAATAGATCAACAGTACAGAATAATCCAGAGACGCTGGAGAGGCACACCAGTTTAAGTGTGATGAGTTCAATTTACAAGAACATGAAACAATACACTTTGGGAAAAATACTATGAGGCACAGACATAAACTGAGAATTCTAAAGAGCAAAAAGGCTTAAGAGGATTTGGGGTGATAGTCTACAACAAATTCACGAGAGCTTCCAATGTTATGCTAGTAGGAAAAAAAAGGCAGGGAGGTAAATATTCTAGAAGAGGAGCAATATGAAATTACTGGTACTGAGAGCTGAACACTACATGTAGTAATGGAAGTTATTCCAAGTCACTTTATGATTTTCCCATTTCTGCTTTAGAGAAGTACCTAATGAAAGCAGTGTGGCCTTTCTTCAAAGAGGTAAAAACAGAAATACCATTCGACCCAGCAATCCCATTACTGGGTATAACCAAAGGAATATAAGCCATTCTACCATAAAGACATATGCACATATTATGTTAATTGCAGCACTATTCACTATAGTAAAGACATGGAATAAACCTAAATGCCCATCAATGGTAGACTGGATAAAGCAAATGTGGTACATATACACCATGGAATACTATGCAGCCATAAAAAGAATGAGATCGTGTCCTTTGCAGGAACATGGATGGAGCTGGAGGCCATAATCCTTAGCAAACTAACGCAAAAAACCAAATACCACATGTTCTCACTTATAAGTGGGAGCTAAACGATGAGCCTGCAAGGACACAAAAAGGGGAACAACAGACACTGAGGTCTACTTGAGGGTGGAGGGTGGGTGAAGGGAGAGGATCAGAAAAAATAACTATTGGGTACTAAGTTTAGTACTCAGGTGACAAAATAATCAGTATAACAAACCCTCATGACACAGGTTGACCTATATAACCAACCTGCACATGTACCTTTGAACCTAAAATAAAAGTTTAAAGAAGAAAGAAAAGTACCTAGCAATATTTCCCTCACTATGAAAATGTACATCTTCAGCTCTATATCTCTGAAATAGCAAGGAAACATAAAAAATAAGCCTGGGAAAACATAAACCAGGGTTTTTTTTTTTTTTTTTTTTTTTTTCCACAGCAGAGATAGGCTCCCAAGTGAGGAATTCCTTTAAGGAACTTGGATGAACAATAATACATCGTTGGAAGCTAGTTAGCTTCCCAAAAGATGATAGTTATTATAGACATCAGGTTTTGCCATAGTTATCTGTAAAGGAACATCAAGAATAAACACATGGCATTCATTAAATTACTCATTAAGCAAAAATTTATTGAGCAAAATGTGAATAATACAGGCAGGTGGTGTGTAATGTCTAGAGATACAAAAATGAGTGAGATATAATTCTCCTGCATGAAACAGGCCCTTCAGCAGATCATTATAACCTAGTATGGTAAATACAGCGATGGACAAACACACAGCAGGAACCCAGAAAGTGTAAGCTCTAACCCCAAGCGGTGGGGAGAGCGGTGCAGAGCAGAGATGGGAGATGCCCTAAGCAGTTTTAGAGGCTGGAGGTGCAGGATGAGGAAGGTGAAAAGTGACACCAAAAAAAAAAAAAAAAAAATCACTGAGTCCTTAAGGAGTCACTGACAAGTGTTAAGTCAAGAAGGGTGAGAGTCAATTTGAGGTTTTATAATGATCACTCTGGCAGCCAGTTTGGAGGCTAAATTTGAAAGAAGTTTAGAAAGAAATGGCACCTAAGAGTCCAGGTGAGCAATGCTGTAAGTGACATCTGGCTTTTTCTCCTGGGCTGCATCCACAGGAGGCCTCATTTCTATGGAAAGAGCACCCTGCACTGGCCTTGGGGAAGACCCTTTTTGCAGGGTCTACACTGCACTGACTGCATCCTTGGTTTAGAAAGAAATAGGCAAGAGACCAAAGCTAGGCTAATTATAATCATATCATCCTTTCTCTCTCCCTGGAACTTAAATCATGTGCCAAGAAACTAACAGACTGAAAGGGATGAAGCTACTTTACCACTATGGCAGTGTCCTTAGGAGACCACACTATTGTCTGTCACCAACAATCCCTGAACCCCCTTCTTGTCCTTCTATATCCCTTCTTGCCCCTCCTGAGGCCTCAGCTTTTCGCTTGGATTCTGAAACCCGCTCCTGCCCCCTCGCCTTTCTTTTTTTTTCTTAAGTTAGCCAAATCCCATTCTGTTACTTGCAACCACAGAAGTCAAACTAATAAAGGACTGAGTAATCCTTAGGAGGTTAAGTAAGTTTCTATACACAGAATAAATACATATTTATTAAAAATATATAAAATAAAATTGTTTCTATATATTGAACCATTTTTTATTGAAGTATGGCTAGGAATACAAAATTGTTTCTATATATTGAACCATTTTTTATTGAAGTATGGCTAGGAATACAATCATGTTCATACATACAAGTTTTTCTAAAGCAATATGTACCAAATTACAAATATTTTAAAGTCCTGAAACTGGCAAAAAAAAAAAAAAAAAAGAGCAAGCATTTATAACTATAGTTGATCCTTGAACAACATGGGGGTTAGAAGCACAGACTCCTGCACAGTCATACATCGACTTACAACTTTTGATTCCTCCAAAACTTAACTACTAATGTCCTGCTATTGACCAGAAGCCTTACCAATAACATGAAGAGTAAACACATATTTTGTATGTTATATACTGTATTCTTTCAATAAGATAAACCAGAAAAAAGAAAATGTTATTAAGAAAATCTTACAGAAGAGAAAATGTACTTACTATCCATTAAGTCAAAGTGGATCATCATAAAGGTCTTCATCCCATTGTCTTCACATTGAGGCTGGAGAAGAGGATGGAGGGGAGGGACTCGTCTTACTAGCTCAGGGGCGACAGAGGTAGAAGAAAATTCATGTATAAGTGGACCCATGCAGTTCAAACCTGTATTGTTTGAGGGTCAACTGTATTTCAAATTAAACTTTTTTTTAAGTTTAATTGTAAAATTTATGTTTTTAAGACACAAGTAATTTTACTTTCCAAAACACTGGGTTTCCCCAATTAGTATTAGAAAATGTTTAAAGTTCTACTCCAAATCCCTTAAAAACTTATTGAAGAGGCACTAAAATCAAGTCATGACATCAAGAGAACTATTGAACGGTAGGCTCCCCAGGCATCTCCCCTCAGGGAAAATGGGTAGAGTACTTAAAATAATTTTTTCCATTAGGTATAGCAATGAATCAATTTAAAATTATTGAGTGGCCGACATTGTAACACAGAGGAATAATGTTCTGGAAGTCTCACTTAAATTACTGACATCAGATATTTGAAAATGAATGACTATGGAATCTGCCCACAGGTAAGACACCGTGTCTGCAATTATTCTTTCAATTTCAACTAGGGAGACATCCTTTTAAAAGCTTAAAATGAAAGGGGATTTTTTTTTAATTACATTGCCCATTGTATGTATAATTGTACAATCATGGACACAGACAGAGCCCTTCTCTTTCTCTAATAATTGGAGATTTTACAGTGAGGGCCACCTTCACCCAGGAGTTAAGTACTAGCTAGATACAGAAGGTCAGGTCACACTCCTGCTCAACAATCTTTAAGGGTTTTCCATTTCTCTCAGAACAGGTACACACTGATATGTAGCTATCAAGGACATCTCATCCTTTCCAGTTTCAAGCTGAGGCACTGACAAAAATATGCTCAATGTCTTGCCCATGGATCCCTTCCTGATGTATTCTCTCCCCACTGCCACCATTTCTGTTTGTCCATCTATCTGTCTGTCTAAATCCAGCCAGTGCTTAAAGATCACTTCCAAGTTTATCTCCTCTGTGAAGATCACTGCAGCCACATAGACCACTCTGGTTTATTCCTCTTCCAAATTCCTCCAAAACTCTCATCCTTACCAGTCACTGGCAATCATCAAATATCATCTAGTATCATGACTTTTCTTGTTATCATGTTCACTACTATTTCCATGACTAGGACATTCATTCATCCATCAAATATTCCCTGAATTCCTGCTAAATGCAGACATGGTCCTCCGTACAGAGAATCCAACTACAAGCAAAGCAGACATAGATACAGTTTAGTTGAGACACTTTTTAAATTAGTGTTCAAATAATCATTCAGTTGAGAATGAAATTGTGTCCACTAAGATAACTCCCGCTTTAAGTAATAGAAAATCTTCACTTCAAATTGGCAAAAACAGTATGAACATTTGCCACCTCTCGAAGGAAGTTTGGTAGTAAGGTGACTCCACCTGCTTGCTGGTGTCTCAGAGCTGCCCTCCTCTTTCTGTGGGCTCCATCTTCAGGCTGGCATCAGCATGACTGCAGCTGTTCCAGGCAACTGTTCCATGACCGAGGCCTCATCCTGGTCAGCAGACGCAGAAATGGACTGTTTCCTTCTGAATCCTCTTCCTTTTTTTTTTTTTTTTTTTGACAGAGTCTCGCACTGTCACCCAGGTTGAAGTGCAGTGGTGTGATCTGGGTTCACTGCAAGCTCCGCCTCCTAGGTTCACGCCATTCTCCTGCCTTAGCCTCCCCAGTAGCTGGGACTACAGGCACCTGCCACCACGCCCGGCTAATTTTTTTGTATTTTTAGTAGAGACAGGGTTTCACCATGTTAGCCAGGATGGTCTCGATCTCCCAACCTCGTGATCCGCCCGCCTCGGTCTCCCAAAGTGCTGGGATTGCAGGCATGAGCCACTGTGCCCAGCCTGCATCCTCTTCTTAACAGCAAGAAATACCATCTCTAAAGTCACCTAGCACATATTCCCTTTTGTGTCATTGGCCCAAAGTGGGTTATGTGCCCACGTCTTAACCAATCATTGTCAATGGGATTTACAAGGAGATGGAAATAAGGTGATCCACCCCTGAGTCGTGCAGAAGGAGCAGATACTGCAGCAAAATTCAGATTTGGTTATTACAGGAAAAGATGGGAATGTGTGACAAGCAGGCAACTAGCTGTGCCTGATGCAATTACCTAACAACCAATTAGGGGCAATAAGGGGAAGAAACGTGATCTCTTGAGAGTAAGTACAAAGGAACTTACATAACAAAGGACACAGACTGGTGTACAATGGAGAGATGTGGTCACCTTTGCCAGATATTTAGGAAGTTAAGCTTCCAGGCCTTGACAGTGAAGTGTGTAGCACGGTGAGAAGGATGGCAGCATTGGAGATGACCTCCAGTTTTCTGGCTTGCACCTGCCTTGAATCAGTCCACTAATTGTTAGGACCATTTTCTGAGCTAGGAAACTTTGGAAAGAGACTAAGTGGGGAAGGAAATTCAATCACAATCCCAGTTTTGTGCGTGCACGTGCGTGTGTGTTTGATCCTTTGAGACATTCAAGAAGCAATGTCAATGAGGCAGTTGGGTGTATGGTTCTGGAACTAGAGGAGCTATCTGGGCTGAAAGTGCAAATTTGTGAAACATCTGTTTATTGAAGCCATTGGAATGGATGAGATTTTCCAGATGGAGAAAGTAAAGACTCAGAAAAGGAGATGGCTCTGGACTGAATCTTGAGAAACTCCAGTATTTAATGCCAAGAGAAAAAAAGATAGCTGAAAAGGGGGTGGAGACAGAGTTGCCAGAAGGTAGTAGATTGCAAACTAACTGGGGCAAGAACTTTTGTGTACTCCATCTGCCCCTCCAATAATAGCTAGCACATGCCGTACTCATTGCAAGCACTCCTATCATATTTCTTAATTGGCTACAAGTACTCCTTTCATTTAAACTCCTTTAACTAATAATGTTCATAATTCATACCCTTAAAAATACCATTATTACCAAATTGTATTTAATATACAAGGTAGCACTTCATTTGACCCATATGGATTACAGCCATGAGAACTGTACTTCTTCACATACTTCTGTGTGTTTCCCCAGGCACATAGTAAACTCCTCATTGGCAATGACCAGCTCTTATATTCTTTTTGTTCTCAAGGTCATAGCACGGTATTTTTGACAGTAGTCCTTCAGCAGATGCTTCTTGAAGGTACTTAAATTTATTCTGACATTTTCCATATATTTATAATGTCCTTTATTCTAGGGAATGGAATAGCCTTACTGTTCTTGTATTGAGTTTACAGCCAGGCATACCTTATGTTTCAATAAAAAGATCTAAGATGAGGAACCAACTAGTCTATTTCTAATCCAAACCCATCACATTTCCAAGGTCAAAATTATCAAAAGGCATTTTTTTTACTTAACTGTGCCTTTGCCATTTAATCTGCAGCTCCTCATTATTTTTCTAATAGAATGGTTAATAATTTACCAAGTACAAAAATGAAGATTGTGCCTTTGAAGAAACATGCCCCCCTCCCTTTTTTAACCAGATAATTGCTAGTAACATTAGACTGCTGTCAATCAAGCAACACCATTCTAATTTTATGCTCCTAAAATGCATTAGGAGTCATTTATTCTCTGTCCCTTTAATAGCCAACATTTCCAATTAATTTTAGAAACTCAATAGATAATGACTGTAGGCTGTCCCACTTTTAAGAAGCTGGGTCTTAAACTCAACCTGTGGTCATTCAATGGACATCTGTCCACCTTGGGATCTCCAACAGAGACATGCCAAAGCCATTGTCTTGTGTGCCTCTAGAATCATTTTAAGTAAAGGAGCAAATAAATGCCTGTCTGTATAGGTAACATAAAAATATCACTGCATGCATTTTAAGGGAGAAATCCATCTCCAAGAAAACAAAAGCATGGCATGGTCAATAATGAAGAGAGCTGGTGAACACCGATATTTAAGTCTTACCATGAAAACAGCCAAACCAGAAATTTCAGAATAGTTCTCTCCAAAACTATTGGAATTTCACAGTACATCAATGACATTTTCGATAGGAAAACACCCAGCTCACATTTTTACCATTTGTGAGGACCCAAAACGAAAGAGCTGGATGGATATAAGGTGCTTTGGTGCCAACCTGTATAATTTACCTGCTTTGTATCCTAAAGCTTTGTGTCTAACAGGTCATCAGTTAAGCTGTCAATAAGGCAGTAAAACCCATATCGAGAACCTTCTGCAAGTGCACGTGGAGAGGAAGCAAGTTTGCATCAGCGAGCTTTCCAATCCGGCGACTTTCATTAAATTCTAAAGTCACTTGTCTTTGTCTCTGTATTAAAAGAAATAATTTCATGTCCAGTCCCTCCTTTAAAAAGTGACAGAACTCAACCATTCAATATTCATTAGTTCTTCTTGGCAACCCCATTTAGCTAATGGAAAATCAGGTACATTCATGTGCAATTATTAGATATTGAAAAATTATAAAATATCCAACTTCTCTTTTTACAGCACACACACACTCCCAAGTTTTACTCTACAGTTATGAAATAAACACATGCAGCTGCAACATCTCAATAGACCTTCATATAATTGGCAAGTTTGCAGTTTGCTGCATCTACATGTAGCTTGAAAAGCAGCCAGGGATTAGAACTTCTTTATCAATTTAACTCTGCTGTACTTTTTCTTGCAAAGCTATATGCCTAGTTCTCACAATTGTACTCGAACTAGGTGAAAGCTTAGGAGAGTGGGCAGAGGTGGGGAACTGAAGTATCACTTCAACACTCTGATGGTTAATTTCAGGTGTCAACTTGATGGATTCAGGAATACCCTGATAGCTGATAAAGCATTATTTTAGGCCATGTCTGTGACGGTGTTTCCGGAAGAGACTGGCATTTAAATCAGTGGACTGAATAAATAAAAACCACTTTCATCCATTGTGGGTGGGCACTATCCAATGTTGAGGGGCTTGTATAGAACAAAAAAGCAAAGGAAAGGTGAACTGGAGTGCTCTCTCTCTTTCTCTCTCGAGCTAAGACACGCTTCTTCTCTTGCCCTTATACCTCAGAACTCCAGATTCTTGGGTCTTTGGAGTTTGGGACTGACATCAGCGGCCCCCCAAATTCTCAGGCCTTTCAGCTTTGGACTCAGAGTTACACCATCTCCTGAGCCACACTGCTGGCTTCCCTGGCTTTCCAGTGTGCAGACAACATATCGTAGGACTTCTCAGTCTTCATAATCATGTGAGCCAATTCCCCTAATAAATGTCCTCTCATTTATCCATCTACCAACCTACCTACCTATATCCTATCAGTTCTGTTTCTCTGGAGAGTTCTAACTAATGCACACACTATCTTGACATAGCCACTAAAAGGCCAGTGACTGGGAAAGAGGTCCACACTGGGGGTTGATGTCATTCACTCTGGAGTCTCTGGGGTCACCTATGTGATTTCGAGCAATCTGCCTCATGTGTCTCAGACTCAGCTCTTTCGTCTGGAAGATGGAGATAATACTAAGACCAGGGCCTGGGCTAGGGTGAGGCAAGTGGGGCGCTTGCCTCAGTAGCAAAATATGAGAGTGCCAAAAACTTAGTAGTCAAGATTAATAATATTGTCATGCAATATTTCTTTTGAAGTCAAATTCGTCATCTACAGCAACCTATTTTCATAAAGAAAGGTTCACTGGAGCCAGGGCCAGTATTAAGGTGATGCAAATGAAGTAGAGTCATGCAAGTACAAGGCTGGATCCTGTCTTTAGTTAAAATGTTGATTTTTTTTTTTTTTAGCATGAATCACTTTTGGATTAATTTTGAGTTTTTAAAGTGTTGTGTGAAAATATTATTTATCTCCATGGCTCAGTCTTTTGGTGCCCACTCACCTCATTCTAGCCCTGACTCTGATGAGCACCTGGCATTACTGGAAAGATGCGATGAAATGGTGCATCCAAATCTTGGCCCCTTGGTGTCTCCTCACTCCATATCCTCTTGGCCCCCCTCGGCTGAGTGCACAGTCTCCATGCATGCTTCCAACCTCATATACTCAGCCTCTCTCTATCTCTTCTTCAAAAATATCAGGAATTTAATGCCTCCAGGGGGAACCCTCAACCACAGAGGACAGTAGTTCAATAATCAATTCCCGCATTCAACATGTGAAGCTTTCTTCTAAAAGGCTGCTGACAAGCAGGAAAATACCAGGACTAGGATGAGGCAAGCAAGGTGCTTACCTTTGGGGAAAAAGTTCAGGAGGTGCCAAAACCTAAGTCACAAAACATAGTGTTTTCATGCAATATGTTCATAAATAATGGGCCATCAAGCTTAAAAATAATGTGAAGACCCGCTTTGAACCCCAGAGTTGGTATACAGATTGTTCTAAGTTGAAGACATTTGAGATTCAACAGATGCAGAAAGAAGCCTTCTTGGAGCGTCCCTTATCTGACTAAAAGCAGAAACTTCTGGGAAATGAAGCTGCCATAAATTCCCTCTTCAGGGCAGCTTTTACTCCCAGGAAGGAGACCAAGAGTAAACCTATGATAAATCCCTTCTTGGAGGAGTTTTACAACAATGAAGAAAATGAAAAGACCACTCAAACTTGCATAAACAAGTATACTACAAACTTTCTTCTCTCCCATTTTTTTTTCTAGAAATCCATTTGTCTTTCCTAAAGACCCTCATCTCGTCCTCCCACAGAGGCCTTTTCTCCCTCCTCCCTTTTCCCTACTAACTTAGATCTGTAATCTCTAACCTTAACCATTAATCATCTATCCAGCTACTGCTTTTTTAAGATCATGTGTGCACATGAATAAACTCTTCTTTCTTCTGTTAATCTGTCTTTTGTCAGTTTAATTCACAGGCCCACGGGTAATGAACCTCAGAAGGTAGAGGAAACGTTTTTTTCTGCCCCAATCATTAGAAATTACGATGGTTTGATTTGAGGAAAGTCTTATGTTCCATGTCATTTCATCTCTATCTGAGAGTAGGGCGAGAAACATAAGAGTCTTTGAATTTAGCAGAAGAAAAGGGTAGGGAGAGATAATGAGAGTAAAAGTCCTGTCTAATGTTCAAATGAACAGAAACTTTCAACTTGCCAGGGACTCTCTTCATTTTCCATTTTCAACATCGTAACACTTTCCCCTAACAACAGGTTACTTATTACATATGAAAGTTATAGCTACGATGTTTTTTGCAAAGCAGACAATGAGACAAATGTAGACAAACACATTTGGCCCCAACATACTTTTTTCCCATTAGCCAAAAATCACTTTTTACTTTCTCATTAAGAGGAGAAAACAAATCCAAATATGTGAAGCAAAGAAAGGATCTATATGCATGTTTTAATTAATTTGTTTCTCCCATCAACCTCGTTTTTAGAAGAAAGCCAAGTAGAGTCTGTCAAGAGCATGTATGGTATGTATGTCTAGTTCAGAGTCTGTTGGAAGAACTCTCTTTCCTGTTTATACTCAATACCCTACAATGTAGTAAACCTAAACATAAGATTTTTCTCTGCATAATCTCACAGCGGCACAAGATTTTAAAATCTCTTGTCTTTGCCAACTTTACCTCACTGTTTCACTGAGCCAAGTGCTCAGGAAAATGAGTATTCACTGCCAAGGGGGACTGGAGAGGCTGTCTGGGACAGAGGTGCATGGGAACTGTAGTTTGTTTTGTATTTAGCTCCAAGGCTTCCATAAGAAGCATGTTACCCTAAAACAAATAATCCTGGAAGGTTGGGAACATGAAACACATGTCTTTGCTCTATCAGAAGTACATCTTCCCTTCCTTTTTGATTTCGTGCTATTTCCTAGAAGAACCTATATTCCCTTGAGTAGCATCTCACTGAGCTGCTTCTGTTCAACATGGGACATAATCTTCCTCTTCCCTCTTGATTTTCACCATTGCTGCCTCTGTGATTATACCATACACCAGCCAGCACTTTTTCTCACCTCTGCACATAGCCACCAGTCAAGCAGGCATTAGCTTCATCCTATTTGCATCTAAAATCTAGAGACCCATTCCCAGAAGAGCCCATGCAGAAAATACTGATGAAAGTCAATAATAAGTAAGAGTAGTAGTGACAGCCCACTAAATTCAGCAACACTCTGGTAACCTTCCTGGAAATAAATGCAGGCTGTAAGGGGGTGTTTTTTCTTCAAATATATTTCAACATATTTTATTGAAACTACATGCACAGCTCAATAAGAAATTAAAAGATGAGCAAGATTTCTCTTTTTCCCCTCAGCAAATACCATATCCTATTAAGTTACATTAGCTTAATGTAAAATGAATCCTATTTTAATCTAAATTAGACATCAAAAATACATACTTTTTCCTAAGGAGCTAGGAAATATCTCAGTCAAAGTGTTAACCACACCATGTAACACCCAAGTAAGAGGATGTTGGGTAGTTAAAATGCCTAAAATTCAACAAGCTTAGCCAAGCATAAATGTTGCCTCAGAAGAATATATTCAACCATTCTACACACCTTGAAATGCAAGTCATTCCAACGTAGTTTAAGTCAGTTGTGGGGAAAAAAAAACGGTTGGAAAATTAGTCTTAAAAACAAGTGATAAATTAGTGCTAGTAGAATAAAATCTGCAATGGAAGAAATTGGCCAGATTTTTACAAAATTGTATAAACAGAGTCATAATGTAAAACTTGTGTCTGTTACTTAGCTCTTGTGCTTTCAAAAGTTGAATTTCCTTTCAACAGTCTCGAAGCCCTTAGGAATATTTTTCAAAATACATTCAGAGATGGATTAACCAGATTGCTCCAGGAATGACACTTTCTGGTTAATTTAATTAACAAGACATCCCCGTATGCCAGCCCTTATTACTGAAATTCTTCCTAGATTGCCTTTTTAGGGAGCGTGTACTGGACTTCATCTTCCCTGGAGAATCTAACATGCTGGATGATTGAGCATCATAACATTTTGCTTCTGAAAATGAAGCAAAGGTTTGGTTACATGGGTACAGAAATAAGGCCCTATTTGAAGGCATAGGGGGAAATATAGGCCATACTCATATCCTTCTTCTCCCTTGTCCTGTTGAGATGTAAAAGCCTACCTAAGTTGGTTGGGATCAGGCTTTTAAAATTGGGGGATAGGATGGTTTCTTAGTCAGGGTTCTCCAGAGAAACAGAACCATGGGGCATGTACAGGGAGAGATTTATTCTAAAGAATCGGCTCATGTAATTGCAGGGACTGGAAAGTTCAAAATCTGCAAAGTAAGCCCACAGACTGGAGACCCAGGGAAGAAGTGATGTTGCAGAGTCCAAGGGCAATGTGGAGGCAGAATTATCTTGGGGATGTCAATCTCTTTTTCTCTTAAGACCTTCAATTGATTGGGTGAGGCCAACCCACATTGCGGAAGGTAATCTGCTTTTCTCAAGGTCTACTGATTTGAATGTCAAATCTTACTAAAAAATACCTTCTCAGCAACATTTAGACTATATTTGACCACATATCTGAGTACTATGGCCTAGTCAAATTGACACACAAAATTAACCATCCCAGGTGGGGTGAGGCATTGTTGAAGAAGTCACAAAATCCTCAACAAGCATGGAAAATATGTGGACGAGAATCAGAGAGCAAATTCATCTGCTTTACCCTAATAGGTCAAAGCAAGAGAAGGGAAGGGCAGAAAGGTTGATTTTATTCCTATTAGTCGAGGTATTTTTTCTTTTAATCACTAGCTGGTTTAAGTATCTACTTTTGTTCTCAAAGTGTCAGGGCCCATGTTAATTGTTCTAATGTTCCATAACTTTGCTCCAAGAAACTTGTGAAATGTCAGGGAGGTGGTAGAAAGATACCATAATGGATAATAATAGTGAATAATGATTGAGTACTAGATATTTTCTATGCATTAGTTTATTTTATCCTCATAACAACCCTCTGAAGTAGGTACCAATGTGTTATCATTTCACACATGAGGAAACTGAGGACTAGAAAACTAAAGTGACCAGCTAAGATCACCTAGCAATGAAAAGTCAGAATAGTGACTCACATGTCTAAAGAATCCCAAAGCCCATGTTCTTACACAGCATATTAAACTGCATCCCTGTTTTCTTTTATTAACGCTCCAGTACATATCAACTGTGTGCTACAAATAAATTGTGTGCTGTTTGGGCTACAAATAAATAGGAAATGATAAGCTGAAGATGTTTGCTGGTCTGTTCGCTGCCTGTCTCTTTTGCCTTCCCACTTAAGGAACCAAGCCATGCCACCTACTGCATGCCAACAGTGGGAATCACTTCCTTATATATTTCCTTGAAGCATTACTGAAAAATAAAATGAAATCAGCACTGAGGCACAGAAAGGCAATTTAGGTATAAACAGCCAAAACAGGCAAGGGAGGTAAATGTAACAAGTACAACGTGAGATACTATACATGAAAGAGTATTAAAAAATTGCCATCGCCCAAAGTCTACCTTGCAAACAAATGCAAATAATTCTATTCATTAAGCATTCATGTAAGGATACAATGCAGTCTGTATCCTCAAGAAGCTCAGACTCAGAAAAACAAAATTCCAAAGTAAGGGCAAAAAAATTATTCAAACATAATTAAGCACCAATAATAAGTGTTTCAGGCACCTCTGGGAGGTAAGAAAAAAAAACGCTGGCAAATAATTGGCTTCTGTCTTCTAGCTTCTCCAAGAAAACTCAAAGAAAATTGGGATACCTGCCAAGAGGCAGCGAAAATCAGTCAGTGCCACCTTTCAAAAGTGGCATACTTCAACCAGGAACTTCCAGCTCAATAAAGTCCTCAAAACAACTGCCTATGACTTTCCAGATGTTTCATCTTCACAAGCTTTGCTTACATAAGTTGCACTCAAGGAAATAGGAACAACCATGAGTTTTGACAACATTAAGTAATAATATGGCCCAGTTGGCAGGAGCTGCTGCCTCTGGTCTCCAGCACAGGTGGGATTTCAACACAGCCTGGGGTATCCTGCCTCTGTTTCTAGATGTCCTGCAATGGCAGAGCCTGTGCCTGGCTCACTCCTGTTCCCTCAGCACCCTGTGTCTTGTCTGGCTTATAGTGGGTGCCCAATAAATAAGCAAATGAATGAAGTTAACAATCAGATGAGAAATTGCAGGGTAATTTGGGGATGATATTCCCTTCCGTGGCTTCCTTCTCTAATTTTATGATGCTCATTTCAAACAGAGAAGCAGACTTTGGCTTTCTTTGTTTCAGAAGAGGTCTGAAGTCAGTTGCAATGCCTGTCTTGTATGGAAATCCTGAGTCACTGAAACAACTATTATGGATTTTCCAGAGCTGACATAGAGAGGGAAGGGTAACTTTAAGGGCTGGAGGAGGAAAGAGGGAAATGTGTCTCAGGAAAGATGGTAAAGAAGACAGAGGTTGGGGGATCTGCTAAATAGCTAAGACTTCAGGCCCATTGTGACAGCACTCTGAGGGCACTCAAGTTCCACCTCAGCCCCAATTCCAGCACCTCAAGCTCAAGAAAGTCTGCAGGCTGACAAAATGGGGGTCTGCACTTTACCTCCATGCACTCCTTGAGACCATTTGAGATCCAGGAGACCTTTGCACAGCACCCTAGGTAGGGGACAAGAGCAGGAAACATAGAGAAGAAATGTATCCCAATAATGGCCAAGGTTGAAATTAAACCCACCTTTGCAGGATGAGAAAACTTAAGGCAAGATTTAAGAAAATTAAGAAAGGCAATTATTCTTCTGACTATGAGATTATAGATAGAGGGTCACACCTGCTACAGCAGTTTACAAATTGCAAACAAGTGTAAAGCACTCAACTGGTGATGCATTTATCATCCAGTGAAGGCTGATGAGTTAGCAAATATTGTTTTGCATAAAGTACATCCATGCAAAGTCATGCTAGGGTGTGTGGATGCCAACATCACATCCACACACCTGTCAAACATGGGGCTCCAATTTTGAAGGCGGGATCCACATGTGGCCCTATCCAGCAGTTTCTTTAGCCTGACTACTCAAATTACATGTCAATTCCCCAGGATTTATAAATTCATCCTAGTACGAGGATTTATCGTTCATCTTTTTGGCCATCCCACTGCACTCAACTAGTGCTGTTAACTAGTGCTATTAACCAACAATAATAATGATGAAAATAACAAAACTGAAAATATTGCTATCGTTATAGAGTTTTTTCTTTTTTTTTTGAGATGGAGTCTCGCTCTGTTGCCCAGGCTGGAGTGCAGTGGCCGGATCTCGGCTCACTGCAAGCTCCGCCTCCCAGGTTTACACCATTCTCCTGCCTCAGCCTCCCAAGTAGCTGGGACTACAGGCGCCCGCCACCTCGCCCGGCTAGTTTTTTTGTATTTTTTAGTAGAGACGGGGTTTCACCGTGTTAGCGAGGATGGTCTCGATCTCCTGACCTCGTGATCCACCCGTCTCAAGATTACAGGCTTGAGCCACGACGCCTGGCCCGTTATAGAGTTCTTACTCTCTGCCAGGAAATCTACTGACCTCTTTATGTGGATCAGTGAGGTGAAAAACAGGGAAAAAAAACAACTTCTTATTTTGTCATTTTACAGATAAGAGGATTGGTGTTATCTTCATTTTACAGAAGAGGAAACAGAGACTTAGAATGGTTTTTAACTTGCCCATGCTTATGGTAAAGGCGGGATTGAAACACAGGCAATGTGACTCCAGAGCCCATGATTTTTACATGAAATTTTACTGTGGTAAGACCACTTGACATGAGATCTAACTTCTTAACAGATTTTAAAGTCCACAATGCAATATTACTACCTATAGGCAGTATTGTATAGCAAATCTCCGGAACTTATTCACCTTGCATAAGTAAAATTTTTTACCCATTGATTAGCAACTCACTGTTTCTACCTCTTCCCAGCTCTCTGGCAACCACAATTCTACTCTTTACTTCCACAAATTTCACTATTTTACATGCCTCCTATGAGTAAAATTATGCATTATTTATTCTTCTGTGACTAGAGTATTTCACTTAGCATAATGTCCTCCAAGTTTATCCATGTTATCACACATGGCAGGATTTCTTTCTTTTTGAAGACTGAATAATATTCCATGATATGTATACCACATTTTTAAAAATCTATTTGTCTGTTGATGGACAGTTAGGTTGTTGCCATATTTTAGCTACTGTGAATAGTGCTGCAATGAACATCAAGTACTGATATATCTTTGAGATCCTGATTTCAACACCCAGCAGTGGGATTGCTGGATCATATGGTAATTTTATTTTTACATTTTTAAGGAACTTTCACAGCGTTTTCCAGAGCAGCTGTATTCCCACCAACAGTGCGCAAGTATTCCAGTTTCTTCACATTCTCACCAATGCACGTCTTTTGGCTTTTTCATAATAACCATCCTAAGTGGTGTGAGGTGATATCTCATTGTGGTTTTGATTTGCATTTTTCTGACGATTTGTGGCATTGAATATATTTTCACATAACTTTTGTAGGTCTTCTTTTGAGAAATATCTACCCAAGTCCTTTGGCCATTTTAAAATCTGTTGTTTGGCGGGGGGGGGAGGGGGGGTTACTATTGAGTCATAGGGAAGAATCCATGCTTTTAACTATTACAAAATATTGCCTCAATATGCAGTTATTAACAAACAAATAAGTGCTAAGTGTTCAAAGATGATTCCATGTAATATACTGTCCAAGCCACAAAGATCCAGAAGTTCCCAACCTCACTATGTCTCTTAATGTCCCAGTCTTCTCACCACTGGAGAAACAGCAACCATGACCTACCTTGTATTCCAGCATTCAGATAAACACCCTTCTAGCTAAACATTATTCCCTGTCCAGGCATACTCCCCTGCATAACGATGAAGGCAGCATTCTTCCTGCTAAACCCAAAGAACTCTGCCTTACTGATTTCCAAGGGGCTGGGATCAGAGACACTCCCTGGGGAAGAGATATTACATCTACAGGAGCAGTAGTTTGAAATAAACATGCACACACATGTGCACACACGCATATGTATATATGTATATGCATATATATACACATATCTGTACATACACTATATATAATATTTTTATTTGGAGAAGTATAAATTACATATTATTCTATAATATAAACAACCACATTCATATATGGTTTATAAACCATATCAACCATATTCATATATGGTGTATAAACCATATCAAACATACATAAACCAAATTTGGTTTTTTATTCGTATTTTACTATGTGAAATATAAGAAAATCATCTTGGATGGTGGGGAAGTCAACAAGATTGATGATTTTCAAAGATGAGAGGAGTAAGTTTTGATACTGGGAGCTAACTTACTTTATCTTCAGAACACCTCTCTGAGGAGAGCCCTTATTTTAGTTTGGGCTCCCAAACTAAGAATTTGATTGGAAGTGTTAGGAAGTGTTCCCATGACTGGTGGTGGTGGGGAAGGAAGTGAGAAAGTACACCGGGTAAGGGAAGGAAAGGAAGCCAATCTAGGGTGCCTTATAAGCAAAGTCTTACCTAGTGAAACTGCTCAGTCCCTCAGGGAACTCTGGAGACAGTGTAGGCAGTGATTCTCAAAGTGGGGTCCCCAGACCAGCAGCATCAGCATTAACTGGGAATTTGCTAGAAGGGCAAATTCTCAAGTACCTACCCCAGACTTGCTGAATGAGAAACTCTGGGGTGGAGCCCAGCACCTTGTATTTTAACAAGCCCCACTGGGATTCTCATGCACATGGGAGCGTGCAGGTAGCACACCTCCAAGTTGTCATAATCAGGAAAGGGAGCCAGAGTATTTAATCCACACCTATCATTGGCTAAGTGCTAATGGGAGGGAAAGTGCACCAGCAGCTGGCATTTATGACAATTTTAGAGATCCACAGGGTCTGGAGAGGCACTGACTGTGTCTGCTACAGAACTCTTACTCTTTCTTTTCCAAAGAGGTCAGTGAGGCTGCTGTGACTTGCCCAAGGCCACACAGCTGATCAGTGTCAGAATCAAAATTCAAATCTAGATCTGTCTGACTCCAGAACCAATCTTTTAACCAAAATACTATACTGCTTCAAGATGGGCATTGGTGAAAAAAAATTGTAACACCTACACTTCTACAACAGCTCAAGGCCCCTTCCTCTTGCCTTCTCTGGCTTCTTTTGCTCAAGTAAACATTTTCACTGAATGAACCAATCACTTAGGTTTAAATATCAATGGCTTGTTTGCATAACAATCATTTTGTTGATAACAAATCTACTTCCTTCATTTAGAGAGCTTCAACACCACTAACCTAAAAGATCAGTTGAGGGCAGAATTATTTCCTTCTTAGAATTTTATGGGAATAGTGCATTCTACAGGGAGTATCCAAAATAGAAAAGCTTGCCTTCTAGTCCAGTCTGTAGTGATATCTATTTATATTTTGATGAAACGAAGCATATATAATAAAGATTGTATAAATTTGTTTTGCAAATAATCCAAAATAACTGCTTGGAAAGAATCATGATTAATGGAAAAATTTCTAAGTAATAGCCTTTCTTTTCACCAATGTAGCAACAACCAGCAAAACTTGGAGAATAGCTATTTCATAAGTGTGATGATTCAATGCAACTGATTTACAAACTGCTATGTAACATGTAGTATACTGTTCCTCAATTTGGGTTTCATTGACCCTCAAGACTTTATAGACTGTGCATTGCCTTTCACGAGTTGTACAAGTGTTTTATTATTGTCACTTAAATTATAATCTTAAAAAAAATTTAACGGTCATAACAAGAAAACTGCTGTGATACTTTCTAGTTGAAAAAGAGTCTAATTATATTAAACTACATCATCACTGGTGTTTCTGCAATTAAAGTCTTCAAATGTATTTCAAGGAGTTCACCCAATTTTTCCTATAAAAAATAGTCCATATAATACTCAAGTTTGAGAACCATTATATAGTAGATTGGACCCTTGCTACTCAAAAGTATGGTCCCTGGATCAGCAGCAGCAGCATCTCTCGGGAGATTATTAGAAAGGTATAATCTCAGGCTCCATCTACATCTACTGAATCAGAATCTGCACTGGATTCCAGCACAAGAAGCTCTGAGACTGGATCCCAACGCCAACACTTACCAAATGTGTTATTTAACCTTTCTGAGTTTCAGGGTTCTCATCTGTAAATGAAGATGATAATGTAAATTCCTACCTCCTAGGTTTTCCATGGGGATTAAAGAATGTACATAAAAGATGTCAATCATATAGTGTAACACAAAGCACTCAATAAATATTAGCTATTACAGTATTTTCCTCAAAACAGCAAGAATAAAAATATCATATAGGTGGTTTTCTATTTTAGCCAATAAAATGATGTATCTTCAAAATGCTCATGGCTGACATTACCTTTGACATTTGGGGAATATACACTTGGATTTCCTACCAATTTGTTAGTGAATGAAAGACCTAATATTG
Organism: Chlorocebus sabaeus; assembly: GCF_047675955.1. Taxonomy (NCBI): domain Eukaryota; kingdom Metazoa; phylum Chordata; class Mammalia; order Primates; family Cercopithecidae; genus Chlorocebus; species Chlorocebus sabaeus. Next base: position 947,460 of record NC_132926.1, on the reverse strand, counting down.
ATTTGTTTAATGGCAATGTGTAACCTGATAGTTTATCAAATTCTCTGTGCAGTACAAGTAGATTTCCAGAAACAGCATTTAAACTCCACTTGAGAGAAAAATATTTGTTTGCTGCAGAAATCAGGAGAGTAAATTGGAAACTCTCCTACTGAGAGACTTGCATTGAGAAGACGACTCAGGCCATACAATTCATATTTACATCTTTTCTTCAAAGCCCCTAAAATATTGACTCATATTTTAAAACACAACATCGAGCCCAATTCAATGTGACTGAAATTAAGACACACAGACAGCCTCATCATGTCGTTATGGCAACTTCTCACAAAACTGTCCTTTTAGTCATTGAACAATTGCTAATTTTCTTGCTTTGCAAGGAAGCCCCAGTTGCTTCCTCAGAAGGCTCAGCCGGGTATCAAAAGAAATTGTATATGATGGTGATAGAAGCATTCACAATGGTCACTTTTGGGAAAATAACATTTTATTATTAGTCACGCTTTGCATTTCAACTTGTTTTCCTCTTCAGCATGCCATTTGTGGTGTCTCTGATTTCTGATAGTTTAGCAGACTGTCACAATAAAGAGACTGGTTGAAACTTTGCTTTTTTTCTAAATCCCAGGATGGTACAAAACCCCAAAATCATCTAAAACTGAGAGGGATTTTCAGATGGAATCTCTGTCATCTCTGTGTCCTTCGAGTCTAACTAACAGACCTACTGGATGAACATCAGAGAATCACTGAAGTTCTAACTTGTATTTTAAAGTTATTTACATATTTTCCAAAGTGCATAAGAATTATTTTAGTATTTTACTTTTCCAGGACTAACCTGGAATAATTTATGAAACAAATCAGGTAGTGGTTGTAACTAGAACCATGCTTGAAACTCAATGAAAGTGTTTAAAACAAAGATCTTTATTCATGAAACATTAAAAATTCAGAGAAACTGTTCTAGATTAAAGGAAACTAAATAGACACAATAACTAAATAAAATGTGGTATCCTCAACTGAATACTGGAGTGAATAAAAAAAGCAGTCTAAGGATATTCCTGGGACAATCGGAGAAATTTGAATATGAGCAGTATGTTAGATAATGATCTTAAGGTTAAATGCCCAAATATAATCACTGTACTGTGATCATGTAGGATAATTTCCTTGTTCTTAGAAGTTGATTGCTGAAATATTTGCTACAATGTCTGCAATTAATTTTCAAATGGTTTAAAACATATATACCCATACATACATACACATACACACACTATAAATAGATTAAAAAAGCAAATGTGGTAAATGTTAACAACTGACAAATCCAGGTGAAAAAATGTAAGATTTATCATTGTGCTATTCTTAGTAATAAAAAGTGGGGATGGAGAAGTCTTTTTTGATTAAAGGATTCAAATCTGATGGGGGGGAAATAGAAAAAAATAAAGATTCATGTAACAAGGGAATATGATAATCTGATAGTGTATGAAATTTTACAATAATTCTTTTAGGATCAAAAGCATCCATATAAGAGTCGTCTCCATAGAGATAATATTTGACCCGAAATACATAAATGCATTTTGTTACACATAAGAAAATACCTTTAAAATAACACAACTAGAGTGAAATGATCCAAGACAGCTACAGAAGTGCCAGAAATAGTCATGAAAGCAAGCAAGAAAAAGGACTAGATATCGTAGACATGTCCTCTCAGATGACAAGTCTGTAGACAGATGACGGACAGAGCCCAGAACCTCAGCTTTCAACCACATGTGTAAGCATTGCGGCCATTGCATGGCCTCTTTCAGAATGTCTAAAACCACACAATCACTGAACTCATTAGCTCATAAGCTTTTGAAACAGCAGAAAAGATCCAATAAACTAGTATAGTTTCTCAAATTCATCTTAATAATGGGTATAAATCTGACAAATATTCCTTTTATTCATGTCTATTTTTCTTATAAATTGTTTTCATATTTTAAAAAACTGATCAATCTAATTCTTCTTCCAGTTACATCCTTCAAATATCATTACACACACAGCATATGGACTAGTAAAGTGTGTGAGCTCTGAAGTCAGCTTGCCAGAGGTTGAAATTTACTAGCTATCCACTCTTAACCTTTTGGAGTCTCAGAGTCCTTATCTGTAAAATGGGGCAAATAAACATCTTTTTTAGCTCACAGATTTCCTGTGCTGGTCAAATTAGGTATGCTTTTGAGATCGAGCCAGACAATATTATTTGTAACTCATTTCAATGTATCTATATCCACTTATTTCTTTAAAAAAAGAGATAGGAATATTTGAAAGCTACACATAGCACAACACCTTGCCTACAGTAAAAAGACTAGAAAAATACTAACACATAATCATGTAGGGTTCCTGGGAACCCCATAGAGAGGAAGAAAGTATATCATACACTTTGGTGTTTTTAAAACCTGAGTTTACATCTCTAATTTCTTCTCTTTAACTGTGTATTCTTTGAGACATTTGAGATCTTTCTGGTTCGTGCCCTCATCTGGAAAATGGAAATAATAACATCTCTGCATGGAGATGACAAAGTGTGGGTACAATGCCTACCACACTGGAACTACTCAAGAAATGGAAGTCAATCATTCTAATGCCACCAGCCTACTATGCAAGTAAGTCTGTCCAATAACATAAATGTATATACCACATTTTAAAAATAATAATATTTCAGATAGCTTCAGACATAGTCCATAGCCATTGAAATGTTTACCACTTCTAGCAACTGGTTTGTAGACACATTGATTGAGTTTTCCTTTGGTTTACTTTTTAACTGAGGTATAATACATGCAGTAAATGAGTTACTTTTTTTTTTTTTTTTTTTTTTTTTTTGAGACAGAATATTGCACTGTCACCCAGGCTGGGGTGCAATGGCGCGATCTCGGTTCATTCCAACCTCTACCTCCTGGGTTCAAGCGATTCTCCTGTCTCAGCCTCCCAAGTAGCTGGGATTACAGGCACACACTGCCACACCCAACTAATTCTTTATATTTTAGTAGAGACAGGGTTTCACCGTGTTGCCCAGGCTGGTCTCAAACTCCTAAGCTCAGGCAATCTAACTGCCTTGGCCTCCCAAATGTTACATTTTTAAAGCGCACTAATCACAAGGCACAGCTTAATGAACCTGCATATATATACATATGTACACTCCCGTGTACCACCACCTTGATCAAGATGTAAAGCATTTCCAGCATCTTCAGGCTGCTTGCAGTAAGTACTCATCCCTGGAGGGAACCACTCTTCTGACTTCTGCTACTATAATTTCGTTTTGCCTATTCTTTGCATGTACTCTTTTCTTTCTTTCTCTCTCTCTCTTTCTTTCTCTCTCTCTCTCACTCTGTGTGTGTGTGTGTGTGTCTAGTATATAGTATGTTTTCTTTTGAAAACACATTAAAATTTCCAGTGTTAGCTGGGCACAGGGGCTCAAGCCTATAATCCCAGTGTATTGGGAGGCAGAAGTGGGAGGACTGCTTGAGGCCAGGAGTTCAAGACCAGCCTGGAAAATAGAGCGAGACTTCCATCTCTACAAAAAAAAAAAAAAAAAAAAAAAAAAAGTGTGTCTCTGATGAGGCAGATTCCTGGACTCTTCCAGGAATTTTTTTCTTATTAATTTTTTGTTTTTATTGGAAGTCCTTTGTCTTGCTTTTATATTCATTTGTTGTTTGTTTGAGATCAATGTTCTGGTCATGTTCTGCATCCAAACCATCTTTCAAGAACTGAATGGTTACTACTTGCGTTGTTCTACTGAAAGAAAAAACATGGGTGTGGGCATTCAAGTATAGCCTCTAAAAAAAGAACACACAAGTGGTTGCTGGGTGCTGTTATATAATCACACATATTCTGACATACAAGGCTTAAAGCATGAATGTTTCCTTTTTGAAGGGGAAGAAAAGGAAAAATCCAATTGTGTAGAGTTTTAGGACAAGAATATTATATGAAGAAACTGTAGCTCCAAGAGATAGTGGCTGAAAGGACAGAATTAGAGAAACAGAAGCAGCAAGAAATTACGGCAAAGTCTTCTAAAAATAAAATAGGATGATAAGCTCAAGAAAACAAAGGCTACTTTTGCTAAGTCAGCGGTGAGAGAAAATAATGAAAGATGCAAAGAAGAATGATTATGGAGCTACTATTTTGTCTCAGCCTTTAGCACAAAGAATGAAGGAAGCAGGAGCTCAGTAAGATAAATATTAATGAGTCTCTGGGAATATCAAGAAACAGAATTAATAAGAGGCAGGTAAAAGAATACTTATACAATTTAAATATTTATAAATCAGGAGAGCTGGGTGAGATTCATTTGAACATATTCAAAGAACCAGCTAAGGCAGGACATACCTGCAATACTAGTGTTTGTCGTAGAGACCTATGTACCAGGGAAATTTAAGCAGGCTGATTTAGTGTTGGAGATAAAGCAGCCAAAAGCAGATACAGGAAAAGGTGGGCTAGTTAGCGTATCCAAACTACCAGTCAAAATTCTAAATGAAATCATAAATCAGTCCATGAGCATCTTGAGAAAAATAACATAGTAAGTCATAGCCAAAGAGGTTCATAAAAAACAGAGCCTGTCAAAGCAACTTAATCCATTTTGGGATATGCTAAGAAATGTGGGTTGTAGACATAGTTTACAGAGGCCCTGCAGATGCCACCAGACAATTCAATTTGAACCCATCTTGGTGATGGAATGGCTATTACTCCCACTGTTTCCAACAGAGAAGGGCAATTTCACCTGCACATTTAATATGCAGGGATAGGGTTCTCTGTTCATTCCACATCATAGCCCAGAACGGAGTTAATTTGGTTATTAGCTAAATAGAGTCAGTGCCCAGAAGTATCCAAATGAGAATGAAATATATTGACAATTCTGTTATCCAAATGAGAATGAAAGATAATGATAATTCTGGAGTAAACTGGACTGACATCTTTCAGAAAAACAATATATATGTGTATGTGTATGTCTGCAATTATCAGGATAATTCAAGGAAAACAAATACTATTGCTCGAATTGATCATATAATGATGGAAAATATAAGAAGACGTGAAAACAAAGCCCCTTTTATAAAATACAAAGACCTGATCGTGTCACCAGGCTCTGCTGAAACTGTTCAATGACTTCCCAGGGTTCTTAGGCCAGAACCCTCAGCCTCCCCTCCAGGCCTGTCTAGTCCGTCTGTGCTCTTCTCTGCAGCATCACTGGCACCACACCCCTCCTTGCTCTGGGCAAGCCAGCTCCTCTGGCCTTCTTTCAGCTCTTGTTCTTGCCACTGAGACTTTGTATGTGCTGCCCTTGCTTTTACTTACCCTAGCTACTCATTCTACAGTTTTCTCCTCAAATCCCACTTTGGGAGGTAAACCTCCCTTTACATCCCAGAACATAATATTTTCATTGTAATTGGCTCTAATAAAACCAATTTTCTTCCCAGAAATACTTATTTTAGAATGTAATTTTATACTCATTTTAAAAAATTAGTGTAGTCCTCCTCCACTAGACTGCAAACTCCACCAGAAAAGGGACTGAGTATGAGTATTTCACAATTGTACGTCCAGGACGTAGCACAGTCCCTACGTACAATAAATATTTGTGATCAGATAAAAAAATAACTAGGAGTATGTGTGTGTATATATATGAGTGTGTGTGTGTATATATACTGTATATATATATAACTGTATATATATATATATATAACTCTGTGTGTGTGTGTGTGTGTGTATATATATATATATATACAGGGAGTTGGGCTCCCTTAAGGTTAGATAGAAAGGACATCTCTCTATCCAGAATACTATTCTCTTCAGTTTCCCTTTCAAGTACAATAATAGGAAAAAAAAATTAATGAGGGTCCTGTTGACAGAGGTGTAAAAACATGAGGCAGCTAAAACTTGAATTGTTGAATTCTACATTTTCACATTATATTTACCTGTGATGTGTTCCAAAATTTCATTTCATGGTGATAATGAATCTATGGGAAATTAGCATTCTATCACTCTTCACATGAGAGTGTTAGTGAAGGTTTTCCAAGTCATGTATCCTGCATAAAATGAAACATTTTTCAGGTAACCAACTTTGTAGCACACTCTTTCTATCTCAACAGTGTTCATCTTTACATCTCGGAAGGACCTAAGCCTAGAATTAGAGACAGCCATGAAGTTAGAGAATAATATTTTATTCTAAGGTCAATCACTGACAGGGAATTTTCTCCCATGATGCATGGATGTTTATATTTTTTAATAGGAATTTGTAAGTTAATAAGTAACCAGCCCCCTGCAAGCAAGGTTTTGACATATCCAAGGTCACACCAAAATTTGTGACCCACCTGGGACTAGAACTCAGACTTCTAGTTTCAGTCCACTGATCTTTTGTTAGTTCCTTCATTTATTGAGCAAATAAAACCTGAATGGCCCCCATGAGTCTGGCACTGTGTTGGTCACTGGGGAAACAAAGATGGAGACACTGCCCCTGTCCTTGTGGAATTTATTATTTGATGAAGGAGACCAAAGAAGAATGAATAAATACAACTGTGGCAAATGCTATTTGTAGCCACCACTCTTGGTGCCCCAGGTTGCATTTCCTCGGTTTGCCTCTGATTTCAGCTGCAGCTGTGGTGGACAGCTCCCGTGCCTGCTGACAGCTTCCCTCCTGCCCAGAGATGGCCCCTGCAGGATTTGGCTCAGACTCTGGCAGAGCAGCCCAAAGAGTGGTGTGACTCTCCCTGAGAGCAACCTTCAATCAGAATGGGATGCGATTAGGTAGATAAATATTCCATCCTTCCATCATTCAGAAGAACCATCCAAGATGCGTTCTACATGGTTCCTGAGAGGATCCCCTCATGATTGAGCCCCAGTGTCCACAGAAAGAACCAGCTCACTAATGTACCTATAGAGGCTTTTTCTCCTTCCCAGTCTCTCTCTTCCCCACTTCCTCACTCCTGCTTCCTAATAATCACCTCTGCCCAAATAAACTTCCTGCTCCTAAACCCTCGTTTCAGGTGCTGCTTGTAGAGGAAGTCACACCAATACACAATATCAGTGAATGAATTAATGCAGAGAAGGTACTGGAACCACGGTTGCAAACTGAAGTCTCTTTTGTTGGCTATCTACAAGGTCATTGTCTACAGTGCAATAGTTGTTTTTGTTTTACCTACTTGAAGATCATGTTGTTAAGTGTTGGGTGTGGGGGTGCAGGAGTGGAGTTTCTAGGTCAGAGCTGAATTGCTTCTCTAAAGAAACATAAATATATGTGTGGGAAGAAGGAAAACATTCAGGAGCAGAGAAAGCCAAGCTGGCACACCTAAGAGGAGAAAAGGTGAGCAGGAGAGAGGGTGGAAAAGATCTGAGTGTTGCAGATCTGAGTCAAAAAGATCTGAGTGTTGCTTTTGGAAAATGGAATGCTGGGGAGGTGTGATCTAAAATCCGCTGAGCTTTCCCCAGGCTTACACTGGGCCCTGTGTACCTTGAAGCTCTTGGGACCATACACAAAGGAGATGGCTTCAGAGTCAGTTCTGTGACTTCAGTCTGAGCGTCTACTCCTGGGAACTGATCTGCTCACAAAGATTCCCACCAAACAAAGGACAGTGAACAAGAAGTCGAACAGCAAAGATGTAATGAAATGTCTAGTTAGGGCGAGCATTCCTTAGGCTTTTCTATGAAAACCACTACTTATTTACAAGTCATGCCTTACAGGGCAGGAAAAAAGATTCATAATGAGGAAAATATTCTCAATCATCATAAATCAGATCCAGTCACTCTCCTGTGATGCTTCCCACCGTATTGCAATGATGTCTGGGTTACAGCCCCAGCTCCCAGCCTAGTGCCTGGCATGCAGTGGCACACGGTACATACTTATGAGAGAAAACCAGGAAGAAAGAAAAGAAGGGAGAGAATTAGATAGCTGGCTATTCAATCAATGAGTCATTAATCAAAAGATTTTAACAATGATGTAAATTCAAGATCAGTGCACTGAACCCAGTACATTAAATCTTCATGAGGATGAAAACAATAACATAAATCAGAATCTTCCTGGATCCTTTGGGTTAGGGATGGTTATGAAGGACTGGGGAGTGGGTGGATAGAACACTATGTTGCCATGGAGCAAGTGGGAAAAGGTTTTCTTTTTTTTCCTTTCATTTGAAAACATCAGTGGGTAAGAGGATGCTCTCTTATTAGTAATGAGATATGGGCTTCCTTCCAGAAAGTGACAGAGATTTTTCCAGCAAATCCATAGCCTTTGATGTGAGCACTACTGAGAAAATATCTTCAGCTGTGCAAGCATGGAAGAGAAATTTGAAGAAGGCATTTCATGTTCTCCTCTGTTGTATCTTTGATGTACACAAAGGATTTAGTCCTAGAAGATGAAGACCTTACCCGTTTTCTTCTCCCTTGAGGAGAGCTTTGTTCCACATTTTCCTGTGGGGGCATGATCCTGGTGAGTAGGTGGCACATAATTATTGGATGTTTTCATTATCCAAGTATTTGTTATCCAAGTCCCTGTAGACAACAGGTTGCAAAAAAAGCAAAAGTCATCATAACAGCAAAATATTTACCAATGAACTTACCACTTATTACCCCGACTTTAAAATTCCTTGCCAATTACAAATTATAATTACAAATTATCTATATTACAGTACAAATCTAAAGCAAATCGACTGCTAAGACAAGTGCAAATCTTTTAAAGGATACAGAGTTTCATACAGACAATCAAAGTGATCTGGGAGAAATGCTCTATATATAAGAAAAGCCTTTGACAAATGACAGTATTGCCTAGTTATACTACTTAACAGCTGAAAAAGAAAAAGAACTCATAAAGGCGATGACATAATAGCACTTATCAAGAAAATGTTGTGTATACTGAAGGAAGAAACTCAGGGAAATTGACCAATGCTGATTTTTTTCTCAAAATGACCTTTATTATGAACTTGCTGCTAAACTTAAACATGAAGTGAAAGATGCCATTAACGTGCTACCATAAAATTTGTGTGGAAAGATTATACCCCCAAAACTCCTATTCATTCTTCATCTTCAACATTGGTTCATGATTGTAATTATAACCTATATAATTACTGATTATATTAAAATAGGGGTTAAAAACTAAATTTAGTTTAAATTTTTAAGTTGAGTTCTCATCAAGTCTTTTGTCCCACTATTTACTTGAACAAGTGGCCCCTGTATCAAATGGCTTCACTCTCAGTGACCTCTGCATAAAGAAGACTTCTCCTCCTGAATCCGTCGATTTCTCCCACCAGCTCTGTCACTGCCTTAATTCAGACCACCATCCTTTCTCACTTAGATTACTACTACAAGGGCCTCCTATTGCCCCTGTCTCCTCATTTACCTTCTACAGTTCTTCCTCCCCACCGTAGCCAGATGGGATCTTCTCAAATGCCAAAATAGCAATGTCACTCTCCTACTTTCAATCCTTTCATGGGGTCCATCTTCCTTCATTGTGTATACTTCTTAGCACACCTTACAAAGTCCTTCATGACTGAACCCCTTTCTATGTTCAACTGGTTCTCTCTCCAACATCCTCAGCTCCAGCTCCTATACAGCTGTCCTCTTCATTCCAGTTTCTCATCATTCCCCAGTGCACTATTGTCTCACAGCTCTGGCTGTTGCGCCAGCCTAATGCCTGCTCAGCTTTCAGTTCTCAACTTAGAAAACTTCATCTAGGAAGCTTTCCCAGATTACCCAGGTTAGGTGCCCCTCCTTAATGGTCCCATAGCATCCTGTACAACTGACTATACTGAAGCACTTAATTTTATATTTATGGTTAGGGGTGAAGGCAAGGACTAAGCCTGACATACCAAGAGTCTGCAGCACCTTGCTTAGTCCTTGGCCCAGAGCAGATGATCTAGTAAGTGCCTAATCAAGAAATAAGTGGATGGATGGATGCAACACCAAGCAAACCAAAGCGAAATAAATATTATGTCACAAAAGGAATGACACCAAGCAATTAAGCTGAGGCATCTTGAAGTCTTGTGGGTAAGAAATCAGAAAGACATCAAAACTGTTCACAGCGATAATTTCTGGGGAGTAAGATTGAGGGAGTGCAAGAAAGGAATTTCATTTTTTTTTTTATTTTATACACCTAGTAAGTGTTAGACATTTCCATAAGTATGAATTACCACTATAATTTTTTTTTTTTTTTGAGACAGACTTTCGCTCTTATTTCCCAGGCTGGAGTGCAATGGCGCTATCTCGGCTCGCCACAACCTCTGCCTCCTGGGTTCAAGCAATTCTCCTGCCTCAGCCTCCCGAGTAGCTGGGATTACAGGCATGTGCCACCATGTCCAGCTAATTTTGTATTTTTAGTAGAGACAGTGTTTCTCCATGTTGGTCAGGCTGGTGTCAAACTCGCGACCTCAGGTGGTCCACCCGCCTTGGCCTCCCAAGGTCCTGGGATTACAGGTGTGAGCCACTTGGCCCAGCCAAGATTTCTCTGGAAGTATTACTTTCAATAGCAAAAACAGCAACTAGTTTTGCACCAACCTAATGTCATGCCTTTAAGTGCACGATTTCAGGTGCCTGCCTTTCAACCAACACTCAGTGAAGGAGCAGGAGAAACATTCTAAATGCTTGTCCTGCCATGGCCCCCACTGTCGTGGCTCCTGCTCTGCTCTCCTGCTGCCGCTGCAAGGAGACATCAACTGTGAGTTTTAAATTAGAGGCGATTCACCTCTGACACCTGCTCCCATGTCTTCATTTGAAAGTTTCTATTCTCAATTTTTTTTTTTTTTTTTTTTGAGATCTCAATTTTTTTTTCCTAAAATACCTGCAAATAGAGAAACTTAAAAATAAAAGCCATCAAAGAAATAAATGTTCTGGCATTTTAGCTTACTTGTTAGGTTATGTTTATATCTCAAGGAGTTTTGACTGTCATGGAATAACGTATCCTGAGAATTTGATGTATTTTCCTCAGGAAAGTGAGACTGATTTGGGGGGAAGGATGGGGTACCTGTGGAGGGAAGGAAATTTTCACTTTTTACTGTGTACCCTTCTGTACTGATCCAAAAAGTTTACAAGAAAAGCTCATATTACTTTTATAATAAAACAAAAGCTAATTAAAAATGCAAAAGCAAATATTGGCAAGCACTTCGCGAGGCTTTTAAAAAATACATTAACACTCCTGGCAACTCCGCAAGGTAGATATTATCTTCATTTTTAAAGATGAAGAAACTGAGACTCCAAGAAGTTCTAGGACTTGTCCAAGGTCATAAAGTTAATAAGCAGCCAACTGAGGACCAAAACACAAATCTTATTTGAAGGCTAAGGTATAGCTCCTTTAAAATGTAATACACAATGTTTTGTTTTATTAAACAAGCTGATAGTGGTTTGCTTGGAAGATAAGTGTGTTACTTTAGGAATAGAGAGAGTTTTTTTTCTTAGTTTAGAGCAGTAATAAAGCTTAGGGATACAAAATAAATGCCTTTCTGGAATAAGGTATCCAAATAGGAATTATTTTAGCTGCCAAATTGAAAACAAATTTCCTTCTAACACTATTATTAGTATCTTAAGCATGATCATATTTCCTAAATATTATCTCTCATGTTTGGCAACAACAAAGCCTTAGACATAGAGCCTTGCATAGAGAAAACAATTAATACTTATTTTAAATTTGTTAAAACATGAATATGTCTGTATTTAAATGCACGTGTGTGTGTGTTTTCATGTATGTATTTGCATATTCTAGAAAAATATACATTCAAATTTTAGCTGTTGTACTCAAATGATGAGATTAGAAAAACTTTTAATGCTCTGGAATTTTGTAGACTTTTTCAATTCTCTCTCTCTTTTTTTTTTTTTTTTTTTTTTTCTTTTTTGAGATGGAGTATTGCTCTATCACCCAGGCTGGAGTACAGTGGCACGATCTCGGCTCACTGCAACCTCTGCCTCACAGGTTCAAGTGATTGCCCTACTTCAGCCTCCTGAGTAGCTGGGACTACAGGCACATGCCACCACACCCAGCTAATTTTTTTATTTTTAGTAGAGATGGAGTTCTGCCATGTTGGCCAGGCTAGTCTCGAACTCCTGACCTCAGGTGATCCACCTGCCTCAGCCTCCCAAAGTGCTGGGATTACAGGCGTGAGCCATCGTGCCTGGTCGACTTTTTCAATTCTCTAAAATGGCTATTTGTTACTTTTATAAGCAAAAGGAAAAGAGTGGGAATTGTGCTCCAAGATAAGGAGACATTATAAAACCATAGCAGTCATGTGTATTGGTTTAAGGATAGACAAACTGACCAACGGAACAGAACAGAGAACCCAGAAATACATATGAATATTTGATACCTGACAGGTAATAGAAGCAGCGTGTGCTGGGGCAGGGTTGGGTAGAGGACAGGGAGAGGAAATTCAATAGATGAGCTGGCAAAAACAGCCTTCCATCATAGAAAAACATTATATTGGGCCCCTACCTCAAATCATATTCAAAAGTCAATTATAGATATATAAAGGACTTAAGTGTCACAAATAAAACTTTAAATTTAAACTTTCAAAAGAAATTAAAGGAGATTGAGAGAAATTTGTTAAACAAGATACAAAGAGTGCTAATCGTTAAAGAGGAGATTGATAAGTCAATGCCATTAAAACCAAGAACTTATGCTAATAATAACTTAAAGAAATTAAAAAAAACCAAGTCACATGCAGGAAGAAGATATTTGCAATTATATAACGACCTACAGATTAGTACACAAAATATAAGGAACTCCTACAAATCGACAAGATAAAGCAAACAACTCAATAGGAAACTGGTAAAAGACATGAACAGACACATTCTGGCGGGAGGATAAATTATTCCAGTCACTTTGGAAAATAATTTTGCAATGCTGGTAAAGTTGAACATTCACATACCTCCTCCTCAGCAGTTTTACTCCTGAGTGTATTCCCAAGAGAAAATCTTGTTCATGTGCCCATGAAGACAATGTTCAAGAAGGTCTATGCAGCACTCCCCATAATAGCAAAAAACTGGAAACAACTGAAATGCTAACTGACAAGAAAATTAATCAAATTGCCTAAGATAGTGCCTGGTATACAATAAACACTCAATAAATGGTAGCTGCTATGGTTTGAATATTCATTCCCTCCAAAACTCATGTTGAAATTTAACCCCCAATGTGGCAGTACTGAGAGGTGGAACTTTTAAGAAGTGTTGGATCACCTTGTGCATGGGTTACTCCATTCATAGATTAATGGATTAATGGGTTATCATGGGAGTGGGACTGGTGCTTTGCAAGAAGAGGAAGAGAGACCTAAGCAAGCACACTCAGCCCCTCACCATGTAATGCCTTGAGCTACCTTTGGACTTATGGGGCCCCTTGATCTTGGACTTCTCAGCCTTCATAACTGTAAAAAATAAACGTCTTCATCATAAATTACCTAGTTTCTGATATTCTATTATAAGAAACACAAAATGAACTAAGAGAGTAGCCATTATCATTAGTCCTGAGCATCAATTTCTTCATGTATAATATGGAAACAACAATACATATTTTATGGAAATGTGTACAGAATTAAGTGAGAAATATATGCAAGCCCTTGGAATGTAAGAGATGTTTGGTAAGTGTTACTGGTTCCTCACAAATCAGAGTGAGGGCTGGGAGTGAGCCACTGGGCTGACTCACTGGAGCCACACATACAATGGAAAAGTGTATATAATGCAATATTGCCAGTCAAGGCCCACCCTTGGCAGGTTTCCAAGGCTACTCATTTTGTTTTGAGTCAACATTTTAATGTTCACTCTATGCCAGGAAAGCACCTTCTGAAGTGGTGATACTATTATATCCATTTTATGTATATAGAAACTGAGCCCTTGAGATTTGAGATGACCCCCAGGTTACCCACCTCCTAAGGAGTAGCTCTGGGTTTGAGCTCAAGTTGTCTGCTCCAGGGCCCACTCTCAAAACCATCACCCTCTTCTAAGCAAAGTAACTCAGGAATGGAAATCCAAACATTGGATGTTCTCACTTGTAAGTGGGAGTTAAGCTGTGAGGAGGCAAAAGCATAAGAATGATATGATGGACTTTGGGGACTTGGCTGGGGGGAAGATTGGGAGGGGGTGAGGAATAAAATACTGCATATTGGGTAGAGTGTATACTGCTTGGGTGACAGATACACTAAAATCTCAGAAATCATCACTGAAGAACTTATCCATGTAACCAAAAATCACTTGTACCCTAAAAACTATTGAAATTAAAATAATAATAATAATAAAACGACTGCCTTCTACTGCTTTCCTAATGCCACCAGAGCCTACTACCACCAGGACTAAACATCAACTCTAACAGAAAGTTGAACAGAATCTCAACTGGCAGAAACTCCAGGATCCTCCTTCTGTTCTCTAACCCCAACCAAGGCGTGTGTGTATATATATATGTGTGTGTGTGTGTGTGTGTGTGTGTGTACTGAGGAGTGGGCCCAGTCTTGACGGCCAATGGGAGACCTTGAAGCAAATGTGAGCTCTGAGGAGCAGAAACTGCAAATGGTTAAAAGTATTATTCCCAGAAGGGCACCAAAAAGTCAAGTAAGCAATTCTTGACCTTTCAGAAGCGATTATGAGGAAAACATAAAGAAACAATTCTGCAGGCTTAATGAAGGAAAGCTGTGAAAAGTGTAATGGGCTATTTGTGCACATCTCAAAAGCATCATATAATTTGGCACAATTGGCAGTCTACTCTCCAGCATGGCCAAGCGGGGTGTTGCTGTTCAGGCCCAAATGGCTTTGGCAAAGCCAGGTCCCCACCTCTATCCCTTCTCTAAAACCCAGGGTGTCTATGATTTAATTTCCGAGGCTTAAACATCACTTGCTGAAATGAGATGTGGCACAGGCTCAGCCATTTTCCCCAACTGCAAAAATACGTTTTAGCTTCAAAATATGAGCCCTATTTTCGTTTGGTTTGGGATTTTTTTCCTGCTACAATTACAGAGGGGTTTGTTTTGTTTTTTTTTTTTTTTTGAGACGGAGTCTCACTCTGTCGCCCAAGCTGGAGCGCAGTGGCCGGATCTCGGCTCACTGCAAGCTCCGCCTCCCGGGTTTACGCCATTCTCCTGCCTCAGCCTCCCGAGTAGCTGGGACTACAGGCGCCCGCCACCTCGCCCGGCTAGTTTTTTGTATTTTTAGTAGAGAGGGGGTTTCACCGTGTTAGCCAGGATGGTCTCGATCTCCTGATCTCGTGATCCGCCCGTCTCGGCCTCCCAAAGTGCTGGGATTACAGGCTTGAGCCACCGCGCCCGGCCTTTTTTTTAAAATTACATTTTCAGGCAAATTGTTCATTAGGTCGACTCAGCTCTTCATGATTTTGGTGGAGGCTGGTGGAAGAGTGAAGTGGTAGGGTACTTCATTATTTTTAAAAATGGTTATTGGCCATGTTCGGCTCCCATATTTCATTCCCAACTTCGTAAGGTCATTTAGTATGCAGCTCTGTGCATAAGCTCATCAGCTGCTACATTACCACAATGGCTCTTCTGGAGCCATAATAGTCTACTATGGAAATGATCCATGGATTATTTAAGTTTATAAGGTCTAATACACTTACAAACAAAGAGGTTTTTTTTTTTTTTCCACCATTTTTCCATTATTTATTCCTCATTAGTCTCCCCATCATCACCACCACCACTTTTTTTTCTGCTTTTTAATACACATGCAAAAATAACACCCCAACCCAGGAAGAAATAGTCCCAAGTCTGTTTAACTAAAGCTAAGAGAAAGCCGAGAAAATGATTCCACCAAAGCAATGATTTTCAGTTAATCCTGGGCTTCAGTCTATGTTTTGCTCCTGCAGATTTTCTGTTCACAGTCCATATTGGCTTCCAAATAAATAAATACATGTATGACTTTGGGGAGCATGGTTTTCTACTTTTAGTGGTATTCCCACCATTTCCAGGACCATTGTATGACTTCTCTATAGTGTTGCTGTGTTTGCCATAAATGATTTGAGTCTATCTCAGGTTCTTGACCATTCTCAAATGGAGTGATAAAAGTAGAAAACAAAACTGGTGATCATGTATTTAATACAAGCATTTTTAATTAACTTACTTAAAAGAGAGAAAACTTTGTCTCAGGCTGACAGAGATCACTAGGCAGAGAGCAAACTGAAATATCTCCAGCGGGCCAAGCAATGCTGGGATTAGAGCCCATGTTTGCGAGAGCCATAAACAAAAGCAGCAGCGAAGTGAATTTAATGATAACAAAAACATGCCCTGGACAACCGTCACTGCTCATATTTGATTTAGATAATTCTTTGCCAGCAGTACAGCTTTGCCCTTCACTTCTGACACCAGAGAATAGATTGTTTTCTTAGAACTGGCATATTCAAGTGAAAGGTCTTTTTAGACATCTGTAGAAGAGCATCCACTGGGAAAAGGGGACTGACCGCAAGCATTTATCATCTCTCCCTGTCAAGACCCAATAAACGGTAGTAGGAGAAAAAACCCATAACAAAGACAAGCACAAACGGAGGACCATCAATGAATACCATCACACAATTTCTAATAGATGGGTAGAGAGTGGAAGTCAGTTGGTGGATGAAAAAGAGGGAGTCAGGAAGTGGGCGGTGATTACAAAGAAGGAAGGAGACAATTGCTAGGAAAGCCCTAGAGAAGCTAGAGTCACGATGGGCAGAGTCAATAAAGGGTAAGAATAAAAAAGAGGCGAATTGAATTTATCTTTAGAAGGTCTTTTTCCACTAGCTCCCTTCCTCTCTTGACTCCCCCATTCTCAACTCTGTTTCAAGCAGGGCAGCACTTGGTTGATGGGGCAACTGTGGCTCCCACACTCCCCTCACAGTTCCCCTACCCCAAGTAAGCAAAGCTAGGTCTCACCCTACTGCCACCACCTTCCCTCCCCAGCATTTTACCTCCAGGTTGAAAACCCAGATAAATCTTGTCTTTAAAAAGCTGAAGCAACTTCCTGGAGAGGAGGGAAGGCTAGGGAGGAGGCAGACTCTGCCACAGCACAGGCGCCAACTTTCTGGCATTTGAGAGGCTCCAGTCTAGAAAGTGGCTCCCTGCCTGCTCACCCTGCAGTGAAACCAGCTGAGAAATCAGAGCTTGAATCCTCAGAGCTCCCAGACAGCCTTCCCATTCACAGGATGATGGTACAGAGGCCTACGTGGACCAGTGTTGTCATCCCTGTTGTTGACATTGTCATTGTCATCATCACCATCATCAAACACTCACTGAGCACTATCTGACATCACTTCTTGGATCCTTAAAGGCACTGCAAACTTTTGCCCCACACTGCGCTCATCACATTCTCTCCCAACTTCCTCCCTAAACTGCTCCTTTTCCAATATCATATCAACCATCATAATTAAAATTTATAGAGCATTTACTCTATGCCAGGCATTGATCTAAGCACATTACATATAATAACTCATTTAAACTTAACAACAGCCCTTGGTGAGGGGAGAGGCTAGGCTGAAATCAACAAGGACACTCTCGTTAGCACGTGAGGTCAACCAGTTAAAGAGGCCTCTGAAAAAAGAGACTTGAATCTCTAAGACTCCAATTATTTGTTGTGATTTTTTTCTCTGATTCTAAATAAATTTCATATCAAATTTTTGATGAGTTTCTGCATGTCTGTGAGTATGTGTGTGTGTGTGTGTGTGTGTGTGTGTCTAGTTTTATGATCTTTTCTATAAAAATTTTTGGCCTCCAAATCTTGAATTCAGCCCTGGGTTACCTACATAGAACAAAAATCGAACCTATTTGAGAGCTCTCATTAGTAACACTGATATCTGACAAGCGTGTAATAGAACCCAGTGTATAGACAGTACTCAGAATCCGCAGACACTGCTCACAGTGCTTCATGTATATTAGCTCACTGTATCAGTCAGGGTTCTCCAGAGAAACAGAACCATTTATTATGGAATCTGGCTCATACAAGTTTGCAGGCTATGAAGCTCCATGATCTGCTGTCTGCAAGGTGGAGAAGCAGAAAGCTGGTGGTATAATTCAGTCAAGGACCAAAGGCCTGAGAACCTGGTGGAGGGTGGGAAGCACACTCAGACCCTGAAGGCCTGAGAACCAGGAAAGCTGATGTCCAAGGACAGTAGATGGGTGGTGCAGTTTAAGAAGGGAGAGAATTTGCCTGTCCTTCACTTTTTTGTCCTGTTCTGGCCCTCAACAAATTAGATAATGCCCACCCACATTGGTGAGGGCAGATCTTCTCACTCAATCCACTGATTCACAAGTAATGTGAATCTCTTCCAGAAAAACACCCAGAAACACACACCCTTACAGACACACCCAGAAATAAGGTTTTCCAGCTACCTAGTCATTTCTCAGTCTAGTCATGTTGACACACAAAATCAACCATCACACTCAATCCACTTCCCCTGTTTTATAGATGAGGATACTGAGACACAGGATATTTCAGTGATCTGCCCAGATAAGCAGGTACAGTGGTTCAGCTGTTAACCACTACAGTACTGTCTCTTGGGTAATTATAAAGCCTACAGGGCTAAAAAATTACTATTAAAGTTTCATATGTACAACAAAACTGCTTTTTTTTAAATATGTGCTCTCCTCCAAAAATTAAACATAGAATTACCATATGATCCACTTCTGGGTATATGCCCCTAATAATTAAAAGCAGGAACTCAAGCACATACTTGTATACCTATGCTCATAGTAGTGAAACGGGAGAGTTCCCTGGTCCCCCTCACAGGATGTGTGACAGGGGTGTGGCTCACCTGTTCGGTGGCCACTGCTGCTCAAACCCCTGAGGGGAGGAGGGCACACAGACAGACAGGTGCAGGAGACCAAGTGGGCATGTGTTATGGTATCCCCTTTTAGCCCTCCTGTCCACAGACGGCTTGAGTGTTAACCAGCACAATGGACTCTCTGCCTTTCTACAAGGGCAGAGGGACAGTGTGACAACTTTCTGTTTCCTAACTCTTGCCCAGCATCTTGAAAGAATCGGGTCACTCAAGGATGAATGTGGAGTTTTATTGAGTGGTGGAGATGGCTCTCAGTGGAATGGATAGGAAGTCAGAAGCAGGGGATGGAGTGGGAAAATGAGCTGATCTTCCCCTGGAGTTTGGCCTTCCAGCAGCTGAACTCTTCTCCAACCACCTCCAGCTGAACTCCTCTCAGTGCCCAGACATTCTTCCTCTTCTCTCTTTCTCTGCCACGTTGTTCCATTGTCCATCTGCTTGTCTGCTTGTTTCCTTGCCTACTCTTCTGCTTCTGGAACCTGGGGTTCAGGGTTTATATGAGTTCAGGATGGGGGCCCTTTGCCAGGGAAGCGTCCTCTTCTACCCAGTGTTCCCCTGTCTCCTGTCCGTATCAGCAGTATACTTCACAATCGCCAA
Organism: Chlorocebus sabaeus; assembly: GCF_047675955.1. NCBI lineage: Eukaryota > Metazoa > Chordata > Mammalia > Primates > Cercopithecidae > Chlorocebus > Chlorocebus sabaeus. Next base: position 928,163 of record NC_132926.1, on the reverse strand, counting down.
AAGGTGAAAGACACCCCAGTGTCCATTGATGGATGAATGGATAAACAAAATGTGGTATATGTATATAGTGAAATATTATTCAGCCTTAAAAAGGAAAGATATTTGGACACATGCTACAACATGGATGAACCGTGAACACACTATGCTGAGTTAAATAAGCCAGTCACAAAAGGACAAATATTGTGTGATTCTACTAATATGAGGTACCTAGAGTACTGAAATTCATAGAGACCAAAGGTAGGGTGGCTGAAGGATGGAGGGAATGTGAAGTTATTGCTTAATGGGTACAGAATTTCGGTTTTGGAAGACAGAAAAGTTCTAGAGATAGATGGGGGCAATGGTTGTACAACAATGTGAACGTATCTAATGCCACTGGATTGAGCACTTAAAAATGGTTAAAATAGCAAATTTTGTTCTGTATATTTTGCCACAATAAATAAATAAATAAACAGTTAACCAACCCACCAAAAATAAACAAATAAATGTAATAATTGGTAAAGGTGTGCTTATCTGCTATAAATGAGATCTGAACTATTCATAGATGAAAGAATATGCAATCTGAGATTTGCTTTCAAATAATCTGGTGAAAACAATTGCTACTTATAGATTAAAAATAAAATTTTTAAAAATAAAAATAACTTTAAAAGTTTTTAAAATAATAATCTGGTGAGGGGAGGGGTTGGGGAATGTAAGGATAATTGTGGAGCAGGCTGGAGATGAAACAAGATGGTTCAAATGCAGATAATTGTTGAAGCTGGGTGATGGTACACTGGAGTGCATGATACGATTCTCCCTCCTCTGTGTATGTTTCAAGGTTCTCATGAAAGAAAAAGAGTTTTAAAATATCTCATCCCAGTAGAGAACAAGACAGCAGCTGCCCTCATATTTATTAACCCTTCAGATAGGCACAGGGCCATGGAGAGAAGCTGCCCACTCTGCCCATTCCATGAAGTTCCCGAACACACCCCTCCTTCCTGCATCCCACTGCCCACTGTAGTATTCTGAGCACTCACCAAGTCCTTACTACTAGCAGCTGCCCATCCGTGGTGATCTCAAGGGCTGGGAGAAATGAAAAGTAGCTCTTTCTGGGCTACTATGTGCAGAAAACTGGGCTTTTTCCTGTAAGACAAAAAGAAAAATGCCAAAGAAGGCCCACATATTCAAGCATCTTACCACTGAGCTACATTTGCATCAAGTCATGGGACTTACCAACTCTCCAACAAAAGAAACATGTATTTTAAACTATAAAATTAAGGCATCCTTTTCCTCCGGAGCATTGTGAATACCTTTGTTAGGGCTTTGACATAGACAACAATAATCTCCCCTTCATGTCACCCACGACACATGCACACACTTCTACCTGGGACAAGCAGCCACACTGGATTATTGGTCACCTAAGTAATTTCTCTACTGCTTCATTAATTCATATTCCAATGAACACTTGTTGAGTACTTACTATTCGTCAGGCATAGTACTTGGTGCTGGGATATGAAGATACACTCAAACCCCCAGAGTTGACATGAAGATTATTTTGAACTAAAGACGTTTGAGATTTGACAGATGTAGAAAGAAGACTTTTTGGAGCTTCTCTTATCTGACTAAAGGCAGAAACATCTAGAAATGAGGCTACTGTAAATCTCCTCTTTTGGGGCAGCTTCACTTCATGAAGGAGACTGAGAGTGAAACTACCATTAATAAGATAATGTCTCACATCAGTCAGAATGGCTATTATTAAAAAGTCCAAAAATAACACATGCTGGCAAGGTTGTCAAGATAAAGGGATGCTTATGCACTGTTGGTGGGAGTGAAAATTAGTTCAACTATTGTGGAAGACAGTGTGGCAATTCCTCAAAGACTTGAAAACAGAAATACCATAGGACACAGCAATCTCATTACTGGGTATATACTCAAAGGAATATACATCATTCTATCATAAAGACATTTGTATGTGTATGTTCACTGCAGCATTATTCACAATAGGAAAGACATGGAATCAATCTAAACGTCCATCAGTAACAGACTGGATAAAGAAAATGTGGTGCATGGAATACCATGCAGACATAAAAAAGAATGAGATCATGTCCTTTGCAGGGCCATGGATGGAGCTGGAGGCCATTATACTTAGCAAACTAACACAGGAAAAGAAAACCAAATACTGCGTGCTCTCACTTATAAGTAAGAGCTAAATGACAAGAACACATGGACACAAAAAGGGGAACAGACACTGGGTCTATTTGAGAGGAGAAGGTGGGAGGAGGTAGAGGAACAGGAGAAATAACTAATGGGTACTAGGCTTAATACCTGGGTGACAAAAGGATCCATGCAACAAACCCCCATGACACAAATTTACCTATATAGCAAATCAGCACAGGTACCCCTGAATTTAAACGTTAAAAAAAGAAGAAACTACTGTAAGTCCTCTCTCCAGAGGAGTGTATACTGACCAGAAAGAAGACGACCACTTGCACCTGCATAAACAGACATTGCCACAAACTTTCCTATCTCCCATTTTGTTCTCCTAAAAGCCCATTAATCTTTCCTAACAAAATGTCTTCCCGTAGAAGTTTTTCCTCCCCTCATGCCTTTCACCTTATTAAGTGGTTACAAATCCCGTATCTTTGGCTGCTTGAGAGTCATCTTTTTCTATGAACTCCAGTGCACATCCATGAATAAAAATCTGTTTTTCCTCTTGCTAATCTGTCTTTTGTCAGTTTAATTCACAGACTCCCGAACACCGAACATAAGAGGACAGAGGAAATGTCTGTCTTCCCAACAGTGACCAAGACACAAACGTGTTACTCTCATGGAAACTACTGGGGAATATATTCAGAAAGAACGAATAAACAAATAATAAATATTTACAGATTGTAATTATTGCCATAAATCAAACAACCAGATGGATCAGCAGGAGCTGGTATTCACACAGTTAGCCCCAGTTAGCCCCAGTTTAAGGATGCTGTTTTTAAATATGTGAGTCTGTTCTTATTGCACGGTGCCTATGCCCAAGGACAGTTAAATACAGCATCACTTCCAGTGGTCTAGGAAGGCCTCTTCAAAGAGGTAACATTTAAGGCTGAGTCTAAAAGCATAAGAAATAACCAGCACTGAGGAGCAGCACTGAGGAAACAACTGGTGGAGAGAGGAGCACATACAAATTGCCCCTGCACATCTGAGCTTAAAATGCTCAAGTGTGAGTACAGCAGAGGCAGGCAAGGTGGCAGGATTGGTAAGGTCTTGTCACACAGGACACAGCAACACCTCTGTTTGTTCAGGATTTCAGAACTTGCAAGGGTTCCACTGGAAGCATTGTCCTCCACAATGGACGTGGGAAAGAAACTAGTGCTTGCAGACAAGAGAAAGGAGATTTCGAGTGTCCACTGAAGAACCATAAGGTTCATTGATTTGGAGACGTGAGTTTTATTTCTTATAAAGGGTTGTAGCCTGCAGGCTGGCCATCATGCAGGCTGGGAATTGTAGCCTCCAGCAGAGACCAGAAGCAGGCACTTCGAAGAGGGAAGGAGAGACAACAACTTTTGCAGAATCCATTGGCTAAGTATACATATTCAATAGGTTATAGGAGAAGCTATGAGTATTCATGAATGAGGGTGTGCACATGCATTCATAGTAAGTTAACATTTGTGTTACATATGTCCCATGGTCACTTTGTGGTGGAGACTTAACATTTAGATGTAGTACAATTAGGCCCTGTACATCAAAAGGTGAAGCAGAGGACACAAAGCTGCTCCATGCACAACCTCCATAAACTAACCAGAACTATCCCATGGTGGGTGCTCTCTCATCAGGAAGGAATGCTGGTCAGTTGTTACGTTGAAACCGCAAAAGAGAGGGGAGTCTGATGAAATCAGTGGTGGAGACTTTCAAAAGGGCTGGTTTCTGTTTAATCCCTAGGAAAGAAAACCTAATCGTGGTTAGCAAGGTAGGGGGTACAATGAGGCATGTCTGCGCTCCCATCCATCATGGTTGGGATCTCGGTTTTTAAGGTTTCTCTGGGGTCAGGTAGGAAACTTAGGATTTTATTTTTATATCTTACAAGTTACAAGAGACATGGGACATCGCAGGTCAGGAGATCCAGTAAGTATTAGACAAGCCATTGAAGAGCAAGAACCTGGTGCTTAGGACATCACTTAGAAAATAGAAGCTATGTAACCCTTCAGAGACTTGGTGGAGGGGTAATCCTGATCATTGTTCTGGCCACTTCATCCCAGAACCTTACTTTCATGCGTGTCTGTGGGAAGAGACCACCAAACAGGCTTTAACAAAGCAATAAAGATTTTTAATCACCTGGGTGCAGGCGGGCTGAGTCCGAAAAGAGTCAGCAAAGGGAGATAGGGGTGGGGCCGTTTTATAGGATTTGGGTAGGTAGTAGAAAATTACAGTCAAAGGGGGTTGTTCTCTGGCGGGCAGGGGCGGGGGACGCAAGGTGCTCAGTAGGGGAGCTTCTGAGCCAATATGAACCAAGAGAAGGAATTTCACAAGGTAATGTCATCAGTTAAGGTAGAAACAGGCCATTTTCACTTCTTTTGTGATTCTTCAGTTACTTCAGGCCATCTGGAGGTATACATGCAGGTCACAGGGGATATGATGGCTTAGCTTGGGCTCAGAGGGCTGACACCATTTTGTCACACATTAGATTTGAATACTGGGGAGGGTGTGGATGAAGCTGAATTGAGAAGCAAACAGAGAAAAATCAAGTGTATTTATCAACTCATGTAATATACTCCCCAAATAGATCCAACCCTCCTGTGTGTTTCAGCTTTCTTTTATAGAAAGAGTATACAAAGACAGGATCACACATTAACTTCTGGACCATTTTATAAAGATTGGTACAAGATTTCATTATGTTAAGTTCATATTTATTTATTTTTTAAATTTCTTTCTTTTTTGAGACAGAGTCTCACTCTGTTGCCCAGGCTGGAGTGCAATGGCGTGATCTTGGCTCACTGCAACCTCCACCTCCCGAGTAGCTGGGATTACAGGCGTGTGCCCACGCTCAGCTGATTTTTGTATTTTTAGTAGAGATAGGACTTCACCATGTTGGCTAGGCTGGTTTCAAACTCCTGACCTCAGGCGATCGACCTGCCTCAGCCTCCCAAAGTGCTGGGATTACAGGTGTGAGTCACTGCATTTGGCCTCATAGTTATTTAATATTCACTTTTATAACCTAAGAGTTGCTATAGCTGTGATTTATTTGATAGACTCAGTGAGAACTAGTAGCCCCAATTTTACATACATACCTATTAAATTTCAGTACATAACATTTATGTAAACATAATTGTATTATATAAAATCTACATGATTGTGTATGAATTATGTATACCTATATATATAAACTCAGAAGAGATATTTTTACATCTCCCTTTTATACAGCAGCCTATTTTTTGAACGGTGTATGTGTATTTATCTGTTATATAAGGATATATTTTTAATGACATAATTCTATATATATGAGTATATTTTTGTATTACATATATAAAATTTGCATAAAAGACAAGAGAAGCTGGGTGCAGTGGTTCATTGTATTACATATATAAAATCTACAAAGACGACGAGAGAAGCGGGAGCAGTGGTTCAAGTCTATAGTTCAGCTACTTGGGAGGTTGAGGCAGGAAGAGCCCTTGAGCCCAGGGGGTTGAGGCCAGTCTGAGAAACATAGTGAGATCTCTCTCTAAAAAAAATGAAAAATAAAAATAAAATTGCTAGAAATGACTACTGTATAAAAAGAGTCTACATATAAATTATTAAACAGAATGGAGCTATACATGTATGTATCTCTGTATTTATGTGTGTATGTGTGAATGACTTTTAAATAAAATGAATCAGGGATCAACTTCCCCAAACTGCAGGCTTGCTGAGGCAGAAGACATCCTTCGACTTTGCCCTTTCAGGTTGCCAGTATTAATACAACGCTATTTACAGAGTAGATGCTCAATAATGCTGTTTTATTTCAGTACTCCTGTGATACTGAAGGGAGGCAAAATCAAATACTTTTTTCTACACTGATGTGTGTGAACGTTTGTTCCATTTGGCTAAATAGTATCTACTCCCCCCACTTCTACTGAAAGTTTCTGCTTTGGGGGATACCCCCATTCACTGGAGTTTTTTCACACAAGTTATCCATTTCTTTGCCTTCTGTAGGAATGTCCTGGAGATTGAAACCTGACCATCGGAGTTGCAGGAATCTGTCCAAGGGTGGTCCTTGCACACACAAGTCAGGCCAGGACCTAGGGGGAAAGGCGACTAAATCCGCACACTAAAGGCTTATAGCTGCAGGCACAGCAACAGCCTGCCTGAAAACCAGCCCACGAGGGACATGCCCACTCTACATGGGTCAGGAACTGGAGAGAGAGCCCTTACGGTGCCAACATGACTCCATCTGAAACCCCTCAGAGGACACGTCAGCACTCCAGCTGCTGAGCAGGAAACAAGCACAGGCGTGTCCCATGCACGAGCAGCTGCGACCGGCTCAGAGCAGGCAGTGGGCACCCATTGTTGGAAGAGTGAATAAACTGCTTTTTGAAAATATTATTTACTGGCCAGGCGTGGTGGCTCATGCCTGTAATCCCAGCACTTTGAGAGGCCGAGGCGGGCGGATCACCTGAGGTCAGGAGTTCAAGACCAGCCTCACCAACATGGCGAAACCCCATTTCTACTAAAAAAATACAAAAATTAGCTGGGTGTGGCAGCATGCGCCTGTAATCCCAGCTATTTGGGAGGCTGAGGCAGGGAGAATTGCTTGAACCCAGGAGGCAGAGGGTGCAGTGAGCTGAGATAGCATCACTGCACTCCAGCCTGGGCAACAGAGATTCCATCTCAAAAAAAAAAAAGAAAAAAAAAAGGAAAGAAAAGAAACTTACTTATTTACCTACTTAAGACCACTTGAGTCAGGTTTGCTTCCAACCAGAATCTTAATGAACTCTTTAACCAATCTTTTAAAGTTGTGCTTTCTTTCCGCAGATCTTTTAAAGATCACAGCATTTTTCTGTATCCAGTAAACTACAGCACCTAAAAAGGACTTTTATTATGACTGTGCTTCAGATATTAATTAAAGTCCTAATTTTTCCCTAATAATGAAACAAAACTCTTTAGAAAGGCCATTTCAGAGGCATAAACAAATATACAGGAATAAAAAATAGTCTGAAACCAAGTTTCATAATTTTCTAAACTATTTTAGGAAAAACAAATCACACTAGAAAATATCCACTAGAAACATATAAGTTTAACCCAAAGGTGATGTGTTTTAACTTTCAAAAAAAACGGTAAAGCCAGCAAAAGCATTTAGAGGCTGTAATTTTGAAACTTCCTATTTGGAGGTGACCAACAGGTCTGCCATCCACGGCCCCATGCACTGTTTCAGGTAACAGGAGCATGGTAACTAGAATGACTCCTTGTCTCTGGGCAGGGATGCACTCTCCAGGGCCTCAGATGCTTGTTACAGAACATTTTTCTCCTGTTTTAGACACTAGATCGCTGTGTAATAATGAAAGGACTCCCAGTGAAATGATATGGAACTTCAAGTTCCTCACCTCTCACACTGAAGAGTACTGGCGAAGTCCACACTGTCCCCAACCACTTTCAAAAAGGAATGGAATAAGCCGGGCGCGGTGGCTCAAGCCTGTAATCCCAGCACTTTGGGAGGCCGAGACGGGTGGATCACGAGGTCAGGAGATCGAGACCATCCTGGCTAACACGGTGAAACCCCGTCTCTACTAAAAAAAATACAAAAAACTAGCCGGGTGAGGTGGCGGGTACCTGTAATCCCAGCTACTCGGGAGGCTGAGGCAGGAGAACGGCGTAAACCCGGGAGGCGGAGCTTGCAGTGAGCTGAGATCTGGCCACTGCACTCCAGTCTGGGACACAGAGCGAGACTCCGTCTCAAAAAAAAAAAAAAAAAAAAAAGGAATGGAATAAAGGTTTTTTTTAAAAAAAAAAAAAAAAAGCGGAAAGGGTGGGGTAGCCATAGGCTGGAGAGACCCTGGAAGGCATTTCCTTTTAAAGTTTCCTTTATTGTTTCTGAGAAGATATATATATATATAAAAAAAAAAAATTGGCAAACTGGTTTACAAAATATTAAAAAGCCTCTACTTTTCTAAAATGCCAAGGCCAGGAAGACACCTTGTGGTGAACAAAAGCAAATGAAGACTGAGTGCTCAGCTGGCACTCCAGAGCCCTCCTGCCCTGGCCCATCACTTCCCAGCAGCTCCCTGTGGGCAGAAGGAAGCCCCTGTGCCTCTGCTTGTTTCCACGACGGCCTGTGGAGAAGGCACCCATTCACCTGGCAGACGCAGGTCTTAACCATTCTCACACTATTGTCAAGACATCGAAAATGCACAACACGCCCTCGAACGCTAAGCCTCGGGGACCAGACATGAGACTTACTTCAATCCAGGGATATCCAGAAGATTCGTCAGTCCTGTCCAGTTAATTTCTAAAAGCTGTTTTAAAACAAGGGCAAAACATTAAGTTCCAAACAACTTCCAATTATCAAATCAGGTGCACACAGACTTGTTTCTTCATGGACAAAACGTGTTAGTACACAACACAGACTCACACCCTTCATCCTTTGTAATATATCAAGGACACCTTTCTTGGGTAGTACGTGGAGACCTGCCTCTTTTTGTTTTTTGATAATGTCACAGTTTTTGCTAGTAAAATCATAAAATAATTTATTTACCCACTCTCCTGTGGATAGACACTTAGAATTTTGACAGTTTCTCTTTATTGTAATTACAAATAATGATTCAGGGAATGCCTTTTTACATATATGTTCTTGTATACATATATAGACTAGCATTCAAAAAGTGAGATTTTGGGGTCAAAGGCTCATATTCATTTTTAATGTCGATAGATAGTACCTACCTGCCCCCTAAAAATACTGTACCCATTTACATTCTCACCCAAAGTGTATGCAAATGTCCTTTTCACAAACCTCACCAAAAACAATACTAAAACCCAGCCCATCTGGCAGTTAAATAACGGACTTTATCATTGTTTTACTTTGTATTTCCAAAGAGCAGACCGTGCTCTACCCCTCCATTCGACATCTGTGTTTATCTTAGAATAATTCCCACACAGTTAACTAACATTCCATTAAGTAGATGTTGGTTGGTAAAAACTATTGATTAGAAATACTGCTTTTCCTAACAAAACAGCACATAATAAAATTACTTGTGCTCCATATTTGTAGAAGAAATTCCAAGTGAAATTGCATGATCTCAGTCACGTATATAGCTGAGTAACAAAAATGCTTGAATCCCTTTTGCTTGCAAGCAAATATAAAGTGGAAGAGTCAAGATTCTTATAGATAGAACAAAACCAAAAAAAAAAAAAAAAAAAAACCAAAAATTTTTAAGATCCTGAAAGGCTAAGATTTCTCAGAGTAACAGAAAAGAGATATAAATATAAAAATTAGGAAGGAAAAAACAGGCAACCAATCTTCAAACTGGATTGCAAACATCAGTATCAACCTATACGTTACTTCCCCCTTAAAATAAATGTTTTTCCCTAGTCCACCCATTGAACCACCTGGCTAAACCTCTACATCTAAATCATATGAATGTATTTATAAACACTGATTGAAGAGCTCATTTTCCTTTCTCTTTTCTCTCACAGAACTTAAAAAGGAACAGGTACTCCCTGCCACAACAAAATATTCTGGTCATGCAAAAATACCTGTTATGAGGAAACTAAGACTTAAGAGGGCATCGTAACAGGATTCTATCATTTAGTTCTGAAGGTTGTTACTCCTGATTACAAATCTACTTCAGGAAATAAGAACACATCAAAGATGCAGCACAGAATCTTGCACTCGACTCAGGTTCAAATGCAAGCACCTTGCACAGTGCACCATCAGAGGACCCCCAATGGTGACTGCTCCATCCGCAGAGCCAAGAGACACAGGAGCCACGTGAACTTCAGGAAAGGGCGGCTGTGTCAAGGAAAGTGGCAGGTAAGCATCTAAATAAAATCAGATGAGGCCACTGTGGTTAAAAGAACAGTAAAGAGAATACAATTCAAAGATGCTATTTAATAAAGAAATAAAGAATTTTTCCTACACAGCCATGCCTCGGCGATATCGCGAGCTGGGTTCTAGAGCAGTGCAGTAAAGGGAATATTGCAACATGTGAGTCACACACATTTTTTGGTTTCCCAAGGCATACAAAAGTTATGTTTAAACTATAGTCTATTAAGTGCACAATAGCATTGTATCTTTTAAAAAATGTACATACCTTTATTTTAAAACACTTTATTGCTAAAAAATGCTTACGATCACCTAAGCCTTCAGTGTGTCACAGTCTGGCTGGTAGAGGGTTTTGCCTCAGTGTTGATGGTTGCTAACTGACCAGGGTGGGGGTTGCTGAAGGTTAGGGTGATTGTGACATCTTAAAATAAGACAACAGTGAAGTTTGCTGCACTGACTGACTCTTCCTTTCAAAAAAGATTTCTCTGTAGCATGCCATGCTGTTTGACAGCATTTTATCCACAGTAGAACATCTTTCAAAATCGGAGTCATCCTCTCAAACCCTGCTACTCCTTTATCAGCTAAATTTATGTGATATTCTAAATCGCTTATTGTCATTTCAACAATGTTTGCAGCATCTTCACCAGGAGTAGATTCCATCTCAGGAAACCACTTTCTTTGTTAGTCATAAGAAGCAATTTCTCATCCTTAAACTTTGATCCTGAGACTGCAGCAATTCAGTCCCCTCTTCAGGCTCCACTTCTAACTACAGTTCTCTCGCTATTTCCATTCCACCTGCACCTCCTTCTTCCACTGAAGTCCTGAACCCCTCAAAGTCATCCATGAGAGTTGGAATCAACTTCTTCCAAACTCCTGTTAATGTTCCTATTTTGTCTCTTCTCACGAATCACTGGTGTTTTCAATGGCATCTAGGATGGTGAATCCTTTCCAGGAGGTTTTCGACTTACTTTGCCCAGATCCATCAGAGGAATCACTGTCTGTGGCAGCTATCATCTTACAAAATGTATTTCTTAAATAATAAGACTTGAAAGTTGAAATTTCTCCTTGATCCCTGAGCCGGAGAATGGAGGAGGTGTCAGCAGGCAAGAAAACAGCCTTCAACTCCTTGAGCAGCCGCATCAGAGCTCCGGGTGATCAGGTGCACTGCTGGTGAGCAGTTATGTTTTGAGGGACTCTTTTTTTTCTGAGCAGCAGGTCTCAACAGTGGGCTTAAAATACTTGGTAAACCAGCGTGTAAAAATGTGTGCTGTCATCCAGGCTTTGTTTTTCCAGGTATAGAGCACAGGCAGCATAGATTCAGCATGATTCTTAAGGGCCTAAGGCTTTTTAGAATGGAAAATGAGCGCTTACTTCAACTTAAAGTCACCACCTGCATTAGCTGTGACAAGACAGTTAGTTTGTCCTTTGAAGCCTTGAAGTCAGACACTGACCTCTCCTCTCTAGCTGGAAAAGTTCCAGATGGCATCTTCTTCCAGCAGAAGATGTTTAATACACATTGAAAATCTGTTGTTTAGTGGAGCCACCTTCATCAATGATCTTAGCTAGATCTTCTAGATAACTTGCTACTTTACCTTGCACTTTTATGTTACAGAGATGTCTTCTTTCCTTGAACCTCACCAACCTCTTCAAACTTTTCTTCTGCGACTTCCTCACCTCTGTCAGTCTTCATCGAAGTGAAGATAGTTAGGACTTCACTGTGGATTAGGCTCTGGCTTAAGGAAATATAATGTCTGGGCTGATCATCTCTCCAGGCACGAAAACTTTCTCCCTATCAGCAAGAAGGCTATTTCTCTATCATTGGTGTGTTCACTGGAGCAGCACTTTTATCTTCCTTCAAGAACATTTCCTTTGCATTTACAATTCGGCTGTTTGGCACAAAAGGCTTAGCTTTCAGCCTGTGCTGGCTTTCAACATGGCCTCTTCACTAAGCTTAATCATTTTTAGCTTTGTTTCTTTTTTTTTTTTTTTTTTGAGACAGAGTCTTGCTCTGTTGCCCAGGCTGGAGTGCATTGGTGCCATCTTGGCTCACTACAACCTCTGCCTCCCAGGTTCAAGTGATTATCCTGCTTCAGCCTCCCAAGTAGCTGGGACTACAGGCACACACTACCACGCCCAGCTAATTTTTTTTTTTTTTTTTAAGTAGAGACGGCTTTTCCCATGTTGACCAGGCTGGTCTTGAACTCCTGACCTCAGGTGATCCACCCAGCTTCTGACTGAAAGTGAGAGGTGTGCAACTGTCTTTCACTTGAATACATAAAGGCCACCGCAGGGTTGTTAACTGGTCTAACTTCAATATTGTTGTGTCTCAGGGAATAGGGAGATCCAGGAGAGGGAGAGATAGGAGAACAGTCGGTCACTGGAGCAGTCAGAAGATACAACATTTACCAATTAACTTGGCTGTTTGACATGGTTTGGCTCTGTGTCCCTACCCAAATCTCATGTCGAACTGTAATCTCCACGTGCCGAGGGAGGTACTTGGTAGGAGGTGATTGGCATGGGCACAGTTTCTCCCATACAATTATCATGATAGTGAGGGAGTACTCACGAGTTCTGATAGTTCTACAAGTGGCTGTTTCTCCTGCACTCTCTCTCTCTCCTGCCACCATGTCAGACGTGCCTCACTTCCCCTAAGTTTCCTGAGGCCTCCCCAGCCATGCAGAACCTCAAGTCAATTGACCCTCCTTTCTTTATAAATTGCCCGATTTCAGGTAGTATCTTTACAGCAGTGTGAGAATGGACTAATCTGCTCTCTTACACGGACATGGTTTGTGATGCCCCAAAATAATTACACTAGAAACGACAAAGATCACTGACCACAGATTACAGTCACAGATATAACAATAATGCAAAAATGTGAAATACTGCGAGAATTGCCAAAACATGACACAGAGGCATGAAGCGAACACATGGCACGGACAGGCTTCTTTATCACAGGGCTGCCGTAAACCTTCAACTAGTAAAAACACAGCGTCTACCAAGTGCAATAAAGCAAAGGACAATAAAGTGAGGTGTGCCCTGAACACTTTCATCTTAAATGTCGCGGTCATATTTTATAGGTCAGTCTTGTTACTTAAAGAAAAAACCACCTAGCATAGTCTTAATAGCATTAAGGTACAATTGTTTTATCCAGGAAGTTTTGGGAAACAGAATTAACAATTCTCTTAAGAGCATTTTTCAATGTCATTATCTTTCAAGGAGAAGTCTGTAACGTAGAACACTTGAAATTTACGTTATAATGAGACTTTAATATGTTCCAAGTAGCTATGTGGTATTTTTGGACTTGTTAAAATATTTGCGTGAGACAAAGACTGACTTTAGAAAAAGTCAGTATAAAGCTAATTTTAGTTGGTGATTTTGGACCTGTTAATATATTTACATGAAACAGACACTAGCTTTAGTCAAGTTAATTGTGTTAGGGATAAAAATGTAAAAAAAAAAAAAAAAAAAGATACATGTAACTAGTTGCAGGCTATTAAAAAAACGTACAAAGTGGATGGAGGAAAATAATGAAAGAATCTCCTCCTATTCCTGAAATGTCATGTTCCATACTATTATTCCATATGGCAATCTGAAAACCATTTCCATCAGCAGTGTTAACATCCTACTCACTTCACCAGAACTGCAACCCAGAATGACGGCACTGTCTCTCCAGCTAACTGACTCATCAGGCTTTTGCGGGATGCAATGCTCTTCCTCACCAAGATTCAGAACCACAGATCCGAAACATGTTCGCAGCTGAGGCAAGAAATCTACTTTTTTATATCGTGTATAAAGGTGCTATGAAAAATGACACCACACCGTGTGACTGGCTGGCCTCCACAATTTATTATTATTTTTTTAGCATGCTCCCAAGAAAAGTATCTACTTGTTTAGATTAAAAAGTATGTTTCTGTTTGAAGGAACAGAAGATGTAACTTTACAGCTGACAAAACCGCTAGCCTCCTGTTAACATGAAGACTTTAAAGGCCTGGGAGGAGACTGACATAAACGTTTTGCTAGATTGTAAATGATAAAAACCGCCCAAAGTTGGCAAGTAAAACCTCCATAAATGGGTAGTATTAATGCTCTTCTTGTAGGCAAACTATCTAGATAAAATTTCCTTAAGGCTATCTAGAAACCTGAAAGATGGCTTCTTGACTATCAAAACAAAAGATCAAAGGCATCAAATATAGGAAGAAGTTTCTATTTATAGCAAAGAGCACAAAGGGCTATGGGAATAAGCTCAAAAACAAAGCAAGAGAGCCAGGTGTGGTGGCACCAGGACTGCCTGCGCCCAGGAGAGTGAGGCTGCAGTGGTGCGCTCCACTCTACGATTCTTTCTGGGAACAGTCACTGCACTCCAACCTGGGCAGCACAGCAAGCCTCCATCTCAAGAAAAAAAGAAGCCAAATAGACATACATTTTGAAAATTACATATAAAACTAGGTTAAAAAGTGGGTCTTCAAATTTAGAGTTAGTCCTAGAACTGAGAAAATCATTTATTTTAGTTTCACAGTAAAGAAAACTAAGACCTAGAGGAAGAAATCTTATCTGTAACTTTTTGCCTTTCACAACTAGATAAGCCAAGGACAGAATGAAATCCTCATCTTTTCACTGGACCCACGTGGGAGAAACATCGATTTTTAGGGACGGCTGTGCAGATGGCGCTGCGGCCCCTTCTGCTCTAAACCGACCAACCTGCTCCTGTCTCTGATGTGTCTCATCTTGCTCACTGACTTCTCACTTGCTTCGAAGTCTCTCTCCGTGGAATGACGGGCAGACAGCCCCCGCTCATATTTGCTTCTAAACCTAGCGACCTTGACTCGGGTATTTGCTTACAGAGGCTGTGCAGAACTTCTGAACAGGCGGTTCTTGGCCCTGGGGTGGGGAGGGGCAGTCCTCTGCTGCACAAGACCGACAGGCACAAGACATTTAAATGGTCAGCATCCATCTTGGTTTCTGCCACTAAATGGCAATAGGGGCCCCAGACCCCATTATTGTGACACCCTAAATATCCATTTCCAAATCTGTCACTGAGAATGACTACCTACAAAAGAGACCATTCAAGAACAAAGTTTCTAAACTTTAAACTACAATTTGGGAGATTTTAGAGAATAAATTTCAATACCAGAGGCATCCCTACAAAAGTTTCCATTTTAAATATACTCTGGCTTTTATTTTCCTCACCAGTAATACGGGAACAATCCCATCCTGTGGGGACTAAGTCAGACAACGCACAGAAGCCATGAGCCTGGCTCCAAGCCCATCGCCTGCGACCGCAGTCATTACCTGAGGGCTTCCTCCCCTGGAAATCCCTTTGAGCAATTAAGATCTTTCTCGCCACTCTCAAAGACTAGCACATGTGCCACGTAAGCATCACAGTGAACATTTACCCTTTTACTTTTGAAGTTCCGTCCCACTTTAATCTCAGATGAGAAACCGTCTATAATCAAAGCACAACTGACCAAACATAAACCAAACAAACAGAGACTATTTCTGACCACTTATCTTAGAATCATTTCAGAAAAACAACTTTATTATTTTGTCTAAAACAGAGCCTCAAAAAGAATATTAACTATCAACGACAGAGTATTAAAAACACAAAACAAGGCAGTTTTAGTATAAGCTTGTCAGGCAACGGGGGGCATGCCAGCGTAGGCCTCGTTGAAAAGACAGATACATTTAAGTGCTGCTGAAGTTCAGAGAAACTAATCGTCAGGGAGGGAGGAGCAGGAATTGTGGAAGGAAAGGACTCTGCTGGCTTTTGAAAGGAAGAGAGATTTGAATGCAAGAAAGGTGCCAGGCAAAGGGGTCCCCATGTTGAAGGCACTGAAAGGCCTGTCTCTGGGCATGGGGAAGGGTGAAGGAGCAAGAGCCAGAGGCTGGAATGACGGAGGGAGAGAGTGGGAAGACAGAAGGAGCACACGTGTGTATGAGAATGTGTGTGAGAGGAGGAGTGTGAGAGGCTAAGTGTGAATCTGTGTGAGAAACAGGGACAGAGAACTAATGTGAGAATGACCGTGAGGGAAAATAAGTGTGAGAATAAGTGAGAATGAGTGTGTGAGAACATAAAAGCAAGTGTGAGAACGAGTGTGAGACAAAACATGTGAGAACAAGTACGAAAACAAGTGTGAGACGAGTGTAAGAACAAAGTGTGAGAGGTGTGAGGAGCGTGAAAGAACACGCGTGAGAGTGAACAAGTGTGACTGAGGACGAAGTATGAGAGTGAACTAACGAGTGTGAGAACAAAGTGAGAGGTGTGAGCGTGAAAGAACAAGTGAGACCAAGTGTGAGAGAGAACAAGTGTGACTGAGAACGAGGTGTGAGAGGTGTGAGTGTGAAAGAACAAGTGAGAACAAGTGTGAGTGAACTGAGTGTGAGAACAAAGTGTGAGGTATGTGAAAGAACAAGTGTGAGAGTGAACAAGTGTGAGTGAACCAGTGTGAGAACAAAGTGAGAGGTATGAGCGTGAAAGAACAAGTGAAAACACAAGTGTGAGAGAGAACAAGTGTGACTGAGAACGAGGTGTGAAAGGTGTGTGAAAGAACAAGTGAGTGAGAAGTGTGAGTGAACTAACGTGTGAAAACAGTGTGAGGTGTGAGGAGCATGAAAGAACAAGTGAGAACAAATGCGAGGTGTGAGTGTGAAAGAACAAGTGTGAGAGTGAACAAGTGTGACTGAGAACGAGGAGTGAACTGAGTGTGCAAACGAAGTGTGAAAGGTGTGTGAAAGAACAAGTCTGAGAGAAACAGTGTGACAGAACAAGGTGAGAAGTGTGCATGGGAAAGAACAAATGTGAGAGTGAACAAGTGTGACAGAACGAGGTGTGAGAGTGAACTAACGAGTGTGAGAATGAAGTGTGAGAGGTGAGTGTGAAAAAACAAGTGAGAACAAGTGTAAGTGAACAAGTGTAAGTGTGAGAACAAAGTGTGAGGTGTGAGGAGTGTGAAAGAACGACTGAGAACAAGTGTGGGTGTGAAATCTGAGTGCTGAAAGTATGAGAATATGTGAGAATGAGTGTGAAAGAACAAGCGTGAGTGTGTGAGAATAAAATGTGAGGAGGAGTGAAACGAGAACAAGTGTCAGTGAAACGGCAAGCATGAGAAAATGTGCGAATGTGAGAACTAGCATGAAAGTGGGAGTGTGAGAACAAAGAGAGAATGAAAGAACATTCTCTGTCACACACCTGTGTGAGAATGAATGACAAAGAATGAGAACGTGAAATAAGTAGGTGAGAACAAAGGAAATCATATGAAAGAACGAGTGTGAGAACAAGTGTGAGAATGGGTGTGAAAATGTGCATGAGAACAAGAAGTGTGAGAACGAGTATGGAAGCTCAAGCATGTGTGAGAACAAGTGTGAAAATGTGTGTCCGAGACGACAAATGTGTGAGAATGAAAACGTGTGAGAACACGTGTGAGAATAAGTGCGGACAAGTGTCAAAGAACAAGTGTGAGTGTGAGAACAAGTGTGAGAGAGAACAAGCGTGTGGGAAGGGCAAAATGGGTGTGTGAGACAGGGAGGCTCCGAAGCCCGGTCTGAGGTCCACACGAGGGCATCATGGAGAAGCCACCAGCAGGGCTCCATACAGGCGTGGCTTTAGAAGGAGCCTTTGGAAAAGCAACTAAAATTAGCGTGCCCCTCCTTCCCCACCGACACGTGCCTCAGGATGCTGAGAGCCTCCGCCTCTGGAGGACTGAGCTATTTCAGGAAACTGAAAAGCCAGTGGAACACGCATTTCCAAAGGACAGGAAGTCACCTCTGAGCTGTTGTGACTCTTCTATGAGAAGCAGAACGTGTACCGCCGTGGTCCATGATCAGAAAGCAATGTCAGGTTTCAACTGGAACGATACAGAGGTATCCACGTATTTCATGAACAGCACAGGCGCCCCTTTCTCTCCACGTTCTGTATCCGTTGTCATGGGTGTGGTAATGTTTACCGTTCCAGGGCAGCCGCTGGGCACCTGACCACGTGCTGTATGCCTGGCGTCCTGGCTGCATCCAACTCCACAGTTCAGAACAAGAATCAGCTGGAAAGTCTGTTGGAAATATAAACTCAGGGCTCCCACCTTTCTCCAGTTTTTTATTTAGCAGATCTGGGCTGTCAGTAAAGTTCAAAAATGTTTTTCTTACGTTTGTAAGTCCCAAGACTTCTGAGAGCTTCGTTCTTGACCACACGGGAGAGCTGACATCCTGAGCCACCAGCCAGCCTGAAATCCCTCCCTCCAGGCAGCTCCAAGGGAGGAGAGGCAGGAGTGAGCTGAACTTGAAGGAGGACGAGTTCCCCCCAAAACAAGTGAGATGACTCCAGCCAGATCTTAATGAAAGGCCACAGGCCAAGTGTGGGTGAGCCAGAGAACCACAGAGGTGTGCACATCACGTGGTGGCACCTGCATGCCCGGTGTGCAAAGACAGCCTCAGGGAGGACACTTCCCATGGGGAGGAGCCCGGAAGGAGGCAGCTGCCACCATAGAAGGGCACAAAGCAAGCCCCACCCCACCTTCCACCTTAAGGGACAGAAGCCATGGGGGAGAGAAGCACCTTGAGGACCCACTGCAGCTGGGGAGAGGTCCCTTAAGGACGTGGTAGGACAATGTCCCAGGCCAGTACAGACCCTGTATTGCTGGGGCAGGTGCAGGCTCTGTCCTGCAAAAGACCCACCAAAGACACAAGGCACAGGGAGGAAGGGGCGGGGTCTCTGGGAGAGCTCTGGCCCCAAGACCCAGGATGGACCAGGACAACAGGAAGCTCCTCTGTACCCCCTCTACTGGGGGTGGGCAAGACTGTCCAAAATAATACAAACATCAAACCCAGAAAGTCAGATCCCAGAAAGTCGGAGAAAACAGCAGGATAAATACTGCAAAAACTCCCAGTTACGAATGTGTGGTCTGAGTCTGTGGATGTGCCTGTGGCCCTGACTCTGGAACTCACTGCAGCCTCATTTGCAAGGCTGTAAGAATGGGCTTCAGGGAGCCCTGTTCAAACACTGCAACCCTCCCACCCACAGCTGGTCCAGGGGTCGGTATTTGACCCAGCTGGAACGGGGAGGGAAGAGGAGGGAGAGGCCAAGGATGCAGTAAGACTCAATGCTTTCTCTAAGTGCTGGCAGGCATGCTATTCCACACGCAGACTGCATTACCAGATGAAGCTAGTCTCAGAGGAAGAGGAGAGCGGGCAGAGGTGGAGACAGTCACAAAGACTTTCAAATTCCTGGTTCCATTCTGTTCCTGAGACTCAACTGCAGTCCCCTGTACACGTCATGAGACACCAATATATGCTATTTTTATTTTTTAAATAAATACCTCTCCTTTTTAATCCCCATTTGCTTAAAGCACATCAATTTCTGGAGTCCTTGGCTAATAGGATTCAATTTCTTCTCATAACAGAAGACACTGTTTCCATTTTACAGAGGAAGAAACGGAATCTATGCTTCAAAAGATGCCAGCAGCCGGCACCTCCGCATTGGACTTGAAGACCCCGAATGTGGGTGGATGAACATGTTTGGGGTAAGCCTAGGACCATTTCTAAGGGAAGTTTTGGGAAAGACCTCCTGGATCCCCTCTACTCGAGGGATAAATCTAAACAAGACTAAGGGCTCTGAAACACCCCTAAAACTATGCTGCCTAACAACTACCCAGTGAGAGTGCTTCCCCGTGCACAGCCAATGGCAAACACCAATTGTTCCAGTTCCTATCAGAACATTTATCCAAGCTTTTCTCCTTACCAATAATTCACCTCTAGTGGCCGGGTGCGGTGGCTCACGCCTGTAATCCTGCACTCTGGAAGGCCAAGGTGGGTGGATCACCTGAGGTCATGAGTTCAAGACCACCCTGGCCGACATGGCGAAACCCTGTCTCTACCAAAAATACAAAAAAATTAGCCGGGTGTGGTGGTGGGCGTCTGTAATCTCAGCTACTCAGGAGGCTGAGGCAGGAGAATCACTTGAACCTGGGAGGCGGAGGGTGCAGTGAGCCGAGCTTGCATCATTGCACTCCAGGCTCCGCGACAAGAGTGAAACTCCGTCTCAAAAAAAAAAAAAAATCGCCTCCAGTGTCAGGACTAAACCTACATGTAGGAGAAATATTTAATTTCTTAAAATCTGAAGGTTACTATGTGTTAGGTATTGTACTAAGCAGCTTACATTCATTGACATTTAATTTTCAGATTTAATTGTGTGAAGTAGGTATTACTGTCATCTCCATGTTACAGATGTGAAAACTGAGGCTTAGAGAAATAAGCTGTTCGAAGGCTACAGTAAGAGGAAGAACTAAGAGCGGAAAACCAGGTTGTCCAACACACGTCTGTCACTCAACCATGGCACTGTGCTGCCTTCTTCACCTACACTCGAACTTCGTCCCTTCAGCAATGTTTAGGGTTTTTTTCCTTCAACAAGTTCTACATTATATAAAACTAAGCAAGCCAACAAGTAGAAAAATGTATAAAGGTTTCGTAAGGGTTTCTAAATCATCCAAACAGTAAAAAGAAATTTAAAAAACCACAAAATAAAAACCCTTCTGGAAATATCTTTCACCAGGATGAGGAGGAATTTCTTGGCAGCCAGCAGAAAACCCTGTTCTCATATTTTCCAGTAAAAGAAACTGAAAAATTTCCTTTTCACTGAAGCACACGTTTGACGACTTCACTCACCATATAAGGAAGTGAGTGATTCTGCACTTTTCAGCCCTGTCCTTCTTTTCTGAGCACTAAATTTCATTTGGAAGTTAATACGTTATTTTAAAAGTAAGTCATCTATGGAAGATCCAAACTAAGTAAGAGCACTATTAAATTTTGAAGAAGATTTAAAGATTTGGATTTTGTTACATTCTGCCACTTTTTAAAAAGGTCTTTCTCTAAATTACCAAAAATGTCCCTGGCTACAGATGGGTAAGTTAAAAATACTTAGCAGTTAAGATTACTGAGGTTTTTTTGGTCACTGATGAAGCTGGTTTCTTAAACATACTGGACCTTTAATAACTGGTACGTGAAAAAAAACAAACAAACATGAATTTTAAATCTTATGAATCTCTTAACTTCCTGAATAGTAAAATGTAATTTTAACAGTAAAATTTGACAGAGAGGACCTAGGAGTTTTTGGTTGTTCCCATGTTTCATGTACTTAAAATCGATTCAAAATAAGCCCATTTATTTCAGTAATAAGAAAATCAGAACGATTATTTTATTCATAACAGAAAGTGATGACACTTAATTCTTTTGTTTTTATACAGAAAAAGTACAACCTGTAGTAAACTAGTTTTTGACAGGTGTAGATAAACCCATATTTTAAAAGCCAAACAACAATTTTTAGTAAGTTATTTGAATCAAATTATATGAATTAACATTCCTACTTTAAATTACATATGATGTCGAAGGTACCTACATGCAGGACTCATCAATGACACATCTTGCATCATTCATTTACCAAACTCTAAGGAGACAGTTATGATCCTTGCTTTCAAAGAGCTAACAATAACTGTGCAGAAATTGCTGAAAGTAAGTGAAACAAAAGGGGCGAAGAGAGCCTTCTGTGGCAAAGGAAAAGGCACAGACAGGTAGTAGTGAGGTGTGGGTTGGTACAGACAACCATATGGGCAGTGTGCACCTGGAGAAGGTGACCCAGACCACAATGAACACAGAGGGCAGCAAAGGGAGACGCTGGCCAGAGGCTACAGGAGCCCAGTGAAGGAGGAAGGAGTCTGTTTGGCAGGAGTAACAGTTCTGTTGTCTTGGTTTTGTGGGAAATAACAAATAGTATTTATTAACAAATAATAAATAGCATTAAAATAGTATTAACTTAAAAAAAAAAAACCAACACAGTATACGTTCAGCGTCCCTAATCTAAAAATCCAAAATGCTTCAATATCAGAAACTTTTTGAGTACTAGCATCATGCTCAAAGGAAATACTCACTGGAATCTAACGCAAATACTACAAAACCTGAAACACATCTGGTCCTAAACATCTCCAATAATATTCAACCTGTATATGAAACTGTATGTACAGTTCATTAAACACACCCCAAATGAGGAAGGAGGTGCATGCAAGGGACGGTAGCCCTTATCTCTGGAGGGGAGAAAAGGGAGGTTTACAGGTTAGTCTTCTCAACAAAGTGTTCAGGAACATGAGCACTGTATCAGACTAAACTGGATCTGTATCCAGCCTCTTATTAGTTGTGTGACTTGGAAAAATAAGACTTTCACAATCTCAGTTTCTGAACAGTAAAAGAAAACAACGTTAATATTTAGCTATAGAGTTATGAGGATTAAATGAGCAAATATCTATAAATCATATTCAGTGAGGTGGTGAATAAAATGTGAGCTCAAGACCTACACTTCTGAAGAAGTCCACGTTTTCAAATTTTTGTAACATTTTTATAATCAGGAAAGAGAGCTGTTTATCAGGAGATAAGCTCTCAGTTAAGGCACAAAGAAATACAAAAAAACTCCCACAAGATTCATGCAACAGAAAGGGACAGCAGCGAGTTGATAAAATTTTGTTTCTCCACTTTATACATTCTTCTACGGGTATGTATTTTCGTCACCGAATGGGAAAATAAAAATGAAATAAATATTGACTTACTGGTTTCCTAAGGAAGAAGACAGACAAAGCTCCAACTAAGGGCATGTCTCCGATCAACGGCTCCAGCATCACCCGCATGGTGCCATGAATCTAAACTCAAACAGGAAAAACCAAAACATGTAACAGAAGACAATTCTCCTGGGCCACTTAAGGAGTTTGCTTGCGCATCTTAGTAACTTTTGAGCACTTGACTTCTTATTTCTCTCAACTATGACCTACAGTTAAAAACTGAACGTCAAAACAATTCCAAGCTAGAAAAACTTCCTAATTTTCTTTCTGAATACAGCTTAGAGAACTTTAGAAAACTGTAAAATTAAAACAAAAACCAAAAACTTACCTGGATACTTTTCACACCAGCTCTACAAAAATATCGTTTGATCTCCAAATCAATCTCACAATTTCCTACAAAACTAACAAAGAAAAAATTCTGCATTACATAATGTGAGTGAAATGAACTACTCTCTTCATCACTATAGGCCTGCAAGATGTATAATCTGAATAAAATGATAGTAAAGCAAGCAAATAGATTGTAGGTAAAAATAGTAAAATACGGCCCATCAGATTACAGTATTTTACCGCTCCAGGTCTTCAGGCTGTTATCAGATCCAATACTGCTCTGACCTTGGGAGGAATACTCCCAATCAATCAATCAATCAATCAATGGTTGTGGTTGTTGTTGGTCTTACATATAAAAATCTTAACTAAATAGAAATGTCGATGTTCAAAAGAAGATGTAAATAACAAACTGCAACTTCTGAAGCAGACTTTTGATGCAATGTAGTTTTCTTTACCTTATAAATCTGATGTTTAAAACATTAAAAAGTTTAATTTTATTTCACACAAATAAATTTCACATCTTGCTTCCCAATCATGAAAAATCTCTTAGTGCCCTAGGCCTCTATGACACCAAAGACTAGAAACAGTGCATCTGTTTGGGGCCTCAATTTTGCTCAATAAGTAAGTCATTTCAGATATTAATATGAAACAAACATAATGCTATAAGGCAAGATATGCATCTATTCTTAATATAAACATGAAATGTCAAACACTTTTTGCGTGGGTTAGTGTAGGACCTGCCCCGACCCTCGGCTCCTGGAGGCAGGATGTCACACTCCGACCTGACAATGTCTGTGGGGAAGTTTGATAAATGCTAGAAAGGGAATGTCTAAGCAGATAAGCAAAATAGTAACGAAAGGAATCTGGAATAAGTTTCTTCCAGTATTTATTGTCCTGGTGTTAACGCCAAGGCCTACAGATTCTTCTCATTGAGAATTACTCTCTACCTAGTTGGTAAAATCACCAATAACCTGTTACAAAACTATAAAAAAACTTTCCTTTTCTTCATTCTATGACTTGATCATTTTCTTTTCTTTTTTTTTTTTTTTTTGAGATGGAGTCTTGCTTTGCTGGCCAGGCTGGAGGGCAGTGGCGCGATGGTGACTCATTGCAACAGCCGCTATCTGGTTCAGGCCATTCTCCTGCTTCAGCCTCCCAAGTACCTGGGATTACAGGTGTGCGCCACCATACCTGGCTCATTTTTGTACTTTTAGTAGAGATGGGGTTCCACCATGTTGGCCAGGCTGGTCTCAAATTCCCAACCTCAAGGGGTCCACCCGCCTCCGCCTCCCAAACTGCTGGAATTAACAGGCATGAGCCACTGCACCCGGCCTTGATCATTTTATTTTCTAATACTTTTCAATTATTCCCTCCCCATCTCTACTGCCTGCCAATTTAGTTAAAGTGTTTGTCTGGAACTCACTACAAAGCAGAATGCGTATTTGTTCAGAGACATAAATCTGAGCAGGACACTTGGCACACGTTATGGGAGCTAACCATGAAACCAGACTGCACCTTCAGAATGGCGTCCACTGACTGACGGACTCAAACTTGCTCGGTGCTGGGGACACTGGACAAGCGCACAAGGCTCCGACCCTCATGAAGCCTGGTACCCGCCCAGTGGGCCACCCTCCTGGAGGTGGACCGTCCTCCTGGGGCACAGCCTGACCCGAGACATACGTGGGTGTCCTCTTTTATTCCACTGATGACAATGGTGTTTGCCCTAGCACCAAATATTTTAAAGAGGCAGATTTTTCCATATTAGATTAAAGAAAGTCTATGCTTCTTTCTGAAATAAGGTAACTTGGTACCAACTTTCTGAAATAAAGGTAACTTGGTACCAACATTCATTATATTTAAATACTTTGGAAACTCAATGATCACTTTAATAAAATGATCTTTAGTAAAGGATCAAAAAAAGCACACAACTCTGAGCTGCTAGACACCACGTGTTGTTCTGAGTGCACAGTACTCACTGGGCACCACACACATTGTGTT
Source organism: Chlorocebus sabaeus (assembly GCF_047675955.1). Lineage (NCBI taxonomy): Eukaryota > Metazoa > Chordata > Mammalia > Primates > Cercopithecidae > Chlorocebus > Chlorocebus sabaeus. The sequence goes on along the minus strand of NC_132926.1, from coordinate 903,275 downwards.
GTGAGGCCCCACGTGGAGCAGGAAGCCCTGAACAAGCTCAAGGAAGAACGAGCATGAAAGACAAGAGAAGCCCACTTTTGAACCACAGCCCGGGGGACACAGCGAGACCCTATGGGGGGTGTGGGGGGAAGGAAGTCCATTTTTACTATGCTATGCATGGTAGCTGGCAGCTCTTCAATTTCTTTTTTTTTTCCAATGTAAAACACTGTATTAAAATACACAAAAATTTGGCTGGGCATGGTGGCTCACATCTGTAATCCTAGCACTTTCGGAGGCTGAGGCAGGTGGACCACTTGAGGTCAGGAGTTTTAGACCAGCCTGGCCAACAAGGTGGAAACCTTGTCTCTGCTAAAAATATAAAAATTAGTCAGGCATGGTGGCATGTGCCTATAATCCCAGCTACTCGGGAGGCTGAGGCAGGAGAATTGCTTGAATCCAGGAGGCGGAGGTTGCAGTGAGCTAAGATCGCACCATTGCACTCCAACCTGGACGACAGAGACTCCGTCTCAAAATAAATAAATTAATACCCAAAAAATCTACCCTTATAATCATTTTTAAGTGTACAACTCGGTGGTACTAAACACGTCCGTAACGTGCAACCATCACCACCAGCCATCTCCAGAACATTTTTCAACTTGCAAAATGAACACCCTTCCCCCATTAAACACTAACTCCCCGTTCCTGCTGCCCCCAGGCCCTGGCAACCACCATTCTGCTTCTGTGTCTGAGTTTGACTCCCCCGGGCACCTCACACAAGTGGAATTATGCAGACGCTGTCCCTTTGTGTCTGGCTTGTTTCCTTCAGCATAAGGTCCTCAAGGTCCAGCATGTGGCAGCCGGAGCAGGAGTCCCATGTTTTTAAGGCATACAGGCATATAGGCCACATTCTGCTTATCCATTCATCGGCCCACACAGACTTGGGCGGCTTCCACCTTGTAGCTATTGTAAAAAATGCTGCTAAGAATGTGGGTGTGCAAATATCTGCTCAAGTCCTGGCTTTCAATTCTTTCAGGTATGCACGCAGAAGTGGGATTTCTGGATCACATGGTAATTTTACATTTAAGGTTTTGAGGAACTGTTTCCACAGCAGCTATACCATTTCACATTTCTACCAACAGCGCACAAAGGTTCCAATTTCTCCACATCTCACCAACACTTGTTATTCTCTGGGTTTCTTTTGATAGTAGCCTTTCTAATAGGTGTTAGGTGGTATTTTATTACGGTCTAGATTTGCATTTTCCTGATGGTTAATGATGGTCAGTATCTTTTCACATGCTTATTAGCCATTTGTATATCTTCCCTGGAGAAATGTCTATTCAAGTTCTTTCCACATTTTTGAATAGGGCTGTTTGGTTGTTCTGTTGTTGAATTTCAGGAGTTCTCCATATATCCTGGATGATGACTGCTTATTGGATTCATGATTATAGGGATTGCATTAAATCTGGGATTGTTTTAGGTAGTAGTAACATCTTAACAATATTAGGTTTTCTAATACATTAATTAAGATAGAATGTTTTTCTATTTGTACCTTCTTTGATTTCTTTCAGCAATATTTTAGTTTTCAGTGTACAAGTCTTTCTCCTCCTTAGTTTATTCCTAAGTATTTTATTCTTTTTGATTCTATTATAAATGAAATTGCTTCCTTCATTTTCTTTTGGGATTGTTCATTGCTAGTGTATAAAAATGCAATTGATTTTAGTGTGTTCACTTTATATCCTGCTACTGCGCTGAATTTATTTCTTAGTTCCAAGAGTTCTTTTTTTTTTTTTTGGTGGGATCTTTAGGGTTTTCTACCTATGAGATCATCTCAACTGTAAACAGAAATTAATTCCTTCCAGTGGGTGCAGTCACTCATGCCTGTGATCCCAGAACTTTGGGAGGCCAAGGTGAGTAGATCGCTTGAGCTCAGGAGTTAGAGACTAGCCTGGGAAACATGGTGAAACCTTATCTCTACAAAAAAAATACATAAATTAGCCACACATGGTGGCATGAACCTGCAGTCCCAGCTACACGGGACACTGAGGTGGGAGGACTGCTTGATTCTGGGAGGTCAAAGCTGCAGTGAGCCAAGACTGCGCCACTGCACTCCAGCCTGAGTAATAAGGTAAGAACCTGTCTCAAAACAAAAACAAAAACAAAACCAACAAACCAAACAAATATATATATATACACACACACATATATAAAATGTCTTTCTTCCTTTCCAGCCTGGGTGCCCTTTATTTCTTTCTCTTGCCTAACTGCTCCAACTAGAACTCCCAATACTGTGTTGAAGAGAAGTAGTGAAAGAGGGCATCCTTGCAGTTGTTCCTGATTTTAAACAAAAAGCTTTCAGTTTTTGACCACTGAGTAAAACTTTTTTTTTTTTTTTTTTTTTTGAGACGGAGTCTCGCTCTGTCGCCCAGGCTGGAGTGCAGTGGCGCGATCTCGGCTCACTGCAAGCTCCGCCTCCCAGGTTCACGCCATTCTCCTGCCTCAGCCTCCAGAGTAGCTGGGACTACAGGTGCCCACCACCACGCCTGGCTTATTTTTTGTATTTTTAGTAGAGACAGGGTTTCATCGTGTTAGCCAGGATGGTCTCGATCTCCTGATCTCGTGATTCGCCTGCCTCAGCCTCCCAAATTGCTGGGATTACAGGCGTGAGCCACCACACCCAGCCCACTGAGTATAATGTTTACTGTGGGGTTTTCTTATATGGTTTTTATTACGTTGAGTTAGTTTCCTTCTATTCCTAGTTCATTCAGTGTTTCTATCATGAAAGGGTATTGAGTTTTGTTAAATGCTTTTTCTCCATCAACTGAGATAATCACATGATTTGGTTTTTTCCTTTTCATGTGGTGTATTACATCAACTAATTGTTGTAGGCTGAATCATCTTTGCATTCTGGGAATAAATCCCACTAGGTCATAGTGTGAAATCTGTTTAATATGCTGCTGAATTCAGTTTGCTAGTATTTTGTTAAGCGTTTTTTTTAATCAATGTTCATAAAGAATATTGGTCCATAGTTTTCTTGTAGTGTCTTTAACTTCTTTTTATTTAACACATTTTATGAATGGCAATTATCGAGGCTATTAGAAACTGAGACCCAGAAGGTAAATAATACTTGGATGTCTAACAAGAACTCCAACCGACAGCAGGTAAGACGTGTGCTCTCTGTATCCTCCACCTTACAGGTGCAGCTAAGTGACATTACACGCCATTAACCATGACACAAATACAACAAATAAAAACTTACCTAATCTGAAGGTCCAAAATAATTTGCCTTTTGTCTACATTTTCAGTGTATACCTTAACACCATTGATCCTGAGGGGCTGAAATAAGAAGTAGCTTATTTTAAAATATAGAGGTAAAAAAAAAAAAAAAAATCAAACCTTGTAACAGCATAGAGATAAAGAGAACAAGCTTTAAATTTCAGACTACAACAGGAATTAAAATTCTGCCTTCATAACAGAGTGCGGCTTGATTTTCGGCTATTTAACCCCTGTTCCTCAGCTTCCTCACCTGTGATCTGCAGAAAAACAACGGCCTCTGTTTCATGAGGTTACTGTGAAATTAGGCAACAAAATAAATGTCAAGACAGTAGTGCATGCCTTGCCCACAGCAGTTAATAAGCACTGGGCATGACTGCTGTTGTCAGCACATGTAACGATACACATGTGCTCTTTTCAAGCCTCTTACTCTCGTCTCTTCACATCTAACTTGACCCTTTTCCAGTACTCCATCCTAGTACTACCATGTTTGAAACATAACTTCCTTTCATTTATTCTTTATGTCTCATAATTTTTCATTTCTTAAGACTTTCATGTCCCGGCGTGGCAGCTCAGGTCTGTAATTCCAACACTTTGGGATACCAAGGCAGAGGATTGCTTGAAGTCAGGAGACTGAAACCAGTCTGGGCAACACGGTGAAACCCTATCTCTACAAAAAGTAAAAAAAAAATAGCTAAGATGGGAACACACGCCTGTGGTTCTAGCTACTTAGGAGGCTGAGATGGGGTGACTGCTTGAGAGCAGGAGTTTGAGGCTACAGTGAGCTATGATTGTGCCACTGTACTTCAGACTAGGCAACAGAGTGAACTCCCATCTCTTAAAAAAAAACAAAACAAACAAAACGCTGGGCACGATGGCTCAGAGCTGTAATCCCAGCACTTCAGCAGGCTGAGGTGAAAGAATCACTTGAGCCTAAGTGTTTGAGACGAGCCTTAGTGGAGACCCAGGCATGGGGACACGCACCTGTAGTCCCAGCAACGCAGGAGGTTGTGGTAGGGGAAATCCCTTAAGCCCGGGAGGTTGAGGTTGCAGTGTGTGGTGATCACGCCCCTGTACTCCAGCCTGGGTGACAGAGTGAGACCCTGTCTCAAAAATGAAAGAAGCACTTTACTTTTAGAGAACTACTGCTTACTCTGACAAGTTTGCATGTATTAAAATCACACCTCTCACCTAGCTGTCGAACCAAACTCTAAGCTTTTACCTGAGAGTCTAGACACCTCCTATGCTCCCAAGTTCCCAGGCTTTTTCTTTATGGCACTAGCTAAGCCATGTACAGACTGCACTAAAAACATCACCACCACATTATGCTAGTAAGTGAAAATGGGGCAGGCATGATGTACATCAGATAACATACTCCCCAAATGACACTGAGATGAAGGGACCAACCCCACTCCAGATGACTGGGCATTACCTAACGAAGGACAAACACCAGAAGGCAACACTGCCCAGCTGCCCGAGGTCTTGGTCAGCACACAGTCTGGCCAAGGGCCCTGCACAGGACTCCGCATGCCATTCTATCCGTCCCTTCACCAGAAAGCCTGGGTTTGCCACTTGTAAGACATTGGTACAGTAGGTGAAAATGCCAAAGTTATCTTTATTGAATCAGCACTCCTCTTAATACTCTTGCTATTCTCCAAGGACCTTCTTATTCAGCTGGTATCAGACTTAACGTGTGTGTGAAGGAACTCAAACATAATAAAATTATTCCTAAAATAAACCCAGGTGAGCTTGGAATTTTAAATATCCACAAACATGAACATGCTGTAACTTAGGGCATAACAGGCTAAACGTGGCCCTTGGCCTGACTCTACAGCCCTGGAGCTAGGATGGTTTTCACTTGGCTAAAGGGCTGTGAAAGAAGGGAGGGAGAGACAGCAGAACAGTGTGCCACAGAGACTTAAGGTGGAGTCAGAGCTAAAACGTGTATGACCTGGCCATGTACAGACAGAGCATGCAGCCCCTGCTTTACAGCATTTAACCTGTCACTGGGATTTTAACCTGCACTCACACGGCACTTTAACTTGTAATTGTGTTTTTCCCCATCTGTGGTTACCATTTTAGGTGTTGAAGGTAAAGTCAACACTGAAAGTGTACTACAGGCATCCTGTGTAGAGACACGGGCTCGTCCCGCAGGCGTCCTGTGTAGAGACAAGGGTTCGTCCCGCAGGCATCCTGCGTAGAGACACGGGCTCGTCCCGCAGGCGTCCTGTGTAGCGACATGGGCTCTTGCACAGGATGGCCACCCCTCAGGCATGTCACAAGAAAAGCAGCAGCACACACAGGCAGGTGTCACATGTAAGGCTGCACAGGAGGCCCTGCGTCTGGAGTAACTGCTCCTGAGACAGAGCGTTCTCTGCACACACACAGTCAGCTCTGATGGAGAAAGGTGGCCAGCAGCCTGGAGAGCATGGGGTGGACACGGGTGCCCACTAACAGGTGGCAAATACACAGTGGCCATGCCAGACCCTCCCGCAGCCACATCTACCACAACCCTGAACCACACTGTGCGGGGATGTCTGTGTGCTTACTCTGCTGTGCGTGCACCAACGTGTACGGACTGTGTGTGTGTTTATAAGAACTCTCACGTTCTGAGTCTTCAGGCATATAAATGTTACCTTGGACTGTTGCTACTTAAACACTAATTTAAAAATACAAAATAAAAAGAAAAACTTCCCATGATCAACTAAATGTACTCTTGAGGCTTTTACAAGAAGTGGTATTAGGAAGTAGAGCTTTCCTTTTTACATAATGTGACTCCGTTAACAAAATCCGTCTTTCCTTCCACCTACGTAATGAATGGTGTACCTACCTTACCAGCATTAGAGTCATTAGTAGTTTTGTTTTTTAACATCCCGAGAGGGGTAAACACCTTAAACATGTCAATTACTGCACATTTAGCATGAATTCACATATCAAACTCTCTCACAGGAAAGACTACTTAAAACTAGCGCGAAAAGGGCATGCTGACAGAAGAATGTGGAGCAGAAAGACATGTGAGGGGAAAAAAGTCAGTGTTAAAGAGAAGCCATGCGATGGAGGCTGACATGGCCAAGAGAGCACCTCGGACAAGAAGGCAGCAGGACGGCCTCCCGGCAGATGGGAAGGGGCAGTGAGGGTGAGAGGGAAGCAGGATGGCCTTCCGGCAGAGATGGGAAAAGGCACCGTGGCAGGAGGCAGAGCCTGAGTGACAAGAGACGGGAAGGGGCACGGCAGGTCAGAGGGCAGCAGGACGGCCTCCAGACAGAGATGGGCAAAGGCACCATGGCTGGAGGCAGAGCCTGAGTGACAGAGATGGGAAGGGGCACCATGGGCAAAAGGGCAGCAGGACGGCCTCCTGACAGACTGGAAAAGGCACCAAGGGCGAGAGGGCAGCAGGACAGCAGGACAGCCTCCTGACAGACAGGAAGGGGCACGGCAGGCGAGGGCAGCAGGACAGCCTCCTGACAGATAGGAAAAGGCACCGCGGCTAGAGGTAGAGCCTGAGTGGGAAATGCAGGTACACCCGGTAGACCTTCTTGGTGAACAATTTTCCTCAGAACATAATTTGAACCTGTCTGGTTTTTGAAATAGGGTCTCACTCTGTCACTCAGGCTGGAATGCAGTAGTGCGATCATGGCTCACCGCAGTCTCGACCTCCTGGGGCTCAAGTGACCCTCCTGCCTCAGCCTCCCGTGTAGTCCGGACCACACACGTGCACCACCACACCCAGCTAACATTGGAACTTTTTTGCAGACGGGGTCCCACTTCGTTGCCTAGGCTGGTCTCTAGCTCAGGTCTCCCAAAGTGCTGGGATCATAAGCATGAGCCACTGGGCTCATTGAAGTTGTTTAAAAAACATATACCCAGCTAGTTGGGAGCCTGAGGCAGGAAGATCACTTGAGCCTAGGAGTCTGAGGCCAGGTAGGGCAACAAAGTGAGGTCCCCATCTGGAAAAAAAAAATGGAAAGAAAATGTGTTTTTTGGCCGGGCGCAGTGGCACACGCCTGTAGTCCTAGTACTTTGGGAAGCCGAGGTGGGCGGATCACGAGGTCAGGAGATCGAGACCATCCTGCTAACATGGTGAAACTCTGTCTCTACTAAAAATACAAAAAATTAGCCGGGCGTGGTGGCAGGCGTCGGTAGTCCCAGCTACTCAGGAAGCTGAGGCAGAAGAATAGTGTGAACCTGGGAGGCGGAGCTTGCAGTGAGCCCAGATTGTGCCACTGCACTCCAGCCTGGGCAACAGAGCAAGACTCCGTCTCAAAAAAAAAAAAGAAAGAAAAGAAAAAAAAAAAAAAAAAAGAAAATGTGTTTTTCATGTTTTCACAGCAGTCTGTGTGCACATGTGAGGATACTTAAGAGAACACCACTGACCTGCTGGCCCACGTCGACCTTCGTGAAACTAAAGGTGCTAAGGTGGGTGTTTGCTCCCCAAACAGCTGGTTCTATAGTTTCTCGAAACAACTTCTCTATAAATTGGCAAATGAAAGGCCACATGTGTTTTACAGTCTGGAAAGGAAAAAGAACTCAGTGTAAACAAAAAGCTATAATGCATGACACACACGAGTGCTCGTGAGAAACTCTCGCAATGGACCAAACCTGGTTTTGAAAATAAAGAGGGGGAAGGATCTTCTTGTTATGCAAAATCAACATGATCTAAATTCTAAAAAGTTATTAGAAAAACCAACTACTGATTACCTAATATGTTGCAGGAACTAGTTATTCTAGTTAAATATTCTGTTTAAGTATGTCAGCACATTTAAAGATTTCTAAAAGTCCTGTAGTTTCAACTTGTTGCTGAAAACAACTGTAATATTTATAGTTCTTCAACTGTATAAATATTAATAAGCACCTATATTTTTAATGACAAATGAACTTCCAGCACTTTAAAGTGATCATTATCAACATCTGAGTTCACTGTGTAGCCCTAAAGATGTATGAAACACAGAGATAAAACAGATCTAATTCAAGGTATACCGTTCTAAAAACATAACCTTTAAAAAAAAGATTGCTGGCTGGGTGCAGGGGCTCACGCCTGTAATCCCAGCCATTTGGGAGGCTGAGGCGGGCGATCATCTGAGGTCGGGAGTTCGAGACCAGCCTGACCAATATGGAGAAACTCCATCTCTACTAAAAATACAAAATTAGCTGGGCGTGGTGGCGCATGCCTGTAATCCCAGCTACTCGGGAGGCTGAGGCAGGAGAATCACTTGAACCCGGGAGGTGGCGGTTGTGGTGAGCTGAGATCGCACCATTGCACTCCAGCCTGGGCAACAAGAGTGAAACTCCATCTCAAAAAAAAAAAAAAAAAAAAAAAAAAAAAAAAAAAAAAAAAAAGGGTTGTTATTGATTATTCAGTTTCTTGTAAGTTATTTCTTTCTTTACAATGTTTCTTAAAACTTATGATTATTATAAAACAGATTTGAGCCCTGGCTGTTCAGAAAAGAAGACACATGGCTAGAGATATAAATATGCAAATGCCTATACTTTTCTCAAGTCAAAGAGACAGTTCTCACTCTCTGGAAAGAAAAGAAATGCATTAGTTATGACTGAGGTCTTTGGGGAGCAGAAGCCAACCCACTGAAGTCCAAACGAGCTCAAATGTTACCAACATGCAAATTCCCAAATATGGAAAGATGGTATCTCATCCTCCAATTCCACTGATAGACAGTATTTGGTATACTCTAATCTTACCTTATTTAGCCATTCTGCTCTTTCAGTGTCTGGAAAATGAACCTAGGAGGAAAATACACACATATGACTTATTAACTCCCAACAACTGTAAATAAAATGTCAAGCAGGCAATTTCATATTCCGATCATATGTCCTGTGTTTACATGATGCTTCTTTAAAACACTCTGCTCTAAAGCTTTGGAAACTGGTCTCCAAGGAGGGAAAGTGAAATGCACGGCACCCCAGCTCTTTACATTCTGATGAGCAGAAAAGTCGGGTGTGGAAAATGCCGTCAGAGTCTTCCCTGCACCCCACTGTCCAGAGGAAATTCACTGGAATCTGAAACATCATAGATTATACAAAACTGACCTTTACCTTGTTTAAAAACACACGCTTCTCATCTGTTAGTATATTATCATCATGTCCTGGAAATCTAGGCTGAGCCTCTACCCTGCCCAGGTCAGCCATGGTGGCGCAAACCTGCAAGTCCCAGGTACTCGGGAGGCTGAGGTGGGAGGATCCCTTGAGCCCAGGAGCTTGTCTGCAATGTGCTACAATCAAGCTTGTGATTAGTGCTGCACCCTAGTCTGGACAACATAATGAGACTCCACAAAATAAAGTAACAAAATATAAACTAAAATAAAATTCACTCTTTCCTTTTGCTTTTCTCTTTTGGCCCAAACCAGCCAAGAGACGCTCTTCCTTACTTGGCTCCCCTCCATACCATCTCCCACTTTCACCCAGATGGGGATCCCCCTTAAAATTCTGCAGGTAGGGCCTGATACTGGAGAAGGGTTTGTACAGGAGAAAAGAAACCTATTTAGGGCCAGGTATGGTGGCTCATTCCTGCAATCCCAACATTTTAGGAGGCTGAGGCGGGTGGATTACTTAAAGCCAGGAGTTCAACACCAGCCTGGCCAACATGGGGAAACCCCGTCTCTACTAAAAATACAAAAATTAGCAGTGTGGCAGTACCCGCCTGTAATCCCAGCTACTTGGGAGGCTGAGGCAGGAGAATCGCTTGAACCTGAGAGGTGGAGGTTGTAGCTAGTCGAGATCGTGCCACTGCACTCCAGCCTAGATGACAGAGGGAGAGTCTGTCTCAAAAAAAAAAAAAAAAAGGAAAACCTATTAAAAAAAAAAAACGTAGACTGGGCGCGGTGGCTCACACTTGTAATTCCAACACAGTGGGAGGCTGAGGCAGGAGGACTGCTTGAGGCCAGATGTTCAAGACAAGCCTAGGCAACACAGTGAGATTCTGTCTCTAAAAAAAATGGTGGTGCACACCTGTAGTCCCAGTCCCAGCTACTCAGAAGCTGAGACAGGAGGATCACTTCAGTCCAGAAGTTCCAGGCTGCAGTGAGCCATGATTGAACTACTGTTCTCCAGCCTGAGTGACAGAGTGAGACCCTCTCTCTGGATTGGAAAAAAAGAGAAAGAAAATATTTTCTCTGCCATTGGGGCTAAAATAAAACATCCTTGGCCAGGCGCGGTGGCTCACGCCTGCAATCCCAGCACTTTGGGAGGCTGAGGCGGGCGGATCACAAGGTCAAGAGATCAACATGGTGAAACCCTGTCTCTACTAAAAATACAAAAATTAGCCAGGCATGGTGGCATGCGCCTGCAATCCCAGCTACTCAGGAGGCTGTGGTAGGAGAACCCGGGAGGCAGAGGTTGCAGTGAGCCGAGATCGTGCCGCTGCACTCCAGGAGCCTGGGACAGAGTGAGACTCCGTCTCAAAAAAAAAAAAAAAAAAAAAAATTAAGAGGCCATATAGTTTTAAAAACATTGTACACATATGCATGTGTATAGAAACATGTTCTAATGTAAGTTACACATGCTAATAAATGCATACAAAAGACGTCTGCAAGAATATGTACAAAATTAGTAATGAGGAAACTCAGCTCTTACATTTCCCTCTGTATTTCTACTTTTGAAATCCTCATAAGCATGAACTAATTCTGTAATTTAGGATTAAAATTAAGAAAATGTTTCTAATACAGGAGTACTATTTTTATATAACAAATGACCAAAATTATGTGAAAGTGCAATTTTCATTAATTAAACCATAATTTAATGATATTAGATGAAAACGATACTTGGAAACAGGATTATCTTACACCAAGTAATCTACTCCAAATTTGATTTGTAAAGAAAAATTTTTTGGAACATCAAGTTTTAAAGATAAATATCATAAAATGACTCCTGTAAAAAATGTTCCAAAATGAAAACATTCTTCCTTCTCTAACATTAGATGTCTCTAAGTTTACTGGTACTTCTCAAATTTGGTCTGACAGTATGCTAGTAAACTCCTACTCATCCTGTCATCCTTAACGCCTGCCTGAGCAACACCTTTAAGCTAAACATACCAGTACCAGAATCACCTACAGAATTATACTTATGTAACAATAATAAAGCTTCTCTACTCAGTCATATATCAGAGCAAAAATAAGGTGAGTTCTGATTTTATTAGTCACTGGGCTGTACTTAATCTCCTGCACATGTGTTGACTGTTCTGTTGAAGAATCTATTTATCAAGCACTTCCTCCAGATCCAGCGGGAATGAGACCTGCTGCTGTCCTTGTCGCTGGAGGAGGGGCTGGTGTGGGAGGCGTGGCCGCCAGCCAGGGAGGGAGAACAGTGCCGGCACAGGAAGGAGAGTCTGCTGCTGCCTGGAAGGGTCCATGGAAGATTCAGAAAGAGGCCGTAGGCCAGGTGCCGTGGCTCACGCCTGTAATCCCAGCACTTTGGGAGGCCAAGGCGGATGGATCACGAGGTCAGGAGTTCGCGACCAACCTGGCCAGGATGCAGAAACTCAGTCTCTACTAAAAATACAAAAAAATTAGCCAGGCGTGGTAGTGCACACCTGTAGTCCCAGCTACCCAGAAGGCTGAGGCAGAATTGCTTGAACCCAGCAGGCGGAGGTTGCAGTGAGCTGAGATTGCGCCACTGCATTCCAGCCTGGGACTCTGTCTCAAAAAAAAAAAAAAAAAAGAAAGAAAGAAAGAAAGAAAGAAACTAGCCGTATATGAGCTGGGGCTGGCCAGATGTGAAATAACAAGAAATACATATATTTGGTCTCTGCCCCCAGTACTTAACATAGAACTCCTAAAACCCTTTGTAGGTAGGAGTGCTAGGAGAATCTTTTGTTCTAACATTTGGTCTCTCATCCCTGATTCCCCACACAAAGGTACTAAATCTCTTGGAATTTCTTGGGTGGTAGGAACAGCTTTTGTTCTAATGAGGTGTCTCTTGGTGGGCTCCTGGACAGTCTCAGGATGGACAGGAGCATGGGAGGAAGCAGCACCCACGCCTGCAGTGAGGCAGTGACGGACAGGAGAATGGGTGAAGCTGGCACCCACGCCTGCAGTGATGCAGTGACGGACAGGAGCATGGGAGGAGGCGGCACCCACGCCTGCAGTGAGGCACTGATGGGCAGGAGCATGGGAGGAGGTGGCACCCACGCCTGCAGGGAGGCAGTGATGGGCAGGAGAGTGGGAGGAGGCGGCACCCACGCCTGCAGTGAGGCAGAGTTGCAGGAGGAGCATGGGAGGAACTGCCGGTAGTGCCCCATTCTGTTCTGGAACGAATAGAGAAACCCTCTGCCCAAATAAGGTTTGAATACAAGTGAACTGGCTTGTATTAGAATTTAACTGGCTTGTGTTAGAATTTGCACAATCAAGCTGTCTCTTAGTAGTGCTATCCCAAGACATTCAGGAGTTCTGAGGTTTTCATTTATGAGTGATTATTCCAATGTGCCAAAGAAAATGAGAAAGAGAATATATCAAATTTGAACAAAGTAAATCTGTCACATTTTAAAATCTGTTCACTAAGTCAAACTCTGCTTCTCACTAATACATATTCATAAACATTTGCTTATGTTGCATAAAACAGAATCTAAAGTAGCAAAAACATCACAGAGAAAGACTGGGACACACAGGGATCATAGAAAACACAGTCCTCAGTCACATAGGAACACATATTCAGCTTTAAATCTTATCTTTCAGCTTAAAAAGAAAGACTCAAATCTCTTTTAAGTTCTAATGATAAAACAAATTTCTATATTTATATTATCTCCATGAACTAGAAATAATCATTGTACGATTATTCAAGTTTCTATTATATTTGAGTTGATACCCCGCAAACATCTCTTTAGTGTTACCTTTTAAAAGAACAAAGGCATATTTTAGATTCTAATATGCTGCTGCTATTACCAAAGTTGTTTTGTTTAGAAAAATTAAACCAAATATACAAAGAGCATTTAACTGTGCTCCAGGAACTCTACATACAATATTTTGTTTAATCCTCACCAGAACCTCTGAACAATTAGTGGCTCCATCTAACAGACAACAGAATGCCTCGGGGGAACAGGTAGAATAAAGAGATCCAGACCCAAAGGACTCCAGAGGCCTTCCTGTTACGCCCTGCTGAAGTATACAGGATGGAATTGACATAAACGGTCAAAATTTTCTTGCCAATTAAATCATATTCTTCCCATTTCCAAACATAAAAAAATTGAAAGCTAACATTCAAAACAAAAATTTAATAAAAGGAATGTCTTCCTTCAAACAACATTCTCCTTGAAGACCAGTATTAACAATCAGAACTTGCACAGGATTTTATTGTTAATAAATTCCACGTCCTACGCACGATATAAGCATTTTTGTTTTTATTTTTGAGATGGAGTCTAACTCTTGTCACTCAGGCTGGAGTGCAGCGGCACGATCTCAGCTCACTACAACCTCCGCCTCCCAGGTTGAAGCAATTATCCTGCCTAGGCCTCTGGAGTAGCTGGGACTACAGGTGCCCGCCACCACAAGTGGCTAATTTTTGTAGTTTTAGTACAGACAGGGTTTTGCCATGTTGGCCATGGTGGTCTCAAACTCCCGGCCTCAAGTGATCCATCCGCCTCGGGCTCTAAAAGTGCTGGGATTACAGGCATGAGTCATCTACCGCACCAGGCTGATACAAGCATTTTTAATTACCAAAAGAAGTACAGCAGGCACTTGACAGGGAATGTAGAGGCCATTAGCATTGGCCGGGCGCGGTAGCTCACGCCTGTAATCCCAGCACTTTGGGAGGCCGAGGAGGGGAGATCACAAGGTCGGGAGATCGAGACCATCCTGGCTAACACGGTGAAACCCCGTCTCTACTAAAAATACAAAAAATTAGCCGGGCGAGGTGACAGGCGCCTGTAGTCCCAGCTACTCAGAAGGCTGAGGCAGGAGAATGGCATGAACCCAGGAGGCGGAGCTTGAAGTGAGCTGAGATTGCGCCACTGCACTCCAGCCTGGGCAACAGAGTGAGACTCCATCTCAAAAAAAAAAAAAAAAAAAAATTCCATTAGCATTAGTAACACTGAAACATGCAGTAGCAATTCTGCTGACTCATTCCTTTTTAAAAATAAAAACCTAGAATAACTTTAGACAGGTAATGTCTCAGAAAATATTAAGAAAGATGCTATACCTGAGGCATTGCTGATTTAATACCTTTAAGGAAAATTTTAAAGATAAATGGATAAAATGATTCTGTTAGAAACAAAATGCCACTAAACATGAAATCATGAACTTGCCAATCAAGTTCATTTATTCAAGATTCTTCCTCATTCCAAGAAGGATTTGAGCTTTGCTCAATGCTGCGTAACGCTTTAGGCACTATTTTAAAAAGGAAAAAACAAAATACACAAAATTCTTACTGGAAGCAATGGCTGGGTGCAGGGAAGAATTCTTTCCCTCTCTTAGACCACAACTAAAGGGGAAGGAAGAAGGAATGTGAGTCACTGGCACAGCAATCGAGAGTGTGCCCTGGAGCAGGCCCCACCAGCACAGGTGGGGCCCAACCCCGCCATGCCTCAGAAGGCACCTAAGTGACAGGGTCACCCGTTCATTGGCCATCTGAAAACACCAACCTTCCTATACCATGTGGCTAGTTCTATGTTAGGCCTATGAAATGAAAAAAATCTAAGCAGGTAGCTTTGTTTCCTTGTCTAAAATCAACACAATCTCAAAAATGGAACAGATAAAGCAAAAAGGACAGGAGAACCACCGTTCTACAAGAACATGAGACGCCTCTTCCTTATTAGTTACATCACAAGAGTAATCAGAAACTGGTTTCTAGAAGCGTTTAGGCAAGCAATACACCTTTACTTGGAAGCACTCAGCATACTACAGGTTTACCTAAGCAGATGTAGCCTGCATTCAAATAATCCAGTCTGCGGAAATACTAAAAACGTTAAATATTTAAAATGTTTTATATTGTTCTCTCTGCATATGAATTAAAGTCAGCGCAAATGGTCAGAAAGACGTGCAGAAAGTTAAAACTGCCCAGAAAATTTTGGTTCACACTCAGCACGACCAAAGGGAGTCCAAGGTTCTAATACACACAGAGGTGGGGCCCATGAGAACCCAAGCCCCCATTCAGTGCTTTCCAAGAAGACTGGCGCTCTGTACTGGAGGGAAGAGAAGCACTTCTGTGGGGCCTGGGGAAAAGTAACTCAGAACCACGTCTTCGTATTATCAGATTACCATGAGAAAAAGTATTAGGGACAATATTCCTGACAGTGGACGAGACTTCCAGGCACACGGCGTTTACATGTTTAGAACTGTAAGGCACGAGGATCTGACGGAGCACTTGTTACCTCTCCACACCAGTGGGGATCTCTGCTCGTCCCCACAGCTGGGCTGCTCAACTTAGCAGGAGAGTGACTAAAATATAATTTGGTACCAACACAAATTTGTGCCTTCTGATCTTTGTATAATCAAGTATCTACTCATATCCCAAACTATCTGTCCCTCCTCAAGATCCTCAAATCCTACGTGCCCATCTCCCGTCTTCTCTAGAGACTTTGGTCAGTATTCATGGAAACTGAAAAAGCAGGTCAGAAATCTTAATAATTAAATGGTATTTTTTTCAAAGATACTAGGATGCTTTATCCAAATAGTTGCTTCTACAAAGAAAGTACTCAAGGTTAAAAAGGTAGAGAGGAATCTAAAACATCTGTCAACCCTGTAATAAACTGTCACAGTATGGTCAAATTACTACTTCGAATAGTAAAAGGAAATTGCACAAGATAACCATTTTTATCTATTTCTAGTCTACATAAAAAGCAGGCAATCAATTAATTCACACAGTAAATAAAGCAATTGATCTTTTCCAAAATCCACAAGATTGTAATTTTCTCTGTGGTTTACGGGCTTCGATTACTGCAACAGAGTAACTGGATACCCCAATGCTTTGGTGCAATGACAGTGCTTAAAAATCCATCTGTTTAAGGTCATTTCTTACCAGAAAGCACTTTCAAAATTCTCCCCAGGTGTTTTGTACATTAACGAGAAATTTCACTAGGAAGTCCGAAAAGACACTAACGTCCCTGAAGTTTTTAACTGAGACCACACGTAGTGATCACAGTCACTCCTTGACTTTCTCACCACAAATCCAACGGTGTTGTCTACCAGAGTTATGGCAAATTGTTGCTTTCTTATGTCACCTAAACTCTTAACAGTTTAAAATAAGGACTCTTGCCACGACAGGGGTGACGGCTGAGCCTCAGCTGTGACCACCATGGGCCCCAGGGGCACAAGGCTCTTCTGGGCTGAAGGTGGACGGTGGCAGCCGAGCCGGCGCTGATGCACACTGCGTAGGAGGCACTGGCCTAGAGAGGGCTTCCTCACTATTTCTTCATTATACAAGTGACCATTATCTATTTTGGTAGATCAGAAAACAGAGTAAAAGAAGAATTTAAAAACTAGGTTCATCCCAGCATACCTTTCGTAACAAAGCTGCCTAAATCACTTGAAATCCAAGTCTTAGTTTTAATTCATAAGAGAACGTACCCTGAATTTCATATGTTACATCTGACATATACTCTTCCTCTATCCATTTATTTTTTAAAGGGGTTAAGCCCCCTTTTAGTGCACACGTGAAATTATAGGAGAATTTAAGCCAGGACTAATATTCAATGGCAGAGTTAAAATAGGGACGCCTCACAGCTTCTACTCAGGAGAACAACAGGGTAACCCTTCATGGAAACACGAGTATCAACAGACTTATTTACACATAAACACATGGCCATGAAGAATAGTTTTCAAAGATTTGAACCATGTTCTCACAAAATTCTAAAGTCCTTTAGACATTCTCCTGTTTCCGCTAAAAGAAAGAAAAGTCACATAATTATTTGGTAATCGTGATTTAAGCTGAAGTCCTGGCATGAGTCACATCAACAAATTAAAACGAGTCCAAGGGTAGGAAATCTGTCTTCTCATCTCCTTCACTAAAACACCTAAGACAATCTGGTTGTTTTTATTTTAAATTTAAATCAAATGAATATTAATTCAAATATACACGCTTATGTTTTAACTGGAATGGATTAAAAGATAGATGGGGAATTGTAGCACTGAATTAATTGCACATATTCTGTATACTATTTAAAGGAATCCAGCTTTGTGTGACTATATATATAGTATATATAGTTTATTCTAATATGTATGAGAAACTATATGAGATTGGAAAAACAGGGTTATTTGCAACCCTGTCTCTACTAAAAATACAAAAAAATTAGCCGGGCGTGGTGGTGGGCACCTGCAGTCCTAGCTACTCGGGAGGCTGAGGCAGGAGAATGGCATGAACCCAGAAGGCAGAGTTTGCAGTGAGCCAAGATTGCGCCACTGCACTCCAGCCTGGGCGACAGAGCGAGACTTCGTCCCAAAACACAACAAAACAAAAAAGATTTACAGAAGTGACTGGAATACTAAAAATCTATCTACATGGACTAAGAAGTAAGATCGGATTTAAAATGGATCTGTGAATTTTACGTTTTCAAGAAATAAGTTTATATATCTCCTAGGAGCTTAACTTTATTCTCATGCAGATAGTAACTATCGTGACTTATGAGGAGGAGGATGGAAATGTACCACCCTAAAACTTACTGTTTCCTTTTTAATTATTTATTTGTACACAATGAAGAAACAGTAAATAATCAGACATGTGAAAACACTAGTACTTTTTTCCTGAATATGATCATTACCTTCACTGGACGTTTGATACCAAGGTTCCAGAACATCTTTCCCAATTATAGCCTGTGTGCCTCACCGCTGTTGGATGTTACACATTCCCCATAAAGGGTCAGACAGGAGATACCTGGGGCACTTGTGGGCCGTGAGGTCTCTGTCACAACCACTCAACCACAGTTGGCGTATGAACTAATGAGCATGGCTGTGTTCCAACAGAACTTTAATATGGTCACTGAAATTTGAATTTCATAACATTTTCACCTGCCACTTTCTTCCAGCCATTAAAAAATGTAAAAGCTGTTCACTGGCCACAAAAACAAACAGGAGGACAGGCCATGAGCCGAGGCTTGCTGCCCACCGAGCGGGACGCGCACAGGAGGCCGGGCCATGAGCCGAGACTTGCTGCCCACCGAGCGGGACGCGCACAGGAGGCCGGGCCATGAGCCGAGGCTTGCTGCCCACCGAGCGGGACGCGCACAGGAGGACAGGCCATGAGCCGAGGCTTGCTGCCCACTGAGCGGGACCCACACAGGAGGACAGGCCATGAGCTGAGACTTGCTGCCCACCGAGCGGGACCCGCACAGGATGGCACCACAGGATAGGGCCGTCCAGCCTCTCTCCAGAGCGCAGACCCCACAGCTCCAGGCGCAGAAAAATGTCTGCCACACATTCCTTTTTTATTGCAAATACCCCAAATCTTAAAACTGGGGTAAAGAGTTTGAAAACCGAACCCACTGACCTCCAATTTGTTAGCTACTACAGAAATCCCCTACTTATTGGCAGTTCCACGTTCTGTGATTTCCATTACCTGCAGTCAACCAAGGTCAGAAAATATTAAATGGAAACTTCCAGAAACAGTCAGTTTTAAACTGCATGCTGTTCTGAGTAGGGCGATGAAATCTCACTCCGTCCCGCTCGAGACATGAGCCCCGCTCTGTCCGACACGCCCTGAGCATGCTCCCGCCCACTCACCTGTGCTGTCTGGATCGTCACCTCAGGTGTCGTGGGATCACCGTGCTCGTGTCAAGTCACCTTTACTTTACTCAATAATGGCCCAAAACACACCAATAGTGATGTTGGTCATTCAGATATGCCAAAGAGAAGCCATTAAGTGCTTCCTTTAAGTGAAAAGCTGAAAGTTCTCGACTTATTAAGGAAAGTATCATACCCTGAGGTTGCTAAGGTGTAAGAACACATCTTCCATCTGTGAAACTGAAGAAGGAAAATAATTTCATGCTAGTTTTGCTGTCACATGTCAAACTTTAAGATGGAAAACGCATTAAATTTGTGGCTGGGACCTGGCATGGGGACTCACACCTGTAATCCCAGCACTTTGCCTATAATCCCGGCACTTTGCCTATAATCCCAGTACTTTGGGAGGCTGAGGCCGGCAGATCACTTCAAGACAGGAGTTCAAGACCAGGCTGGCCAACATGCTAAATCCCACCTCTACTTAAAAAAAAAAAACAAAACCTGGTGTGGTGGTGGGCGCCTGTCGTCCCAGCTACTTGGGAGGGGCTGAGCCACGAGAATTGCTTGAATCCGGGAGATGGAGTTTGCAGTGAGCTGAGACTGCGCCATTACACTCCAGCCTGGGTGACAGGGAGAGAGTCTATCTCAAAAAAAACAAAAACAAAAAAAAACCCCAAACACTCAACAAACAAGCAAATAAGTTTGTGGGTAGAAGACAAAACAGCTGTTCTGATTGACAGCAACTGGGTTTGGCACTATCCTGTTTCACTGGGGGTCTTGGAAAATATCCCCCACAGATAGGAGGCGGCTACTGTAGTAAACTTTGGATCACATTAAACCAATTAAAAAATGGGCAAAAGTGGCTGGACGTGGTGGTTCACGCCTGTAATCCCAGCACTCTGGGAGGCAAAGGTGGATGGATCACGATGTCAAGAGATCGAGATCATCCTGGCCAACATGGTGAAACCCTGTCTCTACTAAAACTACAAAAAGCTGGGCATGGTGGCGGGTGCCTGTAGTCCCAGCGACTCGGGAGGCTGAGGCAGGAGAATCACTTGAACCCAGAAGGCGAAGGTTGCAGTGAGCCGAGATCGCACCACTGCACTCCAGCCTGGCGACAGAGTGAGACTCTGTCTCAAAAAAAAAAAGGCGGGGGGGGGGGGGGGTGGGGGGGTGGGCAAAAGTATTTGTATATAAACACTTCTCCAAAGAGGATATAAAAGTGGCCAATAAGCACATGAAAAGATGCTCAGCATGATCAGTTAGAGAAATACAAATCAAAATCACAATGAGATATCACTTCATGTCCACTAGGATGGTTAAAATACAGACAATGTTAAATTAAGTTCAGCCTAAAGCTGTCTCCTTAACATACTGTAAGTTTCAGCCTGAAGGTTTCCTAACTGGATGTGTGAAGAGACTGGAGCCTACTCTTAGGCCAACCATCAGGTTTTGGCCAATCACAGGCAGCCAGCTGTTCAAACCACGTCCAGGTAAGGCCAATGCAGAACTGCAGCCTGGCTGGTTGTTTCTGTAGCTCACTTTCTTTTTTCTGCTCATAAATGTTCTTTCACTACATGGATGCACTGGAGCCTCTTTGAACCTATTCTGGTTCAGGGACTGCCCAATTCGTGAATCATTCTTTGCTCAATTAAACTATATTAAACTTAATTTGAGATTTTCCTTTTAACCACAAGTTTTGGTGAAGACATGGGGAAATCGGAACTCTCATTTGATGCCAGTGGTAATGTAAAATGATGTAGGCCCTTTGAAAATCAATTTTGCAAATCCTCAAAATATGTAAACATAGAGGTACCATATGACCCATTCTACCCACAAGTATATATGCAACAGAAAGGAAAACACACATCCACACAAACACCTGTACATGAAAGCTCACAGCAGCATGATTTATATTCGCCTAAAAGTTGAAAAAGCTCAAAGGATCATTACTTGGTAAATGGCTAAACAAAATGTAGCCTTTTCATACAACAGAATTATTTGTCAATACAAGGAAAGGAAACACTAATATGTGTCACACTGTCTAGTAAGTGAAAGAAGCAGGCTGGGCATGGTGTGTCTCACATCTGTGATCCCAGCACTGTGGAAAGCTGAGAGGCAGGAGGATCACTTGAGCCTAGAAGTTCAAGATCAGCTCAACACAGTGAGGCCCCATCTCTACAAAACATCTAAAAATTAGCTGGGCATGGTGGCGCATGCCTGTGGTCCCAGCTGCTCAGGAGGCTGAGATGGGAGGATCACTTGAGCCTGGGAGGTGGAGGCTGCAACGATCACGTCACTGCACTCCAGCCTGGGTGACAGAGCGAGACCTTGTCTTGGGGGAAAAAAAAAAAAAAAAGCTCATCGCAAAGACTACGTGTTGTAATATGTCATTTACACGGGATGTCCAGAAGGTGTCCTCCTATAGAGACGAAGTGAATTAGTGGGTGGCTAGGGTGGGCGTGACAGGGAGAGCAGTGGAGGGGTCTGAGGATTGAGGGCTGATGGGTATAGGGTTTCTTCATGCAAGACAAAAGGTTCTAATAAGAGATTTCGGTGATGGTTGCACAATCCTGAGAATATACTGTAAAACAGTTAATTGTATAGTTTAAATGGCTGGATTGTATGGTATGTGAATTATAGCTCAATACAGCTGCTAAAAAAAATAAAAGGGGTAAGGCACAGTGGCTCAAGCCTATAATCCCAGCACTCTGGGACGCCAAGGTGGGAGGATCACTTGAGCCCAGGAGGTCAAGACTGTGGTAAGCCATGATTGCACCACTGCACTCCAGCGTAGCAACAGAATGAGACTCTGTCTCTCAAAAAATAAAAATTAAAAAAAATTAAAATTAAGAACAAAAAATAAGTATGTCAATCTATAAAACACATACTGCTTTTACCATGGCCCATTTATTTTAATCAGACACTTCCCCAAATAATAACAGAACCAAATAAGTAAAGCCAGAGGACCCAAAGTAAATCAGTGGCCTAAGTCAGAGCTCCTTGTTCATGGCTTAACCAACCAACAAAGGTACCCCAGTGAGCTACTTGGTCCTTAAAGAGCCCATGGCTCAGCTCAGTGATAAATGAGGGGCAAAGTCATTCCACTGTGGGTCCCAAATTATCTGCCAAATTAGTTAAACACTGAGAAATACATCAGAATGGAAATATTTGTTGAGACCATAAAGATGAACCATGCACGTTCACAGGACACACAGCCGCCTGAACACACGCTCCCGCACACCTGCACAGCGACACACAGGCGCCTGAACACAAGCTCCCGCACACGTGCACAAGAACACACAGGCGCCTGAACACAAGCTCCCGCACACGTGCACAAGAACACACAGGCGCCTGAACACAAGCTCCCACACACCTGCACAGGAACACACAGGCGCCTGAACACAAGCTCTCGCACACCTGCACAGGGACCACAGGCGCATGAACACGCGCTCCCGCACACGTTCACAGGAACACACAGGTGCCTCAACACAAGCTCCCACACACCTGCACTGGAACACACAGGCGCATGAACACACACTCCCGCACACGTTCACAGGAACACACAGGCGCCTAAACACAAGCTCCTGCACACGTGCACAGGCCGCCACAGCTCACACACACACCTGGAAACGCTGCAGGATTCAGGGGAGGTGGAGACCACAGAGCGGGGAGTCAACTTTCTATGGCTGTTCTCCTTCAAGGTTGTGCTACAAGAGGGTGAGAAATCCAGAGAAATGTGGTTGGGATTCAAAGAATCCAACAGGGTTTATGGACGTCTCAGGAGATTGGCGGGACAAGAACTGGAGTCTGGGTCAGCTAAACAACCAGAACCTGAGGGGCCAAGATCCCTGAGAGAGGGAAGGGGGAAGAAGGGTACAGTCTCTTTCAAGAGGAATTCGCTGAATTCCTGAGCTACCCAGGGCAAGAAGCTGGCCTCGAAGGAGCAAAATAGAGCTTTTGGCAAGCATGCTGTACTGAGAAAGCACAAACTGGACTTTGGGACAGACCAGGGGGCACTCAGGAAGCACTGCAGACTCCTAGTCACAACATCTGGAGGGCTGGGTCTTAGAGCACCGAGGATCAGAGGCAGCCAGAGCTTCCCCCTGCCACACAGCCACAGGCCAGCTCAGAACCACTCTGGAGAGGCCAGCCTGCACCCGCCCTGCCTTCCAGAGGACGGGGAGCCTCTCTGGAGAAGTACACGCTTCAGAGCAGGGATGGGCTTGGGCTGGCTCCTGCTCACAGCCACGTCGCTGAGACTGCTAACTTCCGAGGTGTGAATATTCCCACCATGGCCAATTTCAAGCTACCGAACGGCCTAACTGAATGTGGAGGTGGAAGAAATGTACGACATCATCTCAAGGTGGTACCAGTCAGTCATCAGGCAGATGTAAGTCAGAGCCACAGTGACTTCCACTTTACATCCACCAGGGCAGCAACAACAATAAAAACAGAAACACAAGTGAGGGCAAGGATGTGGAGGAATTCAACCTTTGTGCATTGCTGGGGAGAATGTAAAGTGGTACAGGCATTGTGAAAACAGTCTGGCATTCCTCAAAATGTTAAACACAGACCCCACAATTCTATTCCTAGGTATATACTCAAAAGAATTGAAAATGGGTATTCAAACAAAAATGTGTACATGAATCGTCACAGCAGCACCATTCACAACAGCCAAAGGGTGGAAACAACTCGAATGGCCATCGTGGATGAACGGATAATCAAACTGTGGTTCAGCCACGTACCGGAATATTCAGCCTTAAAGAGATGATACACTGGTATATGCCACAATGCAAATGAACCTCAAAACTATGCTAATTGAAAGAGGCCACACATAAAAGATCACACACATATTACATGTGTCCGTTTACAGGAAATATCCAGACAGGTAAACCCACAGAGACAAAGCAGATGTGGTTGCCATGGGTTGGGCGAGGGGAAACAGGGTGTGACTGCAAATGGGCACAAAACAGGGTTCCTTTTGGGGCAGAGAAAATGTTTTGGAACCTGAGAGAGGTGATGATTACACTACATGTAAAGGTACTAAACAGCACGGAATTGTGTCCTTTAAAATGGTTTGTTATTTGAATTTATTGCAATAAAAATGAAACAAAGAAATGAGCTATCAAGCAATGAAAAGACACAGAAGAACCTAAAATGCATATTTCTAGGTGAAATAAACCAATCTGAAAAGGCCAATACTCTATAATTCCAATATATGACATTCTAGAAAGGGCAAAACTATGTAAAAAGATCAGTAAGCACAGGTAGACGGAGAGGAAGAGTGGAAGCACAGAAGATTTTTAGGGCAGCGAAACTATTTCGTATGACACTGTAATAGCTGATACACGACATTATCCATTTGTCAAGATCCACAGAATGTACAACACAGAGAATGAGCCGTACTGTAAACTGTGGGCTTCGGTTAGGGTTAAATATATCAACGCGGGCTCATTAGTTGTGACAGACATAGCACAGGAAACTGTAAGAAGGGATGTGGGGGCTCTGCATTATCTGCTCAATTTTTCTGGAAATCCGGAATTGTTTGAAAAAATGAAGCCTATTAATGTAAGAAAGTGAAAGGGAAATAAATACCTTTCCAGACAAAAATTGAGAAAATCCATTGCTAGCAGACTTGCAGTAAAATAAATACTAAAGTAAACTCAGGCAGGAGGAAAATCATGCCAGACAAAACGTGTAACAGTAAGAAGGAAACAAAGACCAAGGGAGAGCACCTCTGTTCCTCGTCCCGATTACTCTCACAGATCAAAACTGTTTTAAAAATATACGTTCCTCGTCCCGATTACTCTCACAGATCAAAACTGTTTTAAAAATATATGTTCCTCGTCCTGATTACTCTCACAGATCAAAACTGTTTTAAAAATATATGTTCCTCATCCCGATTACTCTCACAGATCTAAAACATTTAAAAACATACATTACTTGTCCCGATTACTCTCATATATGTAAAACATTTAAAAATACACCTCGGTCTGGCTGTCACCTCCTAACGTACTTAAGAATGCTAATAGTACATAAACTTAAAACCCAGAGAAGCTCCCACCGGCTAACAAGGTAGTGGGTCATTCACTTGCGTTGGTTTTGCTTTTCTGGGAACAGTAACCCGCCACCACCCTGGCATCTCTGGTGCCTTCCGCAAGCACAGGTTTTATGAGCTGGGCCCAGCTCTCAGGGCACTGAGTATGGCCAGGAGGGGACACCTGACTTCTACTGGGGTGACTGCAGAGTCTCTCAGACCTTAGCCCCTCCACTGAAAAGCAGAAATGACATATACTTCTCTTGGGGTTGTAAAAATGACTAGATTAGATGGGGCCAAAATCCCCAGGGCCTCCTCTACTGCCATCAAGAGAGAGGAGCGAGCATAGAACGCACGGCAGTGCACAGACCTCACAGGTCAAGGGCTGCCTGTGCTCACCTCTAACATTAGCAGAACTTGTTTCCTTAACTTTAAAACAAAGGTGGCAGGTGAGCTGTGAGGTTTCAATGACTTCCATGTCAAGAGTTAGAACACAGCCTGCAATGAGTGCTAGGCACAGTCACCGTTTGTTTTCTCATGTGATTTCTGTTACACTCCTCCGAGTGCAGAGAGGCAGCCCTTGTGAAGCTATCCACACAGTCTTCCTCCTCTCGCTGGCCTGTCACCTGTCTCTCCAGTGAGGCGCCGGCTGCTGTTGGGCTGAGTACTCTTGGAACTTCCTTGGGTTTCTTACACCAACGTTAAGGACTGAAGTAATCTCCCACCCCAGTCCCAGCCTCAAACTACTGCTCCTATTGTTCCAACATCATTTCTGCACCCTGGGGTTGTTGTTTACATTCCCAGTTCACTCATCTATCCACCTTCCTCCCCAAAGCTATTCCCCTGACATTCAGGTGCTCCCTCCCCTCATGCTTAGATCTGTGTCCCCAGTCCCTCTGGATATCCCTGCCGAATGTATCTTGCTAAACCCCCGTTTTAAAACTGGACACATCCCTCTAGTGGTATCTGGATGCTGCCCTGTGTCTAGGGATCAAGCCCAACTCTTCTAGTTGTGTAACCTACAGTGCTGCTTCCTGTGGTCATCTCAGTTCCCACAGTTCCTAACCCTTCTTCCCACTGCACAGCTCCTCCTCATCCCAGCTCTGAAAGAACACACCCTACCTCAGACACCAGGGCTACAGCCAAAAATGGAAAAAGACCTCAGTATTGAATCCAAGATGTGATCAATTATAAGCTGCACTATGTGCCACTTAGAGCACCGTCCATTAACAATAACACACCCTTGTAAAATAAACCTGATTTCTGAGATGTTAAGGCACAGGGAAAGTGCTGGAACAGCCTTCCTGGCTCCTGAATACTCCAAGATACAGGGTAGTGTGGGAAGCTGAGTAACAGCCCTCAAAAGGTGGTCACGTCCTAATCTCTGGAATTTGTGAGTGTCACTTTACATGGCAAAAAGAACGTTGCAGATGTGATGAAGGATCTTCCAGGGAGGAGGATTATCCATAGACACCCTAAATGCCATCTCCAGGATCCTTAAAAAGGGAGGAAGTCCAGCCTGGGCAACACAGTGAGATTCCGTCTCTACAAAAAATTTTTAAAATTAGCGAATTCGCTCGGTGTGGTGGTACAGGCCTGTAGTCCCAGATACTCGAGAGGCTGAAGTGGAAGGGTTGCTTGAGTCCAGGAGGTCGAGACTGCAGTGAGCTATGATCACACAACTGCACTCCAGCCTGGGTGCAAACGGCTCACTGCAGCCTCAACCCTTGTCTAAGGAAAAGAAAGAAAAGAGGGAGGAACAGAGGTTTGACAAAACAGAAAGCAGAATGGCCCCATGAGGACGGAAGCAGCTGCTGGCTCTGAAGGGAGAAGAGCCTGCAGCCATGGACATGGAATGCGGCTGCCAAGCGAGAAAAGCAAGAAAAGCTTCTCCCCAGGAGCCTCCAGCCTGCACACCCTGCCCACCCCTTAGTTTTAGCCCAGAGGAACTGATTTCCGACTGCTGGCCTCCAGAATCGTTAAAAGGTAAGTGTGTTGTTTGCAGCCACCAAGTCGATGGCACTTTGCCACGGGCCCTAATGCATCAGCCATGTCGTCCTTTCCCGACTGCTCCAGCAATGACACTGACATCCACGGAGCATTTCTTCTAAAACTTTGCTTCACACATGGCACTATTCGTGAATAAGTAAAATCAATTCTTTCTACTGGTTACTGGATAAATTCCAAGATCTTTATATGTGTGGAAAAAATAAGTAGGAAGAGCATTGTTACTTTGTATTGGATTATATTTGGGGTTTTGGTTTCAAAATTCCAGCACGCAGACATTAACGTAGACGGTGTTAACAAATTTTAGGTACGCACTTACTAGCCATTTAAAGATTTGTAGCACAAATGAAATAAATTAATGATCTCAGTAGGCAATTCACTTCTAATTGTGTATGAATATCAACACCAGCTTTATATAACATTTTACAAACTGGGTACAAAGTATAAACCAAAAACAAAATTCTAAGTTCCCAACTATCTGAACAGCTCCTCCTCTCTGCCAGGAGCTTTCCAAAGTTAACCTGTAAAACCACGTCAGGCCATGATGGGGGGTGGGGCCTCGGACACACCTCATTACCACCAACACGGACCTTAAGACTGACAGACTCTTTAAGTCTGACAGGAAACATTTACCATCTATTCTCTCTGAAGCCTGCTACCTGGAGGCTTCATCTGTACGATAAAACCTTGGTCTCCACAAGGTAATCCAGACATTGCTTTCTATTGATTCCAGGTCTCTAGATAGTAACTTAACCAACTGCCAATCAGAAAAAACTCTGAGTCCAGCTATGATCTGGAGCACTCCCCACACTAACCCCCTTCCAGCTGTCCCACCTTTCTGAACCAATATACCCGCTTCCAGCTGTCCCACCTTTCTGAACCAATATACCCGCTTCCAGCTGTCCCACCTTTCTGAACCAACGTACCCCCTTCCCGCTGTCCCACCTTTCTGAACCAACGTACCCGCTTCCAGCTGTCCCACCTTTCTGAACCAACGTACCCCCTTCCAGCTGTCCCACCTTTCTGAACCAACGTACCCCCTTCCAGCTGTCCCACCTTTCTGAACCAACGTACCCCCTTCCCAGCTGTTCCACCTTTCTGAACCAACGTACCCCCTTCCAGCTGTCCCACCTTTCTGAACCAACGTACCCCTTCCAGCTGTCCCACCTTTCTGAACCAACGTACCCCCTTCCCAGCTGTTCCACCTTTCTGAACCAACGTACCCCCTTCCAGCTGTCCCACCTTTCTGAACCAACGTACCCCCTTCCAGCTGTCCCACCTTTCTGAACCAACGTACCCGTTTCCACCTGTCCCACCTTTCTGAATCAATATACCCGCTTCCAGCTGTCCCACCTTTCTGAACCAACGTACCCCCTTTTAGCTGTCCCACCTTTCTGAACCAACGTACCCCCTTCCAGCTGTCCCACCTTTCTGAACCAACGTACCCCCTTCCCAGCTGTTCCACCTTTCTGAACCAACGTACCCCCTTCCAGCTGTCCCACCTTTCTGAACCAACGTACCCCCTTCCAGCTGTCCCACCTTTCTGAACCAACGTACCCCCTTCCAGCTGTCCCACCTTTCTGAACCAACGTACCCCCTTCCCAGCTGTTCCACCTTTCTGAACCAACGTACCCCCTTCCAGCTGTCCCACCTTTCTGAACCAACGTACCCCCTTCCAGCTGTCCCACCTTTCTGAACCAACGTACCCCCTTCCCAGCTGTTCCACCTTTCTGAACCAACGTACCCCCTTCCAGCTGTCCCACCTTTCTGAACCAACGTACCCCCTTCCAGCTGTCCCACCTTTCTGAACCAACGTACCCCCTTCCAGCTGTCCCACCTTTCTGAACCAACGTACCCCCTTCCAGCTATCCCACCTTTCTGAACCAACGTACACCCTTCCAGCTGTCCCACCTTTCTGAACCAACGTACCCCCTTCCCAGCTGTTCCACCTTTCTGAACCAACGTACCCCCTTCCAGCTGTACCACCTTTCTGAACCAATATACCCGCTTCCAGCTGTACCATCTTTCTGAACCAACGTACCCTCTTCCAGCTGTCCCACCTTTCTGAACCAACGTACCCCATTCCAGCTGTCCCACCTTTCTGAACCAATGTACCCCTTCCAGCTGTCCCACCTTTCTGAACCAACGTACCCCCTTCCAGCTGTCCCACCTTTCTGAACCAACGTACCCTCTTCCCGCTGTCCCACCTTTCTGAACAAATGTGCAGCTTACATGCATTGACTGATGTCTTACGTATCCCTAAAACTTACAGGTCAACCGCCTTGGGCACAAGTCTTGAGACTATGTCACCAGCATCCTTTAACCCTGGCAAATAAAATACTAAATTAATTGAGACTTGTCTCAAATACTTTTGGTTTACAGATTAAACTAAATGCTTTTACAAATATGCAACAAAGTCTCATAAGAAAATGGAAGGTGAAAGTATCATTCAGGTTAATAATTTTAGCAATTTGATACTGGTTCTCGAAACGTGAGCAGCATAACCAAAAACTAGCATATAATATGTGTTCCAGTACAATATTTATGGCATGAAGCAAGTTAAATAATGTTCTCCTCCCACATCACTGGATGTATTTTCTACAGAGCCACCTTACTCTGGGAAACTTAAAACGTGTCAATTCCTCAGACATAAACAGAAGGAAACAAGTCCACATAGAATACACTAACCAGCACTTACTCACACAAGGAAGTTAATGAATATTTGAATAATTAAATGTTATATGCACAAAATGTAAAATTAACGATCATTATCTATGGCATCAGGGTGACCCCTGGAAGTGGAGTCAAGAAAGATCAGCCATGTCCTTGGAACAATATTTGTTTTAAGTAAGAAGATACACAGCAAATCAAGACAAGGAAGAGGAGTGACAACGTAGGCTCCTTGGATATTATTTTAGGGATATACAGAGAGGAAGAGAGAGAAAGTGAAATTTTAAGGCATACACACTTGCAAGTGTTAATAATAACAAAGCATCATGGTAGATAAATTCTTAGCAACAGTGTAAACAAACCACAGTGGAACAGAAACAAAGAAAAACCCCGGGGCTCATCTGTTCCATTTCAGCAGCAGTGGGGGAGGGAGGTGGCAAAGGCCACACCAGGACTTGCCTGCAAGTGGAGCACTGGTCACAGCTGTGCATCTCCGGGCCTGTGACTCAGATGGCTGACCCGAGGACATGCCTCGCTGCCCGCCCATGTCCAGTGTGCTCACTGGCCTCTCCCCATTCCAACCTCACAGCCGCAGCACAGAGTCAGGCTCAACCCCCATCAAACCGAAGAGGAAACAAGGTTCTAAGAGTTGTGCCTGACTCACCCAAGGGCAGAGAGTTAGGAAGGGGTGGGTCTCAGGGCGCAACCCACACCCACCAGAGCCAGAGCCTGAGCCGTGGGCTCTGCGAGATGGTGGGAGTCTCAAAGCTAACCAGAGGCCAGTGGCCACACCTCAGCACACCCTACAGGGATGAAGGGCAGCCCACTCACACGGGCACTGGCCACATGACAGGTCACATCCAGGCAAGGACACACCAGTTCAGCAAGTCATCACGGGAACCTCAAAGTAGCCATCACTCAATTGTGCTACACGAAACCACTGCAGTTAAAAATACTTGTAACTGTTAGCAAACTTTAATATACCAACACAGCACAGGGGAAGAAAAGCAATCCGAAGTTGTGACTCATTATGGAGGGAATGCTTTCTTCCAAAGGTTATTCAGATAAAAAGAGACAGGGATAAATCTTCTGTCTTTTAACATCATACCATGCAAAAACAAACACTGCCTTCCATGGCCAGACTTTTGCTTATACAATTATCATGTCAGTCTAATGAGTTCAAAAATAATTCATATATCCTAGACACAGATCTAATAAATAACTCAAGTAAATACGTTTTCGTAACTTAAAAAGAGCAGGAAATTAAATATCTCAAATTCTATTTTTATCGCTTCTCATTATATCATATCTCACAATCTAGTTTCTCAAATGTCTATCAGACATCATTTAAATAAAGTCTGGTAGTTCCACAAGACAGATGATATTGCAATAGTCAAAGTCATATTTCTGAAGAATAACATAATGTCCACAGTATAGCACTTAAGGAGGATACTGTACACACACATATATATCCAGACATATCATTAAAAGATTAACAAAATCCACAAAATGTTGCTAACGGTTATCACCAGTTAGTAGAATTGTAGGTAACTTTTTTCTTCTTTATTCTTCTCCAAAGCTGCTTCTTCAATGAGCATACTTTCTTCTTTAAATCAGAAAAAATATGTTTTTGAAACCTGTCCAGCCATAAGAAATGAAGAAAAACACAACTGCATGTTCATTAAATATAGAAAGATAAAGGGGGACTTCACTGTTTAACTGAATATATTTAAAAAAAGAATCAAACTCAGTTTCAATGACAATTTTACAAGTAATAAAGAAAGCATAATGAAAACCATCATATTAGTATTTCCACATCTGCCGTTGGTGTGGTTATCACTAATGCCAGTACGCAATCACCAGGCACAAAACTAAAGCTGTTATCCAAAAGGACACTGCTGCCACCATACACAAGTGGATACACAAGTGCACGTGGGATGCGCTTCTAACTTCGTATTGATACTTTCATCCAGTCACGGCCACAATCCATTTAACCCTATTCAATTTATACTTTTCTACCAACTACCATTATGGATGGTTTGGTATTATGAATGATCTTTTTCATATATTTTTTCCTGGATTTTAAAAAAATGAACATGTATTACTTTTACTAGAAGAATGAGGGAGAGTCTAGAGAGATGTAAGGCAATGGATAAAACATTTCAGTTATAAGGAATAAGTTCAAGACATCTATTGTACAACACTAACCATAGTTAGCAACAATGTAATATATTCTTGAAAAAATCACTAAGAATAGATTTTCTAGTGTTCCACCACAAAAGAACGGTAAGCCCATGACATAATGCATGTGTTAATTAGCTCGATTTAGCACATTCTACAATGCATACATGTTTCAAAACATGTTGAACACAATAAAAATAATACTTTTATCAGTTAAAAAAATAACAACAGCCAGGTGCAGTGACTCACGCCTGTATTACCTCCCATGTCTTTGGGAAGTAGACCGGGACGATCGCTTGAGCCCAGGAGTTCAAGACCAGCCTGGGTACCATGGGGAGACCGCCCCCGCCCCCAAAAAATTTTAAAAATTAGCGAGATTAGTGGCACATGCCTGTAGTCCAAGCTACTGGGAGGCTGAGGTGGGAGGGGTGACTGAGCCAATAGGTTGAGGCTGCAGTGAGCCATGACTGTGCCACTGCACTCCAGTCTGGGCAACAGAGCAAGACCTTGTGTCAAAAATAAATAAATAAAAAGAATTGGAAAAAACCCACCAATTCATACTATGACTAATGCTAGGATTAAACAGATTTGTTGTGTTATTGCAAGCTAGTAAATTTCTGAGTTTAAGGCCTTGTCTCACATATATTTTGTGTCACTAGCACCTAGCATAGTACCTAGAACATAGCAAATGCCTAATAAATGTCCATAAATTCATCAAGACTCATTTTTAATCCTTACATATAAATTGGATTAGTTTCTTAAAATATGATCCAGGAAAAAATTCACAAAAATAAATAGTTTGCTTTAACAAACATTACAGAACTTTAAAAACAGTTAAGAAAAATAAATGAAGAAAAAAATCAGTGACAGGGAGAAAGACTCTGGAAAAACCTCTGTAAATAAAAGATGCTTTATGGAAAAATGATCCCATGCAAAAGACAACTACCAGCATATTCACCATCTGTGTAAGAACTATGCCCCACCCAATTCCAAAACAACAGAAGGTGACTCAGTGTTCAAGACACAATAAGATCATTGAGAGTAAAAGAAGATCGTCTGTTTGAAGAAAAGTGCGACAGGTACTCCCAGCTGTTACAGCAGTACAGGGCCCAACAATCCAGCAATCATTTTGGCTGTGAGTTTTCTGGTAGCTACAGCAAAAATAGAAGTATACTGCATTGCACAGTAGCTTTCCTTTTCTGATTTCACAAGCTTAGATCTGAAGACATCACTACTTTCACCCCGTCATGTCCAAACTCTGTCTGAAAAGTACGATAGTAATCACGCCCACATCCCTGCACCCTGTAAATCAGAACTGCCCTGAAGGCCTGGGCCAGGCATCCAGAAGGAGCACTTGTACTCCTCACCCGTGGGGACCTGGGCTGGGGTCTAGTGGGACCACTTCCATTCCTCACTGCTGGGCCCAGAGTAAGTCCCAAGCTGAGCGCAGCCTTCTACCAGGTAGAGGAGTTACAACCCTATCAGAACTTCTGTGGAGTTCTCTCCAGATGAGACGGCCCAGAAATCCACCTTTGCAACTGTCCTCCACACGCTCGTACCGTTGCCACTGAACAGAAGGCCCCATACCCTTCAATAAGAATAGAATCTCTTCCCTAACATGTGGGTAAGTTTATAACACATCCCCTTACTTACCATCAAGCCCTCCCTGTTCCTTTCTTCTGAACCACCGTGACGGGGCGCCATCATCACAGCCGCCTCCCAGGTGCTATTCTAACTACTCCGAGAAGAGTCTAAATATGAAGACAGGATGACTTCTTACACTTTTGTTGGCATAACACTCTGCATACAGTGGGTCCTTACATCTCTAAATGAAGAAATAAAATTCCTCCGAGACAGAATTGTCATGAAAACTAAAAAAGATAATGACTTGCCAAACCACAACAAAATGCAAGAGACCACAAAAGACCACAACGTATTATATAATACATGATAAAATTATGTTCTGATAGAATATACCTAGTATAAAACAAACCAATCCATAAGCTAAACTACTCAAACATAGGTGGTGATTATATACTGATACCTTGAATCACAGTTAAGAGTTTGGCATAACTCACAGAAACACAGATTTAAGTTTTTCATATTTTTGAAACATGATTTCTATTGTTATGCAATTAAAATTAATATTTGTTTAAGCCAATATAGTATAGTATCAGTGTTTAAAGGACTATTATAGGCCAGATGTGGTGGCTCACACCTGTAATCAGAGCACTTCGGAAGTGCTGAGATGGGAGGATCACTTGAGCCCAGGAGTTTGAGACCAGCCTGGACAACATAGCAAGACCTTGGCTCTACTACAAGTATAAAAAATGTTCAAATAAGTTTATAAAATGTAAAAATAAATAAAAATAAAGTAATATTAGAACTGGGTACAATGGTTCACACCTGTAGTCCCAGCTACTCAGGAGGCTGAGGCAGGAGGATCCCTCAAGCCTAGGAGTTCGAGGCCAGCCTGGGTAACACAGTGAGACCCCAGCTCAAAAAGTAAATAAAGTAGTATTAGGTTTAAGTTAAAAACATTTACCTAGTTAAAAACATTTACTGTACTCCAGCCTGGGCAACAGAGCGAGACTCCATCTCAAAAAAATAAAATAAAAATAGACACGGGATTTTTTTTTTTTTTTTTTTTTTAAAGAGATGGAGCGTCTCTCTGTCGTCCAGGCTGGAGTGCAGTGGTGCGATCTCAGCTCACTGCAAGCTTTGCTTCCCAGGTTCAAGCAATTCTCCTGCCTCAGCCTCCTGAGTAGCTGGGACTACAGGCACACGCCACCTCGCCCGGCTAATTTTTTGTATTTTTAGTAGAGACGGGGTTTCACCGTGTTAGCCAGGATGGTCTCCATCTCCTGACCTCGTGATCCACCGGCCTCGGCCTCCCAAAGTGCTGAGATTACAGGTGTGAGCCATCGCGCCCAACCCCTGATGTCTATATTTTTTTTAACAGTGCTATTGAGATATAATTAACATACTAGTCAATTCACTCATTTAAAGTATACAATTTGATGGTTTTTAGTATATTCACCACGCCTACTTCAAGGTTAAAGGCTGTGACCAATGAGGAAATCACGAAAGCCCACAAGAAAGATCGCAGGTTCACCAGGTCTAACAATAACACTGTTCCACAGCTGATCTTCACAGGACGGAAATTTACATGTATGAATACATACTTATAAAATATATTATAAGTGTATATATTCATATAAAGTATTTATATTTCAGTCCTAGCTCCATATCCTCCCATCCTTAAATGTAGAATGATAATACTAATCTTAATAGAAGTTTTACTAAATCCACAACATACAGGCTGATGGATGCATATATCCTAAATTTAAATCTATTTTTTAGCTTAAACTAAAAGCCAGATATTTACTGCTTTAATTTTAGCCATCTTGGGGCATTAATGTTCTAACTGAATGAGGCTCTCAGACCACAGAACTGAAGCAACACAACGGTCACATCCTTTCCCTTCTGTGTCGCAGCCGCAGTGTGGGTGTAAACAAGAAACCCCAGGCAGCACCCCCATCCTATCTGCAGCACGACGAGGACTCAACACTTCTTCAACCACATGATCGCTTGGATTCAGGTACTAAAGCAGCACTTGTTTAAAATAGCGAAGTTGTGGCTCCTGAATTAGCTATGCCAACTATTTTCAGTTACAAGTCTTCACAACATTTTATTAAAGTATTAAGTGAAGATTAACACAAAGAATAAAAAAATAAATATTTGCCCTTTCTTTACATAAGACCACAGTGCATTATTTTCTTTTGTTCATCTGGTTCGCAGACTACACATACCATATTTTGGCTAGAGTTAAATTTTCCTGAACTTCCCAGAAGGGCAATGGGAAGAAAGCTCTCCCCAGAGAAAGCTTGTATACGAAAGTACAGAACAACATAACCAAGAAAGCT
The DNA here is from genome assembly GCF_047675955.1 of Chlorocebus sabaeus. Classification (NCBI taxonomy): domain Eukaryota; kingdom Metazoa; phylum Chordata; class Mammalia; order Primates; family Cercopithecidae; genus Chlorocebus; species Chlorocebus sabaeus. Next base: position 867,549 of record NC_132926.1, on the reverse strand, counting down.
AATATGCTTTAATTCTCAATAATCCAAGTATGAGGTGATAAAAGACCGACTGTCAGAACAGTTGAGTAGTATTATCCATGACAGTATTATCCATGGCAGCCACAGAATCAGCATTTAGTGGCAATAGTAAAAGCAGGATAGAGTCAGACTTTATCCTATGAAGATCTAATATTTTCAAATAAATAAAAATAGCAATGAAAAATTGCCCTTATTCATCTCTATAAAAACTCTTCAAGCATCTTCCTCACAGTCCTGAGCATGGTGGCATGCACCTGTAATCCCAGCTACTTGGGAGGCTCACGAAGGTGGTTTGCTTGAGTCTAAGAGTTCAAGACCAGCCTGGGTAACACAGCAAGAACTTCCTCTCTTTAAAAAATAAAAAAGGCTGGGCGTGGTGATTCACACCTGTAATCTCAGCACTTTGGGAGGCCGAGGCTGGTGGATCACCTGAGGTCAAGAGTTTGAGACCAGCCTGACCAACATGGTGAAACCCTGTCTTTACTAAAAACACAAAAATTAGCCAGACGTGGTGATGGGCACCTGTACTCCCAGCTACTTGGGAGGCTGAGGCAGGAGAGGTTGTGGTGAGCCGAGACCATGCCACTGCCCTCCATCCTGGGCAACAGATTGAGACTCCATCTCAAAAATAAATAAATAAATAAAATAATAAATAAATAAATAAATCTTCTCTTCTCCACCCAGAGTAGTCTAATTTTCCAGGGCCCATTAACACTGGGTAGACATTTAAACAACAAAAAGCCCTGTCCTCAATTCATCCAGCCTGCCAAGTCTTTCCCCTAAACAGTTGGAACATAACTGTTTATGAGAAAATAAGTGAAGGAAAAATAACACTTTATTTTAAAGCTGTAGGACCAAACTTACAGAATTATCACAGTTAAGTGAAAGCCATTTTTCATATCCTAATAGCCTAAATCAGGAAGAGTATATATTTTTTCTCAAAGTATTAACACTCTTTATCTCGTTTCCATATCCAGTTTCAGTTTCTACTCAGTAAGAAGAAGAAAAGCTGCCGGTGAATATATACAAAAGTGAAGTGAGGAAATCAGTATCTCATTAATTCATGTTTTCCTGTGTTTCCACTCTGCTATGAATTAATGGTTGTCAATGACATACTATGAAAACGAGTACAGTCTTTGGGATATACAAATATATCTTGTTCAAGGCAAAATATCAGCCCAAAGTTCAGAAACCCCAAGAATCAATGTATGTATGGTAAAAATCAAAGTACTAGTAATATTGGCCAGGCATGGTGGCTCACACCCGTAATCCCAGCACTTCAGGAAGTCTAAGTGGGAGGATCCCTTGAGGCCAAAAGTTTGAGAACAGCCTGGACAACATGGTAAGAACTCATCTCTAGAAAAATAAAAACAAAAACAAACCCAAAGTGCAAGTAATATTGAAATCTTAACTTTTCTTATTCGTAGTTTCTTCTATTATTGATGTGCTTTGACCTCCCCCCTCAAAACCCCTGCCACACAGCAGAATTTCAGGTACATTTCGAGACCATGTAACCTGCCGGTTTTATGATGAAAACAAAGTATATTATACTTTTAATAAATATCGTAAAATAGATACATAAGTATACTTTAAAAGATATTTTTAAAATCTCTCTAAAACTGTGAACACAATCACTGTCAAGTTTCATGTGAATCCTTCAAGAAATGTCTTAAGCAACCTAGGCACATTGAAGTCTGTATGTGTGGGATTATGAGCTCAGGTACAAATTTGGAATTACAAGTAAAACATTCTGGAGAAAATACAAATTCTTCATGAGGTGAACACCATGGTTCATCAGTTTAAGTCACACAGATTAAAAACTCAAAAAGAATCTTTGGCTAAATTACATTTGTATTCTGTTTTTTTCTTATTTTTTTTTGAGACGGAGTCTCGCTGTCGCCCAGGCTGGAGTGCAGTCGCTGGATCTCAGCTCACTGCAAGCTCCGCCTCCCAGGTTCACACCATTCTCCTGCCTCAGCCTCCTGAGTAGCTGGGACTACAGGCACCCACCACCTCGCCCAGCTAGTTTTTTGTATTTTTTAGTAGAGACGGGGTTTCACCGTGTTCGCCAGGATGATCTCGATCTCCTGACCTCGTGATCCGCCCGTCTCGGCCTCCCAAAGTGCTGGAATTACAGACTTGAGCCACTGCACCCGGCCTGTATTCTGTTTTTTTCCTAAAAAAAAGGAATTTCAGGCTAGGCACGGTAGCTCACGCCTGTAATCCTAGCACTTTAGGAGGCCGAGGCAGGCGGATCACGACGTCAAGAGATCGAGACCATCCTGGCCAACATGGTGCAAACCCGTCTCTACTAAAAATACAAAAATTAGCTGGGCGTGGTGGTGCATGCCTGTAATCCCAGCTACTCGGGAGTCTGAGGCAGGAGAATGGCTTGAACCCGGGACGCCGAGGTTGCAGTGAGTTGAGATCGTGCCACTGCACTCCAGCCTGGCGACAGAGCAAGACTCCGTCTCCAAAAAATAAAAATAAAATAAAAGAATTTCAGTTCTTCAATATGGCAGCAATTGCATCTGTTTATTTATCACAAGAAAACAGTCTGTGTGGCCAGGTGCGGTGGGTCACGTCTGTAATCCCAGCACTCTGGGAGGCCAAGGCAGGCGGATCACGAGGTCAGGAGTTCGAGACCAGCCTGGCCAACATGGTGAAATCCTGTTTCTACTAAAAATACAAAAATTAGCTGGGCGTGGTGGCGCGCCTGTAATCCCAGCTACTCGGGAGGCTGAGGCAGGAGAATCGTTTGAACCCTGGAAGCGGAGGTTGCAGTGAGCCAAGATCATGCCATTGAATTCCAGCCTGGGGGACAGGGAGAGACTCTATCTTAAAAAAAAAGAAAAGAAAAGAAAATCTGTGTTTCACAAAGATTTTTAACAAGCGAATTTGATATTGGCCAATAACCAAGTTCTATGAAAGTCAGCATCATCACTTCCTGCAAATTTCAGCATTGATTACGTTGCTGTTTTGGTAATGGATGGTAATGGACTCTATTTTTAGCTACTTTTTAATATTATGCATCGTAGTGTAATATAGACACAAAATGTCACTTTAAAGTCCTTTTCCATTTCCAAAGTGCACCTCTTCTTAAGTTTTTCCCACCTCGGTTCCTCTAACTTCCCGTTTTCTACACGACCCTCGATTTTTCCCACTGCTAGCAAAAAGCTGTACCATGCCAGTTACCTTGGTTCTCCAAATACGACTGTACCTCATGCTCACCACGCATCGGTAGAACTGTGTATTCCCAAGTCCCTTACATTATATTCTTACTTCAGTTGCAATCTGTCGTCACAAAGTAGCATCTACTATCTTCTTGTCCTGGGCACGCCTCCTTTCTAATTCTTGTTTGCCATCTGTGTCATGCTTTACTTCTCACTGGAAACAGGGACCTTTTCTCCTCTAAGGGAAAATGACCCTTCCGAAACCCACTGCTGGCCACCTTCACCCCAAAGTTTACATTAAGCCTAATGGAAGCATCATTAAAATCCTCTTTCTTGCAGTGTGAAACTGTGACGCCAAGTCATGGCTAAGAAAGAATTAGGGAACGACCAGAAAAAGATATGAAGCCAACTCTTCGTGTCTATAGTCCATAAATATATGAGGTAAAGAACTGCCAGAGTTAAAAATGAAATAACATTATGACTCTTGCTATTGCTGCAACTCTTCCAAAACTTCGTGCCACACACATACATTCACACTGGATTCAGGTCGACCCCATATAAAAATGCTCAGTCTCACAATTATACTTGCAAAAAAGTGAAACAATCTTTCAATTATCTAATATCTCCACATCTTTCGGGAGATACTCACTGCCCTTTAAATGCGTCAGAAACAACCAAGACATGAGTGAGTCCTCTCCGGGTAGAAGAAAAAGTTAACTTCTCCCCCACCAGCTGTCATTACATTTTTTTTAAACCGAGAGCAGGAAAAGCTGAAGCCACCTGGAGCATTTCCAGGCCGGCAGGGCGTTGGGAAGGAGCACGAGAATCGCGCTGGGCGCTCTGAGAGCCGAACCGGCCGCTCAGGCCCCTAAGGAGACCCCGCGGGCGGCACCAGAAGGAAGCGCGCGTTCCTGCAGCGCCGCGGCCGAAGAGGGGGCGCCACGCCCGGTACCTGCCGCTGGCGCTCGGGGTCCGCAGGCCGGGGGAGGGCAGCGGGCTTTGTGAGGAGGAGTCTCCAGGAAGCCGCGCGGGACAGCGAGGGCAGACGCGACCCGGAGCCTGGGCGGGCGGGGAAGCGGAGACGGGGGACGCCCGACTCGGAGGGCGGGAAGGCACGGAGCACTCAGGACTCGGGCGGGAGCGGAGGGCGGCGGCCCCAGGCGGACAGGTTGGCAGGGAGTGGGCCGGAGGCTGGGGCGGGGCTGGGGTCTGCACTCGCCCGAGTGGGCAGGTCGCGGGCAGGGGAGCGCCTGCGTGGACACGCTGGGAGTCGGGGCTGGGGGTCGGGGCGGGGCGGTGTCTGCAGTCACCTAGGCTGGCAGGTCGCAGGAACAGCGCCGGGGGTCGGGGCTGGGGTCTGCAGTCGCCCAGGCGGGAGGGGAGCGCCTGCCTGGACCGGGGTGGGTGGGGGACTACGAAGGCGGGAGTCGGGGCGGGGCTGGGGTCTGCACTCGCCCAGGCGGCAGGTCGCGGGAAGGGGAGCGCCTGCCTGGACGAGGAGGGATCGGGACCGGGGGCCAGGGGTCGGGGCGGGCAGGGGTCTGCACTCACCCAGGCGGGCAGGTCGCAGGCGCGCACCCCCAGGCGCACGGCGCGCTCCTCGTCCTCCAGCAGCGCCAGCGCGCGGCACAGGCGCAGGGCCTTGAGGCCGCGGCTGCGGCGGCACCAGGCGAGCAGGGCGAGCGCCAGCAGCACCCAGCTGAAGCTGAGCCCCAGGTAGCCCAGCGCGTACACGGGCAGCAGCAGCGCGAAGCTCCGCGCCAGCTGCGCCAGCAGCCCGGGCAGCTCCAAGCTCAGCACGCCCCCGGGGTTCTCAGGCGCCGCGCGGCCCCCAGCCCCGCCGGCGCCCGCCTCCGGGCCCTCGCCCCGGGCGCCGCTCATCGCCCCGCCGTGCCGCGCTGCCCTCCCGGCCGAGGCGGGCTGGGTGCTCGCGCTAATCCCAGGCGGCTCAGCCCCGCGCCAGCGCCCCTCTGAGGGGACGCGGCTCCGCCGCACGCCCGCCTCTTCCCGGGACGGCGACGTCATCACGCGGGGCGGGAGCGGCGTGGGCCTGAGGCTGGCACGTCACCGGGAGTGGGCGGGGTGGATGTGACGTCATCGCGCGAGGCGGGCCGTGGGCCGGGTCGACGACTACTGGAGTGGGCGGGGCAGGCGCACGACGTCATCACGCGGGGCGCTGTGTCTCGGCTGGCGGGAGTCGGGACCAGGAAGGAGAATGCTCGTTGCGTGGGTCGGGAGCACCTGCGTCCTCTCCGAGCCCCAGCCCCACAGGGCACCCTCCCCGCTCGCCGGTGGCCTCGGAGCCCGCGGGCGGTTCTGGCGCGGCGTGGCGCCGCGGCGTGGGACTCCCGAGGCGGCTTCCGGGTGCGTGGCTGCGCTCTTCGAGGCGCGGGAAGTTGCAGTTGTCAAACCCGAAGACTGACCGCCGCTGGGAGCTGCTGGCAGGCGTCGGGGTGCGCGGCCGCTGAGCGCATCCGGGGTGGCGGGGGGATGAGAGGGCGGCGGCCCTGTTTGCGGTAACTCCCCGGCCACGACGACCGGTGACGAGGGCGCCCGCCGGAGGGCAGACGGGCGTTGCTGGCGGGAGTCCTCCAGTATTTTTTCGGTGTGAGGTTGCGTAGCCAGTGTGCAAGGTTGTGGCTTTTGCTCAGTCTCTCGGGATGGTCTTGTTATCCGGCATTCCGGCGGGAGAACGCTGCCTCTGGGGCCCTTCCCACCCTGCTTGTCAGGGTTTTAAACACGAACGACTCCGTTGTGAGCCTGACAACTCTCACACAGTTCTGTTGGCCTTAAGATGCCTTTAATCCCAAAAACCCTCCCTGAGGGGTATGGTAGTGCCGGGCAAAGACCTCCGCAAGCGCCCAGGGGACGCTGTTGACACCCGGGAACTCACCCCGGGCACCACGCGGCATCGCCAAAGGTGTTAATATTGTGGCCAACTATTAATAGCTGTTTCAGACGACTAATTTTGGGCCTTGCTGTGATTCCTGAGATCATTTTTCAGTTAACTCAAAAACACGACTATTGATCACTTTATTTTCCAGTGAATTCAATCGAGATAATTATATTTGTTTTGAAATCTCTTTCAGGGAAACTTCAAGCCAAACAGTAGCAAAGAACATCCTACTTGACTGTTTTTGAGCATATTCAGTGAATTCCAAGGAAATTTTTAGTGAATTTGTAACAGAGTAGGGCACTGGCAGGTACTGAATGAGTAAACAAATGCCCAGAAGAAGCAGGGTCACCTTTCCATGGGAATCTCTCGCCCCTCATTCCTGTGTCTGCAAAATTTTGTGTGCATACGTATGTGGAGATTATGTCACATAGGTAAAACATTGCAGAGTCTAAACGCTCAACTCCAGGCAAGGGCAGTAAACCCCAAGCAAGGGATGGAAGTGGTTTCCTTTTTCTTACTCTTCACAGTCCCTGGGTTGCTGCAGCAGCAAATTATATTATGTAGATTGTAAATATGCGACCGGTTAATGCTCCTAACACCACCTTTCATTCAAAACTAAACCTCAACACAAAAGCAAGTAATTGCCTTGTTGACACAGAAAGGAGCCTGAGCTTTTCTTTTGCAGCTTTCCTCTACTGGAAAATTGTAGGTTCATGTCCTACAAAGACTTGCATAAACATAAGCCCCGTAAAAAATTCTGTAATCCCAGCACTTTGGGAGGCGGAGGAGGGCGGATCACGAGGTCAGGAGATCAAAACCATCCTGGCTAACATGGTGAAACCCCGTCTCTACTAAAAATAACGAGAAATTATCTCGGCATGGCGGCACGCACCTGTAGTCTCAGCTGCTCCGGAGGCTGAGGCAGGAGAATTGCTTGAACCCGGGAGGCGGAGGTTGCAGTGAGTCGAGATTGCGCCACTCACTGCACTCCAGCCTGAGTGACAGAGTGAGGCAACGTCTCAAAAAAAAAAAAAAAAAAAAAAAAATCCTGTGCCATGTGCCATCCAGTGGTTGACCCAAGGATGTAAACTAGATTGAAGAGAATTTCTCGTGTTGCATACCAGTTAGCAAGAGTGTCCTCAGCTTCTCTCTGTGAGTCCCGGGCTTCCAGCCACTCCCTGTGGTTAATTGCCTGCAGAAAGCAGATTGTAAGGCCCTACCACAGTTCAATCTTACAGGTGTCCAGTCTGACTGCAGGTCCAGCTCGGCTCTTAGATTTTTGCTAACATTATAACCCCTCAATCTCCTGTGATCTTTCATGACCCCTCCATCCCTTCCTTGTAACAAGAAAAAGTCTTGTAAACAAGGAAAAGTGCTGCTTTCTCTGGAGTGTCATTCCGGGTGCTCCGGTGCACAGCTGCGAAGTTCCAGCCTCCTGGTTTCAGAGGAAAGTGCTGTCTTCTGCTTGGGTTCAACTCTTCCTGCTTTTGGGTCCTCCCCAACACCTCTAAATATGTCTCATTGTGGAGGGTGGGAGCACGTGCTCTGCATCTCTTCCTTTTGGAGGTTATACCAGCAAATTAAATACACCGGGGACAGTGAAAGCCAGGTTTCTTGCTGTTGGAGAAGGTAAAAACATGGAAGAGGGAAGGCTAAAGAGAACACTGAGGAATTGGATTGGAACTGGAAGTGGTAGTATGAACTCATTTTTAAAAATATATACAGATAGATATAAAGATAGTTGTATGTGTGTGCATGCATGTGTAGGTATATGTGCATATAGACACAGAAATACTTTCTAGTTCTGTCTGCTGAGTATCTAGACACAATGGTACCCCAGTACCAATGATCACAGGTAGCCCCTGGATCTTAAATTCTAAGTAAGATTTTCCAACAAAAGGAATCAGGACTCCTTGGAGAAATGGTTAATTTCAGGGCTGGAGTGAAAGTACAAGATGATCCTGAAATATTTTGTTGTTCAAGGAAGTGAAGAAGTGCTCAGAGATTCACAGGAGATCAAAGGACATGGAAAGTAGCTGGCGGGAGTTCTTGCTGGTGAAATCCAAGACAATTTGAGCAAGAAAACAAAGAATGATACTGGCAGATTACCACTGAGTGAGCAAAATAGTCCACACTGATGTAAATAAACCAGTGATGAATGCAGGGAAAAGAATAGTGGAGAAGGGGAGGTTCTTCTTTATAGTAGAATGTGAACTAATAAATGGAGAAGGAATTACGAGAATGGAAATCATCATTTACCAATCACTGTAGTGGGGTTGTTGCAGGAGTGAGCTATGATTGGAGGCTCAGGGGGGTAGGTGGAGATTTGATGAGGAATGAGAGTGGGTATCTTTCTTCAGCATACTTTTCCATTACAAAGAGGAAAATTGAGACTTTCTGGTGGGAAACGCCAGCAGACACCAGCGTGGCCAGGTAATGAGGCACCTGTCACCAGTGGAGAAAAGTTGAAACTGAGTCCCCGTGTGGTGTGCTGAGAAGAGCACCCCAGCATGCCCGACACTTTCTGCCAGAAACCATGGCCTCAGTCTAGCCTAGGGAATATCAGGCAGACCCAGAAGGAAGGCCATTCTGTTTTCTTTATTACTGTCATGAGCCAGGAACAGTGGCTCACGCTTTGGGAGGCTGAGGCAGAAGGATCACTTGAGGCTGGGAGTTCAAGACCAGCCTGGGCAACGTAGTAAGACTCCATCTTTACAAAAAAAAAAAAAAATCTTAAAATTGCCCTGGCATGGTGGCATGAGCCTGTAGTCTCAGCTACTAAGGAGGCTGAGGCAAGAGTATTGCTTGAGCCCAGGAATTCAAGGCTGCAGTGAGCTATGACTGCACCACTGCCGTCTCTCCTGAGTGACAGGGAAACCCTTTCTCAAATAAATAAATAAATAGATTGTCATAAGAGACAGGATGAGACTAAGAATTGCTCCAGATTGTATGAGACTGAGGAGACGTAACAACACCTTGCCATGTATGTTCCTGGGAGGTCCCAGACATGGGACAAGAAGTGTGGGCACAGTTGGTGAAGCTTGGGTGGGATCTATGGGTTGGACAATGTGTTGATACTGATTTCTCCATTGGGAGGGTTGCATAGTGGAGATGATCCTTGTTTTTAGAGTATTTGGGGGGTGCCATGGTTTGAATGTGTCCCTTCCAAAATTCAGATGTTGAAACTGAATGGCCAAGGCCCGGTGTGGTAGCTCACCGGTAATCCCAGCACTTTGGGAGGCTGAGGCAGGAGGATCGCTTGAGTCCAAGAATTCAAGACCAGCCTGGGCAACACAATGGGACCCAGTCTCTACAAAAAATTTAAAAATTACCTTGGCATGGTGGCATGTCCCTGTACTCCCAGCTATTCAGGAGGCTGAGGTGGGAGGATCACTTAAGCCCAGGAGATCAAGACCGCAGTGAGCTCTGGTCACGTCACTGCACTCCAGCCTGAGCCACAGAGTGAGACCCTATCTCAGAAAAAAAAAAAGAAAAAGAAACTTAGTGGTCAGTGTGATGGTATAAGGAGGTGAGGCCGTGAGGTGACTAGGCCATGAGGCTCCTCCCTGTGGATGGAGGTAGTGACCTTGCAGACAGGGTTTCTGGCCAAGTGAGCACTCAACACTCCTCCCCTCACCAATAAGGTGCTGTCTTGGAAGCAGAGGAGCCCTCACCAGACATCGAACCTCTTGGTATTTTGATCTTGGATTTCCCAGCCTCCAGAATGGTAACAAACAAATTTCTGTTCTTTATAAATTACCCTATCTCAGGTACTTTGTTATAGCAGCATGTGGGTGAAGGCTTACCTTGATGCCGCGGCAAGAGACTGAAGGCACAAACTGTTTCAGTATAATAAAGAAAATAGTTAAAATAAGAATAGTTATAATACAAATTAGATATAGAGATGATCATGGACATTATCAATCATTAGTATAAACATTAATCATTAGCTTTTACTATCACTCTTTCTTGTATTACTTATATTACCAAGGAATAACCGGCGGGTATAGGGTCAGGTACTGAAGGGACATTGTGAGAAGTGAGCTAGAAGGCAAGAGGTGAGCCCTCTTTTCACGCCTGCATAAGGGCCGCTTGAGGGATCCTTGGTCAAGTGGTAACAACAGTGCCTGGGAAGGCACCTATTAGCAGACTGTGAAAGGGAGTCTCCTTTCCTTGGAGGAGACAGGGAACACTCTGCTCCACCAGCTTCTTGTGGGAGGCTGGCTATTATCCAGGCCTGCCCGCAGTCATGCGGAGGCCTAAACCTCTCCCTGTGATGCTGTGCTTCAATGGTCACACTCCTTGTCCGCCTACATGTCCCTCCCGTACTCCTGGTTCCTCTTTGAAGTTCTTAGAAGATAGTAAAAGAAACAGTGAAAGTCTTAAAGTCTTCGATCTTTCTTATAAGTACGTAGAAGAAAATGCCGACGTATGCTGCCTTCCATCTCTGCTTCAGCTACCTAAAAGGGAAGGGCCCCCGTCCTATGATCACATGACTTGCCTGACCTTATCAATCACTTGGACAACTCACCCTCCTTACCCTGTCCCCTTATCTTGTATTCAGTAAATATCAGCACGCCCAGACATTCGGGGTCACTACCGGTCCCTGCGTCTTGGTGGTAGTGGTCCCCTGGACCCAGCTGTTTTCTCTTTATCTCCTTATGTCTTTATTTTCTACAATCTCTCGTCTCTGTACACGGGGAGAACACCCGCTAAGCCCTGTAGGGCTGGACCCTACAGCAGTGCAAAATGGGCTAAGATAGGAAGTGGTGAATAATCATATTTGAAGCTCTTTCTCAAATGATTCAGAAAAAGACTAATGATAATGAATGTGTGTAGATAGATGATAGAGAAAAGTGGAGCAATGTGTGAGGCTAGCAATGGGAGTCTGGGTGGTGGAGATAAGAGAGTTTTGTTTTTGTTTGTTTGTTTGCTTTTTTTTTTTAAGATGGGGTCTTGCGGCCGGGCATGGTGGCTCATGCCTGTAATCCCCGCACGTTGTGAGGCCGAGGTGGGTGGATCACCTGAGGTCAGGAGTTCGAGACCAGCCTGGCCAACATATTGAAACCCTATTTCTACTAAAAATACAAAGTTAGCTGGGTGTGGTGGTGTGTGCGTGTAATCCCAGCTACTCGGGAGGCTGAGGGAGGAGAACCACTTGAACCAGGGAGGCAGAGGTTGCAGTGAACGAAGATGGTGCCACTGCACTCCAGCCTGGGCAATGAGAGCAAAACTCCGTCTCAAAAAAAAAAAAAAAAAAAAAAAAAAAAAAAAGATGAGGTCTTGCTACGTTGCCCAGGCTGGTGTTGTACTCCTGGGTTCAGGCAGTCCTCCCACCTTGACCTCCCAAAGTTCTGGGATTTCAGGTGTGACTCACCACGCCCCAGCCAGAGACAAGGGAGCTTTTTATACTTGCATATGTTCCCTAAGTTTGAAATTATTTCAAAATTTATTTTTAAAGCCCATATTTCAATCAAATGACCAATTAAAAATGCATATTTTATTGAATCTCTTCCCTGCTTATAAAATATTTCCTTTTCTGAACGTATGAAGTTAAAGCTCCTTAGTGTGACAGAGCTTTTCAAAATGTGACCGGACTTGTCTGGCCACAATTCCAGCCACTTTCCTATGTGGTGTCATGCTGCCAGTTATTCTCAAATCACTGGATATGGTTTGGATGTCTGTCCAAATCTCATGTCGAACTGTGATTCCCAGTGTTGGAGATGGGGTCTGGTGGGAGGTAATTGGATCATGGGGGCGGATCCCGCATGAATGCTTTTGCACCATCCCCTTGGTGTTGAGTGAGTCTCGCTCAGTTAATTCACGTGAGATCAAGTTGTTTGAAAGAGTCTAGGAACTCTCCCTTCTCTCTCTTGCTCCCTCCCTCACTATGGGACGTGCCTGATCCCACTCTACCTTCTGCCATGAGTAAAAGCTACCTGAGGTCTCACCAGAAGCTGAGCAGATGCTGGCACTATGCTTGTACAGTCTGCAAAACCCTGAGCCAATTAAACCTCTTTACTTTGTAAATTACCCAGCCTCAGGTGTGTCTTTACAGCGACACAAAACGATCTAACATACCATCTCTGTGCCTGGACATTCTTCTTCTTGTCCTGTTGGTGAACTGCTGTTCACATTTCAAAGTCCAATGTGTGTGTGTCCACCTCTGGGACAGCTTTTGTGTTGTCTTCCTCCCCACAGCAGTCATTTCTGTACCTTGTGCTCGTCACTGAGATCACCCTATCTACTGAATACAGCTCCGCTTCTTTGGGCTTGTCTCTTTTTGGAGATGGTGGTCCTCAGGAGCCCCAGAGGCAGCCCTGTGCATATGAGGGGAATCCCCAGTATTCTTGGGGGAAGTTTGAATTTGATGGTACATATTAGAATCCCCAACTAAAGCCATATGTCAAGTCACAAGCTCCATTTTAGTTTTTATCAGTAATGAGGATGATATTTTGCATGGCTTAGCAAATGCCAAATGCATGGGTCCTCTACTTGGGTCTTCTAAGGTGAAGTCAAGGTGTTGGCTGAGCTTGTTCTCATGTGGAGCTCAGGATCCTCTCCTAAGCTCGTTTAGTGCATTGGCAGAGTTCAGTTCCCTACAGGGTTGTGGGACTGAGGTCCCACTTCATGCTGGCTCTTGGCCTTCCGTGTGGCCCTCCACAGGCCTCTCACAACACGGTGTTTGCTTCGTCTTCTTCTAGGACAGCCCATGTGTTCTCTCTGACATGTTGGCTTTTTTTTTTTTAAGATCAGGCCCACCAGGATCATCTCCCGTTTGACTAATTCAAAGCCAACTGATTAGTAGACTAATCACAGGAGTAACAGCCCATCACATTCACAGGTTCTCCCCACCCTCAAGGAGAGAGGACTATCAGGAGCGTGGACCACAGGGGAGACTTCTACCTGCACAACCTCGTAATTGGTAGAGAGAAGAGGAGCATTGACTGGCCCTCTGAAATTCCAAAAAGTACTTCAATTATAGTTTTTCTGTAATAGTGGATAATTTATAAATTTTTTGTCATTCCATACATTTTCATCTTTCCTAAATGCTTATAATTCAGATAATAATGTATAATCACCATAATAATAAAATTATTAATAACTTTAATAACTGAGAGTCCATTCTCACATGGCTATAAAGAAATACCTGAGATTGGGTAATATATAAAGAAAAGAGGTTTAATTGGCTCACAGTTCCTCAGGCTATACAGGAAGCATGGCGGCTTCTGCTTCTGGGGAGGCCTCAGGGAGCTTCCAGTCATGGCGGAAGGGAGAGTGGCAGCGGGCATCTTATGTGGCAGGAGGAGCAGGACCTAGAGAGAGGGGGAAGGAGCCACACTTTTAAACAACTAGGTCTCACGAGAACGCACTATTGGGACACAGTACCAAGGGAATGGTGCTAAAGGATTCATGAGAAACCACCCTGTGGGCCAGTCACTGCCCACCAGGCCCCACCTCCAGCCCTGGGGATTGCAATTCAACATGGATTTGGGCAGGGACACACATCCCAACCGTGTCGATAACATTTACTGAGTGCTTGCTTGCACTAGGCACCATGCTGGACTCTTTACATAATTACTTGTTTAATCTTCACAGTTGCTCTGCAGTGTGGCTCCCATTTTTACAGAAGAGGAAATGGAAGTACGATGTAGTCAAACCAATTGCCCAAATTCACATAGCTACTGAGAGGCCATCAGGGTTATGGACTCGGGCAACTGGACTCCACTGCCAGTGTTAGGCCAATTCGAGATCCTGCTACTTTGTGTAATTATCTTGCTTGTGTTAACATTGTAGGTAGGCTTCGTGTAGTACTGTGCATACAGACATTATGCTAATATAACTGTAACACCTGACTGCAAAACCCAAAGAGGATGGGAGAGGAAGGTGGTTGCTTTTTTTTCCTTTTTTTTAAAGAGATGGGATCTCTGGCCGGGCGCAGTGGCTGGCGCCTGTAATCCCAGCACTTTGAGAGGCCGAGGCGGGCAGATCACGAGGTCAGGAGATCAAGACCTTTCTGGCTAACACAGTGAAACCCCGTCTCTACTAAAAATACAAAAAAAAAAAAAAAAAAAAAATAGCCGGGCGTGATGGCAGGTGCCTGTAGTCCCAGCTACTCGGGAGGCTGAGGCAGGAGAATGGCGTGAACCCATGAGGTGGAGCTTGCAGTGAGCCGAGATCTCACCACTGCACTCCAGTCTGGGTGACAGAGCGAGACTGCAAAAAAATAAAAAAAGGAGAGAGAGATGGGGTCTTGCTCTGTCAGCCAGGCTGGAGTGCAGCCCCCACCTTAAACTTGGCTCACTGCAGCCTCAGCCTCAAACGTGACTCACTGCAGCCCCAGCCTCTTGGGTTGATCCCCTTGCCTCATCCTGAGGCAGCTGGAACTGCAGGCACATCTCACCACACCCGGCTAATTGAAAAAAAAGTTTTAGTGGAGACTGGTCTTACTGTGTCGCCCAGGCTGGTCTTGAATTCTTGTGCTCAAGCAATCCTCCTGCCTCAGCTTTCCAAAGTGCTGGGATTACAGGTGTGAGCCACCTCACCCTGAGGTGGTTGACTTTTGTGACAAACTTGCTTGTTATTGGAAAAAAATGGTTTTTGGCCAGGTGCAATCCCAGCACTTTGGGAGGCTGAGGTGGGAGGATCAAGACCAGCCCCGGCAACGAGGTGAGACAGTGTCTACAAAAAAAGTCAGAAATTAAGAAAAAATGGTTTTGGCCGGGCATGGTGCTCACGCCTCTAATCCCAGCACTTTGGGAGGCCAAGGCAGGTGGATCCCTTGAGGTCAGGAGTTCAAGACCAGCCTGGCCAACATGGCAGAAACCCTGTCTCTAGGAAAAATACAAAATGTAGCCAGGCCTGGTGGTGGGTACCTGTAATCCCAGCTCCTCGGGAGGCTGAGGCAGGAGAATCGCTTGAACCCAGGATGCGGAGGTTGCAGTGAGCTGAGATCACCACTGCACTCTATCCTGGGTGACAGAGCAAGACTCTGTATTTAAAAAAATGGTTTTGATTGTTTCTATCATAAATTCTGTATCATGCAATTATAAACTAGTTTATAGTCTGCTGAGGGAGATGGAAATTAGTGTTTAACATTATACAAAAGAGGACCTGGGAGAACGCTCACACACGAATCAGATATGGGCCCCAGTGGTGGAGGTTTTCAGTGGAGTGGTGCTGGGCTGACCATCTGGAGACCAGTGGGCCTCGGCCTGTTGTGAGCTGCAGGGACGCCTGCTCCAGGCCGACAAGAGCCTGTGCTGGGGCCGTGTGGCTGGAAAGAGCGCCATGCTTTATCGGGAACCACAGCCAGCCCACAGGCTGGAGCAGAGAGCGACGCCCACGGAGGCCACAAGCCTCCTGACTGTCCCTGGGTTCCACCCCCTCTCCACCAGCCCATCCTGCAACATGCAACCACAGCGTGCTTTTCCCATTTCAGTGATTTACACTTTAAATTTTAATCTTTGTATCACAACATTCCAGGTCCTTTACAAATGCGATCATGCCTACTTTTCAGCCTCATCTCCAATTGTCCCCCAACTCCCAGTCACAAAACACATGCCGTGTACCATAGATTGTAGGTCTGCAAATATATATATAAAATAAATATATATATGTGTAAAATATATATATATATATATTTGACAGAGTCTTGCTCTGTCACCCAGGCTAGAGTGCAGTGGTGCGATCTCAGCTCACTGCAACCTTCACCTCCCAGGTTCAAGCAATTCTCCCCCCTCACTCAGCCTCCTAAGTAGCTGGGATTACAGGCGTGTGCTACCATGCCCAGCTAATTTTTGTGTTTTTGGTAGAGACGAGGTTTCACCATGTTGGTCGGGCTAGTCCCAAACTCCTGACCTCAGGTGATTCTCCTGCCTCAGTCTTCCAAAGTGCTGGGGTTACGGGCATGAGCCACCATGCCTGGCCCCACATAGTATTTTATTTAGTTTTCTATCTCTAGCATTGTATCACTTCCTAGGGTATCAGATGAACTCCTTATGTCAAAAAAATGAGGGAAGAAATATTATAAGATGGAACGTAACTGATTGGGAAATGAGTTCTTCAGAAAATAATTGTTCTAGGTCCTTCTCTAGTCTTAGATCCATTTATTCAGCAAATATAGTGGAGCACAGTGAAAAAGAAGATAGCGTCTCAAAGCTCTGGATGTTGCTCATTTGGGAAACTCTAGGTTGCTCTGTTTGGCAGTGAGGGAGTGCCGTAGAAGTGGGGTTGACATGAGGTTCACATTCTAGATGGTTCTGTCTGCTGGTGTGGGGAAGAATGGGCAGATGTAGGGTATAATTCAGAAGTCCTTTGATGGGAGCTTGTGACTGCCAGTGGAAGCTCAGGAAGCAGATCTTAAGAGCTAGACCTGGGGCATCCACGTCGTGTGTGACATTTCCAGATCCTGTGGCTGACAGGTTTTTGTTTGTTTGTTTTTTGAGATGGAATCTCGCTCAGTCACCCAGGCTAGAGTGAAGTGGCACGATCTCGACTCACTGCAAGCTCCACCTCCCAGGTTCAAGCGATTCTCCTGCCTCAGCCTCCTGAGTAGCTGGGACTACAGGCGCCTGCCACCACGCCTGGCTAATTTTTGTATTTTTAGTAGAGACGGGGTTTCACCATATTGGTCACGCTGGTCTCGAACTCCTGACCTTGTGATCCACCTGCCTTGGCCTCTCACAGTGCTGGCATTACAGGCGTGAGCCTCTGCGCCCGGCCGAGGCTGGCAGTTTTATTCCTCACATTCAACCTCACATTCAACAAAGAGTAGGCAGCTCTTCTAGGGTCACCATTTCCTCAACTGACATAGTGTGACCTGGTTAGGAAGGTGGGCTTTACCATCAGCCCGTCCACCTGCCTGTCTGAGTGATCTTGGGCAAGCTAATTAGCCTTTCTGGCCTGCAGTCTCCTCATACACTTATGGCATGAGAATTAAGCGAATTACCAAATGGCCAGCACTGAGTTTGGTGCCTTGCTTGGAGCAGTCACTAAGTAAATGATAGCTGTCACACACATCACCTTTCCTGCCTTCCTTTTCATTCATGTCAAGTGCTGACGAGTGGAAGTGAAGAAGGTCATAGTGACGTGTCTGACACCAGAGTGCAGGAAATGAGAAAGGCTTATTGGTTCTGTTCTTAATTTCTCTAAGACAAAGAACTGAGTTATTGGCCTTTGTGTCTGAAGCAAGTAGAAAGATACAAAACTGTAAGCTGATTCATAGTAGTATTTGAGTTAAAATAGTGTCTGCAAAGCAGGCACCATATTGTGTATCTGTATTTTCTGTCTACAGAAAGACCATGGAATCAAAGCACAGAGTGTTAGTAGATGTCTACTCAGATGCTCCTTAACACAGGATTTGAGATTCTACTCTCTGTGAGGACAGTAAGTGGAATCTTCTCTAAGTAACACCCACACACTGGAGCAAATGCAGATTATATGAACAGCTAAGTATCAGACAGGATCTCCACTCCACCTTGCTGAAGGTTGGCTTTTTTTTTTTTTTTAGATGGAGTCTCGCTCTGTTGCCCAGGCTGGAGTGCAGTGGCACGATCTCAGCTCACTGCAGCCTCCACCTCCCGGGTTCAAGTGATTCTCCCACCTCAACCTCCTGGGTAGCTGGGACTAGAGGTGTGTACCACCATGCCTGGCTAATTTTTTTTTGAGACGGCGTTTCGCTGTTGTTGCCCAGGCTGGGGTTCAGTGGCGTGATATCAGCTCACTGCAACCTCCGCCTCCTGGGTTCAAGCAATTCTCCTGCCTCAGCCTCCTGAGTAGCAGGGATTTCAGGCACCCACCACAACGCCTAATTTTTTTTTTTTGGTATTTTTAGTAGAGATGGGGTTTCACCATGTTGGCCAGGCTGGTCTCGAACTCCTGACCTCAAATGATCCACCCACCTCAACCTCCTAAAATGCTGGGATTACAGGCGTGAGCCACCGCACCCAGCCTCATTTTTGTGTTTTTTGTAGAGATGAGGTTTTGGTATGTTGGTCAGGCTGGTCTTGAACTCTTGACCTCAGGTGATCTACCCACCTCGACCTCCCAAAGTGCTGGGATTACAGGCTGAGCCACCATGCATGGCCAAGATTGGCTTTTATGTTTAAGCTAAACTACAAACTAAAACGTGACAGAGGCATATCTCAGTAGATTTAGAGGTTTACTTTGCTGAAGTTGAAGACATACCAGGGAAAAAGAGATACAAGTTACAGTAGGATCTGTGTCCTGTGCTTTTTCCAAAGAGGGTTTTGGGGACTTTAAAGGGGAATGTGCAAGCAGGAGGGGAGGGAAAAAGGAAGGAGAAAGGAGAGAGGATAGGCAGTGAGGCACTGGTTACATTCCTGTGGGGCACTTGTCAGTGTGAATCTACTTTACATGTGAAAAGAAAGGAGTTGGGGGAAAATCAATCATGCATTCTTCTCCAGCTCAGTGGATCTATATTTTGCATGAAATAAAGTAAGCATGTGAATTATAGCCATTGGTTCGGGAACAAAAGGAAGGCGCTCTCTCTCTCTCTCTCTCTCTCTCTCTCTCTCTCTCTCTCTCAAAAGGAAGGCGCTCTCTCTCTCTCTCTCTCTCTCTCTCTCTCTCTCTCTCTCTCTCGTTCTTCTTTCATCTTGCAGGAAGTTTTTGCCTGACTCAGTTCCCAAGCTTAACTTTCCCCTTGGCATAGTGAGTTTGGCGTCCTGAGATTTTCCTTTCACAAAGGGAAATACATTTGAGATGTGGAATACTTGTCTTAATGTTTCTTTTCTCGCCTCTCTTGTGTTCGTTAACCAAAATGAGTGACTGAGACAATAATCTCAATCAATCTAGTTTACTAAGCCAGATCTGGAGGGTACCTTTGGGATAAACGTGGGTCACAGAGGCAGATGTGGTTACTGCCCCTGAGAGGTTTTCAGGAGGTCTCTTGTTTACTCATTTCCTTAAAGGGGGAGAGCACATGGGAATTGGGGTGGGTGGGTGATAAGGAAAATGGTCACATTCTTGTGAGACTTCATTTAGTGCTAGTAAATCTACGTTTTAAACGAGATGAGGTGAAAGTTTTAAGAAGAAAATGGAGTAAAGGAAGAATCAATTGTGCGACCCTCTCTGGAGAGGTGGAGGAACAATTGCTCTCTCTTCTTTTTTTTTTTTTATTGAGATGGAGTTTCACTCTTGTTGCCCAGGCTAGAGTGCAATCGTGCAATCTCGGCTCACCACAACCTCCACTTACTGGGTTCAAGCGATTCTCCTGCCTCAGCCTCCTGAGTAGCTGGGATTACAGGCATGCACCACTACACCCAGTTAATTTTGTATTTTTAGTAGAGATGGAGTTTGTCCATGTTGGTCAGGCTGGTCTCGAACTCCTGACCTCGGATGATCCACCTGCCTCAATCTCCCAAAGTGTTGGGATTACAGGCATGAGCCACCATGCCCAGCCCAATTGCTCTCATTCTATCTTTGTTCTGCACCTGGGAAGATCAGCTTGTGTAAACCAAAAATAAAATTCTAAGGTCCCCCAACCATCTGGATGGACCTCTCCTCTTGGCCAAGGTCATTCCAAAGTTAACCTGAAAAATTCTTTCTGTCTATTTTCTTTTCTGCTTGCTTTAAATCTGCTGTTACTTTTCTTCTGAGATAAAAATCACTGTTTGAAATGGAAGAACATTCCATGCTCATGGATAGGAAGAATCAATATCGTGAAGATGGCCATACTGCCAAGGTAATGTATAGATTCAATGCCATCCCCATCAAGCTACCAATGATTTTCTTCATAGAATTGGAAAAAACGACTTTAAAGTTCACATGGAACCATAAAAGAGCCCGCATTGCCAAGACAATCCTAAGTCAAAAGAACAAAGCTGGAGGCAGCTACCTGACTTCAAACTATACTACAAGGCTACAGTCACCAAAACAGCATGGTACCAAAACAGAGATATAGACCAATGGAACAGAACAGAGCCCTCAGAAATAATACCACACATCTACAACCATCTGATCTTTGACAAACCTGACAAAAACAAGAAATGGGGAAAGGATTCCCTATTTAATAAATGGTACTGGGAAAACTGGCTAGCCATATGTAGAAAGCTAAAACTGGATCCCTTCCTTACACCTTATACAAAAATTAATTCAAGAGGGATTAAAGACTTAAATGTTAGACCTAAAACCATAAAAACCCTAGAAGAAAACCTAGGCAATACCATTCAGGACATAGGCATGGGCAGGACTTCATGTCTAAAACACCAAAAGCAATGGCAACAAAAGCCAAAATTGACAAATGGGATCTAATTAAACTAAAGAGCTTCTGCACAGAAAAAAGAAACTACCATCAGAGTGAGCAGGCAACCTACAGAATGGGAGAAAATTTTTGCAATCTACTCATCTGACAAAGGGCTAATATCCAGAATCTACAAAGAACTCAAACAAATATACAAGAAAAAAAACCCATCGAAGAGTGGGCAAAGGATATGAACAGACACTTCTCAAAAGAAGACATTTATGCAGCCAACAGACACATGGAAAAATGCTCATCATCACTAGCCATCAGAGAAATGCAAATCAAAACCACAATGAGATACCATCTCACACCAGTTAGAATGGCAATCATTAAAAAGTCAAGAAACAATAAGTGCTGGAGAGGCTGTGGAGAAATAGGAACAGTTTTACACTGTTGGTGGGACTGTAAACTAGTTCAACCATTGTGGAAGACAGTGTGGCGATTCCTCAAGGATCTAGAACTAGAAATACCAATTGACCCAGCCATTCCATTACTGGATATATACCCAAAGGATTATAAATCATGCTACTATAAAGACACATGCACACATATGTTTACTGTGGCACTATTCACAATAGCAAAGACTTAAAACCAACCCAAATATCCACCAATGATAGACTGGATTAAGAAAATGTGGCACATATACACCATGGAATACTATTCAGCCATAAAAAAGGATCAGTTCATGTCATTGTAGGGACATGGATGAAGCTGGAATCCATCATTCTCAGCACACTATCACAAGGACAAAAAACCAAACACTGCATGTTCTCACTCATAGGTGGGAACTGAACAAGGAGAACACTTGGACACAGGAAGGGGGACATCACACACCAGGACCTGTCATGGGGTGGGGGGAGGGGTGAGTGATAGCATTAGGAGATATGCCTAATGTAAATGATGAGTTAATGGGTACAGCAAACCAACATGGCACATGTATACATATGTAACAAACCTGCACGTTGTGCATAGGTACCCTAGAACTTAAAGTACAATAAAAAAAAAAATCACTGTTTGGATCTAACTGGTTTATTGTTGTTGTTTTTGTTGTTTTATAAACCAGTAAGTTTGTATTAATATCTCATGGCTAGAGTTCTGAAGTAAAAGCTATAGGATTATTTTTGTATGTGTGTTGTGTATTTTTGGCCACGAGATACCAAATTGGTTTAAAGGTAAAGAGTACTTGTAAATTAAATAGTAAGCCCAAATGCTTCTCAAGTTCACATGACTTAAGTAAAATCTTTAATTGATAAGTTGGTTTTAAAATTATTGGTATTAAAATTATTGGTAAAGTAATATTAGTAATGGAGGAACTGGCAACATTTTTGTTTGCATTTATTGATCAAGTGGTTTCATACTTAACCCTGCAGAATACTATAAGGAGTCAAAATTTGCCATAAGGGTTGTAAAACTAAATCAAGCATAAAATAGAATGATTGTTGCTTGTGTAATTTTCGAAGACATTTAATATTGTAGGTTTAATGAAAACAGCTAAATCTCAAATTACTAGTAAAATACCTATGTACTTAACTTTAACTTTATTGCTTAGGTAAATGCCTGCAATTCACAGGCTATACAGATGGTTAACAGGGAAATAACTTTAAATGATGACTATCACAGTTTTCATAAGTAATCTACATAAACTATTAAATAAATTCATCAGGTAAGTGTAACGGAACAAATGCTTGTAAACAAACTTGTCATAATTTATAATTTAAAGTTATATTAAATAATAAATATGAATTAAATGTCTGGGATTTCTAATTTAAAAATTATAGGAGAACATTAAAAAATGTGTTCTTATTAAATGGTGAATAATTTTTGTCTACTTCAAAGGTTATCTAAAGGTTACATATAAAACCATGTAGGCTGGGCATGGTGGCTCATGGCTGTAGTTCCAGCACTCTGGGAGGCCAAGGCAGGCAGATCACTTGAGAGTAGGAGTTTGAGACCAGCCTGGGCAACATAGTAAAATCCCATCTGTAGAAAAATACAAAAATTAGCTGGGTGTGGTGGTGCACACCTGTAGTCCCAGCTGCTTGGGAGGCTGAGGCAGGAGAATCACTTGAACCTGGGAGGCAGAAGTTGTGGTGAGCTGAGTTTGCACCACTGCACTCCAGCCTGGGCAGCAGAGCAAAACTCCATCTCAAAAATAAATAAATAAAACAAAACAAGGTAAAAGGAACCAAGAAATAGGAGAGTTGTAAAGAAAGTTATAGATATAAAGATATATTTTGGTAAGAAGATAAAAGAAAAGTAATTTTTTATGAGAAAGAATCTTATATGGTGAATTTTTGTCCTAAAATGAAATGGTTGTTCAAGGAAGAGGGATATTTAAGACAAACCAGAAAGCTCAAGCATGTTGTGAATGGTCTATGTAAGTAGCAATACAGTTAGTAAAAAAAGGAAAATGTTAAAGTTACATAACTAAATTGACTATAATTAAAATAAATTATAATAGTCTTTATATATATTGGACTCATTGAAATACACTTGTACAAAACTAAAGAATTGGTTAGAACAAGATTTTTTGAAAATACGGAATTACTCTTAATGCAAGAAGAACTTAAGTTTTAAATTCTATAATCTGTTTCTCTTTGAAACATACTTCGGATTGATGTCTCAGAAGCACAACTTCTACTGTACCCTGCTGCTTCAGCTCTTTTGAGAAGGCCTGGGATAGTAACTCTCTCCTTCTCCTTTTGTTGGCTACTTTACCTTTTGTTGGCTTTTTAAAAATTAATAATCTAAGGTAAGGGAGATAATTTTTGAAAACAGGCAAATGAAAAATCTTTTGGATCTTCCTTTATCTGTATGTCTGTAATATCTATATGTTTATATGTGTCATGTGAAAGTGATAGTTCACTACCAAACTATGTGAAAGAGTTCTCATTAATTGACTTAAAGAAAAGTAGGTGCTTATCAGACTCATGAAAAGCTAGCTCTGATGCCTTTTTGTTCACATCACTTTAGTAATATTTGGTAAGATTAATTTGGTAAATTTAATCTCAAAATTCTGTCCAGTAGTTAAAAATCTTAAAGTCATGTAATGTTAAATTAAGTAACCTCAGTTTTTTTCACTGGGAATTTGGGTTACTAAGAATTAAACTAGTAGGAGAGTAAGTGGTGTTTCTGGTGAAGTTTATACAAACACAAGGATGTGGCTTTTGCTAAAGAAAATGTATTTTTTTCTAGTTTAGAGACTATTTAAAAGTCACTTTATGTAGTAACTCTTAAACCTTAAACTCTAAAATTTCCTTTAAAATAAGGAAAAAATTATATAGATGAAACCAAATGGATACAGAAAAAAAAAAGGCATGGAATGAGAAACCTTTGCCTCCTGGGTGGCCATGTCGTCACCCTTCTTAAGGAGCTGCAGCTGGGCTACATTCTGTTCCTGAAAGTAAAAGCTACCAGTGGGATTCAGAGACAGATCATAGTCATACTCCCAGGAAGTTAGCTCACTCACTGCATAAGGAAATTCAAAATAATAAAAAGCAAAATATTCATCCCTTGGTTATTGTTTTCTGTAATAGCTAAAGTGAAAGTACAACAGTGCTGGATTGGGCCTTAACACTGGACCATGCTCCCATGTGGATCTGTCTCAGTTCAGTCACTAGCCTCAAAGCTACCCACAAAAGGAAAAATTTAGCCAAGGCAACAAAAGTGACTTCTAAGACCTGTGGTTGCTAAGAAGACAGTCAGTGTGGGGGAAGGGCAAAATCAAATAACTATTAAAACCAGAGGGTACGATGTAAAGGAATTGTTCCATTTTTAGATTGGTATCATGAGCTTCTTGAGAAACATTTATTATAATAGACTGTAAAAATAACTACTGTATTGGACAGTATCCAATGGACAGTATCTTTCATTTTAAAGACAGATGTGGACAATATCTGTAAATGCTACAGAATGGAAGAGCATGATTGGGTTGATGTAGGACCCACAGCTCACTATTAAACAATCCCTGAGGGATATATGTGATCCAGTTGCACAAGAGGTTATTCCTGGGAGAATGAACAGCCTAGTGGACTGGATAATTGTCACTGTAAAGTCTGTTTGCCCTGAGAAGTGAACTGCCCAACTCTCCCTATAAAATGCTAAGTGGAACACCCTGGATGAAGCAGCTGATATGCTTTACAGATAAACCATGTGGGACTGGATTTGTGATGACTGGGATATTCTCCCCCTGCATATGTCTATTACCCAGGTCATGGTAAATGTTGAGGGTAAAAGGGTCCATTTTATGTGGGCACCTTCGGTGATATTACTGCTTGAGAAGCCTTATCAAATTTTCTGTCCCCCATGAGTCTTATAGATGCTTAATTAAACATTAGGGCAGTTACAAAAAAAAAAAAAAAAAAAAGGGAAAGGCAAAAGGGAGTTAAAGGACTTGCCCCAGAAGGGTGGTGGAAATCTTTAGATGGTTTTTAAGAAACGAAATAAATAAAATGAAAACTGATGGGGTTAAAACAAAGGTCTTTACGACACCATCGAAAATTGGGTGGACCAAAGGGAACCCCTGCTGTTCCCCCAGCATGAAGCGGCCCCACACAAGTTTTCTGTATTTGACCCAGATTGGAGAAATTTTAAGAAAAATCAAAAGGCAAAGGTTATAATGAGAAAGCTTACATTGAGGCATGTTGAGATGAAGATTGACAAAAGGGCCTGAGTCCTTTGGCTCAGCTCCCTGTTGGGAAACCAAATCCCTTTTTACTAGAAAAGGTAAAATGGTCTGTGGGTAGAGAAGAAACGTTCCTGGGATGGGAACATAAACAGTACAGATTTATAGGACTATGAAATTTGAGCTGTTTAAATAAGTTTTATGAAATGTAGTTGTGACTCTTACCTAAATGTCATATGAAAATGGATATTGTATCTGGCTGAGGGATGTTTCCCCTATCTAGAACTATCAAACTGAAGGTATGTCAGTCTGCCCTTTGAGAAATGTTAATTGTATTACAGGATCTTTGGGGGGTTGATTTTCTGGCTAGAAACCTCTGTGACTGCTGTGCCTTTGCTCAAGATCCTTCCCTGCATCAGGGAAGAATGAGGTACACAGACAAGTGGAGGGTGAACAACACTAACATGAGCTTTGTTGAGTGTTACAGCAGCTCAGAGGAGACCCACAGTGGATAGCTCGTCTCTGTAGGCAGGTCATCTGTGTGGAGTCTGTAGTTCTTACAGAGAGGAGGCCCTGGAGAAGGCAGCTCTGCTCTGCGGCTGGTCGTCCTGATGTCCACAGCTCTCAGTGGAGAGGAGGCTCTGGAGAGGGTGGTTCCTCTCTGCTGTCGGGTTGTCTCTCTGCAACTCTCAACAGAGAGGGTACTCTTCTTCTTCCTCTGCCCTGCTGTGGCTGAGCCCAGGGCTTTTATGGACCTCAGAGGGGAGGAAGTGCATCCTGATTGGTCCATGGGTGGCCAAGGGCAGCCCCAAAGAGGCACCATGAGCCCCCACTCTGGTGCGTAGGACTGGCAGCCTGGTCTCCAGCCTTCAGGCCCTCCCTGGCCTAGACGTGGGGCCTTACTGGGGGCCTGGCCCCTTTTGCCCAGGAATCAATCTGCCTCCCACTGCCATTCATGGCCCTAGCCCCTGCTCAGAGATTGGAGTAGGCGCTAAGAGCAGAGAGAGGCCAGGCAGTGGGAGCAGACACCCCTGAGCCTGCAGAGATGGGGAGTGGGGAGAGGGGGTCCTTCCTGGGGCCCCTGAGGGTGCAGGCTACAGAGACACCGGGTCCTGCACCTGGGAGGGTGGCCACAGCTGCACCTGGGAGCTCCCACCCCACCAACTCGGAAGGGCCCAGGGCTCTTGCTTGTTCCCAGCTCCTGCCTACTCCAGGAAGTGGGAGGCCCAGGTCTGCAAATGCAGGTCCAGCTGCTGTAGCTGCACCTGGGAGGGCAGATCCTGCTTGTTCCTGGCCACTCCATGGCAAAAGCACAGGGAGGCACAAATCCACAGCCACAGTTTGGGAGGTTGCGGGAACACCCACAGAGCTCCCGTCCCAACTCAGAAGGGATGTGGCTCCAACCAGCTTCATGGAGTGTGCAGCCCCAGCCAGGCCTCCCTGCTGCAGCTGCTGTGATGGCATCAGCCACTGCCATCAATTGTACATGTTAAATGGGAAGTAGTAAGACTGCCCGAGCCCGCAGAACGTAGGGTAGAAGCTGGAGTTTTGCCTGGGACAAATCCTCCACTTCATAGCCCTCTGTGGAGCATTTACTGGGGCTTATGGCAGAAACCTGTGGGCACTTCCCAATGACTCCCGGGCCTTTGGACTGGAGAGCTTCCGCTTGCTATGGAATGTTAACTGAAGCTATCCCTTTGCTAATAGGAATAATGGTGCCAGAAAAGGAGTTCCATAATAAAATAAAAATAGTTTGCATAGGATCTTGTTGCCTGGGACTGCAAAGAGGAGATGCTCATGAGTAGGGAGCCTGTTTTTCCCCAAGACTAACTCTGAGGAGCTGCTGGAGTCTACGGAGCCGGATAAACAGCTCTCATCCAACAAGGGCTGCTTGATCGCGAATGACAGTTTCCAGAGGAACAAATGACATCTTGTTTGGCAGTCTGCTGCTCTTGTTAAACAAGAGTCAAGGAAACAATTTTCTTTTGAGTTATTTACAGGTTAGAGCAATTGGGTTTTGTGAACAAATTTACCTTTCTATCTGAGTTTGACTAAATTTGCAAGTTATTTGTGATTTTATGATAATATAGTTATTCACATACATTTAGTAAGAGTCTAAATGTTTTGTTTTGAAACAGGATAATTGGAGACACTGGTTATTTTACCAGGGCTTTGACTAGAATAACATATTTTTGGCTGGGCATGGTGGCTCATGCCTTCAATCCCAGCATGTTGGGAGGCTGAGGCGGGTGAATTGTTTGAGCTCAGGAGTTCAAAACTAGCCTGGGCAACATGGCAAAACCCCGTCTCTACAAAAAGTACAAAAATTAGCTGAGTGTGGTGGTGGTGCCTGAAATCCCAGTTACTCAGGAGGCTGAGGCAGGAGAATTGCTTGAACCCAGGAGGTGGAGAGGTTGCAGTGAGCCAAGATCGTACCATTGTACTCCAGTCTGGGTAATAAGAGCAAAACTGTCTCAAAAAAAAAAAAAAAAAAAAAAAAAAACCACACACAAACAGATTAACATATTTTTAGATAAAGTTCTAGCAAAGCCAACTTAAAAAGAGCCTTTATAGTCAATTGGTTCTTGCTGCACTTTATGCAAATAATCAGGCCAAGTATAATAAGACTAAAACATATTTTTCCACAGAAATTGGTCTTAACTATAATGTCTGTTAGAAGAGGAGAGCTAGAGAGAAATTGAGTCAAATGAAAAGTGTAACACTTGTTACTGATGACAGTCGTGACTTCTGTTTTTGAGTGCAGATTGAATCACAAATTATCTCTCGGCTGCAAGAATCTTGTAAACAGCACAAGGCTATAATTTTTCTTCATATTTATAGTTGGTGCCCCAGCAGAATAGGTTCTTTTTTCTGTTCTGACACACAAATACCCTTTTGATTGTCAAATTATTAATGTTATTTATCTCTTCTTGTTTTACCTCCAAGGAAGCCACAATCACGGAATTCTGGAGCGATACGGTACTGGCCGCTGGGCATTCCACTGTGCCTGCCTGGTTTTCACGGCCAATGCCCTGCTGCTAAGACTATACAAGCACCCTCCCTCTAGGACCAGGGACTATAGCAGAATAGCTGGGTGCCTGAGATTGTAAGGGCTGGTTTTGTTTGTGTGTGTTTGTTTGTTTGTTTGTTTTGTTTTGATGGAGTTTTGCTCTTGTCACCCAGGCTGGAATGCAGTGGCCTGATTTTGGCTCACTGCAAACTCTGCCTCCTAGTTTCAAGCGTTTCTCCTGCCTCAGCCTCCCGAGTAGCTGAGATTGCAGGTGCCCGCCACCACACCTGGCTAATTTTTGTTTTTTGAGTGGAGACGAGGTTTTACCATGTTGGCCAGCCTGGTCTGGAATTCCTGACCTTGTGATCTGCCCGCCTTGGCCTCCCAAAGTGCTGGGATTACAGGTGTGAGCCACCGCGCCCCGCCTGTAAGGGCTGCTTTTGAGGGACACAATTAGTTCAGACCGGCCAGCCATGATGGCTCACACCTCTAATCCCAGCACTTTGGGAGGCTGAGGTGGGTGGATCACAATGTCAGGAGTTTGAGACCAGCCTGGCCAACATGGTGAAACCCTGTCTCTACCAAAAATACAAAAATTAGCCAGGTGTGGTGGAAGGGTGCCTGCAATCCCAGCTATTCGGGAGGCTGAGGCAGGAGAATTGCTTGAACCCTGGAGGCAGAGGTTGCAGTGAGCTGAGATTGTGCCCTTACACTCCAGCCTGGGGGACCAGAGCAAGACTTCATCTCAAAAAAATAAAATAAAATAAAAATAAAAAAGTTTATCAGCTGTTATAGGACAGATTACTAAATGACCATAAAAAGCATTGCAGCATAACAAAAGTCTCTAAAAATCCTTAGCTTAAAAGGTTTTATCAATGCTTATGTTCTGTATCACTGATTACTGTAAGTCTATAACTAAAACCAAGATTACAGTAGTTCAGTCAGGTTTGTACCCACGCCTTTGGCTTTTTGTTTGTTGGCTTTTTACTTAAATTTTTAAGGGTTAATGAATGCTTGTCTGTGTCCATTCCCATTTGGCCTAGAACGTTTTAACTGGCTACAAGTCTTTTGACTCTAAGTCTCTTGGCCATAGGGTGTCCTATCGAGAGACAGGACAGATCCAGGGCTGGCAGCCATGTCACCCAGGCAATGCTATGGAACAAAATAAAAGCTCGGTGGCCACTGGCGTTGCCTCTGACAAATGTTGGCCACAAGGGGAGGATGTAAACCAAAAATAAAATTCTCAGACCCCCAACCATCCGAATGGACCACTCCTCCTTGGCCAAGGGCATTCCAGACTTAACCTGAAGAACTTGTTCAGGACATGATGGAAACAGGGAGACAGACATGCCTCATGATACCCTCCTTCCTTTTTGAATCACAGATGGAACAGGGTTAAGTGTGGTAAGAAGCATTTACAATCGATTCTCTCTGAAGCCTGCTACCCGGAGGCCTCATCTGCACGTGGTGACCAAGGTTTTCTTGGTCTCCACAACCTGTGGTAACCCATACATTCCTTTCTTTTCATTTATTTATTTATTTATTTATTTAGACAGAGTCTCGCTCTGTTGCCCAGGCTGGAGTGCAGTGGCGTGATCTCGGCTCACTGAAAGCTCTGCCTCCCGGGTTCACGCCATTCTCCTGCCTCAGGCTCCTGAGTAGCTGGGACTACAGGCACCCGCCACCATGCCCAGCTAATTTTTTGTATTTTTAGTAGAGATGGGGTTTTACTGTGTTAGCCAGGATGGTCTCGATCTCCTGACCTCGTGATCCACCCACCTTGGCCTCCCAAAGTGCTGGGATTACAGGCATGAACCACTGTGCCTGGCCCTTTCTATTGATAATAACTCTTTCAACTAACTGCCAATCAGAGAACTTTTGAATCAGACTATGACTTTGAAGATGCCATACTGTCCTGCCTTCTTGTCCTCCCTTTCCAGACGAACCAATGTACATCTTAGATGTATCGATTGATGTCTCATGTCTCCTTAAAATGTATAAAACCAACTTGTACCCTGACCACCTTGGCCACATATCCTCAGGCTCTCCTGGGGCTGTGTCATGGGCCATTGGTACTCATATTTGGCCCAGGATAAATCTCTTCAAGTATTTTACTGAGTTGATTCTTTTTGTCCACACTTGTAATCTACTTTATCAGTGTGAAGTTGAACAGTCTTTCGTTTTAGACCTTAGTTTTTATGAGCTGCACTTGTAACCGCCGGACAGGTTCTCCTTGCCTGCTGCTCAGACAGAGCTGATTTATTAAGGTAGGGAATTGCAATGGAGAGAGAGTTTAATTCATGCAGAGCCAGTTGTTTGGGAGACCAGTTTTTGTTTGTTTGTTTGTTTTGTTTTGTTTGAGATGGAGTTTTGCTCTTGTTGCCCAGGCTGGAGTGCAATGGCGCAATCTTGGCTCACCACAACCTCACCTTCCCGGGTTCAAGAGATTCTCCTGCCTCAACCCCTGAGTAGCTGGGATTACAGGCATGTGCCACCACGCCTGGCTAAGTTTGTATTTTTAGTAGAGATGGAGTTTCTTCATGTTGGTCAGGCTGGTCTCGAACTCCTGACCTCAGGTGATCTGCCTGCCTCAGCCTCCCACAGTGCTGGGATTACAGGCATGAGCCACCACGCCTGGCCCAGAGTTTTATTATTGCTCAAATCAGTGTCCCCCAAAATTTGAGGACTGGAGTTTTAAGGATCATTTAGTGGGTGGGGGGGTTGAGAAGTGGGGAGCGCTGATAGGTAGGATTGGAGATGAAATCAGGCAGTCGAAGTTGTCTTCTTGCGCTGAGTCAGTTCCTGAGTGGGGGCCACAAGACCAGATGAGCCAATTTATCCATCTGGGTTACACCAGCTGACCCATTGAGTACAGGGACTGAAAATGTCTCAGGCACCAATCTTAGGTTTTACAATAGTGATGTTATCCGTAGGAGTAATTGGGGAGGTTTAGAATCTTGTGGCCTTTAGCTGCAGGACTCCTAAACCATAATTTCTAATCTCATGGCTAATTTGTTAGTCCTCCAAAGGCCATCTAGTCCCCAGCAAGAAGAGGGTTTGCATCATTCTCAGCAAACTATCACAAGAACAGAAAACCAAACACCGCATGTTCTCACTCATAAGTGGGAGTTGAATAATGGGAACACATGGATACAGGGAGGGGAACATCACACACAGGGCCTGTCGGGGGGCGGGGGGATAGGGGAGTTACAATTGGCATGTCTTTGTTTAAGGGAGGACACACATCTTGAAAGGTTTCCAGGACAGCAAAACATTTACGCCTGGGAGACTTGTGGCGGCCGAGGGTGCCCGGCCCTGCCTTCACAGGGGCCTGGCTAGCAGGAGCCTTGCAGCTTGCGAATCAACAGTCATGCATTTGGAAGAGGGTGTTGGGTGACTCGGCTTGTAACCACCAAAGGGGTTCACCTTGCCCGCTGCCTAGACAGAGCTGATCAAGATTGGGGAATTGCAATAGAGAAAGAGTAATTCACGCAGAGCTGGCTGTGCAGGAGACTAGAGTTTTATTATTACTCAAATCAGTCTCCTCAAGCATTGAAGAATTCAGGGATCAGAGTTTTCAAGGGTAACTTGGGTTGGGGTAAACCAGTGAGCCAGGAGTGCTGATTGGTCAGAGATGAAATCATAGGGAGTCAAAGTTGTCTTCTTGCCCTCATCAGTTCCTGGGTGAGGGGCCACAAGGTCAGATGAGCCAGTTTATTGATCTGGGTGGTGCCAGCTGATCCATGAAGTTCAGGGTCTGCAAAATATCTCAAACACTGATCTTAGGAGCAGTTTAGGGAGGGTCAGAATATTGTAGCCTCCAGCTGCATGACTTCTAAACCATAATTTCTAATCTTGTGGCTAACATCAGTCCTCTAAAGGCAATCAAGTTCCCAGACAAGAAGAAGGCCTGCTTTGGGAAAGGACTGTTACCGTCTGTGTTTATAAACTATAAACTAAGTTTCTCCCAAAGTTAGTTCAGCCTACTGCCAGGAAGGAACAAGGACACCTTGGAGGTTAGAAGCAAGGTGCTGTGGGTTAAGTTACATATCTTTCACTATCTTAGTCATAATTTTGGAAAGGCGGTTTCAGGCTTTCAGGCCTAACTTTCCCTTTGGCTGAAGGAGTTCGGGGGTCCTGAGAGTTTTTGATTTTCCCTTACGTGTTGTACAAAAATAGTCTCTCAACGTTGAGTCCTGCCTACCTTACTGCTTGTTTTTATCAAAAGACGACATATGGGAATATATTCGGTTAAGTGTAAAGCCTTATTCAAATGTAAAGCTCTTCCCAAGATCTGCTCTCCCTTTCTATCTTCCCCGACTGTCGGTGTGGTCGCGCGGGAATCCGGGGCGGGTTGGGGCGAGACGAGAGCCCCGGCACCCCAAGTCAGGGTACTGCACCTGCCCGTTGGGGAGACCAACGACCGCTCGGTCCTCTGCTGCTCCTGCCTGGCGGTTGCTAGGAGCCGGGGAAGCGCAGGCGCATTGGGAGGGGCCGCGGACACGCCGAGCAGCGACCACTCGGCCTTCCCCTGCTCCTGCCTGCCAGGTGTTAAAATGCCGGGAATGCGCAGGCGCACTGTGAGAGACCGCAGGGCACGCTGGGCAGGGCTCGCTGGGCAGGGCCGCTCGGCCCTCTGCTGCTCCTGCCTGCCGGTTGCTAGGCGCTGGGACGCGCCTGCTGAAGTGTGCGGGGCTACAGGTGGCCTCCTTGGGGTGGGCCGCGCCTGACCGGGGCCGAGGACACCGCGGACACCGCGGCTGCCCGGGCCTGCGAGAAGCAATGGAACCCGGGAAGGTCGGTGCGGCGCTGGGTCTGGGCGAGGGGTGGTGGAGCTTCGCGGACTCCTCCGGGCGTCGTTAGCAGCGCCGCCGCCGCCCTCCCTCTGCGCAGTGGTTCTCTCGACCGGGCCGGGGCTTCCCGGAGGAGCCGCGGTGCCTCCGAGGCAGGAAGGGAAATGGAGGCGCGGCTGGCCGTCGGCGCCAGGGCGGGCCGGTCGCCGGGCTCCCGGCGGTCGGGAGAGGCGGTGTGTGCAGCCTCAGCCCTGCGGTCGCCGCCGCGGCCGGTCTCCTCGCGCCCGGCCTGGGGGCGGCCTTGGCCCGTGCTGCGGGGCCGGGATGGCGGAGGAGCCACGTTTAAAATTTTATTCAGTTTTAGCTGATTTAAGTTTAAATATGACTTGTCACAGTTTAAGGAGTTGAGAGAGTGCAGCCTGGGTGCCTGAGTTGGAATTCTGGCTTTTGTTTTTACTTGTATGACCTTGGCAAAATACTTAACAGGTGTTGTTTCCTAGTTCATTCAATGGGCACAATAATAATGGCAGCATTATAGGGTGTTTAAGAAGATTAAGTGAGATATTATGTGTAAAAGTGCATCGACCAAACCAGTGCCTGCTTTCATTAACACTCAATAAATGTTAGATATTACTGTACTATTCTGTTGTCTATTGATTCCCCACCAAAAGACGAGTAATTTAGTTTGCATACATTTTCTTCTACCTTCACTCCTATTATATTTTTCCCTATCACTTACCTTTATGTGTTGAATAATATTCCTTAATTTGTATTTTCTGTTATATCAACCTTAGGGTGTTTTGTTGTTGTTGTTGTTGTTGAGATGGAGTCTCACTCTGTCACCAGGCTGGAGTGCAGTGGCGCGAACTTGGCTCACTGCAACCTCCGCCTCCAGGGTTCAAGCGATTCTCCTGCCTCAGCCTCCTGAGTAGCTGGGATTACAGGCGTGCGCCAGCACGCCCAGCTAACTTTTTGTATTTTTAGTAGAGATGAGGTTTCACCATGTTGGCCAGGATGGTTTCGATCACCTGACTTCGGTTTTTTTTTTTTGGTTTTTTTTTTTTTTAAAGATAATTCCCCTCTGTTGCCCAGGCTGGAGTACAGTGGCACGATCTCTGCTCACTGCAACTTCCAACTCCCGGGTTCCAGCGATTTTCCTGCCTTAGCCTCCCGAGTAGCTGGGATTACAGGCATGCACCACCACGCCCGGCTAATTTTTGTATTTTTAGTAGAGATGGGCTTTCTCCATGTTGGTCAGGCTGGTCTCGAACTCCCGACCTCAGGTGATCCGCCTGCCTTGGCCTCCCAAAGTGCTGGGATTACAGGCATGAGCCACCACGCCCGGCCAACCTTAGATAGTATTTTTTAACTTTCCCCTAGTTAAGATTAGGAAGCTACTGCTGTACACTCTCCATTTCTCCCTAAACCCACTAATTTCCTGACCCTGTCTGGTATCAGGGTCAAAGGGGTCATCTTTTCTTACATTCAGTTAATGTACCACAATGGTTTTTGCTTCATATTTGGACCATGTCCTTCTTAAATGGCCCTATTTGCCTTTTTTTTTTCTTTTTGGCAAAAAAGAACACATGCTGTTTTAAATTTTTAAACCCTAGGATGTCTTCTAGCTTATTAATGTGATATTATCTGTTTAATGAAATCCTCTTAAAAGAAATTCTTCCGAGAGCTCACTGACTTTATGTTCTCATCAGGACAAATTGTTTTCTAGACCTGCACAGAGCTATGATCCGGGAATTCTTTCTCATTGTGCTTCTGGGTTAGGCCTACTGTTTCTTGGATCAAGTGTCTTCCTCTTTTTTGAAATCTCCCTGCTTTTTCCAATGGAGTATATCCTCACGTACCTTTTTCTTTTCTTTTTTTTTTTTGAGATGGAGTCTTGCTGTTTCACCCAGGCTGGAGGGCAGTGGTGTGCTCACGGCTCACTGCAGCCTCCACCTCTCAGGCTCAAGCGGCGTTCTTGCCTCGGCCTCCCAAAGTGCTGGGACTACAGGTGTGAGCCACCATGCCTGGCCTATCGCATACCTTTTTAGACAAGAGTGTATGTGGGAAGAAAACTGTACGCCCTAAGAATATCCTTATTGTACTGATAGATTGTTTAAGAGTTTGGCTCAGCATAGAATTCTAAGAGCAAAATAATTTCCCAGAACTTTGAAGATGGTATACTTTTGTCTTCTAGCAGTGTGTTTGACTGATAAGATATCTTTGTGAGTAACATTTTCTTTCTCTCCAGAAGATTTAGGATCTTTATCTGTGATGTTCTGAATATGGATGTAGTTTGTTATAGATCTTTTTCCGTTTGTTATTTTTGACATTTGACCATCACTTGGGGTTTTATTCTGATACATATTTAATAAATAAACTTCATTTTTTTTGAGACAGTCTTGCTCTGTTGCCCACACTGGAGTGCAATGGCATGATCTCAGCTCACTGCAACCTCCACCTCCCAGGTTCAAGTGATCCTCCTGTCTCAGCCTCCCAAGTAGCTGGGATTACAGATGTGTGCCATCACGCCCAGCTAATTTTTGTATTTTTAGCAGAGACAGGATTTCATCATGTTGGCCAGTCTGGTCTTGGTCCGCCTGCCTCGGCCTCTCAAAGTGCTGGGATTATAGGCATGAGCCACTGTGCCAGGCCAGTAAATAAACATTTTTAAAGTAGCAAAAGCAACAGAACCTCAGAGCTGGATATTTCATGGCAACTAATCAATTCCTGTAACAGGTTCTCAATTTCTAATCGGTCTTTAACTTTTTAGAAAGTTAACCCATGGGTCATTATAATCTAATTATGTATCTATTATGCTGTGATAGAGAATTAATTAGTATAGTCTATTTCATAAGGTAAGGGGAAGGATAAAGTTTTCATGAGATTATTGGAATACAATTGTATTGGATTATTTTGGTATTCGAGTTTTTTTTTTTTTGAGACAAAGTCTCGCTCTTGTCCCCCAGGCTGGAGTGCAGTGGGCGTGATCTCAGGTCACTCCAATCTCCGCCTCCTGGGTTCAAGCAATTCTCCTGCCTCAGCCTTGCAAGTAGCTGAGATTACTACAGGCACGTGCCACTATGCTGGGCTAGTTTTTTTTTGTATTTTTAGTAGAGACAGTTTCACCATGTTGGCCAGGCTTGTCTGGAACTCCTGACCTCAGGTAATTCGCCTGCCTCAGTCTCCCAAAGTGCTGGGATTACAGGCGTGACCCACGTTGCCCAGCTGGTATTATAGCTTTTAGTATACACCAAGCTTTTCCTTCAGTTTGTTTCATTGTACTTAGCTGCTCACATAATTGATATCATGAATATAAATAGTCTTATGTTCTTTATTTGTACTGAGATCATACCAAGTTTCAGTATGTCGTAGCTATCGAAAAAAACTTAATGATGTCTTTGCAGGCTTTATACCAGCCTGCATGGTGACAATTTTCTTTAATATTAGCTCTTTAAAAATTCTTTAATTTATCTTGCTTACAATGTATATGACTATTAATTTTTATGGTCAATGAAAATTTTAGAAATTTCTAAGTTTTTTTGTTACATACCAAACAATTGACAGGTAAGGTGTGAGTTTATTGTTATGAAATTTATTAATCATAGCTTGAAAAATATAAACATGTATGTTTGTGTTTTAGGTTATTCTTAGTTTAAATTAAGTTTCTGCCCTTTTAATTTTGATGTGAGATATGTGCTAGTGATGTGACCTGTTTAGGTACAGTGCAATGCCGTTTCATTCTGTTTTTAGAAAGGCTGAATGTTTTAGAGTAGATAGGGTGGGATTTCCAGGCTGGTCCTCACTGATCCGCTTGTGGGGTTCCTCCTGAGAACCGCAGAAACTCTGGCGTGAACTCTCCATTCAAAGGCCTGTGCTGATTCTTGACGAAAGTTTAACAAGGCTCCTAGCAGCCTAAGGCCAACTCTGGGACAGCCCAGCTCAGGGTTGTCTGGAAGAGCTCAGGGCTGTCAGAATAATTTACTGTTTTAGCCAACACCCGAGGATAAGCCCCTGACATCCTTTTTAAAGAGAGTTTAGAAGGGCTTAAATTATGAATCCTTCTCTGTCCCTTTGAGATGTCTCTAAATCTGCAATTCAGGAGTGTCTTTGAAAAGAGCAGAAAGGACAGGAGGGCCTCTGTTCCGGTCTCTCTGGGAAGGTAGAATCCTAACTGCTGTAAATATATCAGCTAGCAGACACAGCAAGCCTAATCTCAGTTACACTGACCAGCCTTTGTAATTTTTCACTTGAGCTCCCCTAGTCTGGGTTCTCCCCTAAAACACTCCTTCACCTCAGTGCAAACAGAAATGGAGCTCAGCTGTTTCCTGTCCTGCCTGCAGTTACAGAATGAAATCTGTTCGCCACTCCAACGTCTGGCACCCCTACCCACACTCCTCATCTGTCAGCCGAGTCTAGAAAGGAATCAGCCTGAGGTCAGCTCTGTCTACAAAGTAGACTCAGCGCAGTCCGCGTTTTAGGCATCTGCCGCTTTGATGTAGCAGCTCGAAGATGGGACTTGAATCTGCACATACATGCACACCGAAAACACGGGTGCTCCCTGCAGCCACATTTGTCACACGGAGTGCGGACTGTTAGAAACAGCCGGTGTGGCCACCAGCCAGGGCCTAGGTGAGTGAATTACGGTGACTGTGGGGAATAACCTTGAATTCAGCAATGGAAACTGATCATCCTAGTTTTCTTAGTTTCTGTTTTCTTGGGAGCACTTTTCCTACCAGGGAGCGTCAGTTACACAGTCAGGTAATAGAATGAAGACCTGGATAGGCTGCGTTTCATAATTTGGCCCTAAGTAATTTGATAACTTAAAAATTATAGTGTAAAGAATTTTGAAAAAAACGAGGACAGCAAAAGGTAAATTACGTCTCAGTCCTAAAGGTGGGAGCCAGCCTTGCACTCTGGGTCTTTTAGCGTGTGCCTAGTTTGGTGTGTTGCCATACAGGGTTAGTGAAGCACACTGCTCTGGCCATTAGTGGCCCTGCTCATTCCAGTCTGTAATTCTGAGAATTCACGTTGGTGTCATTAACGTAAAGAAAATTCAGGCAAAATTAATTATAGAGACTATCAGGGCCATGGCCTGGGAAACACTGGCAGGTGCTCCAGAGAACAGAGGAGAGGCTTGAGTGTTTAAAGAGAAAAGGGCAAATCAGCAGAGGGGAGGATTACAAAACACTTGGTCAAGAATTCCCATTGTTTTACAGAAGTGACATTGATTATTGATTATTGATTGGTTATACATCACTGAACTGTAGGTTATGAATTCTGGTGTCCAGTGTATGACATTGGTAGGTTAATTTATGGCTATTGGCCAGGTGTGGCGGCTCATGTCTGTAATCCTGGTACTTTGGGAGGCTGAAGTGGGAGGACTGTTTGAGGATAAGAGTTCAAGGCCAGCTTGGGCAACATAGCAAGACCCTATCTTTGAAGAAAAAAAAAAGCCTGGGCATTATGGTGCTATTCTGTGGCCCCAGCTGCTCAGGAGGCTGAGGTGGGAGGATTGCTTGAGCACAGGAGGTCGAGGCTGTGGTGAGCTATGATAGCACCACTGCACTCCAGCCTAGGTGGCAGAATGAGACCCTTTCTCTAATAAGAATAATAGTAATATGACTGTTGGTGGTGATGCTGAGTCAAGAGGTCATAAAGCAGGCGGCTTATTTAGCTCCGGGTGTGGGTGGGAGCGGGACGTCCTTAGCTCCGGGTGTCGCCGGGGGGGGGGGGGGGGGGGGCGGAGCGGGACGTCCTTAGCTCCGGGTGTTGGGGGGGGGAGCGGGACGTCCTTAGCTCCGGGTGTAGGGGGGGAGCGGGACATCCTTAGCTCCGGGTGTGGCGGGGAGTGAGACATGACCACTGTCACATTTCAGTGACTCTGGATCGAAACGTTTAAAGGAGCTCACATTCCTCAGATTAGTTTCTTTTCTTTCTCAGTGTCATGTAGGAAACAGGATGAGGACGTGGATGTCAGCGCTATACCACTGGGTCCATGTAGGTGAATGTCACAGGGTTGGGCCGCTGTGTCTTTGTCGTGTGGGGACTCAGGCTGGATGGTGCCTTTGCTGCTTTGCACAGAGCTTGTGGTCAACTTGAAGGTCCAGAATGGATTTATGGCGGTGGCACGGGAAGGAAGAATGGATTTAGAAACAGGTTAGAAACAGAAATAGTAGCATCTGGTGACGCTTTCATCTGTTTATTTTTTAATAGAGATGGAGTCTTGCTGTGTCACCTGGGCTGGAGTGCAGTGGTGTTATCACAGCTCACTGCAGTCTTGACCTCCTGGGCTCCAGTGATCCTCCCATCTTAGCCTCCTGAGTAGCTAGGACTACGGTTGAACCACTGTGCTTGACTGAATTTTCTTTTTTTAATAGAGATGGGGTCTTGCTGTGTTGCCCTGGCTGGTCTTGAACTCCTGGGCTCAAGTAATCTTCCTGCCTCAGCCTAGTAAAGTGCTAGGATTACAGGTGTGAGCCACCATGAAACCTGGCCCAAAATAACTTCCTTTGAACATTTCTTAATGTGTAATTAATTAATTCAAATCAATATTTAACTTTAACCTCTGATGAGTGTTTTCTAAAAGATGAGGCTGGGTTGGAAAGCAAGGGGAGAAGCCCACTGTCCACAGGTGGCTGCAGATGCCAGGGGCACTTTCTCGCTGGAGTCTGCCCGGCTGTCGGAGGTTATATGTGGCAGGAGCAGTGAGCCTGGTCAGGTCCAGGGTTTCTGCTGTTTGGCTTACAGAGCGGGAAGCCCGCACACCCACTTGGAGTGTGGGTCGGACAAGATGGCACAGTGGTGGGGTTTGCTTTCCATCTGGGCCATGAGTGTCCTCCCTGCAAGTGACGCTTTGGCTCCACCACCTCTGAGGGTGCACCATGGAGGTGATTTCAGCCCAGGTTTACTTCTCCTTGGATTTCAGGATGAGATGAGAGTGGGGAAAAGAATTCCCTTAAAGCCCTGCATTGAGGGGAAGGGGAGTTAAATTAGTTTGATCTGTTTTGTTTGGGAGGCAATTCAAAGGGATTTAAACATTGTTCAGGGTTCTTACTGTACAGTTCTCCAAAGAGTTTTGTTAGGAAAAGGTTCTAGATGATTTAGTTGATGTGAATCACGCGTAAATCGAGGGACAGAGGCCCTGGGGAGTTGGTGCTAGGCAGCCCCTCATCTCCTGTTTGCTCACCGTGTGCACGAAGGATGCCGGCCCAGGACACGTGCGTGCAGATGCTGAAGACCGCAGGCTCCAGTTCTCATCCGCTGTGTGGGCTGACTCATGCTGATGGCTTTGCTGCCTAGCTCTCCTGATGTCTCGCCCTGTCCCCAGGTTGGGATTTGTTCTGATGGGAGTACTGGGGAACTTTGCCCATCGGTTCCATACTTGAAGAGTTGATTTTAAGCATGGATTGCTGGGCTGCTCCGTAGGGCAGAGTCTGAGGGCTGGTCAAGTTGGTCTGTAAAAGGCCTTGGCAGAAGCATGTGGTTTACATGTGGCAAGTGGGGACCGACAGCACCGGGGCAGGGAAGCCGTAAATCGTTGTTGAACAATTTGAAACTCTATGGAGGGAGACAGCATGGATAGAAAACTTGAGGGTAAACAGTCCATATTAGCTGAGTTTTAAGTGCTCCAAAGTAGTCAGCATTCTGTGCATTTAAGAAAATGGCTGTTTTTTTTTCTTCCTGAAAACTAGAGAGACCAAAGAAAAATCCTGTGATCTCCGTGAGAGACCTCTTGTCTTGAGGGTTTTTAACTTTATCAGCATCAGTAATGTTAACAACCATTAAGAAACCCCACTGGATAGGTTTTGTGATATACTTACTTTTCACATTCTGAGCTGGTGGCCTTGTGCCTTCCCAGTGTCCCCTGAATGTCCTCAGCATCCCCTGTGTGTGGCACCCGTGTCTCGTGGTTGAACTGTCCCCTAAGGTTCTAGGTGTCCCCTCTCTGTGGTGCCCACGTCTCCTGGTTGGACTGTCCCTGAGTGTCCCGGGTGTC
The DNA here is from genome assembly GCF_047675955.1 of Chlorocebus sabaeus. NCBI lineage: Eukaryota > Metazoa > Chordata > Mammalia > Primates > Cercopithecidae > Chlorocebus > Chlorocebus sabaeus. Next base: position 826,773 of record NC_132926.1, on the reverse strand, counting down.
CTTTCTCTGTGGTGCCCACATCCCCTGGTTGGACTGCCCCTTCGTGTCCTGGGCATCCCCTCTCAGTGGCGCCCACGTCTCCTGGGTCTCCTTGTTGGACTGTCCCTGAGTATCCTGGGCGTCCCCTCTCCGGTCACTCATGTCCTGGGTTCCATTCAGCCTTTTTGTTTATAGCAGGTCCTATATTAAACCTTTCTGTAGAAGTTAACTTTAAATAAAAAGAGTTGGCCAGGCACGGTGGCTCACACCTGCAATCCCAGCACTTTGGGAGGCTGACGTGGGTGGATCACCTGAGGTCGGGAGTTCGAAACCAGCCTGACCAACATAGAGAAACCCCGTCTCTACTAAAATTATGAAACTTAGCCGTGCGTGGTGGCGGGTGCCTGTAATCCCAGCTACTCGGGAGGCTGAGGCATGAGAATTGCTTGAACCTAGGAAATGGAGGTTGCAGTGAGCTGAGATCGTGCCACTGCACTGCAACCTGGGTTACAGAGTGTGTCAAAAAAAAAATTATTTAATATATTTATGAGGTATTACAGCTTTTTTTGTTTGCCCTAATTTTCACATGTCCAGGAAGAGTTTTAGTGGCTTATCCATGAAAAGTTTCCATTTTTCGTTTGGACTGAATCTGTTTTTTTTTTTTTTTTTTTGAAACAAACTCCCAAATGCTTCCTTTATTTATACCTTTAAGGAAGTGTTTCTCAAAGGGAAAAATTGGATAATTATGGTATATTCTCTGCAGGAAATCATCCTTGATTGATTTTGCTTAGCTGAAGTTAGGTTTATCATCAAGCTCTGGTGTACTGGGATTGTAGGGTTGTACCCTGTGTTGTTGGAGTGTTACTGTGGCATGGTGATAAGTGGTTAGGTTTTACTGGGGTTGTAGGGTTGTAGCCTGTGTTGTTGGAGTGTTACTGTGACATGGTTATATGCGGTTAGGTTTGGCATGAAGCTCTATTGTACTGGGGTTGTAGGGTTGTAGCCTGTGTTGTTGGAGTGTTACTGTGACATGGTGATATGCGGTTAGGTTTGGCATGAAGCTCTATTGTACTGGGGTTGTAGGGTTGTAGCCTGTGTTGTTGGAGTGTTACTGTGATGTGGTGATAAATGGGTAGGTTTTACCGGAGTCATAGGGTTGTAGCCTGTGTTGTTGGAGTGTGTTACTGTGGCATGGTGATAAGTGTTAGGTTTTACCGGGGTCGTAGGGTTGTAGCCTGTGTTGTTGGAGTGTTACTGTGGCATGGTGATAAGTGGGTAGGTTTTACTGGGGTTGTAGGGTTGTACCCTATGTTGTTGGAGTGTGTGACTGTGGCGTGGTGATAAGCCCCTGTGTGTTCTGCACTGAGGTTCTGCTCAGGCCTCAGTGCAGCTGTGGAGCGGGAGCAGTACAGAAGAAGGAGCTGTGGCTGCACTGGCAAAGCTCATGCTCCCCTCGGGGAGACCAGCATGGATCTTGTCGGAATCACCATCTCGAGGGTTGCCAGGAGGCGGTGGTGCAGTGTGACAGGAGGCGCCCCAGCTGGGGGTGAGGGTGCAGAAGGGGAGTCCCAGCCTTGCCTTAGAGCACAGTCAGCCTTTCCTGTCCTCACGGTTCCTGTGGGTCGGGGTTTGGGAGTGGCATGGGGGGACGTTAGGGTGCAGTCCTCACGCTCCCTGAAGGTTGGGTTGGGCTTAGGGGCCCTTCTGAGGTGTGGGCTGGTGCTGGCCTCTGCCTGGGCCTCCCTAGGAGTGCTTGGGCATCCTTGTGCTATGACATCTGCGTCTCCCAGGGTGTGCGGTGAGAGCAAGTGGTCGCCACAGCCAGGTAGAAGCTCTGGAAGGGACCCTGAGCGGGAAGGCACACAGCTAGACCTCCACCCGCCCTCCTCATCAGAAGTGTGGCTGGGCAGGCGGCTTGAGCTCAGCAGTTTGGGCAACGTGGAGGAACTCTGTCTCTACAAAATACAAATATTAGCCAGGTGTTATCCCAGCTACTGGGGAGGCTGAGGTGGGAGGATGACTTGAGCTGAGGTTGTGCCACTGCACTCCAGCCTGGGTGAGGGAACCAGACCCTGTCAGAAAAACAAAAAGATGAAGACGAAGAAGAGTGTGACATAGAATCTGGCCCACATTCGCTGGAAGGGGAATCGGCTTGACTTGTAAAGGAAGGGTTGTTGAAGAGTGGAAGTGTTTTAAGACCACGGCACCTTGTTATTTTAATATCCCCCTCAGATTCTTAGAACAGTGGGATACCTGGTGAGCCGGCTCGGGGATGCCTCCTTTCCCGGCACACAGTGTGGATTCTCTCATGGCTGGTGGTGAGGCACCGCGACATGCTCAGCAGTGCTGGTGACGGAGGACTAAGACAGGCCTTCCTTTCCGGAAGGTGAGGGCTTAGCTGGAGGGATGTCATCACTCTTGAAAGGTGGATTATCCAGCGAGGAGCAAACACTTTCGTGGTAGAGAACAGCAAACATCAGAGGAGCTGGACGGCGTTTTTGGGCTGGGGCCTTTTTTGGGTTTTATCTGCGCAGCCCCAGCTCTGCGGCGGTGCTCGGTGTGTGTGAGGAGCTTGGCGTTTATTTGCTGAATACAAGTACAGGGCCTGTGAGGGCCAGAGAGACAGGTGAGCTTGTGGGCCCACCGGTTGCCCAGTGCAGCGGACGGGTGTGACCGGGTGTCCTCAGGGACAAGCAGGCTTTCCCTGGCGACTGTTGGGCATTCACTCCCCAGGAGTCGGTTCCGTTCCTGACGTGTTGGCATTGGCAGGACTCCAGAGCTGAAAGCTGCTGAGCCTTGCGATGCCTCACTGTGCTCGTTAGAAAAGTGGAGCTGATAGCCTTCTTAGTAGGGTTATGAGAGTGAAATATGGTGCTTGACTCAGGATAGCATGTGGTACGCACCAGATGCTAAACTCGTTTCTGTCTGTCTGTCATACATCCCAGCTGCTGTTGCTGTGTAAAGGGCTGTGGTGTGAGGCAACAGCAACCGTCTAATTTTCTCACAGACTCTGTGGATCAGGAGAGCTCACAGCAGCAGGCTTAGTTCTGCCCCCACCAAGCAAAGGATGTCCTGATATATGCCCTGAAGATAGACCCCAGCAACTACCAGTTCCTAAAAGATAGGGGAGGCTACTTTAAAGCAATATTTGACCAGGTGCAGTGGCTCATACCTGTAATCCCAGTACTTTAAGAGGTAGAAGCGGGTGGATTGTTTGAGGTCAGAAGTTTGAGACTACCCTGGCCAACGTGGCGAAATCCCATCTCTACTAAAAATACAAAAATTAGCCGGGTATGGTGGTGCATGTCTATAATCCCAGCTACTGGGGAGGCTAAGGCAGGAGAATCGTTGCACCAGGGAGGCAAAGGTTGCAGTGAACTGAGACCACGCCACTGCATTCCAGCCTGGGTGACACAAAGAGACTGTCCAGAAAAAAAAAGCAATATTTATATGCAGCAATGAAGGGAGGAGCATTCAAAATTGCATGACTACAGTATTCCTAGAATTCTGTCTGGCATCATTTATTGAGAAACTTGGATTTATTTTCTGTAAAGCAGAGTGAATTTTATGTCATCTTCAAGGAAATGCAGTATTTAAAGTTAACCTTATTATAGGAGGAACTCCTGGAAAGATATAATAGAATCCAACAGTTGGTAGATTCAAACTGGAGGTCACTCTAATTAAGAAAGTGAAGAGTAAATGGAATGCAAACAATCCTATTTTACACTAAACAATTCAACATAAGGGAATCATTTTTACATAATGACTCAGGAGCAGATTACATTCTCAGATGCAGAGACAGAGCCCCCATTGACTTCTACCACAGATGCTGATGCATATCTAGGAACAGTTTGGGGCCTAGAGGCTGGTGAAATAAATTGTGTGAATCAATTTAAAATGCAGCCAGATGTTTTTGACTCTGAAAATAAAAAGACACGGGATGAGAGGAGAAAAAAATCCACAGATAGCCCACAAAGCAGAGATGGGCAGAAGTTTTAGAAAGTCAGCTGTAGTTAGTTAACTCGACTTCTTTTCATATCTTGCTATCTTTTTATTCCATTTAAGGAAGAATGCATACCAATAAACTCTTTCATTAAACAAACATTTTGGAAGGTTCCCTAATTTTGAAGTATTCTGAGAAAAACAAAGATGGATCAACCTGAATTTGAGCCCCAAGAAGCTCAAAGTTTGGTTAATAAAAGGAACGATCTATGCACCTACAAGATTAAACAAGAAAGACATCAGAAGACAATCACAGAGGTGTGAAAAAAGTTGCATGCATAAATTTTATGAAAGCAGTATTGCAGCAAAAAAAAGTCCTAAATAGGGAATAGTTATGAATGATAATTTTTAAGCACTTACTAATAATGATGGAATCATTTGCAATCAATAAAAAGGATTTGGAGAAAATATTTAAGAACTTGGAAGACTATTGATTAAATATTATTAAGTGAAAAAGCAGTTAGTTAAATATTATATACAATGTGTTCCATTTTTGAAAGAAAAAATATTTCTACATTGATTTGCTTGTATAAAGGAGAGAAGAAAAATATGTAACAAAATAGTAACAATGCTTATCTTCTGGTGATATAATTATCAATGTTTGTTTTTCTTTACTATTTTTATATATTTTTGGCAAGTCTATATTTCCCCCAATAAACGTGCATTATTGTTTATAACCAAAAAAAAAAAAAAAATTAAATGAGGGTTTAAAAGAGGATAGAAATACAACACAGAGAAATTTAGAAGAGAAAAAGAATGTTAGTTAAAATGGATATGGAAATCAAGGAGTGAAATTGCAAGCAGATAGGGAAGGTCTCCAGGGACTATAGAAATTTAATCAACTTGAGCAATCAGCCTATTTTACAGCCTCCTGCCTTGCAGCCTGTTTTTTCCCAAACCCTACGTGGAGTGCAGTCACCTAGTCGGTTGGAATGAGGTTTTCAGCGACCTTGACAATTTATCTGTGAACCCAAGTGGGCTTTCCTCATTACCATGCTAAACTCCCCACCCCAGGAGGAGCTATATAACCTCATTATCATAACATGTGACTTCTGTGCTTGCATAATGATTCACTGCATGCATGGAACTCTTCCTCTCCATGCAATGACACACCTCTTCCCTTTCCATTGCCCCATAAAAGCTTCCTATCACGCTTCCGTGGGGAGATACTGCTTTGGAGAATCCTCCCAGTGCTCTCCTTACTCGTGACAAGTAAGAAAATTCCTATTGATCAAAACCTACTTTCTAGTTGAGCATTGTTTGCTACTTGCCAGGTGATTGAACCCCAGTTTTTTTGGGTAACAGAATTGGAGGCAGTGGCAATAAAGGAGGAAGGAAACAGAGGCTAAAGAATCTAACATTGATTTCTGTCACCAAATTTTTCACCATTCATCTGTGTGGCCTTAGTATAGAAGTAAACACCCGGGGCCACCATGCTGCACCATGTTTAGGGGGCATCATCCTTGTAAATGGTGCCCCCAGGAGTTGTATAACCTGTAGCCTTGTAGGCAATGTTCTTTTCCTTATTGAACTTATGGTTCTTGCATGAAAGGAAGAAGGACAAGGAGGAGGATTATTTTGGATTCTACCAGCATGCCCTATGGACATCTAATAGAGGCGGCATCAGGCGTGGGATTCTGGACTTTTTTAGCCTTTCCCATCCAATTTCCATAGCCAGCTACATAATTTGCAGGGTCCAGCGCAAAATAAAATGTGGGGTCCCTTGTCATAAAAGTAAGGAAAACATGCAAGATATTTGAAGGACTCCAGATTACACTACTGTGGCATAAAAATTATTTTGAGCTGAAGACATTTTAAAATCAGCAGACACAGGAAGAGTCATTGTTTAAACTTACCTTTTCTGCCTAAAAACAGAGCCTCCCAAAAGCTGCCATAAATCCCACCCTTTAGGAAAGGCTTCCTGTACCAGAGGAAAAGAGTGACTCCTCTCATCAGAGATGAGAAGTTTATGTAGGGATGGAAAACTGCATAAACAGACTTTAGTAAAACAAAACTCACTTTCCATTAATTTCCCTCATATACGTCTCAGTCATTTCCCACCACTGATTGTCACTTGAAATTCTACCCCCTTCCCTTGTAAGATGGTATTGAGGCCCCAGATTAAGCCACTTAAGTCACACTTTATTTACTTAGGTAAATACAAATCTCTTTTTGCTTATGAGTCTCTTGCCATTTTAATTTGCAGGCCCCCAAACACTGAACATAAGAGGGTAGAGGAAAAGGTTTTCCTTACTGACAGTATTAAAACAGAAAACTCTTTCCTTTGTTCTGTGGTTTCTCTCTCAACTTGTCATGATGTTTTTTATTCGGTTTTTTAATGTTATTCTAGGTAAAGAAAAATTAACAATTTAAATTATTAGTGTGAATTGTACCATTTATCTTTATACCATGCAATGAGTGCAGGTTTAAATGCAAATATAAAAGCACCTAACTCGTTGACAAAATCACTGAAATTGGGCAATTTATATTTTGTAGCTCGTACATGCATATGTATTTTGTTTTTACAAGAACAATGGGGAATGCTACACAAAACTAATTCAACTTTTCTTTTTTTTTAAATTTTTACTTCTTGATATGCACATATTCTACCAATACTCTCCACCACTGGCTTACAGATGAGTAAGGAAGGACTGCAGGGAAAAGGAGCTCCAGGTTGCTGATTCTTTCTCTTTACTTGTTTCCATCATTTTCAGCATAAATGGTTGGCTGATACAGGGAAGTAACAGGAGTAAGGAAGAACATGATAGGACCTCGGCTATTTGTATTTTTCAGCATTCTGTTGCCTTCTTTCCGGGTTAGAAGCCAGTTCTGGTTTGAATGAAGTGTGGCCTCTCAGCTCCTGCTTACTCAGTTGTAGACGGAAGATATCTTGTAATGGCTTTGAGTCTCTCTGGGCTCCCACACGAGGTGGGACAACTAGAAAGCCATGCATATGGGGCATCATCTCATCCTATATGCAAATGAGGCAGCAGGGAGCAGACAACTCAGATACTGTGCCTAGTTTCTCTGCTCATGTGCATGCTCCATTGTCCCCCCAGACCTCACTTCTAAAACATAAGTTCAAAAATAAAATTATTAAGACGTTTAGGATGATGACAGCAGACCTTAAACCCAACGTGGAGCCCTTCCGAACGTGGGAGTCTGTGCCAAACTGCGTAGTTCCCATATCCATGAAGACTGTCCCACCCACTTTCACCAGAAGAGTTCCACATGGGGTTCCAGTTAAAATTTCATTTGAAAAAGAATTTTATATCATATTTAAAATAATAAATTTGCCAGGTATGGGATGGTAGTCCTACGTACTTGAGAGGATGAGGCAGGAGGACTGCTTAAGCCCAGGAGCTCGAAGTTAGAGTGAGCTATGATCACACCACTGCACTCCAGCCTGAGTGAGCCCGTCTCCAAACATGCTTTTTAATTAGTCTAGATTAAGAGACAAAGTCAAATACCAAAGGAGTTAGGAAGATAAGATAATGGAAAGGAGCCAAACAGATTTCCTCAGTCACTCTTTTCTCCACTATTGAGAATGTGGGGGAATTAGTGGGGGCAGGTCATTATTGCCTCTTAACTCTGCCATAAGAAAAACAGCAATGCTCATGCCATGATAAATAGCAACTGACCCTCAGCTTCAGTGTCAGGAGACACTGATGACCATTGGGGACTGCTGGACAATAATGGGCTCCTGGCCCTCTGAAGGAACAGCCATTGCTCAGCCAGCTGTTTACTGCCATGTGGGAAAGGAAAGCAAGACCAGCACTGCCAGAGCTTCCAATTTTTCTCTTTCTTTTTTTTTTTTTTTTTTTCTGAAACACAGTCTTGCTCCATTGCTCAGGTTGGAGTGCAGTGGTGCAATCTTGGCTCACTACAACCTCTGCCTCCTGGGTTCAAGCAATTATCCTGTCTCAGCTGCCCGAGTAGCTGGGATTACAGGTGCATGCCACCACACTAAGCTGATTTTTGTATTTTTAGTAGAGACAGTGTTTTGCCATGTTGGTCAGGCTGGTCTCGAACTCCTGACCCCAGGTGATCCACCCAACTCGGTCTCCCAAAGTGCTGGGATTACAGGTGTGAGCCACCATGCCTGGCCAAGGTTCCAATTTTTCAAGAGATGCTCAAAATCTGAACTCTTACGTGAAAGCTCCCAACTTTTTAATGTTGTTATAGTACCAAACTGGGGACTGTTCATCAAGCACAGTAAAACCAGATATCTACACCAGGATTTTGCAGTAGTAGAAAGGAGGCAGTTATTTGTACCAAGTAAGGAGGACCAGGTAGCTAACATGTAAATCCTCACCTCCTTGATGGCTTGCAGGTAAGAGTTTTTAAAAGCAGGGTAAATTTCAGGAAAGTGAAAGTTACAGGCAAACTCATAAATCAGTACATGGAGGTTACACATTGGTTTTGGCTCAAAAGGGCAGGATCCCTTAAAGTGGGGGCATACCGGTCATAGGTACAATAGATTCTAAGATTTTCTGATTTGCAATTGGTTAAGCAAGAGAAACTTGGTTTAAAATTTGGGGTCAGCAAAAAAGAATGTCAGCTCAGACTCCCTTCAGGCCCCTCAGGAAGAAATTCAGAGCAAAGTATGGTGACCAGAGTTCAGTCCTCAGTTCCCCCTTATCTGAGATCCACATGCCAGCAAATCCATTTGGTGGGAGGTCAGGTTTCTGAAAAACAACTCAAGGACGTATGTTAAAATATTATATTTAGTCTCTGATACAGCTTGGATATTTGTCCCCTACAAATCTTATGTTGAAATGTGATCCCCAGTGTTGGAGGTAGGGCCTAGTGGGAGGTGTGTGGGTCATGGGGCCAGATCCCTCTTGAATGGCTTGGTGTTCCCCCCATGGTAATGAGTGAGTTCTTACTCTGTTAGTTCACGTGAGAGCTGGTTGTTTAGAAGAACCTGGCACTTCCTCCTCTCTCTCTTGCTCCCTGTCTCTCCATGTGACACATCTGCTCCTCCTCCTTCACCTTCCACCATAAGTAAAAGCTTCCCAAGGCTTCACAAGAAGCTGAGCCATGATTGTAAAGCCTACAGAACCATAAGCCAAATAAACCTCTTTTCTTTATAAATTACCCAGTCTCAGGTATTCCTTTACAGCAATGAAAAATGGACTAACATAGTTTCTAACAGGAAACTTTATTTACATCAATTTTCTCAACATTCAATTCTTGTAGAAACTATTTGCAAGATATTATACATTTTTAAAATAATAAATCTTCATGCGTATTTTATGCTTCCAATATGTCTTAATTTATATTTAAAATATAAAACTCTGCCAGGCACGGTGGCTCATGCCTGTAATCCCAACACTTTGAGAGGCTGAGGCAAATGGATCACAAGGTCAGGAGTTTGAGACCAGCCTGACCAACATGGTGAAACCCTGTCTCTACTAAAAATACAAAAATTAGCCTGGCATGGTGGTGTGCGTCTGTAATCCCAGCTACTCAGGAGGCTGAGGCAGGAGAATTGCTTAAACCCGGGAGGTGGAAGTTGCAGTGAGCAGAGATTGCACTACTGCACTCTAGCCTGGGTGACAGAGCAAGACTCTGTCTCAAAAATAAATAAATAAATAATAAATAAATAAATAAATAGATAAATAAATAAATAAAACTCCACATGTATTCTACACTTCCAGCATGTCTTAACTCAGACTAACCATATCTGAAGTGTCGGAAAGTCACATGTGGCTCCAGTTACCATGTTGGACAGGACAAGTCTATAATACACAAGAAATGTCTTCAAATTAAACTTTGAATGTCAACTCCCATAAGAAAATGGGCAAAGGATATGAACAGGCAATTTACAATAGCAGAAATACTACTAAGATATGAAGAGGTGCTCAAAACCATTACTAATGAGGAAAACATCAAATTAATCCATTTATGCCTGGAAAAAAATCACAAAGTTGGATAATGCTAAGAATTGGTGAGGATGTAGGTATAAAGAAGCCTCATTTGCCAATGGGAAGATAGACAGGTGCAGACATTATAAAGAGTGATTTCATCATGTTAAATGAATGACAGCAATTAATTCTGCTCCTAGGTATCTATCCTAAAGAAATTCTTTTATTTTTTACTTTTTTGAGACATAATCTCACTTTGCTGGCCAGGCTGGAGTATAGTGGCATGACCTCTGCTCACTGGAACCTCCGCCTCCAAGGGTCAAGTGATTCTCCTGCCTCAGCCTCCCAAGTAGCTGGGATTACAGGTGCCTGCCACCAAACCAGGCTAATTTTTTTATTTTTAGTAGAGACGGGGTTTCATCATGTTGGCCAGGCTAGTCTCGAACTCCTGACCTCAAGTGATCCACCTGTCTTAGCCTCCCAAAGTGCTGGGATTACAGTAGTGAGCCACTGTGCCCAGCCTATCCTAAAGAAATTCTTACACATCTTAGACATTTGCTTTTCTGTTGATTGTCCTACCCTGGACTGTAAACTCTATGAAAGCAGGGATTTTTGTCTTGGCCTTCTCTGTATCTCCAATGTTGGGATCAGGGTTGGCACACAGTAATTGCTCAATAAATATTTGTAGACTGAATGGAGTATGCCATCTTCATCATAGAAACTCAGTGAGGCATGCATTTTATAGATGAGGAAAATGAACCTTAGAACAGCCATCCCTCCAGCATCACATGTCCAGTTGCCAGCAGAGATGGAGTTAGCACAAAGGCCAACAGCCCAGACTGACTCCCAGCCATTACCTGTTCATTATTTTAACATCAGTTATGGAGCATCTCGTAAAGAAAGCCAGACTATAAGTAACTGGAAAGAGCAACTACATTACCACATTTTCAGGGTTTAAATTAGAGCATATCTAAACACAGAAAAGCTTTGCTTGATAAGGATTCCCTCTAAATTCCTACATATGTTCTTGGGTGATGCTTTTCCTGAGAGAGATTCTTTTTAAAAAAAAGAAGAAGAAGAAAGAAAGAAAGGAATGGAAAGCAAGAAGACTATTTAATACATTGAAAGCTTTTGTTCTCCTACACACATTTAGCCGTTCGGTAACAAAACAGGCAGTCTCAGAGAAACAAATCACAGCTTTATTTTACAGCTTTAATCTTAAAAGGGTTAACATCTCCCCACCAGCTTGTATGCTTTTTTGGTTTTTGCCTTTCCTTTTCTCTCCATAGCTTTGACAAGTTATCTTCAGAAGATCGTGTGAGTACTTGCTTCATTTTCTCAGTTCTTTTTGGCCATCCATTCCTTGGCAGGTTTCACCCTATTTGGGTATAAGCACCCACTCTACATCTCCTCTCCACCCGCTATTTCATGCATCAAGTGTTAACGAACTTTGTAGCAAAACAAATCCATCTGGAAATTGGCATTTCAACGATGTGTTTTTAAAACTGCTGTTCATCATTCCTAGCGTGTGTGCGCATGTGTGAAAAATTCAGAATACATTTAAGCAGGAAGCACTGGAAAGGCTGGGTGCACATTTTGAAGCCAAAATGCATTTCACAAGGTGGGAGGCACACGTAGACTTGAGGGCTCTGAGGGTTGACTACCGCTTGTATCAGGCATGCTAAATATTTGAGCATTTTGACTGAACTTTATTAGTCTGAACATGTTCCACATTCTCTATTTACTGAAAGATTATTTCCCAATTGAAAAAAGGATTACAGTTATACAAAGTAAAAAATACATATCCTTTTTTCTTCATTAGTTAATTTATTTATACCTATCCCTGCCTGTTGCAAAAAGGATTTGAGGTAGCTCATACAGGATTTGACGGGCTAGATTATTTGAGGGAGAACTCCTTTCCTACATTGATTTTTACTTCCAAACAGAGAATACCAGTAAAATTAACAACAAAGTAATGAATCAGAGTCACTGGAGTCCTTGAAGTGTCTGTCATGTGCCAGACTCTGTGCCAAGTATTTCACATTTAACCCTCACAACCACCCTTTGAATAAACACTATTTTTGTCCCCATTTCACAGATAAGGAAAATTAAGTTTAGAGAAGTAGAGTGCAAAACAGTATATAACTAGGAAGGGATGAAGCTGGGATTGGAATCCAAACCTGTTTCAGAGACTCCCCTCCCTATCAACCCTTACTAGCTACCTTTCTGATGGGAGGTGTCCTGGCTGAAGAAAAAGCTCCTAGAGAGTCACCTGAGTCCAGGTGATGAGTTGGAGCAGGCGGATAACCAAGACTGGAAGTGCAGAGATAAAATGTGTGATTGTCTCGAATTGCTCCTGTTCAGTGGGAGGAACAAAACATAGTGAGTTCCCACAAACGGCTGTGCCGCAGGCAGTGACCATGCCCACTTTTCTTACCAGTCTATTTGCTACCCATTGCACATGCTTGGCACCCAGTAGGTGCTCATTGAATATCTGTTAATTGAATGACTATACTATTGGGCCCAACAACTCAGAAAATAAACTTTCCATGGAAGCAAGAATGTCTGAAAAGATACTATCCTCAGAAATTAGAGCATGGAGCAGGAAATCAAGCGAAGTTACCTGTGGGAGACAACCTCTAAGATGCCCGCAATGATCCTCCCTCCTGATGATCATGCCCTATATAACGCCTTCTCCTTCACTGTAGACCAGGTTTATTGATTTGCTTCTAATAAACTGAATATGAAGCCAGGATGCAGTGGCTCACACATGGAATCAGCACTTTGGGAAGCCGAGGCAGGAGGATCGCTTGAGCTCAGGAGTTCGAGGCTGCAGTGAGCTATGATGGCACCTCTGCCCTCCAGCCTGGACAACAGAGTGAGACCCTGTCTCAAAAAAAAAAAAAAACAACAAAACCAAAAACAACAACAACAATAAAAAAAAATGGAATATGATAGAAGTAATAGGACGTCGCTTTTAAGATTATATAATAAAAAACTGCAGCTTCTGAATTAGTGTCTTTCTGGTGTCTCTCTCTCTCTCTCTGTCTCTCTCTCTCTCTCTCTCTTTCATAACACCACTGTTACGTCATGTGAACACTCAGGCGGCCTATGGAGAAGTCTACATGGTGAAAAAATACTAAGGCCTGCCAGCAACCATGCAAGGAAGCTTAGAAGTGGAACTTCAGAGGCCTGTCAACAGCCATAAAAGTAAGCTTGGAAATGGATTCTTCAGACGTCCAAAGGAGCCTTGAAATGACTACAGCCCCAGGTGTGGACAGACTGACTGCAACCTCATGAGAGGCCTGAGCCAAATGCACCCAGCTAATCTGTGCCCGTATTCCTGACCCACAGAAACTGTGAAACCACAAATAATAAATGTTTGTTGTTTTAAGCTGCTAGGTTTGGGGCGTAAACATAGTAAATATCAAATTTGTTATGCACCAATAAACAACTAATACATTCCCCCATAACTTCCAAGAAAATGAACCAAGGCATATCCATGAGGACTTGTTATGAAAATGGTATAAGAACACTTAATAACTGTCCTTTTGGTTATTTCTGACTGATTCTCCATGGTGATTAGCTATTAACATCCTTACAACAGAAAGGAATCGTGTTCAGGGACGTCAGAGGAGTGGGGAGGGCTGGGCCACTTGGTCTCATTCCACAGCCAGTCCTAGGAAGACGGGACCCTCAAGAAGTCGAACATGTCCTGAATTAACAGTTAGCCCTACGGAAAATTCATTTTTGGCTCCCCAACATCCATAACACTGAAGTTGGGTGATGTGTCAATTAGGATTAGATTCTGCTACCTGAAACAGGAAACCCCCAAGTAACAATGACTTGAAGGAAAAATAACATATTTCCCTCTCATGTAGGAGGAATTTATTTGAGGGCTGGTCGGGCCTCTCTATTATGTCATCTGGAACCAGATATTTTGCATCCATCCTAGAGGACAAGCCTAGAGAGCAACCCCTACTTCCCAGTCCAACATGACCTCTGCACTTGTATCTTCATTCCAGCAGCAGGTGGAGGAAAAGGCAAAAAAGAGTACCCTCAGCCTTTTAAATAGACTTCCTGGAGTCCAGTGCAACCCTTTTGCTTATATCTCACTGACCAGCACTTACTCACATAGGCATACCCAGTTGCAAGGGAGGCTATGAAATGTGCCCAGCTAAAAAACAAGGTTCTATATTGAAAGGAAGGAGAAAACAGATACTGGAGAGACAACTGGTAACCTCTCTTCCAGGTAACAAGACTGATGGAGTACCAGAGGGTTTGTCATTCAAAGATCTCCATGATCTGACCTGCCTCACACTTTCAGAATTATTTCCAGCAAAGAGTACTAGACACCATCCTTTTATTTGGAGACAGAGTCTCACTCTGTCATCCAGGCTGAAGTGCAGTGGCATGATTTCAGCTCACTGCAACCTCCACCTCCTGGGTTCAAGGGATTCTCCTGCCTCAGCCTCCCATAGACACCATCCTTTATGCCTTCCCATTCTCAAACTTTGGCCAATGCTGGTGCTGCCACAGAAGTCCCAGCCCCTGCCGTCCTCACCTAGCTCCTATGCCACTTCCTCTGGGATTAATTTTTCAATCCTCTCCTTCCTCTGAAAACCCAAAGTACTGATTTGCACTTTTGTCCAATGGAAAAAAAAACCATGCACTTCCAACTGCCAGACACTGCACTAGGAATGTAAATATGAGTAAGATAAGGACCCAGTCCTCAAAAATGTATAATGGTCCATTGATAAATCATTGTTGAATAATGATAGTTCATCCACTTTTGCAGTATCACATCAAGCTTTTATTATATACGGTTTTTATAATCACATGCATAACAAAAGATGGAATGTGGCCCACATACACCTAATTCGATAGGATTTTCTAAGTCTCATGTGCTTGGCATTATGGTCTATACATGATCTTTCTCTGTCCTTCATTAGCACATTTATTTAATATCTACTATGTGCCTGACATTGCACATAGCACAAAAGAAAGGCCCAATCCTTTCCTCAGGGACTTGGGGGAGAGACAGACAAGTAAATGGGATATTGCAATGAAGAACAATAAAGCACTAGGTTGGAGATGTATACAGAGTGATAAAAATACTAAATCTAGGCTGGAAGTGTTAGGAAAGCTTCCATGAGAAGCTGGCACTTAATAGTATTCCAGGGAAGAGAGAGCATCATCTATAAAAGCCAAGAGGTGAAAAACAGAACATTGTGCTTTTACTGCACAGGAAGTATTTATAAATCAGTATGGCTTAGAATTGAGTACATGAAGTTGGGAAGGGAGAGGATGAGATTGGAGGTAGAGAGGTGTATCAAATCAGGAAGGAACTACATTATTAAATGAAAGTAAAAGATATCCCTAAAGAGTGCCTTACAAAATGAAAGTTTCTTTTTTTCTAATAAAACATTGACTTCTAAGGTAGGCAGTTGAGACTGAAACAACGGCATCATGGTGCCATGACAGAGTTGGGATCTGCTACTGATCTGCTCGGCCACCTTTAGTACACACTGAACACTCATGGTCACAAGACAGCTACTACACCTTCAGCATCTCATCTGCACACCAGGTGGGAAGTAAAGGAAGTCAAAGGACAAAAGTAATGTACCGTCAAATCTGCCTAGCTTTCCTACAAGTCCCATCTTACTACTGATTTTTATTTATTTATTTATTTTGTTTATTTATTTTTTGAGTCTTGCTCTGTCACCCACGCTGCAGTATAGTGGTGCAATCTCAGCTCACTGCAACTTCTGCCTCCCAGATTCAAGCAATTCTTTTTTTTTTTTTTTTTTTTTTTGAGATGGAGTCTTGCTCTGTTGCCCAGGCTGGAGTGCAGTGGTGTGATCTCCGCTCACTGCAAGCTCCACCTCCTGAGTTCACGTCATTCTCCTGCCTCAGCCTCCGGAGTAGCTGGGACTATAGGAATCTGCCACCATGCCCGGCTAATTTTTTGGGGGGTTTTTTTTTTGGTATTTTTAGTAGAGATGGGGTTTCACTATGTTTGCCAGGATGGTCTCGATCTCCTGACCTCATGATCCGCCTGCCTTGGTCTCCCAAAGTGCTGGGATTACAGGTGTGAGCCACTGCACCCAGCCAAGCAATTCTTTTGCCTCAGCCTTCCAAGTAGCTAGGATTATAGGCATACACCAACACACCCAGCTAATTTTTGTATTTTCAGTAGAGATGGTGTTTCACCATGTTGGCCAGTCTGGTCTCAAACTACTGGGCTCAAGAGATCTGCCTGCCTTGGCCTCCCAAAGTGCTAGGATTACAGGCTTGAGCCACCATGCCCAGTCACTACTGATTTCCTATTGATTGGGACTATGCCACACATCCCTGACCCAAGCAACAACTGCTAGAGGGGCTGGTATATGGAGTTTCAGCTGGGCCCACTGCTGTCCTAACTATCAGGACTCTGCTCATAAGGAGGAAGGGGACAAGGGATGCTGGAAAGAGCCATCCATGTGCACTCCAGCAGGTCACGGAGAGCCAGCATGACCCAGTCGTAGCTTAAAGACCATTCCTCTGCCACTGGGGAAGGAGGAACCTGAAACAGTTTAAATAGGGGAGCAAGGAACTGACCAGATTTGCAATTTAGAGTCTTGAAAATGAAGTAAATGGCGGCTTGGGGATGGAAGGAAGACAAAGCTGGAGACAGAAAGATCACCGCCAGAAGGCTGTTGTGAGAAGGGCTAGAACTTAGCGTGTGAAAACGGGATGAAAAGGTTTATAGTGGGCTAAATAGTGTCCCCCACCCCAAATTCATGTCTACCTGGAACCTCAAAAAGTAAACTTATTTGGAAGTATGGGCTTTGCCAATGGAGTTAAGGTAAGGATCCAGATGAGATCATCCTGAATTAAGGTGGGCCCTAAATCCAATGAGAGTATTATATCAGAAACATAAAAGGATACATACACAGAGACACAGAGAAGAGGCAATGTGAAGACGGAAGAAAAGATTGGAGCAATGCATCTACAAGCCAAGGAATGTCAAGGATGGCCAGCAACCACCAGAAACTAGGAGAGGCATGGAACACTGTTTCTTCAGAGCTGCCAGAAGGAACCAACCTTACTGACATCTTGATTTTGGACTTCTCGACTCATGAACCATGAGAAAATTAATTTCTATTGTTTGAAGCCCCTCAGATTGTGATAATTTGTTATAGCAGCTCCAGAAAACTAACACTTTTTTTTTGAAAACTAAGGTTTACAAAAGCATTAAGGAGACAGAATCAACAGGCCTGAGTGGGTGCAAGGGAAGATTCTTGGCCAACTGGGTAAAGGGTGGTGCTTTTGCAGAGTTGAGGAATACAAAAAG
This sequence comes from Chlorocebus sabaeus, assembly GCF_047675955.1. NCBI lineage: Eukaryota > Metazoa > Chordata > Mammalia > Primates > Cercopithecidae > Chlorocebus > Chlorocebus sabaeus. The sequence goes on along the minus strand of NC_132926.1, from coordinate 809,586 downwards.
GAAAGGATGGGGAGAGAAAAAAAATAGGTTCAGTTGCAGACAAGTTGCTTTGAAGGTGCCTGAGGGATATGCAGTGGATAAATCTGGGATGGAGATCAGATATAGGAGCACTTGAAACCATTAGAGTGGATGTTGCCAACAAGTTGTCTAATATTTTTATAGGTTTATGAGAATTTTTCTTTTCCAGAGACAGTCTCGCTCAGTCACCCACGCTGGAGTGCGGTGCTATGATCATATCTCACTGAAGCCTCAAACTCCTGGGATCAAGGGATTCTACCACCTCAGTCTCCTGAGTAGTTGGGACTGCAGGTGCATGCCACCACAGCTGACTAATTTTTAAAAAAATTTTTGTAGAGACAGGGTTGTAATGTTAATTACAATTACAATGCTATGTTGTAATGTTAATCTACAAAACATTTTAAAATTTAAAAACAAAAAACTTTTTAAATGTTTTGTAGGGACTGTGTTGCCCAGGCTGGTTTCAAACTCCTGGCCTCTAGTGATCCTCCCACCTCAGCCTCCCAAAGTGTTAAGATTACAGGCATGAGCCACTGTGCCTAGCCAGATGAGATTTTCAAATAGCAGTTGATTAAGGAACATTATAAGAAAGTAGATACTAAACTGCCAAATTGTGAAGCATAACAGTTTCAGGAAGCTTGAATTAGAGGAAATTAATATAAGGTGAAAAAAATGACCCACATCTCTATAGTAATTAGTAGGGTTGCTCCGTTTTTATTTTTAATTGGCACAAACCTGCATTAGCCTCTGACCAAAGAGGCTGTACCAACTCAGAGACTGGTTTGCACCACAAGTGTGGAGGCTCACAGAATGCCAGAAAGGACATTAGCCTGTCCAACTTCCTCCCCTTACAGACAGAAAAGCAGAGCCTTGCAGGGAGAATAATTTGCCCAAAGTCAGTAAGAGGACCATGTGAGACCCCAGCATAGGCTTGGCTTCCAACCTGAAACTCACAGAATAAAGTGCATCACGAAATCCTCATGTGAGGAAAATGAAGTGTGGTTTGATCTATAAAAGTCAAATGATGAGGAAAATGAACAGATGAAAATGTTGTCAGTCTCTAGAGCCAGAAAGACTTGGTTTCAAACCCAAATGCCATCCAAGCATATCAGTAAGGATGATTTTGGTGAAAAAAAATGTCAACAGTAAGAAAGATATTGGTTGGCATAATTGAAAAAGGCCAGTAGCAGGAAGGGCTTTGATTGTGGTTGGAACAAAGCTCTAACTCTGTTTCTGCTGTTTTCTGGGCTTTGCTCTTCTCTTTGTAGCCTCACCCATAGGCTGGTTTCCCCCAGCAGCCTTAAGTGGGTTCATCTTATCATCGAGAACACACAGCATTAGTACGGTGGTATAACAAGACGGGGGAGGTGGGAGCCATCCACCCTGAGTGCAGACAATAAGGTGACACATTATTTGCAGAGAATGTGCAAACAAGAATAAAACAAAATGGGGTCAATGATTATCACCACCATGCAGTGGCAGTTCAAACAAGGTCAATGATAAAATGCTTCTCCCAGCCAGGCCAACTGCAACCACACCCAGTGCTTTGTATTATGCTCCAGAATTCCCAGCAAAAGTCCCAAGAGCCACACTGTTAGGACGAAATAAAGTCATGTACCTACCCTTAAGCCAATCATGGCATGCAGGAGTGTGAAATACACTGATTGGCTTAGCTTAAGTCATAATGTGAAAGGTGGAATCGACTTTTCCATACCCCTAGAGGCTCCCAACTGAAACCTAGGCTAGATGAGATGGGGAACGATGAACGGCTGCTGGTGAAGCAACCACCAGATGTTCCCTGATGACAGCATATACCCTTGGGTACATTTTTGACTCAAGTTTTAGTTTTGTGCCAGACACTCTCCTAAGCATTCTACTTGTATGTGAATTCATTTAATCCCCACACCAACCATAGATGGTAGCTACTCAGCCAAGACTCCAGCAGAAAACAAACAGCACACTCAAAATACTTTGAGGGGGGCTTGTTAGCAAAGAGGCTAGTTACAAAGGTGTAGATTGGGTGCAGGTAACAACAGGGGAAAGTGCAGAGCCTGAGCTATCATTATCCTTAGGCCTGCAGGGACATGGAGTGAGATGTCCTGACAGAAGGACATCTATCAAGTTCTAGGAACTTGATAGAAGCTGTGATGTTTGGCCAGGAGCAAAGTCAAACCAAGGCAACCTATCAGTGAGGGAAGCCAGGGAAAACTGGGAAATAAATACCCCACCCTCACTCTCCTCCCTCCCTCCCAGCTACAGCAGGAGCTTCCTATTGGCCAAGCTCATCAGGAAGAGGACATGGTAGCCTGCTGCTGATGCCCATACAGCTACCCTTTTGGAGAAGAAATCAGGGTATAAAGGGTGGAGAGTAGATTTGAAGGGTCAGAGAGAAGATATTCAACACACCCCATTTTACAGATGAAGAAACTGAGATTTGGAGAAGTTAAGTTACTTGTCTGGTCTAGAGCACATGCTCTTAATCACTATACTATGCAACCTCTCAGAGCAAGTAATACATCAGGCAGAGTTCCTTACACATAATGCATGCTTCACAGATGTTCTTGTTCTACATCATTGTAGCTTCCACTGACAAAGAGAACCCACTGAAAAAATCAGTGTCCAGGCCTTCATCCAGCAGGGCATTCCCCCCAGCAAATGAACTAAGGTGCCCCTCCATGCCCAGAGAGTCAACCCATACCTCCCAGTCCGTCCCTGTGGTTCCACAGCACCCAGAAGACCACACTATAAATGTCAAAGACATGCAGCTCTTCCTTTCTGCATTTCTAAGCTAACTTGAATCGCTGGCTGCACCACGAAAATAAATCAAAATGTAAGTCTGTGAACAGTTTCCATTCAAGGTGCAATTGATTTGTTACACAATGCACACGGTAACCAAAGTCACAGACTAAGTAAACAGGGTGACTGACAATATGCACGTATTCTAGCAAGCAGTGCCTGCATATCCCCTCTCTCCAAGAAAATCAAAGTGTTCGACTGGCTTCTTAATCCAATTCATGCTCTCCTTGCTCTTGTCAGAAAGGTGGGTGGCAGATATTATTTATCATTCCAGTGTCACTAGTGGGCTCAGAAGGGTGACATGATTTGCCTATTGTCAAACGAGTTTTCATAACAGCCTAACTCCGTTTGACACATTTCTTTCAGCAAGCTAAATATGCTGTCGGTCCATACCCTGAATGTGTCAAAATAATTTGCAAGCGACACCCACATTCCCATCCCATTTGATAGAGTTGGGTTAGTCACTTGGGAGAGTTGCTAGGGAGGTTATTCAGAGAGGAAGAATGCTGGAAAATTAGTGCTACAGGGGCTTTGCCTCACATGGGTGAGGCTGATGATTAATTATAATACTGCTGCCTAGGGACACGGATTGAGGCAGGACACTGCTACTAAGCCCTGTGCTTGTGTGATCGCCTTTAATGCCCACAAGCACGGAATGAGGGGTACTAGCATTTTACCATTTTACAGAAGAGGAATTTGAGTCTAGAGAAATTAAGTAACTCGCCTGGAGGCAGGGCCATGAGATCTTGGAAAGGCCCAGCGCCTGGTTTAATGTTCTGCTGTCACCGTCTTGAATTTTTTAATAACTTTTGCACAAAGGGACCTGCATTTTCATTTTGCACTGGGCCTTGCAAATAATGTAGCCAGTCAGCCTGGGGGCATCTAGTCCACAAGCACTTACATGGAGTATGTCCTGGGCACTGTCTTACACAAAGGGGACCAACAATACAAGATGTTCAAGTTCCCACTCTCATGGAGCTGCCATTCCAATAGGGGAGAAAGATAACAATTAAGGGAACAGCAAGTTAATGACAGATCATGATGAATGCTATGAAAAAAGTAAACAGGGTGATGAGATAAAGTAAATCGGGGTGGAGGTGCCACTTGACAGAGGATGGTCACATCCGAACAGGTGACACTTAAACAAGGTCTGAGGTGGAGAAGGAGCTGGCCTGGCAGGACCCTGGAGGGGTTCAGGCTGAGTGTGGATGAACAAGGGCTAAGGACTCCCACAGGACATGAGCCTGATATGTTGAAAGGCCAGAAAGAAACCTCAGCGACTTCACCTAATTGATGGGCACTGAAGCAGACAGCGAGAGGAGAGATGCAAGGTGAAGGTGAGAATTAGAAACCAGATCACACAGGGCCTCATAGAGCACAGTTAGGAGCTTGGATTTGATGCTTCTGCCACGGGAGGCCAAGGAAGCATATTAAGCAAGGGAGTGACAGGCACTGATGCATATTTTAAGAAGATCACTCAGGCTACTACTGTGTGGAGAACAGATTAGAGGATGTCAAGAGACACAGGAGCAAATCACAACTATAACCTGCCACCGCATGTCAGGACAAGCTGGAGAGTATGCAAGGATTCTATGAAGGCATGTAGAGGACCTGTACATAACTGGTTCACATTTTGTGTATCTGTGCACGTGCATATATATTTATACACAATATATGTACATAGATACATATGTCCATTCATAAGGCACCCAGAGAATCCATACATAACTGATTCACATTTTATATGTGTGGATATAAATATACATATACACATATTTTAAATAAAATGTTAACAGAACAAAATGCACACACAAGTATATTCTATTTCAAATTTACATTGAATATGTTAATTTGGGGATTCAGATTAACTCATTTTGTGTAAATCTAAGATTTACAGTTCCCTTGCCATCTCCGCTTAAAGAATCTCCAGAAATGGCAGGATGAGATGACTAACAACACCATCACCAATACCATTTCCAGGCTCTTCCTAACACCATTAAGTCAGAGCAAAATACGGTCATGCATCTCTCAACAAAGGGAACACTGAGCAACGTGTCATTAGACAATTTGTTAAGGTGATGCTTAACAAAGGGGATGCTCTGCGAAATGTGTCATTAGGCCATTTCGTCATCGTACAAACATTACAGAGTGTACTTACGTGAACCTAGATGGTATATCACCCACACGACACACCTGGCTGTATGCTATAGCCTGTTGTTCCCAGGCCACAAAACAGTACAGGAAGTTACTATCCTGGACACTGTAGGCAATCATGACACAATGGTACAGATTTGCGTATTTAAACATAGAAAAGGTACAGTAAGAATATAGAAGATAAAAATGGTAGCTCTGTTTAGGATACTTGCCACGATTGGAGCTTGCAGGACCGTAAGTTGTTCTAGGTGAGTCAGTCGATGATTGATGAGTGAATGTGAAGGCCTAGGACATTACCGTGTACTACTGTAGACTTTATAAACACTGCACACATAGGCTACACTAAATTTATTTTAAATGTTTTTCTTTCTTCAATAATAAATTAACCGTATCTTACTATCAGTTTCTTATTTTATAAACTTCTTTTTAACTTTTTGACTCTTGCAAAGACAACGTAAAACACAAACACATTGTATAGCTATACAAAAATATTTTCTTTCTTTATATTTCTATAAGCTCTTTTCTATTAATTTTTTTTTTTTTACTTTTTAAACTTTTTTATTAAAAACTAAGACACAAACACAGGCCTAGGCCTCCACAGGGTCAGGATCATCAATATCACTGTCTTCCACCTCCACATCTTGTCCCACTGGAAGATATTCAGGGTCAATAATACAGAGCCCTCATCTCCTATGATAACAATGCCTTCTTCTGGAATATCTACTGAAGGACCTGCCTGAGGCTGTTTTACAGTTAACTTTTTATTTATATTTTATTTTTAGAGACAGAGTCTCTGTCATCCAGGCTGGAGTGCAGTGATATAATCACAGTTCACTCCAGCCTTGAACACCTGAACTCAAGCAATCCCCCCATCTCAGCCTCCTGAGTATCTAGGACTACAGGTGTACACCACCATGCCCAGCTAATTAAAAAAAAAAAATGTTTTGTAGACACAGGGTCTTGCTTTGTTGCCCAGGCTGGTCTTGAACTCCTGGCCTCAAGCCATCCTCCTGCCTTGGCCTCCCAAAGTGCTGTGATTACAAGCATGAGCCATTGCAGCTGGCCAAACTTTTATTTTTTTAAATAAATAGATGTACACTCTAAAATAATAAAAGTATAGTATAGTAAATACATAAACCAGTAATATAGTAATTTATTATCAAATACTATGTGCTGTACATAACCATATGTGCTATACTTTTATTTGACTAACAGCACAGTAGGTTTGTTTACACCAGCATCACCACAAACATGTAAGTAGCCAGGCACGATGGCACATGTCTGTAATCTCAGCACTTTGGGAGGTCAAAGCAGGTGGGTCACTTGAGCTCTGGAGTTTGAGACCAGCCTGGGCAACATGGTGAAACCCTGGCTCTACAGAAAAAATACAAAAAATTGGCTGACACGCATCTGAAGTTCCCAGCAACTCAGGAAGCTGAGGTGGGAGGATGGTCGAAACCTGGGAAATGGAGACTGCAGTGAGCCAAGATCATGCCACTGCATGCCGGCCTAGGTGACAGAGCAAGACTCTGTCTTAATTTAAAAATAAAAATAAACACTACACACACATAAGTAATGCATTGTGAGTTCTATGATGTTAAGAGGGCTACGACATCACTGGGCAATAGGAATTTTTTGGCTCCATTTTAATCTTATAGGACCACTGTCATATGGATGGTCCATTATTGACCAAAATATTATTTCATAGTGCGTGACTGTAAATAGGATGCTGGGACGAAAATTATAACATATATCCAAAGTCTGCATTTTCACATGTGTTGTTCCCCCAGCTTGTCACTGACTACTTTTAAAGAGAGTAAAATGTGGCTGGGTACGGTGGCTCACACCTGTAATCCCAGCACTTTGGGAGGTCAACGCGGGTGAATCACCTGAGGTCAGAAGTTCGAGGCCAGCCTGGCCAACATGGCAAAACCCCATCTCTACTAAAAATACAAAAAAAAAAAAAAAAAAAAAAAAAAAATTAGCTGGGCATGGTGGTGGGAGCCTACAATCCCAGCTACTTGGGAGGCTGAGGCAGGAGAATTGTTTGAACCCGGGAGGCAGAAGTTGCAGTGAGCCAAGATCACACCACTGCACTCCAGCCTGGGTGATGGAGAGAGACTCTGTCTCAAAAAGAAAAAAAAAAAAAAGAGAGAGAGTAAAATGCTATAGATTTTAAAGGCATCCTGTGTCTTGTATCCTTAAAGATTGATTTGTCCATCTGACGTCCATTCAGCAAAAATAATAATGAACACTGATATACAAGGCAAGTCCTTATCCTAAAGCTTCACACTATTCACTCATACAATCTTAACAACTATATCATAATATCTATCATGACCCCCTTTTTCATAGATAAAGAAACTGAGGCACAAAGAACTTAACAGCTGCCCATATTAATAACTTAATAACAAGATCACAGTGGTAGTGCCAGGATAAACACCTGGCAGACCAGGTGCAGAGTTCATGTTTTAAACTACAGTTGGCAGATTGGATTGCTAAACTATGGCCCATGGGCAAAATCCAGTACTTTGCCTGTATTTTTGTCAATAAAGTTTTATTGGAACACGGAAATGCCCATTCACTTATGTGTTGTTAATGCCTGCTCTTACTACAACAGCAGAGTTGAGTAGAGGTGGCAAAGATCATATGACCCACAAACCCTGAAATATTTACTACTTGGTACTTTATAGAAATACTATGCTAACCCCTGCTCTAAGCCACCATCCTGTACTGCTTCTACTATGTGCCAGTCACTGTTCTAGGCACCAGGGGTGTGGTGGCAAATGGAGCTAATGAGGTTCCTGCTCTCATGGTGCTGCTCATTATATGATGGATTTGAAAAGATTTTGTGTATGTGTTTGTGCAGAGAAGGAATGTGCTGCTGCTAAAAAAATTTTGACCATTCAAATGTAAATAATCCCTTACACCACAGTCTTTTGTTGAAAAAAAATTTAGTGGTAGCAGATCCATGGGTATCTTAAAACTGCTTTGGAAGGGAAACTGATATGATTCTAGGGGCTTCTGTCACCGGCAAGATACAAAGAGTGTGGCTTTGACCCAGCAGGGTAATTCTTTTTTTTTTTTTTTTTTTTTTTGAGACGGAGTCTCGCTCTGTCGCCCAGGCTGGAGTGCAGTGGCCGATCTCAGCTCACTGCAAGCTCCGCCTCCCGGGTTCACGCCATTCTCCTGCCTCAGCCTCCCGAGTAGCTGGGACTACAGGCGCCCGCCACCGCGCCCGGCTAGTTTTTTGTATTTTTTAGTAGAGACGGGGTTTCACCATGTTAGCCAGGATGGTCTCGATCTCCTGACCTCGTGATCCGCCCGTCTCGGCCTCCCAAAGTGCTAGGATTACAGGCTTGAGCCACCGCGCCCGGCCCCAGCAGGGTAATTCTTATGTGTAAAACATACCTGCCTACTAGAGTTGTACCACTTGCTCTTGTTCTTGACAAGTATGCCAGTAAAAGCATAGTTAATAGAAACAAAGATTGCTAAAATTGATAAATGTAATAACCAAATCTGAGCTTGCAACTAAAAAGGAAACCTGGCTAACACCACAGAAAGTAAAATGTTCTTGAATCAAAACCCTACGTGCAATATTTGTTTTTCCCCTACGCTCTCAGTAGTCTCTAGTAAGAGTTTATTTTTATTTATTTATTTTTTATTTATTTATTATTATTAAACTTCAAGTTGTAGGGTACATGTGCACAACGTGCAGGTTTGCTACATATGTATACTTGTGCCATGTTGGTGTGCTGCACCCATCAACTCATCATTTACATCAGGTATAACTCCCAATGCAATCCCTCCCCCCTCCCCCCTCCCCATGATAGGCCCCGGTGTGTGATGTTCCCCTTCCCGAGTCCAAGTGATCTCATTGTTCAGTTCCCGCCTATGAGTGAGAACATGTGGTGTTTGGTTTTCTGTTCTTGTGATAGTTTGCTGAGAATGATGGTTTCCAGCTGCATCCATGTCCCTACAAAGGACACAAACTCATCCTTTTTTATGGCTGCATAGTATTCCATGGTGTATATGTGCCACATTTTCTTAATCCAATCTGTCACTGATGGACATTTGGGTTGGTTCCAAGTCTTTGCTATTGTGAATAGTGCTGCAATAAATATACGTGTGCATGTGTCTTTATAGCAGCATAATTTATAATCCTTTGGGTATATACCTAGTAATGGGATGGCTGGGTCATATGGTACATCTAGTTCTAGATCCTTGAGGAATCGCCATACTGTTTTCCATAATGGTTGAACTAGTTTACAATCCCACCAACAGTGTAAAAGTGTTCCTATTTCTCCACATCCTCTCCAGCACCTGTTGTTTCCTGACTTTTGAATGATCGCCATTCTAACTGGTGTGAGATGGTATCTCACTGTGGTTTTGATTTGCATTTCTCTGATGGCCAGTGATGATGAGTATTTTTTCATGTGTCTGTTGGCTGTATGAATGTCTTCTTTTGAGAAATGTCTGTTCATATCCTTTGCCCACTTTTTGATGGGGTTGTTTGTTTTTTTCTTGTTAATTTGTTTGAGTTCTTTGTAGGTTCTGGATATTAGCCCTTTGTCAGATGAGTAGATTGCAAAAATTTTCTCCCATTCTGTAGGTTGCCTGTTCACTCTGATGGTAGTTTCTTTTGCTGTGCAGAAGCTCTTTAGTTTAATGAGATCCCATTTGTCAATTTTGGCTTTTGCTGCCGTTGCTTTTGGTGTTTTAGACATGAAGTCTTTGCCCATGCCTATGTCCTGAATGGTACTACCTAGGTTTTCCTCTAGGATTTTTATGGTATTAGGTCTAACATTTAAGTCTCTAATCCATCTTGAATTAATTTTCGTATAAGGAGTAAGGAAAGGATCCAGTTTCAGCTTTCTACTTATGGCTAGCCAATTTTCCCAGCACCATTTATTAAATAGGGAATCCTTTCCCCATTTCTTGTTTCTCTCAGGTTTGTCAAAGATCAGATGGCTGTAGATGTGTGGTATTATTTCTGAGGACTCTGTTCTGTTCCATTGGTCTATATCTCTGTTTTGGTACCAGTACCATGCTGTTTTGGTTACTGTAGCCTTGTAGTATAGTTTGAAGTCAGGTAGCGTGATGCCTCCAGCTTTGTTCTTTTGACTTAGGATTGTCTTGGAGATGCGGGCTCTTTTTTGGTTCCATATGAACTTTAAAGCAGTTTTTTCCAATTCTGTGAAGAAGCTCATTGGTAGCTTGATGGGGATGGCATTGAATCTATAAATTACCTTGGGCAGTATGGCCATTTTCACGATATTGATTCTTCCTATCCATGAGCATGGTATGTTCTTCCATTTGTTTGTGTCCTCTTTTATTTCACTGAGCAGTGGTTTGTAGTTCTCCTTGAAGAGGTCCTTTACATCCCTTGTAAGTTGGATTCCTAGGTATTTTATTCTCTTTGAAGCAATTGTGAATGGAAGTTCATTCCTGATTTGGCTCTCTGTTTGACTGTCACTGGTGTATAAGAATGCTTGTGATTTTTGCACATTAATTTTGTATCCTGAGACTTTGCTGAAGTTGCTGATCAGCTTAAGGAGATTCTGGGCTGAGACAATGGGGTTTTCTAAATATACAATCATGTCGTCTGCAAACAGGGACAATTTGACTTCTTCTTTTCCTAACTGAATCCCCTTGATTTCTTTCTCTTGCCTGATTGCCCTAGCCAGAACTTCCAACACTATGTTGAATAGGAGTGGTGAGAGAGGGCATCCCTGTCTTGTGCCAGTTTTCAAAGGGAATTTTTCCAGTTTTTGCCCATTCAGTATGATATTGGCTGTGGGTTTGTCATAAATAGCTCTTATTATTTTGAGGTACTTTCCATCAATACCAAATTTATTGAGCGTTTTTAGCATGAAGGGCTGTTGAATTTTGTCAAAAGCCTTTTCTGCATCTATTGAGATAATGATGTGGTTCTTGTCTTTGGTTCTGTTTATATGCTGGATTATGTTTATTGATTTGCGAATGTTGAACCAGCCTTGCATCCCAGGGATGAAGCCCACTTGGTCATGGTGGATAAGCTTTTTGATGTGCTGCTGAATCCGGTTTGCCAGTATTTTATTGAGGATTTTTGCATCGATGTTCATCAGGGATATTGGTCTAAAATTCTCTTTTTTTGTTGTGTCTCTGCCAGGCTTTGGTATCAGGATGATGTTGGCCTCATAAAATGAGTTAGGGAGGATTCCCTCTTTTTCTATTGATTGGAATAGTTTCAGAAGGAATGGTACCAGCTCCTCCTTGTACCTCTGGTAGAATTCAGCTGTGAATCCATCTGGTCCTGGACTTTTTTTGGTTGGTAGGCTATTAATTATTGCCTCAATTTCAGAGCCTACTATTGATCTATTCAGGGATTCAACTTCTTCCTGGTTTAGTCTTGGAAGAGTGTAAGTGTCCAGGAAATTATCCATTTCTTCTAGATTTTCCAGTTTATTTGCGTAGAGGTGTTTATAGTATTCTCTGATGGTAGTTTGTATTTCTGTGGGGTCGGTGGTGATATCCCCTTTATCATTTTTAATTGCGTCGATTTGATTCTTCTCTCTTTTCTTCTTTATTAGTCTTGCTAGTGGTCTGTCAATTTTGTTGATCTTTTCAAAAAACCAACTCCTGGATTCATTGATTTTTTGGAGGGTTTTTTGTGTCTCTATCTCCTTCAGTTCTGCTCTGATCTTAGTTATTTCTTGCCTTCTGCTAGCTTTCGAATGTGTTTGCTCTTGCTTCTCTAGTTCTTTTAATTGCGATGTTAGAGTGTCAATTTTAGATCTTTCCTGCTTTCTCTTGTGGGCATTTAGTGCTATAAATTTCCCTCTACACACTGCTTTAAATGTGTCCCAGAGATTCTGGTATGTTGTATCTTTGTTCTCATTGGTTTCAAAGAACATCTTTATTTCTGCCTTCATTTCGTTATGTACCCAGTAGTCATTCAGGAGCAGGTTGTTCAGTTTCCATGTAGTTGAGCGGTTTTGATTGAGTTTCTTAGTCCTGAGTTCTAGTTTGATTGCACTGTGGTCTGAGAGACAGTTTGTTATAATTTCTGTTCTTGTACATTTGCTGAGGAGTGCTTTACTTCCAATTACGTGGTCAATTTTGGAGTAAGTACGATGTGGTGCTGAGAAGAATGTATATTCTGTTGATTTGGGGTGGAGAGTTCTATAGATGTCTATTAGGTCTGCTTGCTGCAGAGATGAGTTCAATTCCTGGATATCCTTGTTAACTTTCTGTCTCGTTGATCTGTCTAATGTTGACAGTGGAGTGTTGAAGTCTCCCATTATTATTGTATGGGAGTCTAAGTCTCTTTGTAAGTCTCTAAGGACTTGCTTTATGAATCTGGGTACTCCTGTATTGGGTGCATATATATTTAGGATAGTTAGCTCTTCCTGTTGAATTGATCCCTTTACCATTATGTAATGGCCTTCTTTGTCTCTTTTGATCTTTGATGGTTTAAAGTCTGTTTTATCAGAGACTAGTATTGCAACTCCCGCTTTTTTTTGTTCTCCATTTGCTTGGTAAATCTTCCTCCATCCCTTTATTTTGAGCCTATGTATGTCTCTGCGTGTGAGATGGGTCTCCTGAATACAGCAGACTGAGGGATCTTGACTCTTTATCCAGTTTGCCAGTCTGTGTCTTTTAATTGGAGCATTTAGTCCATTTACATTTAAGGTTAAGATTGTTATGTGTGAACTTGATCCTGCCATTATGATATTAACTGGTTATTTTGCTCGTTAGTTGATGCAGTTTCTTCCTAGCCTTGATGGTCTTTACATTTTGGCATGTTTTTGCAATGGCTGGTACCGGTTGTTCCTTTCCATGTTTAGTGCTTCCTTCAGGGTCTCTTGTAAGGCAGGCCTAGTGGTGACAAAATCTCTAAGCATTTGCTTATCTGTAAAGGATTTTATTTCTCCTTCACTTATGAAACTTAGTTTGGCTGGATATAAAATTCTGGGTTTAAAATTCTTTTCTTTAAGAATGTTGAATATTGGCCCCCACTCTCTTCTGGCTTGAAGAGTTTCTGCCGAGAGATCTGCTGTTAGTCTGATGGGCTTCCCTTTGTGGGTAACCCGACCTTTCTCTCTGGCTGCCCTTAAGATTTTTTCCTTCATTTCAACTTTGGTGAATCTGGCAATTATGTGTCTTGGAGTTGCTCTTCTCGAGGAGTATCTTTGTGGCGTTCTCTGTATTTCCTGGATTTGAATGTTGGCCTGCCCTACTAGGTTGGGGAAGTTCTCCTGGATGATATCCTGAAGAGTGTTTTCCAACTTGGTTCCATTTTCCCCCTCACTTTCAGGCACCCCAATCAGACGTAGATTTGGTCTTTTTACATAATCCCATACTTCTTGCAGGCTTTGTTCATTTCTTTTTCTTCTTTTTTCTTTTGGTTTCTCTTCTCGCTTCATTTCATTCATTTGATCCTCAATCGCTGACATTCTTTCTTCCAGTTGATCGAGTCGGTTACTGAAGCTTGTGCATTTGTCACGTATTTCTCGTGCCATGGTTTTCGTCTCTTTCATTTCGTTTGTGAGCTTCTCTGCATTAATTACTCTAGCCATCAATTCTTCCACTTTTTTTTCAAGATTTTTAGTTTCTTTGCGCTGGGTACGTAATTCCTCCTTTAGCTCTGAGAAATTTGATGGACTGAAGCCTTCTTCTCTCATCTCGTCGAAGTCATTCTCCGTCCAGCTTTGATCCGTTGCTGGCGATGAGCTGTGCTCCTTTGCCGGGGGAGATGCGCTCTTATTTTTTGAATTTCCAGCTTTTCTGCCCTGCTTTTTCCCCATCTTTGTGGTTTTATCTGCCTCTGGTCTTTGATGATGGTGATGTACTGATGGGGTTTTGGTGTAGGTGTCCTTCCTGTTTGATAGCTTTCCTTCTAACAGTCAGGATCCTCAGCTGTAGGTTGTAGCTGTAGGAGATTGCTTGAGGTCCACTCCAGACCCTGTTTGCCTGGGTATCAGCAGCAGAGGCTGCAGAAGATAGAATATTTCTGAACAGCGAGTGTACCTGTCTGATTCTTGCTTTGGAAGCTTCCTCTCAGGGGTGTACTCCACCCTGTGAGGTGTGGGGTGTCAGACTGCCCCTAGTGGGGGATGTCTCCCAGTTAGGCTACTCAGGGGTCAGGGACCCACTTGAGCAGGGAGTCTGTCCCTTCTCAGATCTCAACCTCCGTGTTGGGAGATCCACTGCTCTCTTCAAAGCTGTCAGACAGAGTCGTTTGCGTCTGCAGAGCTGCTGCGTTTGTTATTGTTTACTGTGCCCTGTCCCCAGAGGTGGAGTCTACAGAGACAGGCAGGTTTCCTTGAGCTGCTGTGAGCTCCACCCAGTTCGAGCTTCCCAGCAGCTTTGTTTACCTACTTAAGCCTCAGCAATGGCGGGCGCCCCTCCCCCAGCCTCGCTGCTGCCTTGCCGGTAGATCACAGACTGCTGTGCTAGCAATGAGGGAGGCTCTGTGGGTGTGGGACCCTCCCGGCCAGGTGTGGGATATGATCTCCTGGTGTGCCTGTTTGCTTAAAGCGCAGTATTGGGGTGGGAGTTACCCGATTTTCCAGGTGTTGTGTGTCTCAGTTCCCCTGGCTAGGAAAAGGGATTCCCTTCCCCCTTACGCTTTCCAGGTGAGGCAATGCCTCGCCCTGCTTCAGCTCTCGCTGGTCGGGCTGCAGCAGCTGACCAGCACCGATCGTCTGGCACTCCCCAGTGAGATGAACCCAGTACCTCAGTTGAAAATGCAGAAATCACCGGTCTTCTGTGTCGCTCGCGCTGGGAGTTGGAGACTGGAGCTGTTCCTATTCGGCCATCTTGCTTCGCCCCCCCGAGTAGAAGGTCAAGAGTTTATGAATGTCAACATTACCATGGCAACTTGTTTGAGAGGGGCTGCAAAATGATGCACCTCAGGCTTCCCTATAGCTGATGTTCACCAGTAATGCTCACTTTTGACTAAATGAGTGAAGTACAAAGTCTTGATGTAACCAACATCCTATAATAAAGGGCTTGCTTTTGTTTTCTTTTGTTTGGGGGATTTTTTGCAAGTTATCAGATAATTAAGAAATTGCATTCCTAATACAAGTTGAATCCTAGCAAAATTTCACATTTGTAATCAAAACATGGTGAAAATCCATCAATAGAGAACATTTGCTGATCATATTATCATAATTGTTGATTGAGTGATAGATGACATTAACAGTTGAAATGCAGATTTTCTTATTTTAAAAATTCACTCTTCATTCTAACTTGTGGCCTCACTTCATGAATTTTGAAGCCACTAATTTGGAATTTGTGATTCAAATTCAATCAGAATGTACTGAGTGCCTACCAGGTGCCTTCACATGCATCTTTCATTTAATTCTCTTAACTATACAACCATTGTAGGAAGTGGATATTATCACATCTGTTTTGCAGATGACTAAACAGAAGCTCAGAGTAAGTAATTTGCCCAAGATCACCCAAAAAGAAAAGGGCAAAGCCAAGAGTCAAACATTAGACTGCTCACGACACTTCTAACCACAAGCTGATATCTATCATTGCTTAGCAATATTTCTTTTATAAACTGTTGATTACATATAGTATGGTGGGGGGGATGGGGGTAGAGCAGGTATTAAAACAAATGAAGAAATTATTTTCAAATATCTCTCTCTTTAAAATATAACATTCTATTCAAATTCCTACAAATTTGATCATTACAAATAGCTCTCAAATTTATTAAAGTAGTCCAGAGATTTTTCTAGAAAATATTTGGCTTACAATTGAAGTTATTTGCTAAACTCGAAAGAAACTATGCTGAATATTCTCCATTTGTCTCTCCAAACCTACCCTCTACCCCTCTCCATCCTATTCTATGCTCTGGGAGACCTCTCTGGATCAGCAAGTCTTCCCTGCCCTCTGGCTTCCTAATGCATTCAGTCAATGGGCAGCACTGTAGGATATCAGAGGGCACAAAGAGAGAGAAGTCACTGTGTTTATTCAATCCCTGGCTCCCTCCTTCCAAATTGGCAGTGACTGCATTTCTCTAACACATACCAAGCTCCTGCCAGACTCTCTTATCCTAGAGCTACAGTTCACACCAGTTTTCAGCAAAAACTCCTGCTTCTTGTGCCTTCAGGCCTGAAGAGCACTAGCACTTTCTATTGCTGCTAAACTTGGATGCTTTGCCATCCTTTGCTGCCTTCTCTTAACACTGCTTTAAACCTTATCAACACTCACTTCACTGAGCTCTGTTCCGTCTAGGCTCTCAAAGTGGGAGTTTAGAATTTTTTTTTTTCTTTTTTTTTTTTTGAGACAGGGTCTTGCGCTGTCACCCAGGCTGGAGTACAGTGGTGAGATCATAGCTCAATGCAGCCTCCACCTCCTGGGCTCAAGTGATTCTTCCACTTCATCCTCTTAAGTAGCTGGCATGACAGGCTTGCACCACTACACCTGGAAAAAAAATTTTTTAAGACGGAGTCTCGCTCTGTTGCCAGGCTGGAGTGCAGTGGAGCGATCTCGGCTCACTGCAACCTCTGCCTCTCAGATTCAAGTGATTCCCTTGCCTCAGCCTCCCGAATCACTGGGACTATAGGTGCATGCCACCATGCCCAGCTAATTTTCATATTTTTAATAGAGACAGGGTTTCACCATGTTGGCCAGGATGGTCTCGATCTCTTGACCTTATGATCTGCCTGCCTCAGCCTCCCAAAGTGCTGAGAATACAGGCATGAGCCACTGCACCCAGCCAGTTTTTTTAAATTTTTGTAGAGACAAGGTCTCACTGTGTTGCCCAGGCTGGTCTTGAACTCCTAGCCTCCAGCAGTCCTCCTGCCTTAACCTCCCAAAGTGCTAGAATTGCAGGTGTGAGTGACCTCAACTTGTCAGAGCTTAGATTACTGATCTAAGACTTCATCTCTTTTCTAATGTAAGCAGTAGCACTATAAATTTTCCTCTTAGCACTGCTTTTGCTGTGACCTACAAATTTTGATATGTTGTATTTTCATTCAGTTCAATGTATTTTTTTTATTTCCCTTGAGACATCCTCTTCGACCGAAAAATAATTTAGAACTATGTTGTTTACTTACCAAAGTGTTGGGAGATTTTTCTGTCATCTTTCTCATGTTGGTCTGATTCTACTGTGGTCAAAGATCACCTTCCATGGGGTTTCAGTTCTTTAAAATTTGTTGAGGTTTGCTTTGTGATTCATGATGTGGCTTGTCTTAGTATGTGTACTGTGGACACTTGAAAGGAATGTGTATTCTGCTGCTGCTGGGTATAGTGTTCTAGAAACTTCTGTTAGATTCTGTTAGTGGGTGGTGTTAGAGTTCTTCTATATCTTTCTGGTTTTCTATCGAGTTATTCTGTCAGTTGAGAGAGGGGTGTTGGCATTTTCAATCTAATTCTGGATTTGTCTATTTTATCTTGTAGTTCTATCATTTTTGCTTTACATATTTTGCAGCCCTGTCATTTGGCATCCCCATTACAGCCTGGCAAAGACAGGACCCAAGGTTTCCCACTCAGGCTTTGCCGGTGGGAGTAGGGGTAGAAATGGGACACTAATTTTTCTATGGGGTTTGGCTACTGTCAGGCAGTTATTTTCTAAAGTTTTATGTCTTGCAAGGCTGCCCATTTCGAGGTCCTTTGATTTGAGAGAGCAGGCTCTTGTTGGGGCTTGTTTATCTTCACCCATTATCAGCTCTGGGTTGCCAGTTTCTCCAGCATCCAGTCTCACATATATGAGGCAAAAAGGAAACCTGGAGACCCAGCACCATCATTTTGATCCTGACGTCCCTGGCCAGTCTGCCTTCTTCTCTC
Organism: Chlorocebus sabaeus; assembly: GCF_047675955.1. Lineage (NCBI taxonomy): Eukaryota > Metazoa > Chordata > Mammalia > Primates > Cercopithecidae > Chlorocebus > Chlorocebus sabaeus. The sequence continues at coordinate 791,835 of NC_132926.1, read as the reverse complement.
TACCTTTCAGAGTCTTCTTATGTGTTTTAAATATAATGTACAGGACTTTTAGTTCTACTTAGCAGAAAAAATATGGTAAAGTGTGTCTGTTCCATCTTCCTGGAAGCAGACGTCTTTACGTCAGGCAGTTTTACAAACAAAATTTAATACAAGGAACTAGTTACAAAAGGTTGGATGAACTGAAAAGTCAAATGGCACAGTGAGGTAAAGCAAAAATTTAATAGCAGAAAGCGGCTATTACCTTAGGATCGGGGCAGACAAAGAGTGAGTGTTGTTAACAGACCCCAGAAGCTGGAGCTGCCCGACAAGAGATTGGACCAAATAGGGAGGAACCGTACCACTGAGAGCTTGAATCACGAAGGAGAAGCAGCCAATAATGGACTCCTACCCCTTTTCCCACGCCAGGCAGAAAGAAAGAGGAAAAACAAAACCTGGTTTCTCCCCTCTCTCTCCCGTCAGCCGCCTTCCAGTGCTTTTCAATGGCCAAACCAGTCAGAAGTAACTTGGGAAGGGAGCCAGGGAAATGTCATTGGCAGGGCCCAGCCTCCTGGCCACCAAGCAGAGCAAGGGGAGGTAGGGAAAAGATCTGAGAGGAAACAGGGAGATCATGGGCACAGGATTAATAGTTATTTCAGAGTTGCTGTGGGTTTGGAGTCAGAAAACCCTAAGAAAACATGGGATAACAGCAAAAATACAGTAAAAAGGTCAGAGGCCACAGGAAAATAACATTATTGGCTGTCCCAGTGGGTGTCTGGAATAGAAGATCAGCCTGACATACTCCAAAATACCCAAGTAACTTTCCTAAAATTCATCTGCTTTCCTCTAGCTATAACTACCTAGCTTGAAAGATAAGAAGCCCAAAATATTTGTTCTTGTAATTGTACTATCTTTAGACTCCAGTATTCTGATAATTGAGGGAAAAATAATCCTAAATGTATTACGTGTGTTTCCCTTGGTAATTCTTCCTCATGGGGATGGATTCTTTGTGATGTGCCTTCACTCACTGGTGAAAGCAATTGCCTGCACAGTCGTTTCCATGTACAGTACTCGGGCGATCTGAGTAGAAGTTGGCTGTGCTTTCTCTTTTAGATGGAGAAACAAACTTGAATAGTGCACTACAAGCTGGGTGTGGTGGCTCACACCTGTAATCTCAGCGCTTTGGGATGCCAAGGCAGGAGGATTGCCTGAAGGAAGGAGACCTGCCTGGGAAACATAGTGAGACTCCATCTCTAAAAAATACTGTTTTTTAAAAAAATTAGCTGGGTGTGGTGTGCAAGCCTGTGGTCCCAGCCACGTGGGACGCTGAGGCGTGTGGATTCCTTGAGCCTTGAGCAGGACGAGGCTGCAATGATCTACGCTCACACCGCTACCCTCCAACCTGGGTGAAAAAAGAGCACTACAAAAATGTTATTTGAACAGGGGAAAAGGTCAACACTACTACAAATAGATGTTCCATGCCTAGAAGTCCCATGAATAGATGGATCCACAGAGAAGATCAACAGGCTTCAGAGCAACACTACACTGCATCAATGATGCTCATTTGGTGGCAACCCATGTGAAATTTCTGATACATTGGAAAGGGGCTGGGAGAAAGTTTCAGTTGGCAGAATCTGTGAAATTAACAACAAAGAACGATGAATGGAAGAACTTAAGTATTTTAAAGAATGCTTTCAAAGAATCCATTTTAATAAACAATCACTATATTCATCAAAATTCTTATCCTTTTACTGTATTTTGGAAACCTATTTTTAAACCTGAGAGGACTAAATTAATATTTCTATAAAAATATTTTATAACTCAGCTTTGTTAGTGTACTTCTCTCAATAGTATAGGAAGTTAGCTTTACACTGTATGAAGGAGTTTATGTATGAGACAAATGAAGCCATGTCTACTCTCTAAAGTGAATAACTTCTTTGACTGACAGTTTTTTCCTAATTAGCACAGCAAACTATAGCTGACCACACTGGTGTCGGAAGCCCAGCACAATAAATTATCCTTCAATTGTCATTCAAAACAAAGTTCAAGAAAGAACTAAACATCAGGCAGCAGGGAAAAAACACACACAGTACGCATGGTTTATTAATAATGTACGAGAATGGCCGGCACAGTACTTGAATGAGATGGGGGTGACAAAAGTCAATTAAAATCTTGAGACAGTTTTTTTGAGATATGGAATATTAATTAGAGAAAGCAACTGCAGAATTGCCTGGCAGAACCAGGCACACATTTGAAATCTTGTTTGTAGTTCAAGAAGCCATTTTTTAAAGAGCACTTTAGAGACTGAAAAGATGCATCTAGAAAAAAAAGCAATTAAAATAATTCGGAGCTGGAAGACATTAGGTCAACTTGGCATGTGTAATGCAAAAGGATACAGTGGTCGGCACGGTGCTGCAGGAAACCTACCAGGACAGCTACTTCTGTGGGACTCTTTAGTATTTTTATTTATATTTTTTTCTGACAAAGGCCACTTTAAAAACACGAATGTGACAAGGCAGTTACGAGTGTGTAGTGTTGCGAACTATTATGAATCGCCTATTTCAAGCATAAGTGAAAGAAAAGCCATTTCTGCTCCAGTTAAACAAATCATATTTGTGTACAATAGGATTAGAGATGCAACAGACTAGGGAGTTTGGCTCTGTTTCTGGGAAAGGGTAGATATCCATCTACCCTAAAAAAACAAAAAAAAAACTAACATCTTTTGAGAGTCTTCTGTACCAGACACTATACAGTATACTTTCTAATGGTTTATTTCCTACAAAAAGTATGCTACATGAAGGCAGGAAAACTTGCTGGTTTTGAACACTATCATATCCTCCATGGCTGGCACACAGTAGGCACTCAACAAACATTTTACCAATGAAGGGCGCTTCTCTAATGGTTGGATTTGTTATGTCTGTTTTCCTCTTATAATCAAATATGATCTAAAAATTGGGGTTTACTTCCTCTTAGTATTCATGCTCTTGTGCCCTTCAGGGCAAACTAGACCTAGTGGCCCACTTCTAATGAATAAAATATAGGAAAATGATGGAATGTCACCACTGAGATTAAGTTAAAAAATGACTGGGAGTTCTGCCTGGCTGTCTGTTGCTCTCCTACTTGCTCGTTCTGATGGAAGCCAGCTGCCCTATGAAGATGCTCATGTGCCAGGAAACTGAAAGAGGCCTCTGGCCAATAGCCAGTGAGGAACTGAGAGCCTCGGTCTAACGGCCCAAGAGGAACTGGACCCTGACAACAACCATGCGAGAGAGGTCAGAAGACTCTCCAGCCCCAGTTGAGCCTTGAGATGACTATAGCCCTGGCCATATAATCTTGTGAGAGATCCTAAGCCAGAATTACCCATCTAATCTGTTCCTAGATTTCAGACACACAGAAACTATGAGATAATAAATATTTGTTGTTTTAAACTGCTAAGCTTGAGGGTAATTTGTCATGCAGCCATAGATAACTAATACATACAGCTACATAAAAGTCTTTATTTTTAATAATCGTTGGGGTAGTTTTTTTTTCAAATGGCATTGTAATTTTCTACTTTCTGCTCTTACAGCGTGTACTAGTGTTTTTCAAAAAATAACCCTGCTTTGGCAGTGTGGTAACAGCTGCTTCTTCCATGTCTAATGGATGGCAGTAACATTTCAACTGAAAATTTATTTTCCCATTCTAAGATGTTACCTTAGCATATTGACAGTAGGAGCCTTAAACAGTTCCAAGAAAATCGTAATTAAGTCAAAGTTCTAAAAAATACTTTAAAATCCATTAGATTTATTCAACACAGCATTCTACATGTCAAAACGATACTAAGTGCTAAAATTAATCTCTAGACACCTTCCTATTGAAGTTAAATGGGCTCTCTTTATCTGGTTCTATCTACAGCTCATGACATCTATAGGTTGGGTTTTTATAATATATAGTAGCCAGACAATAGTTATACAAATGAGTCCTGTGGATTTGTACTAATTCATCATTTCAATCTAAACACAGTTAACTCCTGGTTATCTGACCCCCAAATTCCAGTGATAGCTATATATTACAGCTTATTTTTGTACTACCAATGTATAAACTCTTAAATTCTGTAAGATACATCTAATGCTATCATGGAGCCAAAATAACTTATTCTTTGAATCTTGAAGGGTCTTATGAGTTACCATTATGTATAGCAAGTATTATTCTAATCAATTAATGTGAACTTCTTATCATGTAGCTTTATCCTGGCCCTTTTTCTTGTCTTCCCCCAGACTGTAGGTCTTCTGTTCTACCACTGAAGAGGACCTGACATACAATGAATACTCAGATATATATGTCTGATAAATTAATACATAAATTCTACTCTTTTTTTTTTTTCATTCAAAGATACTTGAGCATGGTCTTAGCCCTCAAAGATGGATAAAGGAGAGGAAGAAATACACACGTAATCAGAATGTAAGACAGTAATAGTGATCATAATTACTTCAGAAAGTATTCCAAATGATACTGGGTGCTTATTTTTAAATATGCAGATCCCTGGGCACCAGCCTTCAACTGAACATTTAATTTAACATTAAATGCTTACATTTAACTTGGCTTAAGAACCATAGAATAGATCAGAGGTTGGCAGACTTTTTCTATAAATGTCTAGGTAGAAAATGTTTTGGGCTTTGCAGGCCACATAATCTCTGTTGCAACTAAATTCTGCCATTGTAATGCAAAAGCTGCTGTAGTTAATACATAAATAAATGGATATGACTGTGTTCCAATAAAACTTTACATATGGACATTGAAATTTTAAGTTTTCAATTTCTTATAATTTTCACACATCATGAAATACTATTCTTCTGATTTTTTTCTCAACTATTTAAAACTATAATAACCATTCTTGGCTTCTGAGGTGCACAAAACCAGACAGCTGGCCAGATTTGGCTGCAGGCCATAGTTGGCCAGTCTTTGCATAAATGAAAGACCATGGACTCTGGAATCTTCTTTACCTGAGTTTGTATTCCAGCTCTGCTCTTTATTAGCTGGTGACTTGAGCAAGCTACTTAGCCTATGAGAGCCTGTTTCTTTTTCACCCAAGACAAGAGGGATTTCAGTTATATCTACTTCATGCTTCAGGTGGCAAGACACTTGAAGGCAAAAAAAAAAAAAAAAAAAGAGGGTGGGGGACAGGCTAAAACGCCTGTATGCTAAAACAGTAATCATGCTATTTCAACTATCATAGTAAACATGTTGCCTTTTTACATGCCAATCAGGGAACTAATTTGGACATGGGATTTAATTAAATGCAGTTGGCTGCATCACTAATATACTCTCTCTCCATCATATTCTATTACACAGTAGTCACTTCGTTTTGGCATTTGTTATTGTAATGTGATGAGACCTCACCATAACATGTCATGGAGTGTACCAGGCAGCATCTTTTATTTTTATATGACTAAGCTTTAATGGGATTTTACAATTTAGCTCTAGGACGTCTAGCCTGCCAAATCATTCAGCAAATGCTAAGAAAATTGTCTTAACTAGCATGCTGCAAGTAAATGGTTCAATTTAATACATCATAAAAATAATAAAAATAAAACAGGAAAAAGGGAAAAAATCATTTTAGAGAAAAGCCTGGCTTTCTCCTGAATTAAGATTTTAGGAAACAAAGTTTACCTTTTATTTTTGACAGATGTTGTAGCTACTGTGATTATGATTTCCCAACACCAACACCCAAAAGAGGACACATTTTTAGTTTAATCACATTTACTTTATACCATGCCTGACAAGTGTTCATTCATCCAGCCTCATTTCAGCAACTTGTCTCTGAGGAAGGTCTTAAAAGAATAATGCCTTAACCCAAAAGAATGAACATCTAAATGATAGAATAAAATGCATTAAACTAGAGGCAAGTAAGTAGTGGTGGGGGCAGTGGAGCAGCAGAGTTATATGGACAGAAAACAAACACACCTCTCTTATTTGTGGGACCCAGAGAAGGAATATAAATTGTGACCACATAACTTGTCAAAATTTTTAGAAGTTAGAAATCAACTTAAATCCCATTCAAGGCCTTGCAGTCAACATCTGAAAATAGTCCTCCAGCCTGAATGTTAAAAGCCTGCTAGACTGCATGGTAGCACAAATATGCTGGGCAGGACAGGATGGAAGATGGACCTGGGCTCAGGCCCAGGACTTCTGGGTAGCAACTACACTAAAAACTGTTAGAACTCATAATCAAGTTCAGCACAGTTGCAGGATGCAAGATCAATATACAAAAATCAATTGTATTTCTAGACATTAGCAATAATTCGAAACCAAATTCAAGAAAACAACTGCATTTATAATAGCACCAAAAAGAGCAAAATACTTAGACACAAATTTAATGAAAGAAATCCAAAATGAAAACTCTGATTTTGAAAACATTTTTTTAAAGAACTCAAAGCCTAAACAAAGAGAAAAATATTCTATGTTCATGGATTGGAAGATTTAATATTACTAAGATGCCAATACTCCCCAAATTGATCTACATATTCAACACAATTTCTACGAGAATCCCAGCTAGCTTTTTTAGCAGAAATTTGCAAGTTGATCCTAAAATTCATATGGAAGTGCAAGGGACCCAAGATAGCCAAAACAACCTTTAAAAAAAGAAGAGCAAATTTGAAGGATTCATACTTCCCAATTTCAAAACTAACTACAAAGTTAGAGTGATCAAGACAACATAATATAAGTCTAGATGGATAGATACAGATCAATGGAATAGAATTGATAATTCAGAAACAAAACCTCAAATTTATAGCCAATTAATTTTCCACAGTAGTGTCAAGACAATTCAATGGGAAAACAGTAGTCTTTTCAACAAATGATGCTAAGATATTCACATACAAAAAAAAAAAAAAAAAAAAAAAATGAGGCTTATTCTCTACCACAGAGAACATTTAACTCAAATTGGATCATATATCTAAATTTAAGAGGTAAAATTATAAAACTCTTAGAAGAAAACACAGGAGTAAATCTTCTTGATCTTGAGGTATGCAGTCTTCTTAGATACAACACCAAAAGCACAAATAATGAAAGAAAAAGTAGGTGAAGTGGATTCATCAAAACTAAGACTTTTGTGCTCCAGAGGATACCATTAAGAATATGCAAAGACAGCCCACAGAATGAGAGAAAATATTTGCAATTGAAAGATAGAACTTTCCACCTCAAAATATGTCATTTTGGCACAAGAATTATTTTGAGCTGAAGGCAATTGAGAAGAAGCAGATCAAGAAATGCTCTCTTCCCTCTCCTTATGGCCTAAAAGCAGGAGATAAATGTGGCAAACCTAGACCCTTATCAGCCCAGAGGTGGCACCACATGACTCTACATAACAAACTTTATAATTAATTATTATCTTCTATTAGTTACTTACATATTCACCTTCCCATAATTTGTTGCCCTAGAAACTCAGTCCTTTTCCTGTTTTGTAACTTCTCTGAAAAGCTGTTGTTTATTGTTGTTAAGGTGCTATATAAGCCTAAGTTCTAGTAATCTCTTTGAGTTACTCAGCCCTGAGTTTCTCCTCTGTATATATGATACACACATGTGAATAAACTTCTGACTATTTTTCTCTTGTTAAGCTATCTTTTGTTACAGAGCCCCAGCTGAGAACCTAGAAGGGTAGAAGGAAAAAGATTTTTTCCTCCCCTACACAATCATACATCTGATCAGGGATTTGTATCCAAAACACAAAAAGAAAAGCTTTTACAACTCGGTCATAAAAGACAAATAACCAAATTTTAAAATGGCAAAGAATTTGAATAGACATTTCTCCAAAGAAGGTATATAAACAGCCAATAAGATGCTCAACATGAAAAGGCACTCAACACCATGCGGGAAATATAAACCAAAACCACAATGAGATATCATTTCCCACCCACTAGGACAGCTATAGTTGAAAAGACAGACAATAACCAGTGTTGACAAAGATGTAGAGAAACTAGAACCCTTATACATTTCTGGTGTGAATGCAAAACAATGCTCAAAAAGTTAAACGTAAACTTATCACATGACCTAGCAGTTATGCTCCTAGGTACCCCAGGGAAGTGAAAACACATGCCACACAAAAACTTGTACCTGAATGTTTATGGCAATAATACTCACCATAGCCCAAAATTGGAAACAACTCAAATGTCCATCATCCATCAAGTGATGAGTGGACAATGGAATATCACTTGGCAATAATGAATGAGGTACTCATCCATGCTATGACATATATGAACCTTGAAAACATTATGCTAAATGAAAGAAGCCAGTCACAAAAGACCACATATCATATGAATTCATTTATATGAAATGTCTAGAATAGGTAAATCTAGAGAGATGGAAATTGAATTAGTGATTGCCTAGGGCTGATGGGGTTGGGAGGAAATGGACAGTGATTGCAAAGGGGTACTGGTTTTTTTCTGGTATAATAAAAATGTTCTAAAATGTATTGTGGTGATGGTTGCATAACTGTGAATGTACTAAGAACCAGAAGATTATACACTGTAAATGGGTGGATCATATGGTATATGAATATATCTCAATAAAGCTGTTAAAAAAAAAAAAAGACAAGAAACACGGGGAGGTTCCAAGACAGCCGAATAGGAACAGCTCTAGTCTATACCTCCCAGTGTGAGTGATGCAGAAGACAGGTGATTTCTGCATTTCCAACTGAAGTACCAGGTTCATCTCACTGGGGCTTGTCAGAGAGTGAGTGCAGCCGACGGAACAGGGCAGGGCATCACCTCACCCGGGAAGTGCAAGGGGTCAGGGAATCCCATTCCTAGCCAAGGGAAGCCATGACAGATGGTACTTGGAAAATTGGGACACTTCCACCCTAATACTGTGCTTTTCCAATGGTCTTAGCAAATGGCACACCAGGAGATTATATCCCACACCTGGCTCAGAGGGTCCCACACCCACAGAGCCTTGCTCACTGCTAGCACAGCAGTCTGAGATCGAACTGCAAGGTGGCAGTGAGGCTGGGGGAGGGGCATCTGCCACTGCTGAGGCTTGATTAGATAAACAAAGCAGTCAGGAAGCTCCAACTGGGTGGAGCCCACCACAGCTCAAGGAGGCCTGCCTGCCTCTGTAGACTCCACCTCTGGGGGCAGGGCATGGCTGAACAAAAGGCAGCAGAAACTTCTGCAGACTTAAATGTCCCTGTCTGACAGCTTTGAAGTGAGTAGTGGTTCTCCCAGCATAGAGTTTGAGATTTGAGAAACGACAGACTGCCCTCTCAAGTGGGTCCCTGAACCCCGAATAGCCTAACTGGGAAACACCTCCCAGTAGGAGCCGACTGACACCTTATACAGCCAGTTGCCTCTCTGAGACGAAGCTTCCAGAGGAAGGATCAGGCAGCAACATTTACCGTTCTGCAACATTTGCTGTTCTGCAGCCTCCGCTGGTGATACCCAGGCAAACAGGGTCTGGAGTGGACTTCCAGCAAACTCCAACAGACCTACAGCTGAGGATCCTGACTGTTAGAAGTAAAACTAACAAACAGAAAGGACATCCACACCAAAACCCCATCTCTTTGTCACCATCATCAAAGACCAAATGTAGATAAAACCACAAAGATGGGGAGAAACCAGAGCAGAAAAGCTGAAATTCTAAAAATCAGAGCACCTCTCCTCCTCCAAAGGAACACAGTTCCTCACCAGCAACGGAACAAAGCTGGATGGAGAATGACTTTGATGAGCTGACAGAAAAAGCTTCAGAGGATAGGTAATAAACTTCTCCAAGCTAAAGGAGAATGTTCAAACCCATAGCAAAGGAGCTAAAAACCTTGAAAAAAGATTAGATGAATGGCTAACTATAATAAACACCATAGAGAAGACCTTAAATGACCTGATGGAGCTGAAAACCATGGCATGAGAACTATGTGACACATGCACAAGCTTCAGTAGCCAATTTGATCAAGTGGAAGAAAGTGTATCCGTGATTGAAGATCAAATTAATGAAATGAAGCGAGAAGAGAAGGTTAGAGAAAAAAAGAGTAAAAAGAAATGAACAAAGCCTCCAAGAAATATGGGACTATGTGAAAAGACCAAATCTATTTCTGATTGGTGTACCTGAAAGTGACAGGGAGAATGAAAACAAGCTGGAAAACACTTTTCAGGATATTATCCAGGAGAACTTCCCCAACCAAGCAAGGCAGGCCAGCAGTCAAATTCAGGAATGCCACAAAGATACTTCTCAAGAAGAGCAACTCCAAGACACATAACTGTCATATTCACCAAAGCTGAAATGAAGGAAAAAATACTAAGGGCAGCCAGAGAGAAAGGTCGGGTTACCCACAAAGGGAAGCCCATCAGACTAACAGTGGATCTCTTGGCAGAAACTCTGCAAGCAAGAAGAGAGTGGGGGCCAATATTAAACATTCTTAAAGAAAAGACTTTTCAACCCAGAATTTCATATCCAGCCAAACTAAGCTTTACAAGTGAAGGAGAAATAAAATCCTTTACAGACAAACAAATGCTGACAGATTTTGTCACCACCAGGCCTGCCTTACAAGAGTTCCCTGAAGGAAGCACTAAACATGGAAAGGAAAAACCGGTACCAGTCAATGCAGAAACATGTCAAATTGTAAAGACCATCAATGCTAGGAAGAAACTGCATCAACTAATGAGCAACATAACCAGCTAACATCATAATGACAGGATCAAATTCACATATAACAATATTAACCTTAAATGTAAATGGGCTGAATACTCCAATTAAAAGACACAGACTGGCAAATTGGATAAAGAGCCAAGACCCATCAGTGTGCTGTATCCAGGAGACCCATCTCATGTGCATAGGTACACACAGGCTCAAAATAAGGGGATGCAGGAAGATCTACCAAGCAAATGGAAAACAAAAAAAAGCAGGAGTTGCAATCCTAGTCTCTGATAAAACAGACTTTAAACCAACAAAGATCAAAAGAGACAAAGAAGGCCATTACATAATAGTAAAGGGACCAATTCAACAAGAGCTAACTATCCTCAATATATATGCGCCCAATACAGGAGCACCCAGATTCATAAAGCAAGTCCTTAGAGACCTACAAAGAGACTTAGACTCAAACACAATAATAATGAGACACTTTAACACCCCACTGTCAACATTAGACAGATCAATGAGACAGGAAGTTAACAAGGATTTCCAGGAATTGAACTCAGCTCTGCACCAAGCAGACCTAATACATATCTACAGAACTCTCCACCCCAAATCAACAGAATATACATTCTTCTCAGCACCACATCACACTTATTCCAAAATTGACCACATAGTTTAAAGTAAAGCACCCCTCAGCAAATGTAAAAGAACATAAATTATAACAAACTGTCTCTCAGACCACAGTGCAATCAAACTAGAACTCAGGATTAAGAAACTCACTCAAAACTGCTCAACTACATGGAAACTGAACAATCTGCTGCTGAATGACTACTGGCTACATAACAAAATGAAGGCAGAAATAAAGATGTTCTTTGAAACCAATGAGAACAAAGACACAACATACCAGAATCTCTGGGACACAGTTAAAGCAGTGTGTAGAGGGAAATTTATAGCACTAAATGCACACAAGAGAAAGCAGGAAAGATCTAAAATTGACACCCTAACATCACAATTAAAAGAACTAGAGAAGCAAGAACAAACACATTCAAAAGCTAGCAGAAGGCAAGAAATAACTAAGGTCAGAGCAGAAATGAAGGAGATAGATACACAGAAAACTCTTTGAAAAATCAATGAATCCAGGAGCTGGTTTTTTGAAAAGATTAACAAAATAGATAGACTGCTAGCCAGACTAATAAAGAAGAAAAGAGATAAGAATCAAATAGACACAATAAAAAATGATAAAGGGGATATCACCACTGGTCCCACAGAAATACAAACTACCATCAGAGAATACTATAAACACCTCTAGGCAAATACACTAGAAAAGCTAGAAGAAATGGATAAATTCCTGGACATATACACCCTCCCAAGACTAAACCAGGAAGAAGTCAAATCACTGAATAGACCAATAACAGGCTCTGAAATTGAGGCAGTAATTAATAGCCTACCAACCAAAAAATGTCCAGGACCAGAAGAATTCACAGCCCAATTCCATCAGAGGTACAAAGAGGATCTGCTACCATTCCTTCTGAAACGATTCCAAACAATAGAAAAAGAGGGACTCCTCCCTAACTCATTTTATGAGGCCAGCATCATCCTGATACCAAACCTGGCAGAGACACAACAAAAAAAGAAAATTTCAGGCCAATATCCCAGATGAGCATTGATGAGAACATCCTCAATAAAATACTGGCAAACCAAATCCAGCAGCACATCACAAAGCTTATCCAACACGATCAAGTTGGCTTCATCCCTGGGAGGCAAGGCTGATTCAGCGTACACAACTCAATAAACGTAATCCCTCACATAAACGGAACCAACGACAAAAACCACGTGATTATCTCAATAGATGCAGAAAAGGCCTTTGATAAAATTCAACACCCCTTCATGCTAAAAACCCAATAAACTCGGTATTGATGGAATGTATCTCAAAATAATAAGAGCTATTTATGACAAACCTAGGTCACTATCATGCTGAATGGGCAAAAACTGGAAGAATTCCCTTTGAAAACCAGCATAAGACAAGGATGCCCTCTCTCATCACTCCTATTCAACATAGTATTGGAAGTTCTGGCCAGGGCAATCAGGCAAGAGATACAAATAAAGGGTATTCAAATAGGAAGAGAGGAAGTCCAATTGTCTCTGTTTGCAGATGATATGATTGCATATTTAGAAAACCCCATTGTCTCAGCCCAAAATCTCCTTAAGTTGATAAGCAACTTCAGCAAAGTCTCAGTATACAAAATCAATGTGCAAAAATCACAAGCATTCCTGCATACTAATAATGGACAGAGAGTCAAATCATGAGTGAACTCCCATTCACAATCGCTACAAACAGAATAAAATACCTGGGAATACAACTTACAAGGGATGTGAAGGACCTCTTCAAGGAGAACTACAAACCACTGCTCAAGGGAATAGGAGGGGACCCCAATAAATGGAAGAACATTCCATGCTCATGGATAGGAACAGTCAATATCATCAAAATGGCCATACTGCCCAAGGTAATTTATAGATTCAATGCCATCCCCATTAAGCTACCAATGATTTTCTTCACAGAATTGGAGAAAACTACTTTAAAGTTCATATGAAACCAAAAAAGAGCCTGCATTGCCAAGACAATCCTACGCCAAAAGAATGAAGTTGGAGGCATCACGCTACCCGACTTCAAACTATACTACAAGGCTACAGTAACCAAAACAGCATGGTACTGGTACCAAAACAGAGATATAGACCAATGGAACAGAACAGAGCCCTCAGAAATAACACCACACATCTACAACCATCTGATCTTTGACAAACCTGACAAAAACAAGAAATGGGGAAAGGATTCCTTATTTAATAAATAGTGCTGGGAAAACTGGCTAGCCATATGTAGAGAGCTGAAACTGGATCCCTTCCTTACACATTATACAAAAAATAATTCAAGATGGATTTAAGACTTAAATGTTAGAACTAAAACCATAAAAACCCTAGAAGAAAACCTAAGGAATACCATTCAGGACACAGGCATGGGCAAGGACTTCATGACTAAAACACCAAAAGCAATGGCAACAAAAGCCAAAATTGACAAATGGCATCTAATTAAACTAAAGAGCTTCTGCACAGCAAAAGAAACTACCGTTGGAGTGAACAGGCAACCTACAGAATGGGAGAAAATTTTTACAATCTACCCATCTGATGAAGGGCTAATATCCAGAATCTACAAAGAACTTAAACAAATTTACAAGAAAAAATCAAACAACCCCATCAAAAAGTTGGCAAAGGATATTAACAGACACATCTCAAAAGAAGACATTTATGCAGCTAACAGACACGTGAAAAAATGCTAATCATCACTGGCCATCAAAGAAACGCAAATCAAAACCACAATGAGATACCATCTCACACCATTTAGAATGGCGATCATTAAAAAGTCAGGAAACAACAGGTGCTGGAGAGGATGTGGAGAAATAGGAATGTTTTTACACTGTTGGTGGGATTGTAAACTAGTTCAACCATTGTGGAAGACGGGGCGATTCCTCAAGGATCTAGAACTAGAAATACCATGTTCTCACTCACAGGTGGGAATTGAACAATGAGAACACTTAGACACAGGCTGGGGAACATCACACACCGGGGCATGTCGTAGGGTGGGGGCATGGGGTAGGGATAGCATTAGGAGATATACCCAATGTAAATGATGGGTTAATGGATGCAGCACACCAACATAGCACATGTATACATATGTAACAAACCTGCACGTTGTGCACATGTACCCCAGAACTTAAAGTGTAATACAAATAAATAAATAAATAAACAAAAAAATGATACCATCTAGTTATCTAAGGAACTCAGTCTATCTGGACATCTGCTTAGGGTGACTTGGGGCAGCCAACTTGAAAAAAGGCAGCTCTGTTTTCCCAGCACAGAGGCTGTAATTTTCTCCTGCCTTGTCACCCCTCCCCATACCACCACACTTACACGCCCTGGCCCTGCATCCTCAGGCTCTGGGGACTGGCCCAGTTAGGTTAAATACTCCTTCTTTCCTTGCTGTTTACTCAACTTTCTTTCAAGAGTGAAAAGAAAAACTACCTTTGTGTTTGGATATTTACAATACATGGGGTCCTTTAAAAGTTGGATCTTCTCTTGCCCATGTCTAAGGGCAGAACCTGAAGGAGCTTCTGGGAGGCCCACTACAGCACACAAGGAAGGCAGTGGGGATGTTCCTTGACTCAGTTATTTGCCTTTCCTGCTCAGTTAACATGAAGGACCCATCAATGTTATCCTGTTTGAAGGCTGAGCATCACAGAGTAGTTTCCTTGACCCCACACTACTCACCAATGCACATTTAATTTCAATGCACTTTAACTTAAATTCTAAGTCAACCTAAATGGTCTAAACCAGGAAAGCAAACTTTTTTTTTTTTTTTTTTTTTTTTTTTTGAGACGAAGATTTGCTCTGTCACCCAGGCTAGAGTGCAGTGTCAAGATCTCAACCCACTGCAACCTCTGCCTCCTGGGTTCAAGCAATTCTTCTGCCTCAGCCTCCAGAGTAGCTGGGATTACAGCGCCCACCACTGTGCCTCGCTAAATTTTTTTGTATTTTCGGTAGAAACGGGGCTTCACCATGTTGGCCAGACTGGTCTTGAACTCCTGACCTGATCCGCCCACCTAAGGCTCCCAAAGTGCTGGGATTACAGGTGTGGGTCACTGTGCCTGGACACATTTTCTTGAAGGAACAGCTATTAAGCATCTTAGGTTTGTGGGTCATATATAGATTTATATAGTACCAAGCTGATTTTAGGCGATGATAAAACTTAAACCGGTGTGGCTGTGTTCCAATAAAACTATATTTGTAAAATCAGACAAGGGGCCCTGCAGGCTATACTTTGCCAACTCCTGATCTAGGGCCCTGTACTGTCATAAAACCAAGGTTTCTAATACAGCAGGGCAAACAGGTTGAGAAATCATCTACTTCTAACTTTCACTGTATTCTTCTCCTCTCCTCCTTAGAAAGGAGGCAAGGCTTTATTTCCTGGAGAACTGAGCTTCCCTTGCCCCAGGGAAAACTTGAAGAATTTGTTTTAAAAAACCTCAGATTAGGCCAGGCACGATGGCTCAGCCTATAATCCCAGCACTTTGGGAGGCTGAGGCAGGCAGATTACCTGAGGTCAGGAGTTCGAGAGCAGCCTGGCCAACGTGGTAAAAACCCGACGCGCACCCGAAGTCCTAGCTACTCAGGAGCCTGAGGAGGAAATCCCTTGAAGCCAGACGGTGGAAGTTGCAATGAGCTGAGATCTTACCACTGCACTCCAGCCTGGGCTACAGCACGAGACTCCAGTCTAGGCTACAGCGCAAGACTCCAGCCTGGGCTACAGAGTGAGACTCTGTCTCAAACAAACAGTCCCTCAAATGACAGAGCAATATAATAATTATAAGAATAGTTGACCTTTACTGAAGGTTTATTAAGTACCAGGCATGGTGCAAAGAATGCCTCATGACAATTACATTATTTCTTCCTCACCACAACCTTATGCAGTAGGGATTTATTGTCATTCTCACTTGCCAGGAAACTGAGGCTTAGGGAGCTCCAAGGCATAGAAAGCTCTGGGAAAAATGATGATTTCATCCCAGGAAGGCTGATAACAGAGTCTGTGGCCTTAACTGTCACAGGTATTAGAATGCTAGAACTGGTAGTGCCAGAGATGGAGGTTTTCAAAAATTGAACGGAGGGAAAATAACCTGAATTCCCCCAAAACCAGGGAAATGAAAGAGCTCGGTGAAAGTGAAGACGCATGCCTCACTACTTATGATTGACAAGAGCTCTGATGGAGTGAGTATGTGAATCCCTGGGTACTGAGCACTAAGCTTAATGTTAAAAGATGATATGAAGTCCCAGCAGCCACATCTGGCATGGAAGAGAAGAAAGAGGGGCTTCAGAACCATCCTCCCTCAAATGAACCCAGGTAAGAGAGAAACAAAAGAGTCACCACTAATTTATTTTTCTTTGTTATTTACTTATCAATTTGATTATTTATTTCTTTCTTTTAACTTTCATTTTAGGTTTGGGGGTAATGTGAAAGTTTGTTGCATAAGTAAACACATGTCACAGAGGTTTGTCATAGATATTATTTCATCACCCAGGTATCAAGCCCAGTACCCTGATTTTTCTTAATACTCATTAAGTCCCTGGAACCATTTTCCAGCCCTGAGGGTAGGGGGTACCCAAAATAACTCTGATTAGACATCATGCCAAGTAGACTGATGAAGTCTGAGTTTGATGTTATTTAATTTGGCAAACTAAAGAAATATGAGTTTCCTTATCATCAAGAATCATAGGACACATCCATCCTACAAAATTGGGGCTTGAGGGAAGGGATGGTAAAGAGATGCTACCTGTGGTGATGGAGCAAAAAATAGGAAGCTTAAGTTTCTGGTTTGCATGAGTAGAGCTGGTCATTGAAGGAAAGGGCTAGTTTTGAAGAATAAGAAGTGGGGTGGGGGTGGGTATAAATCATCTAATTCAAATAAGCAGGGCATTGTGGTGCATGCCTGTAGTCCCAGCTACTCAAGAGGCTGAGGTGGTGTATCACTTGAGCCCAGGAGTTTGTAGCTGCAGTAAGCTATGATTGTACTACTGTACTCCAGCCTGGGTGACAGAGCAAGACTCTGCCTCTAAAAAATAAATAACAATAACAATCTGATTCAATCTTCATGATCATAGCAAAAAGTTACTTAACACTGTCCTAGGAACCCATAGTAAACCTGCCTTCTGTTTCTATGCTAAACAATACTGGAACAAAACAATAAATTACTGAGTTCTTTGCTCCAAAGAATAGCTACTCCTGGAAGATTACACTGTGAACTAATTAAACAGCTTACTTATTAAAACTAACATCAACATTTGGTTAAAAGTTTCACCTTTTTCCCACCAATCAAAAATTAGTATGCTGTAACCTCAGCCCAATTCCAATCGGTGTCTGCTTTGCAAGACTAGCCTGAAAATCACCCTAAACTCTACAAATACATTTCCTTGACCTCTTCCTTCTGAGACACGACTAGGAGTCTATGAAGGTGTTCTCCCTACTGGACTAAGTCTAAAAACTCAGCTTTGCTTAATCAACAGGCTTTTCTGATGGTCCTTCTGAGGAGTCAGCAGTTGACAATGCAATTGGAACAATTAAAAAATAGTAGGAAATGAATATCATTTAGAGATACTAAGGTAATCACTTGAAAATAGAAATGGTTAAAAGGGTCTCCCTCTGGTGGTGGGGAGGGGACAGAGCAGGGGACAATTGCATTCATGACAAGTCTTTCTGTACAGCTTTTTAAACGTGTGCATATTACTTCGATAAAAACGTATCAAATGTTTTAAAGATAGTAGTAATGCAGTGGCTGTTGGGTACTTTTCTCCAACCAAGAGAGCTAGCACTACTCCTTCTGGATTCAACCCTAAAAACAATATAATATGGAGGTAACAAAGGAACATTACGTGCTATGTCCATCCCTGTTGCACAGACAGAAAAGCCATAGCATAATAAGTACGTTTTACAGGCACAGGGATGAGGCTGAGGGTATGGAAACATTGCCAGAGTCTGTGCTGTATAATTATCTTCCTACAGATTATGATTGTTTCAATGAATTGACCTAAGTGAGTTTGGAAGTGGGTCCTACTCCGTACCCCCACTCCCATCTGCTCAGGCTACACACATTCCCAGCCAACTTCTACTCTGAACTCACCTCTAACAAGAAAGTGTCATGAGGGAAGAAGTCATTTTTCTTATAGGACAGACTGTCTTCCTGGGCCTCAATTATTTTTTAATCTTAAATCTTAGAGAGGAAATTACCTTTTCAAATTGGAAACCACTTTCTGCCTAGCGCCAGCTTGAGTTGACCTATGAGGCACTTTGCTATGAGGGTGCTGTGTTCTCAGTACTTGGAAGGCTGATGGAACATTGAGGGGAGGTTATGGAAGTAATTTGAGAGGTCTCAGCAGACCAAATGCAAATATACTTCTGTTCAAAACATAAATATGTATGTGAAGGGCTTCTTTGAAAGAACTTTTTTTTTTTTTGAGGCAGAGTCTCACTCTGTTGCCCAGCCTGGAGTACAGCAGTGTGATCTAAGCTCACTGCAGCCTCGACCTCCTGGGCTCAAGCCATCCTCCCACCTCAGCCTCCCAAGTAGGTAGGACTACAGGCATGTGCCACCAAGCCCGGTTAATTTTTTGTATTTTTAGTAGAGGCAACATTTCTCCATGTTGCCCGGGCTGGTCTCAAATGCCTGAGCCTGAACTCAAGCAATCAGCCCTCCTTGGCTTCCCAAAGTGCTGAGGTAACAGGTATGTGCCATGGGGTCTGACTATGAAAGTACATTTTTATATACATCCATGGGCACACACACACACACACACAAATGCCATAGGCAAAGATCCTTTTTTTCCATAAAAAACGTAAAACAAGTTGAGTCTGGATCTCCTTTCCTCCAGACCTTGGAACAAAAAAACCCTATTCACTGAGTCAAGTTTGTCACCCCTACACTTCAGAATCCAACACAGAGTTGGCTCAGATACACTTGCATGACAGCAATGTGACTTTTCTAAAAACTTCACCCTAGTTGAGGTAAGGGATACACTAACAAGTGCTTACTCAACAGTCATTTGCTCAGTAACACCTGCTGCACATCTCTACCTGCCAGGCACTGTACTAGAAACTGGAGCTAGAGGTGGACATGATCAAAGTTCCTGTCCACAAAAAGTTCCGGTCTAGTGCTTTTTGTGTAGTAAGTGCATTATACAAATTTGATAACTAAGTGAATAAGTAAAAAATTAAGCCTAAAATATAATATAATCACACCTGAGTGGTAGACTTTTCTAACTCTCTTTAAAAATATTTTTCATGCCAATGAAAAGTAACTAAATTGGGAAAATATACTATGATAGGAGATATCTATGATACCACCTTAAGGAGAAAAGACAGATAACAAATCTCTATACACAGTTTTGCTTGTCAATGAGAAATGTATACATAATACATATATATCTATATATTTCTTCCATGGAGTTTTATATATATATTTATATATATGTATATATAAAACTCCATGGAAGAAAAAAGAAGTCTATAATGAAGCATCCAAAGTGTTAACTGTAATTTTCTTTAGAATTATAAATTACTTGTTTTCATATTTCTACTTTTCTATTTTTTTCAATTTTTCTGTACTAAACACACATTCTATATATAGAAGGAAATTTTATTTTTAGTGGAGAAAAAAATCACTATGGTAATCCCGCACATAGTAATAGAACTTGAACGAAGAGATCTTCCGAAAACATACCAGACTGAGAAGCTAACCTCATTTCTATCAACTTTTCCTCGGTATCACAAGACAACTTTAGTTTTGGTTCTCAAACCTTATCTCTGAGCGGTGTGGGAGTTGCTAATCTACAGAAAAGAAACTAGCAACTCTGGTTCTGGAAGAAAACAGAAGAAATCTTTACAGCAGCACAATCCAGGAAACAATAAGGCACTTGTTTAAGGCAGCATACACCTGGCACAGCGGAGCCCTTAAAATCACACAAGCCTAGAAATGTTGTTAAATGGCCTCTTGTTATATATATTTTTTTCATAAGTTCCTGAACTCATGAAATTTGTAACACTACATTTCTTATTTAGTTTCTATTAAAGGAAGTTTTCGTTCAACATCAGTGGTAAGTATCATAGAAGAAATAGACAATAGCAGTTACAATAATAGCTAATGATTTTTATATGCTTACTATGTTCCAGGCACCGTACTATCCACTGCACGTGCAATTATTTCATGTAAAGGGGATTCTGAGCCCCATGAAATAAGTCCCATTCTTATTACACTTAAGGAGGAGGAAACTGAAGAGAGATGATAAGGAACTCACCCAAGATCCTAATGCTCAGTAGAAGAGCTGGCCTCAAACCCAGGTCTGACTGCACTTCACATCCCTAACGACTCAGCTTCTTAATTATTTACGGTTGTTTTTCTGTCCCTGTATCAAGAAATTTTCAAATTTTCAATATTGTTTCTAAAAACTGAGAGGGGAGAAAATGCAAGGTTTAAGCTTTAACAACCTCTTTTCACCCCTTTCCCATCTTCCTTTCATTTTTTCAAATAAAGTAAGGCTTTGGAGAAGGAAACATTCTAATAACTTCCTTAAGGCTGAAAGAATCAGCTGTTACATATTATTTGATCGTTTTCACATCACTTTTTGTCTTCTATCTTTTACTGAAGAAACACATGCCACATCATATTTGGTATTTCCACCAGTCTCAAGGGGTTTGATACAGAGAACAGCGTAGGCAGAATAATGGTCCCTCTGATGAAAGTATTGCTTCAACTTAATATTTAGAATGTAGTGGAAAGAATCAATAGGCATATACACTTCTTGGGAGTTACAAATGTTTATTTAAACAAACTCAATGTTTCCTTTGTGTATACGGCACACAACAACAGCTTGAAAAGGGTTGGAAAAGTGTCTACACTCTTGAAAATCTCAGGTAAAATGCTAGTGAATGGGAGAGGAATTGTGTGCAACAACAACAGCATGTGAGCCCTTGAGGAGCATTATTCTCTTCTATTATTTGATACTTGAGTAAACTTAGTACTTGCTAAGTTGGGTTTGGACAAAATGTCCCACTCTTATTCAAAACCATGACAGCAAAACGGTAGTGGTTTTTCTCAACCTTCAGAGCCCTTAAGAAACATGGAGACTCATAAGCTCCAACTTCAGAAATTCCAGCTGCACTGGACACCTGGGAATGAATACTTGACAAGCTTCCCCCGCTATTTGGATGCAGGTAGCATAATTCATACTTCAAGAAATACTGCTGTGAATAGGAGTGAATAAAAGCATGGGATCTAGAGTTGGCCATATCTATATTTAAACAATGAACCCTCCACTCATGGACACAGTGTCCTGAGTTGAACAATATAATCTCTCTAAGCCTCAGCTTCTATATTCGTGAAATGGGAGGATAACAAGAGTATCTTTCAGAGTTGTGCGAATGTGTGTGTGTGTGTGTGTGTGTGTGGAGAGAGAGAGAGACAGAGAGAATGTTTGAATATATATATAATTATTATTTGAAAAGAGGAATCCTATAGGTTCTAAAATGCTTGCTGGCTTGCTGTATTTCTCACTCTTCTCTCAGGGATATTGATTCACCTTTGCATTTTTCTCTTACTTAATCTTCCATGAGTATTAATCGTAGTTTGCTTTGATCATGATGTCCCAAAATTTGTAAAAGCCTTATTAGGCATTCAAACAGTTCCTTCTACACTTCAAAATATTAGAATATCAGGAGAGTCTACTGCCTAATTTGGTCTCAGTTTGTACAATAATTGTAACTGGTCTCCTTGGATCTGTTCATGCAGAGAATAAATCCCAAAGCATGGAAGACCAATTAATTAGTTATTAAAGTATAGTGCAGATGTTTTCTAATAAGTTATTAAAGTATAGTGCAGATGTTTTCTAATAAGTTATTAAAGTATAGTGCAGATGTTTTCTAACACACACACACACACATTTGCACAACTCTGAAAGATACTTTTCTAAAAAGTATAGTGTAGATGTTTTCTAATCAATCTATGTATCTATTGATTTTTAAAGGATGCACACACACACATAAGTGGACACTAAAATCTTTCTATTGCTGGGCGCCATGGCTCATGCCCATAATCTCAACACTTTAGGAGGCCTAGGTGGGGGGATGACTTGAAGTCAGGAGTTCAAAACCAGCCTGACTAACATGGTGAAACCCCATCTCTACTAAAAATACAAACATTAGCCAGGTGTGGTGGCGCATGCCTGTACTCAGGAGGCTGAGGCACAAGAATCACTTAAACCCACAAGGAGAAGTTTGCAGTGAGCTGAGATTGCGTCACTGCCCTCCAGCCTGGGTGACGGAGGGAGACTCTGTCACAAAAATAAGTAAATAAATAAATAAAATAAAATCTTTCTATTATCTTAGAATAATATATTAGTTGGAATTTCAGTTTCTACAACTTACAGAACTTTTACAAAAACATTATGCTATAGGCTAGGTGCAGTGGCTCACGCCTATAATCCCAGCACTTTGGGAGGCCAAGGTGGGTGGATCCCTTGAGCCCAGGAGTTCAAGGCCATCATGGACAACATAGTGAAACCCCATCTCTAATAAAAATGCAAAAAAAAAAAAAAAAATAGCCAGCATGGTGGTGCGGGCCTGTAATCCCAGCTACTCAGAAGGCTGAGACATGAGAATCACTCGAACCGAGGAGGAGGAGGTTGCAGTGAGCCAAGATTGCACCACTACACTCTAGCCTGGGTGATAGAGCAAGACTGTCCCCCACTCAAAAAATATGCTATAGTTTATATCAATACTATAAAGCTGAGTGAAAACATGTTTTAATTTGAAATTCAGGTTTCCACGGCATTGTGGGTTTGACTTTTTTATTAATATATAATAGTTATACAGTTAAGCACCTAAATCCTAAGGGCTTAATGAATCTTGACAAAGTGAACACACTCCTGTAACCACAAATGATATTGAGATATAGAACACCACCAGCACCACAGAAGGCTCCCTCTTGCCCCTCCTTGTCATTGCTTCCTCAACAAGTAACCACTATTCTAACCTTCATCACTGTTGATTAATTTTATTTACTTTCAAATAAATTGGATCATGAAGAATATACTCTTTTCTTTCTAGATGTTCCCCTCAACATTATGTCTGTAAGATTCATCCATATTTTTGTTGGTACAGCAGTTGCTTTTTAAAAAATTAATTTATAATATGCTATTGTATGCCAATGTCACAAATTATTTACCCATCTATGGACATTTGGGTTGTTTCAGTTTGGGGCTATTAAAAGTAAAGTGATACTGAACATTCTTGTCCAGTTTTTTGTTGTTGTTGATTTTTTTTCTTTCCTTTTTTTTTTTTTTTTTTTTTGAGACACTCTTGCTCTGTCACCCAGCCTAGAGTGCAGTGGCACGATCTCAGCTCACTGGAACCTCTGCCTCCCGAGTTCAGGCGATTCTAGTGCCTCAGCCTCCCCAGTAGCTGGGATTACAGGCATGCACCACCACTGCCTGGCTAATTTTTTGTATTTTTAGTAGAGACGAGGTTTCACCATGTTGCCCAGGCTGGTCTCTAACTTCAGAGCTCAGACAATCTGCCCACCTCAGCTTCCCAAAGTGCTAGGATTACAGGCATAAGTCACCACACCTGGCTCTTGTCCACATTTTTTAGCACACACTTGTACTTAGAGCAGGATTTCTGGATGGTAGTGTAGGCATTCTGTTTAGCTTTAGTTAACACTGCCAAGGAAAATTTTAATACAATGATCTTATAAACTTACACTCCCATCAGTGGTGTATGAGTTCCAGTTATTCAACATCCTCAACAATCTTGGTATTCTGTCTTTTTCATGTAAGCCATGATGGAGGATGTGTGGTGATGATGCATTCAGGTTTTAATTTGCATTTTTTGGCCGGGTGCGGTGGCTCATGCCTGTAATCTCAGCAATTTGGGAGGCTGGGGCGGGTGGATCTCCTGAGGTCAGGAGTTCGAGACCAGTCTGGTCAACATGGTGAAACCTCGTCTCTACTAAAATACAAAAATTAGCCAGGCGCGGTGGCGGCACCTGTAATCCCAGCTACTCAGGAGGCTGAGGCAGGAGAATCACTTGAACCTGGGAAGGGGAGATTGTGGTGAGCTGAGATCGTGCCACTGCACTCCAGCCTGGGCAACAGAGTGAGACTCCATCTAAAAAATAAAATAAAAATAAAATAAAAAAATTTTTTTAATTGCATTTTTCTCATGATTAATGAAGTTGACCATCTTTTATTTATCTGTATTGGGCATTTGAATATTACCTTTTTTATGTCATTCTCAAGATTTTGCCCACTTTTCTAGAGTTATCACCTTTTCTTTTTATTTCTCATAAACTTTTTGGAAGAAATAATTTTAGATGTACAGAAAAATTGTAAAGATAGTACAAGGCATTCCTATATATCCCTCACCCACTTTCAGTTAATTTTAACATTTTACATTATCACAGTACATTTGTTAAAACTTAGAAACCCACATAGGTACTAAACACTCAATACTACTGTACTAAACTTCAGGCTTGATTTGGACTTCTGCAGTCTTTCCACTGTAATGTCCTTTCTTCTTCCATATTTCAAACCAGATTACCACATTGTTTTCTATTTATCCCATCTCTTGTTTGTTCCTTTCTTCTCCTGTCTTGCATTCTATTTTATTAATCAAGTAATTATTTTATCATTACATTTTCTCCTTTTTATGACTAATAATCACTTTATTAGTCATACTTTCTTTTTTGTTCATTTAGTAACATACATCCAGTTCTTATTAATCTACCTTAGATCAGAAAATGTTACCACTTCCCAGATAATGCAAGAATCAACTCCATTCACTCCCTTTCTGCCTTCCATGCTGTTGTTGTCATGGGTTTTAATTCTACATATAGTTTCAACCCACCAGACATTATTATTGCTATTTTAAAGAGTCAGTGTTTATTTAAACGTACCCACATATTTGTCTTTTTCATTGCTCTTCGTTTCTTCCTGCATTTCTATGCTTCCATCTAAGATCATTAACTTCCTGATGAAAAAATCCCCTTGTGCTTAATTTTAACGTGCATTTTCTGGCAACAATTTCTCTTCTGTTTTACTTGGATATGAAAGTGAGCTTATTTCATCTTCATTGTTTATTTCTTCATTTGCTATATTTATTCATTTAAGGATGTCCAAATGAATATCTTCATTTCATTTTCCTGTATCTGTTTATATTTCTTTGAAAAGGTCAACTGTCAGTTTATTGTAACTGTTTTAAAAGCGATTTGTCTTCTTCTCTCTAAATATGACTCAGATTTTCTACTTACGAGTTTTAACTCTATTTGCCATGATATTTTGTATTTATTCTGTTTGGGGTTTGTAGAGTTTCAAGAACCTGCAGTTTGAGATCCTTCATTCATTTTTGAAATTATTTGGCCAGCACATTTTCAAATATTTCTTCTCCTCCATTTCCCTCTCCTCCCCTTCTGGAGCTTCAGATAAACATATATTCAACACTTGTGCCAATTTTTATATGTACCCTATGCTACTGTCTAGATTTTCCTTTAATTTTCCCTCTCTGCATTTCAAACTTAATATTTTCTACTTACCTACTTTCAGCTTACTAATTCTCTATTCTGTTGTTTAATCTGCAGTTAGACTCATTTTTTGACTTCTTAATCCTTTCAGCTCTAGAATTTCCATGTGACTATGCTTTTATAGTTTCTAATTTTCTGGTGATATTCTCTATTTTTAAAATCTACTTTTTAAATCTATTAATTATAGTTAGTTAAATAACCTCAATATCTACATCACCTGTAGACCTATTGCTGATTTTTTTTCCTTTTGGCTTTTGTCATTTGGTCCAGTTCCCTGGCAAACCTGATAATTTTAGATTGAAGGCTGACAATACACATGAATGATTGGAGAGACTCTGGATGATATTATATTTCTCCAGAGAAGATTTTATTTTCTTCTGCCTAAAAGGCAGGAAATCCTGATCGAATCAGAGACTGAAATAATTGGAGGCTATTTTTAAGACTTTGTGAGGGCTGATCTATTACTGATTTATCCCTATCATCAGTCATAACACTTCAGAGGTCTCATTTAAAAGCCTGGGGAATTTACTGGGATCCTTGGCAGGTTCTAAATTATAATTTTTGTTTCTCCCCAGCACTGTGAGACTGCCAAGAGCTCTGATTAGTTTTTTAGCTAAAAGGCAACTACTTTTTTTTTCCTGGGTTTCCTAGCCTCTCGTTCCACACATGCCCAGTTTAGGAATTAGCTAACGACTTGAAGGGAAATGGTATAGCAAAAGCTAGGATCACTTCTCTGTAGTTTCCATTTCTTCAGGATTTTGATGCCCTTGAGTTCTGGGTACTTAACTAGTCCTGAAGTTCAATTTTGGTCTCATCTTAGTGATACTGCTGCAAACTCTAGACCTCTGGTTTCTCTTCAGCCTCTATGTACCACAAGGCAAATTAGCAAAGATTCTAAAGGCAAAAGCATTAGCAAATTCAGGACTTACCCTCTGTTTTTCCTTTTTCTTTGAGATCCTGGCCTCTCAAGTTTCAGCTACCTTGGTTAATGTCTGATGGCTTCAAACAGCTTTTATTTTGTATTTTACTGAGAGTTTATATTTGGTCTCAGTGGGAGGGTTTGTCTAATTCTAGGGAATTTTGATTGAATTTATCCTGCTATTTTCTTAGCCACTAAGGAAGTTGAAATCCACCTTCAAACAGGGCAATATCCTGTCACAGTTTGCCTGGGGTGGTTCTGAGTTATATCTCTTAACCCAAAATAATTACTAATTATAACTGGTGCCCCCTTTCACTCTCAAAGGTGTCCAGTATGTGCAATAAATTACATGATTGTCCACCTCTAAAGATGATTGCATCTTCTCCCTGCTTCCATTAAAATAGCTATTAAATAATTTACTTAATTTGTAAGACTAAAGAATGTTATATAACTAACCAACAAAAGAAAACAGGGTTTCATTTATTTTACCTGTGCATGCCTTAGAATTAGTATTTCTTGTACATACTTGAATATTATCTGGTGCATCATTCTGAATCCAACAAAACTTTTCAATTTTTAAAGATCAAGGATATTTTCACAGCATCAAGTGGATAATCAATTCCAATGTTGAAAAATTCATCATATCATGCATGCAAACATGAATATACGTATGAGTACAATATGCCCATTCAAAAAAGTCACCTATTTTTCTACATGTATAATTTTCATAGTATCTTAGGACTAGAAGAAATCTTAAAGATGATTGAACTCAGTCAACGTATATATATAACAATTATATATATTATACATACAATCTTCTACAGATAAAGAGACTGAGGTCAGCTTAGGGTGACCTAAGTAATTCATCCAACAGTTAGACAGTTATCACAGCTAGATCCTAAACTGTCTTGAGCCCCAGTACACTACAATTCCCTTACTACATACTGCCTAACCCAGATTTTTCCAATTGGTAAACTCCTCCTGCTTCTACAACAACAAACACTTCCTGTTTCTATATTCTAGTACACAATAATAAAAGGATTTGAGAATCCTTTCCTACTAGGATATAAAAGGCAAGATATCTCCTTCTCTGAATTTCATAAAGTAACCATGTATGTTTTTATTCATTAAACGTTTGCTGGAATACCCATCGGGTAGCCCCCAAGGATTTGGAGATGCAGGTGGCTCATTAAGATTCTTTGTTTATTTCAACTGGAAGAATTTACAGAGTACATGATTTATTAGGTCGCTGTAGTAGATACATCTGGTGCCCTGAGTCATATCCACCCAGCCTTGTATCTGATTTTAACCAGGTTGGAATAGATAATTCAATGCATTCTCAGATCTGCTTCAACTGATGGCATCTTATCTCTAGGCCACACTGAGAATCTTTACTTTCTGCCCCATGGTCATGTTGGATTCCAGCAGGAGTTTTTTGGCTCATACATATGTGCAGCGAAAGAACAGGGAGCAACCTTAACCAATGGACAGGAGCTAATGAATAAGCACTCTTGCTGCCCTACCATTGTGTGGACAATTCTGGGAGGCATTCTTCATACTTCTTAGGAGGTTCCTGTAGAATTAAGCCCTGTTGCCCACAGCAGTAGTCTTGAAACATTATCCTCATGTTTCTCCATTTCTTCCTTTCCAGTTTTGTTCTTCTTACACCCTTATTCCTATCCTCAAAATCATTTTATGTGGTTTGGAGATCATTTTATGTGTTTTATGTGGTTTGGGTTCCTCCAAACCACATAAAACTCAAACACTAAACTCTCCTATTTACAAAATGTCCCTATGTCAATGCCCTCTCATCTTCAGTTTCACACGTGGATGCTACACATCCTTAGCTCCTATTTCTATGGCATGTCTACCCAGACAGTAAAGCACAACTACGATGAATGTGTTCTATTATAGTGCCATCTAGTGGCAAGGATGAATCAAAGCTCATGGCAGCTGAGTGACCATGGTATAAATATTAAACTTCAGCACTGGTAATTTCACATTACATGAGATAGATAGATGCATTCAAGAGCAGACAGACTTACCACAATTCCATTGAAGGTCAAAAAGATAAATGTTTGTGACAGGATATTAAAAGGTTGGGATAATTTTATGATATGTAGGTAACACAGGCTAAGACAATGATAAAGATAATCACATCTCACGCATGAAAAGGCAAAAGCTAATCGCCAACAAGGTCAGGTAGAGCTTTACCTCTGTGTTTTGATTTAGCTGAGCATACAGCCATATTAAACACACAAAGTTGGTTCTCACAGTACAGAAATCTGCCCCAATGGCCGGGCTAAAGAGATCTCAGAATAGAAAACATGAGTATTAACATGAAATAATAAAAGCAGCTACCATTCAATGAGTACTTATTATGTTCCAGGTGCTTTACTAAGCATTTTATCAACATAATTTCATTTAATTTTCACAACAACCCTATGAGGTGGGTACGACTGTTATCCTCATTTTTCAGACAAAGAAAGAAAGACTTAGAAAAATTGCTAAAGTTCCCAAGGTCACACACCCAGTAAAGAACAGGAAAAACATTCAAATGTAGGTTTATTTGGCTAAAAAGTCTGTTCTCTTATCCATTTCATATTTCATGCTGCATCATCAATCATGACTAATTTTATGCCAAGTATATTGTTAGTGATCAATGTTATCTATGAGGACCTTCCATTTTGGAGACAGAGTGCTGAAAACAGTCATGGCTAAATACTTTGCTTCAGGTCATCTAGAAATCAGTGGCCTGCCTGAATTAAGACTTCTTCTTGCTCACTGTACCCTAGTCAAAACATATAGTCTTTCTCTTGACTGACTTCTGCCAGCAATTAATTTATATCCTCAAGCAAAAGATCTGATTGCCTTATCTTAGATTGTATAACTGAAAATGCTATTATTAGATAAGATATTCTACAAAACTATTAAAACTATCTATTCCAGAGAATTAAACTTTGTGCCACCTTCTAACAGTGAGTTCAGCCAAGTTTTGGGTGAATCAGAACCCAATCACCTTTGAATAAGAAAAAGGAAACATATATGGTCCTAGCAGTTCATACCAACACAAGAGATGGATTTACCATCACAGGGCAGAGGAGCCTGTCATAAGAGATAGAATCTCCCCAGGTACAAACATGTCCCTCTTCTTAAGAAAGAGGAAGGCCTGCTGGGCGCAGTGGCTCATGCCTGTAATCCCAGCACTTTGGGAGACTGAGGCAGGCGGATCACAAAGTCAGGAGATCGAGACCATCCTGGTTAACACGGTGATACCCTGTCTCTACTAAAAAAATACCAAAAAAATAGCCGGGTGTGATGGCGGGCACCTGTAGTACCGGCTACTTGGGAGGCTGAGGCAGGAGAATGGCGTGAACCCGTGAGGCGGAATTTGCAGTGAACCGAGATCACACCACTGCACTCCAGGCTGGGCGACAGAGCGAGACTCCATCTCACCAAAAAAAAAAAAAAAAAAAAAAAAGAAACAAACAAAAGAAAGAAAGAAGCCAAATCTACCCATCTGACAAAGGGCTAATATCCAGAATCTACAAAGAACTTAAACAAATCTACAAGAAAAAACAACCCCATCAAAAAGTGGGCAAAATATACGAACAGACATTTCTCAAAAGAAGACATTTATGCAGCCAATAGACACATGAAAAAATGTTCATCATCCCTGGTCATCAGAGAAATGCAAATCAAAACCACGATGAGATACCATCTCACACCAGTTAGAATGGCAATCATTAAAAAGTCAGGAAACAACAGATGCTGGAGAGGATGTGGAGAAATAGGAATGCTTTTAACCATTGTGGAAGACAGTGTGGTGATTCCTCAAGGATCTAGAACTAGAAATACCACTTGACCCAGCCATCTCATTACAGGGTATATACCCAAAGGATTATAAATCATGCTACTATAAAGACACATGCACACGTATATTTATTGTGACACTATTCACAATAGCAAAGACTTAGAACCAACCCGAATGCCCACCAATGATAGACTGGATTAAGAAAATGTGGGACATATACACCATGGAATACTATGCAACCATAAAAAAGGATGAGTTCATGTCCTTTGCAAAGACATGGATGAAGCTGAAAACCATCATTCTCAGCAAACTATCACAAGAACAGAAAGCCAAACACCACATGTTCTCACTCATAGGTGGGAATTGAACAATGAGAACACTGGGACACAGGGTGGGGAACATCACATACTGGGGCCTGTCAGTGGGTGGGAGCTGGGGGAGGGATAGCATTAGGAGAAATACCTAATATAAATGACGAGTTGATGGGTGCAGAAAACCAACATGGCACATGTATACCTATGTAACAAACCTGCACGTTGTGCACATGTACCCTAAAACTAAAAATATAATAAAAAAATAAATAAGTAAAAAATAAAGAAAGAAGAAGTCCCAGCATTGTAGTTCACACCTGTAATCCCAGCACTTTGGAAGGCTGAGGTGGGCGGATCACCTGAGGTTGTGAGTTCGAGACCAGTCTAACCAACATGGAGAAACCCCATTTCTACTAAAAATACAAAATTAGCCAGGCATGGTGGCGCATGCCTGTAATCCCAGCTACTCGGGAGGCTGAGGCAGGAGAATCGCTTTAACTTGGGAGGCGGAGGTTGCAGTGAGCCAAGATGGCGCCATTGCACTCCAGCCCGGGCAACAAGAGCGAAACTCCGTCTCAAAAAAAAAAAAAAAAGAAAGAAAGAAAAAAAAAGCTTCTAGATCCTGTTGAATAACCATTAGCACAATCTTGGATGAAATATATAACCTTTCTGAGAATTAGTTTTTCATCTTTGAATAAGAAAAAGGAAACTACAGACTGGTGGTGAGGATTCATCTACATAAATAGCCAAGAATAATACATCATACATAGTAATGCTTGAATGTTTTCTATCTTCTTATATTTTTTCTTTGTTTCATAAAGAATTTGAAGTTAGTTATAAAAATAATTTCACAAAATGTTCCCTATCTTCCTCCTTCCTCTGGTCCAAAAAAGACAAATTTTTGCAGCAAGTTGAACACTGGAGACCTATAGCGCTCCAGAAATAAGTACTTTTGAAATATCTGGGCTTGCCAGTAGAGGACAATTTAGCAATATCTAACAACTTACAAATGCAAATGCTGTTTGATCTAGCAATTTCACCTGTGGGAATTTATTAGCGATAAATGATTTATGTATAAGCCTATTCATTGCAGCATTAACTTTAATAGGAAAAGATTTTTTTTAATCTAAATGTCCATCAATATAAGATGGATTATATAAATTATGGTTCATGGTATTCCATATAAGGAAATAATATGCAGCTGGAAAAAAATTCCAGGATATAGTTCTAAGTGAGAAAAGCACAGTATAGAACATTACGTATGCTATACTACCATTATATGGAAAAGAGGGAGTAAATGAGTATACATTTGCTTGTGCATGCGTAAAGAAACTCTGGAAAGACAGCCCAAAAATGTGTGGTTTCTGGTGGGCAGGGGGAAAACTGGATCCATGGGTGAGAACAGTAGACAGGAGGTTTTTACTCTGTTTCACTTTCTGTTAAGCCAATGCAAAAATTTAAGAAAATAGGTGAATTTTTCAAATGTTTAACTTGGCTTTTATCTAAGTTAAAAATAAGATAAGAAGAGCATGAATTATGCCATCTTATCCCACATAACTTCTCTAATAGACAAATAGAGGTACTGAGTCGTAAACTACTAGGTTTTTCCACGTAAAGATCTTCATCACATCCTGGGGGCACAGAGCTATCCGTAACTATAACTATTTCCACTCTTTCTATTTTGATCACTATTTGATTTTTCTGATGATCTTCCAATAAGAGAATCATACAGTAGCTATTCATAGGTGGAACACAATTTCACCACTGACTTCTAACATAATGCTAACACATGGCACATGCCCTTTCGCTCCTCCTAAGGCAAACGTATGACCCTTAATTGGACTATGAATCACATTACTAATTTTTGAAAATATCAAAATCTTGCACTTACAATCAAACAGAACTCAGAGAACCACAGGGTAAACACTCTGCTTACAGAGTTTTATTTAGTGAGTAATTACTTACTTAAACTCTTCTTTTTCCACTTCATGTGTATCACTCCAGCATAAGGAAAATTAAAATATCTTTCTTTTAGAATATTGGAGATGGTCATTCCCTGACTTTCATAAATTTACATTCACCAATATGACTTAAAATGTTAAAAACTGACTTGTTGATTTCCCAATCCAAATTTGATACTCTCCAAGTATTCCCCCATGGCAGTACATCTCACTACCATTCACCTAGTTGCTCAGGCCAAAAACCTTGGAGTCAACCTTGATCACAATCTTTCTATCACACTCCACATCTAATCTATTAGCAAAATTTGCCAGGTCTATAATAAAATATTTTTAAAATGGTAAGCATTTGGAAATGAAGCCATATACTTCTAAATAACCCATGGGTCAAAGAAGAAACCTCAAGATATATTAGAAAATATTTCAAATCAAAACATAATTAAAATTCATGAAAAATTGTGGGATGCAGCTAAAGCAGTGCTAAGGGGGAATTTATAGCTTTAAATGATAATATTAGTGAAGAAGAAAAGTATAAAATCAAACATTTACATTTCCATCTTAAGAATCTAGGAAAAGAGCAAACTAAATGCAAGGTAAATAGAGGGAAATAATAAAGATAAGAAACTAATTATATAGAAAAATTTAAAAACAAGTCAGTTCTGGAGGCACAGAGCTAGCCATATCTATAACTATCAGATATCAGATTGATAAATCCCTGACAAGACTGATCAAAAATAAAGCCCAGAAATTGTTGATATCAGGAATAAAAGAAAAGTTATCACAAAAAGTCCTAAAGACATTAAAAGAATAAAAAGACAATTTTACTAACAAGTTCATGCCTATAAAATTGGCAAGTTATATGAAATGAACTATTTTCTTTAAAAACACAATTTATAAAAATTGATGAAAAAATATAAAAATCTGAAGAGCCCGATATCTAATAAAGAAACTGAATTTGAATCCATAATAAAAAATCTTCCCACAAGGAAAACTCCAGGTCCAGATGGTTTTGCTGGTGAATTCTATCAAACATTTAAGGAAGAACTAATAACAATCTTAAAGAAACTCAGAAAATAAAAGAGGAGAGAACACTTTGCAACTCATTTTATAATGCCAGTATTAACTCTGATACTAGCCTAGCAAAAATACTACAAGAAGATAAAATCACAGGTGAATATCCCTCATGAGTAGAAATGCCAGAATTATCAATAAAATATTAGTAAATTAAATCCAGGAATACATAAAAAAAAAAATCCTATATTATGACCAAGTGAAGTTTATCTCAGCAATGAAAAGTTCGTTCAATATTCAAATAGCAATCAATTCAAGGTAATTCACCATGTTAACGTTGAGATAAATCAAATCATCATAATAAATACACAAAACTCATTTGATAAGTAAAACACTCAGAAAACTACTAGAAGGGAAATTCATCATTTGATAATGATGGCTAAGAAAAATATACAACTAGTATTATACTAACTGTTAATCTATAAAACACTTTATCACTATGATCAGGAACAAAGCAATAATTCTCACTCTCACCAATCTTATTAAACATAGGACTGGATATCTTAGTACAATAAGGCAAGGAAAAGGAATAAAAAGCATAGAAATTGGAAGAAATAAAATAGTATTTACAGGTAACCACAGTGTCTACACTGAAGATCAAAAGCATCTTTAAAAAACAAAAAACTATTAGCATTAATGATATGGTTTGGATATTTGTCCCCTCCAAATGTCATGTTGAAATGTAATCCCCAGTATTGAAGGTGGGGCCTGGTAGGAGGTGTTTGGAGCCTCAGGGCAGATCCCTCATGAATGGTTTAGCACCATCCCCTTGGTGATGAGTAAGTTCTCACTGAGTTCATGCCAGAGATGGTTGTTTAAAAGTGTATGGCACCTCCCCCGCTTTCTTGCTTTCTACATGCCTGCTCCTCCTTCACCTTCTGCCATGACTGTAAGCTTCCTGAAGCCTCTGTGAGAAGCCAAGGAGATGCTGATGTCATGCTTATATAGCCTGCAGAACTGTGAGCCAATTAAACCTCTTTTCTTTATAAATTACTTGGTCTCAGCCAGACGCGATGACTCACGCCTGTAATCACAGCACTTTGGGAGGCTGAGGCAGGTGGATCACTTGAGGTCAAGAGTTCAAAACCAGCCTGGCCAACATGGTGAAACTCCATTTCTACCAAAAATACAAAAAATGAGCAGGGCATGGTGGCAGGTGCTTGTAATCCCAGCTACTCGGGGAGCCAAGGCAGAATCGCTTGAACCCAGAAGGTGGAAGTTGCATTGCAGTGAGCCCAGATTGCACCACTGCATTCCAGTCTGGGTGACAGAGTGAGACTCTAAAAAAAAAAAAAAAACTTACTTGATCCCAGGTATTCCTTTATAGTAATGCAAAAACAGGTCAATACAATGAATAAGTGAATTTAGTAGGACTGCAGGACACAAGGTCAATATACAAAAATTAATTGCATTTATTCTAGCAACAAATAATCAAAAAATGAGATTTTGAAATATTTATAATAACATCAAAAATATAGACTGAGGAATTAATTTTGATAAAAAGGAGATTATTTACACTGAAAACACAACTCAGCTGAGAGAAATTAAAGAAAACAATAAATGGAGAGACATACCATCTTCAAATGAATCTATAGATTCAGCACAAATCCTACCAAAATTCTATCCAGATTTTTGTTTGTAGAAATTCAC
The DNA here is from genome assembly GCF_047675955.1 of Chlorocebus sabaeus. NCBI lineage: Eukaryota > Metazoa > Chordata > Mammalia > Primates > Cercopithecidae > Chlorocebus > Chlorocebus sabaeus. The sequence continues at coordinate 756,370 of NC_132926.1, read as the reverse complement.
AAAGTAATTATAAAATGTATTTGCTGCCAAGAGTGGTGGCTCATGCCTGTAATCCCAACACTTTGGGAAGCCATGGCAGTTGGATCAGTTGAGGCCAGAAGTTCAAGAACAGCCTGGGCAACATGGTGAGACACCTTCTCTACAAAAAATTGGCCGGGTGTGGTACACACACTTGTAATCCCAGCTACTCAGGAGGCTGAGGCACAAGAACTGCTTGAACCCAGGAAGCGGGGCTGGCAGTGAGCTGAGATTGCCCCACTGCACTCCAGTCTGGGTGACAGAGCAAGACTCCATCTCAAAAAAATAATAATATAAATAAATAAATGTATTTGAAATTCAAAAGGGTTTAGAGTAACCAAAACAATCTTTTTAAAAAAGGTAAAAAGAAAGAAAAGCTAAATTGGAAGGCTATATTGACTAATTTTAAGACTTACTATAAACCTACAGTAATTAAGACAAATGTAACAAAATAACTCAATGGGGAAAGAATTGGGTTTTTTTCAACAAATTGTCCTGGAGCAAACATATATTGTATGGAGAAAAGAAACAAAACTCAGCTTCTATGTCACATCATACACAAAAATTTACTTGAAATGAATCATAAACCTAAACATAAAACTAAATTCTGATACTTCTAGGAGAAAATACAGAATACCTTCACAACCCTGAGGTAGACAAAAATTTCTTAGACAAGACAAAAAAGCATTAGTCACAATTTAAAATTAACAAATTGGACTACAATAAAATTTAAAACATCAGCTCTTCAAAAGACCATGGGAAGAAATTAAAAGGGAGAGCCCCAGACTGGGTGAAAATATCTGAAAAAGATCTTGAATAAAGAGTATACAAAGTGGTTGGGTGCAGTGGCTCCTGCCTGCAATCCCAACAATTTAGGAGGCCAAGGTGATAGGATTGCTTGAGGACAGAAGTTTGAGACCAGCCTGGGCAACATAGCAAGACACCATCTTTACAAAAAAAAAATTAAAGAAAGAAATAAAAACTAAACAAAGTGCCACTGGACTGTACACTTAAAAAATGGTTGAATGGTCCAGGTTATGTCATGGATATTTTACTACAATAGAAAAGGCAAATATAGAAAGAGAAAGAGATGACTAGTTTTATTCACCACTGTATGCTCAAGGGCTACAGCAGTACCTGGAACATGGTAGACACTTTAATTACTTAATTGAATAAATATAAGTTGTGGCCAATCTTATTACTTTAGTTAATCTCTTTGTCTCCTTCTGGCCTTTATATGTATCTCCCTCTGACTAGAACGGTGGTTCTCAAAGTCTGCAGGCCCCTGGCAGTCCACAAGATCAAAAAGATTTTCATAATACTAAGATATTTGCTTTTTCACTGTGCTGACATTGGCACTAACGGTGCAACAGCAGTGGTAGGAAAAGCTATTTGTGCCACAGCATGAGTCAAGGCTGTGACACCAAGCTGTACTCGAAGTTGTTGTATTCCTCATTGTCATGTAATTCCAAGGCTTTTTTTAAATGCCATTTTGACTTAAGAATGTCTTTGCTGATTGTAGGCTAGCTACCAAAGAAAAATAAAAATGAATGTCCTTGCTGAAGGACTATAAATGATTAGTTTTACTAAATTTTGACCCTTGAATACCTATCTTTTTAACATTCTGTGTGACAATATGGGAGATATGCATAAAGTAAGTATGTTGTGTAACAACATCCAATGGACGTGCCAAGATGGGGAGCATTTGTGTGGAGGTTTGAGTTGCAAGATGAACTATGTGCTTTTCTCATGGAATAAAATAAAGTATGGTTATTTAGACTCGGGTGTTTGGCAGATATTTTGTTAAAACTTTCCTTTAAAGTGAACAAAATTAGCTCTTCTAAACAACTGACAGTATCTGTTGCCAATGGTAGAACTCAAGAGTTCCAGTAAAAAAGAATTTTTGAAAACTTATATTCACTACTGTGAGCTTAACAATTTCCAGTACTTAAAAATTCTTCTGATAAGATTGGTGATAATGTTTATATATGTGATTTTTAAATTATTCAATGAAACATGTCAATGTTAGGAAGATCTGCCAAAGTCGAAGATCCACAATTTCCCAAATACTCAATGCAGGACGTTGCAAAATTATCCACAAGTAAAAAAATACATTCAAAGTGCAAGATAGATCAATGAATTGTAATTTAACAGCATACTTAATTGATATGTTTCAGATGCCACAGTGATACAAACTTTTAAAAAACTGTCACTTGTCCAATTCTGATATAATATTAGAAAAGAATTTCCACAATTATCTGAAGAGGCCTTTATTGTTCAACTATATATATCTTCGAGGCTATATTTTCTTATATTTCCACAAAAACAATATATCATAATAAATTGAATGTAGAAGCAGATATCAGAATTCAGTTATCTTTTATCAAGCCCAGACATTAAAGAGATTTGCAAAAATATAAAGTAATACCACTCTTTTCATTATGTACTTGTTTTATAAAATATAATTATTTTCACAAAAGTGTTATTTATGTTCACATGCAATGGGTTTATTCTTTTATTTTTAAATGTAATAATAAATATTTTTTTTAATTTTTCAATTTTACTTTTGAAATCAGCAAATACAGAGAGATATAACTCAATAAGTAAAAAATCTCGGGGTTCCTCAATTACCTTTTTCAAAATTGTGATAAAACACACATAACATAAGATTTACTCTTTTAACCATTTTTAGGTGTACAGTTCAACGGCATTAAGTCCATTTGCAATGTTTTGCAACCATCACCACTGTCCACTTCCAGAACTTTTAAATCATCTCAAGCTGAAGCTCTATACCCATTAACCAGTAACTCCCCATTTCTCCCTCCTTCCAGCTTCTGGTAACCTCTAATCTACTTTCTGTCTCTACCCATTTTACTCACGTTAGTGAAATCATACAATATTTATTGTGCCTCATATAAGGTACAATATAAGTGTCCTCATATAAGTGGAATCATGCAACATTTGTCCTTTTGTGTCTGGGTTATTTCACTTAGAATAATGTTTTCAAGGTTCATCCACTGTTGTGACATGTATCAGGATTTCATTCCTTTTAAAGGCTGGAAATATTCCATTGCATGTATATGCTCCATTTTGTTGATCCATTGATCTGCTGATGGATATTTTTGTGATTAATGCCTTGTGAATATTGATGTACAAGTATCTATTTGAGTTTGTACTCTCAATTCTTTGGAATATATACCTACAAGTGGAATTGGGGGATTCTGTGTTTCACTTATTTTTCTTCTTACTTTTTCTTTTGTGTGTGTGTGTGTGAGACAAGAGTCCTGCTTTCTTACTCGGGCTGGAGTGCAATGGTATGATCTCAGCTCACTGTAACCTCCGCCTTCCGGGCTCAGGTGATTCTCCTGCCTCAGCCTCCCAAGTAACTGGGATTACAGGTGTGCACCACCATGCCTGGCTAATTTTGTATTTTTAGTAGAGACGGGGTTTCACCATGTTGGCAACACTGGTCTCGAACTCCTGACCTCAAGTGATCTGCTCGCCTCGGTCTCCCAAAGTGCTAGGATTACAGGCATGAGCCATTATGCCCAGCAGTGTTTTACTTTTTGAGATCCTTAACAACTCTCGAGAGTGCAAAAGGGTCTGAGACCAAAAACAAAACAAAACACCAAGTTGATGACTGTTAGTCTAGAACATCCCAGCTTTTCCTGGATAACTCCTGCTTGTTTTTCAAGACAAAGGCAGTCATCATCTATTAAGAAAAACATCAGGTCCAGCCCCCAGGCTGTGTTATGAGGCCCTCCTAAAGGTAGCCTATGCATATCCCCATCTTTGCTTTTAGTCCACTGTGTTTAATCATCCGTTACTTTCTCTCTTTCCCTCTCTAAACTGTTAAGTCTTTTGAGGGCAGGATTCAGATCTCTTCCATTTGGGTGTATGCCCAATGTCTAGAACATAATAGTGTGTGAGAAATATTTGTGACATGTTTTTGCAATAAATTAAAGATGATTATCCGAAATGGTCTATAGGAGGATTAATAAAGAGTTCACTTGTATGTCACCTCTGAATGTCTATTAATTGCTGTCTAGAGCACCGTGTTGAGAATTCTGAGGTCACGTGGAGGCTTAGCAAAAAGGAGGTCAGGGACTAATTAGCAATACAAATGGGGTATAAAAAGATCTATTCCTAGACTGGATGATAAGTACTCTTGCAGGTCTAATAGTCCACGTAAGGAAATGCAATTAGTTTGGCCTTCAAATTTCATCCTTAATACTTTATTCTGAAAATATGATACCTCTTTTATTAGTAAATTAAATGTGACTATGTTGCAGAATCTACTGGATAAAAAAACACAAATATTCCTTCTTTGGTCTGTATTCCTACCCCTAGATCCTGCCAAAATCAAAAGTTCCTTATAAAATTCTTCATGGATTTTACAAATACATCAATGCAATTTTATTTTAATATGAGGTTGTTAGATTTGAAATGACTCACATTATTTTCATCTGGGGACTTATTTCTTATCCAAGTAGCATTCAGAGACAAATATATACAGCCCACATATTCATTTTATTTCTAGCTTTGTGTCTTTGGTTTTATTTATAAAAAGCTATGCATTGTTCAAAAATGAAAACCATTTAAATATGTATTATTATATTATTTCTCCAATCTTCCTTTTACAAATGGACAGCTATTAGAGTTAAAGAAATTCCTGGCTAGGCTAAAAAAAACTAATGATGCCTCAGAAGAAAGACCCTCAGGATACACTGCAGATAAAAAAGGAAGACATCTATAAATGAAGTGCAAGTATGTTATTATCCATGTGGGTGACATGATATGTTGGTATATGAGAGTATTAATTTACCAAATCATTGATCCACAGGTGTTGAAAGCGGACTGGAGATGTTACTCCCAGAGAGATCCTTTCATTTGTGCTATTTAGATTTGTTCAAAAGATGACACGGCCTCAGAGAGTGAGCTATGTACTTTTCTTAAACTCACCCTGAAAGGTGGCAGAAACAATAAATGAAGAATTGAGAATTTTATTAAAATCTAGGTGATACTACCTTCATAGAGGAAGAGAAAAATAATTCCAACTTCTTGAGGATAAGAAAAGAGAATTATGAATACTTTTTTCACATGCATATACATGGAGAAGAGATAACGAATAGAATGGAAAACAATTTTTGCAACCAAGGCACAAAACAATATTACTTTGAATTTTATAACACTTTTTGCTTTTTAAAAACATGCTCACATCCCACTATTTCATTTTATCCTCCCAAGAAACCTGTGAGGTAGGTAAGGCAGGTTTCATTATCTTCGAGATTTATCTAACACTCTCACCACTACTATTTTATGATAGGGTTCATGGATCCAGAGAGAAGTATTACTTGTATTATGGCTATATCTGGTGACTCACAAGAATTGGAGAAGTGAATTAACCAGGATGTATTACGAAGGCCAGGAACACTCTTTCTTACCTTGGGACATAGATTTCCCTTATAAATATTTTACCAGATAAATGAGCAATAAACACATATCTTTTACTATATTGAAATCAGGATTTCCAGACAAAGCACTTTTGACCTTGCCAGGATGGGGGATAACTCTAAGAGGTGACCCAATGACTATGTGCAACCAAAGCACTGGCCTGTCATTTCCATAGCCCCCTTCTCAACTGTTTCTTGTATTTAACCCTTTCTCTGTCCTCTAGAAGATCAAGTAGCAAAAGGACAGAATAGGAACAGCTTAAGTGAGACAATGAAAGTATTAGAAATTGCCCTGTGTAGACAGAGTTCATGTTTCTGTTTAATTTAAAACTAATATATATGTATTATTTATTTCATGCCTTATTAGATATAGAAATAAAAAACATTTACTGAATGCTAATAATGGACCAGGAAGAGTAAAGAAGTTTGCATATAAAAATACTATCTTAATCTCAACATCTGCTCTGCTGTTACAGTAGATAGAAACATTGCTCTGGGGGTGGGGGGTGGGCAAGGTTCACAGCCAGCTCTGTTTATCCATGTAGCCTGTGCACTTATTTTGGCTAACATTCTTCTGTCTGATGACTGGTATCTGTTAAACATTTTATATATCATCCCTGACATAAGTGTTTGCTATTTTATTCATTTTATCTTTCTATATGCTTGAAATTCCACATACACGTGTGTATACATGTATATATGAATATGTATATAGTATACATATGTTTATGCAAATACTGTGCATATATATGTATATGCAAATACTGTGCATATATATATTTTAAACAAACAGGTATCAAGAAGCATTTCACCTTGGCTTGTAGAATGGAGGGAACTGCTGTATCAAGGAGTCTCTGCTCCAGGGCCAACTAGGTTCTGAACTCCCACCAAGTTCAGATGTTTTGGGCTAACATGGCTAACAGTCTGTCTATGCTGGGGCTTAGGAACAAATGCATTTCTTCCACTGATGGCTTACTTTTTTTGGAGGCAATAAAAATGTCATGTAATATTACATAATAAGACACACTAACTTAAATTTGACAATATTCCAGGATGCCCCTTTCAATAGTTTCACCTGAAGCTGAGCAAACCTGGCCAGAAGGTATTCTTTCTCCCCTTTTCTGCAATCAGCTCAGTCTGGCTAGGCAGTTCGGTATGGGGTCCATAGTGCAGCAAGTATTGGGTTCCATTTATCAGCAATTTGCTGTTCAACAAGGAGAGGGGAAAGCCATCTCCCCGCCACTCTCTACCCCAATACGCTTTATGGACTAGTGATTAAGAGCCTGGCTTCTGGAACCACATGAGCCTGGGAGTAAGTGTGTACTCAGCAGCACCTCCCGTTTCTCAGTGACCTTAGGAAAATAATTTACGTGAGCCTTAGTTTCCTGATTTGTAAAATGAAGGTACTAATGACCTTCCTCAGAGGGTAACTGTGAGAATTAAATGAGGTATGCTTAGGGTATGGTGCACAGCATGCAATAAATTCTCAGTAAATGTTAGGAGGGCATATGTATTTTTTGTTCTAACATTGCTATGAAGAAATACCCAAGACTGGGTAATTCATAAAGGAAAGAGGTTTAATTGACTCACAGTTCTGCAGGGCTGCAGAGGCCTCAGGAAACTTACAATCACGGCGGAAGGCAAGGGAGAAGCAGGCACCTTCTTCACAGGGCGGCAGGATGGAATGAGTGCAAGCAGGGAAAATGTCACATGCTTCTAAAACCATCAGATCTTGTGAGACTCACTCATTTATCATGAGAACAGCATGGGGGAAACCACCCCCATGATCCAATCACCTCTACCTGTTCCTACCCTTGACACATTATGGGACTTAGAATTCATGGCTAGATTTGCGTGGGGACAGAGAGCCAAGCCATATGAGCATATTTATACAGTTACAAAACTGTGTACCTGATCTTGACAGCAGGTAACTTTATGAGAGGTGAGACATACTAGTCTAAAAGCCTTATTTTCTGAGACCTTTACTAATGACCTTTACAGACAGAGCCCAAGGTGATTACATACCAATATTGACTTCTGACGCCACATTAAAATATAATGTTGCCCTTTTATACCTTATATAATTATTTCTTACCTCTATTCTACCATTGTACCTCACGTTCACCTGTGATTGTTTTGGCCTGTCCATCATTTTGCTCTATCTCAGAGAAGGGACACCAGAGAACAATAATAATTTAATTAGTATTAGCTCCTGCTACTCTAGCTCCATATTTCATGGAAATGTTCTTCCACTGATGGCCTAGAACTTTCACAGTGCCAATAAAAAAAAAATTTTTTTTTTCAGTTCTGATTTTCCTGGTTCTTCCTTCAATCTTCTCCACTGAACCCAGTTGACTACTTATACCTTGTTGATACTTTCCCTTTCCACAATGCTGCTCATGGCTAATTTTCCTCCTATCTCTCTGAAGTTTTCTTCTTCTCCTTCTGCTCTGCCCAATCACCAAACATTGATATTCCCACTGGGCAGCAACATAAAAGAAAGGAATTTCTCTATGTGTTGAGGTAGAAAGAGATCCAAAATATCTAATGAAATTTTAAAAACAGGATGTTTTGACTTATAATTTGCTATCTGATATGGTTTGGTTCTGTGTCCCTACCCAAATCTCATCTTAAATTGTACTCCCATAATTCCCATGTGTTGTAGGAGGAACCTGGTGAGAGATAATTTGAATCATGGGGGTGGTTCACCCATACTATTCTCATGGTAGTGAATGAGGCTCACGAGATCTGATGGTTTTATCAGGGGTTTCTGCTTTTTCTTCCTCCTCATTTTCTCTTGCCGCCACCGTGTAGGAAGTGTTTTTGGCCTCCCATCATGATTCTGAGGCCTCCCCAGCCATGTGGAACTGTTAGTCCAATTAAACCTCTTTTTCTTCCCAGTCTCATATATGTCTTTTTCAGCAGCATAAAAATGGACTAATACACTATCTTTCTCTATTTTCAAGTATTCTTACAATGGATATGTGTATTAGTTTTCTAGGACTGCCATGGCAAAGTATTGAAAACTGGGTGGTTCGAAGCAGTAGAAATTTATTCTCTCATAGTTCTAGAGGCTAGAAATCCAAAATAAAGTTGTTGGCGGGGTTGGTTCCCTTTTGGAGGCTCTGAGGGAGAATGTGCCCCTTGCCTCTTCCTAGCTTCTTGTCCACGCTGAAAATTCTTAGCATCCCTTGGTTTGTAGATGCATCACTCCAGTTTCTGCCCCTGTTGTCACATGACATTCCTTCTATGTGTCTCTGTCCTTGCATGGTATCCTTCTCTCTGTGTCCAAATTTCCCTCCCTTTAATGAAGACACCAATCATCGAATTAGGACCAACCCTCTGTATTTCAGGATGATCTCATCTTAACTGGCTTATATCTGTAAAGACCCTATTTCCAAATAAGGTCACATTCACAGGATCCAGACATTAGAACTTCAACTTATCTTTTTGAGCAACACAATTTAACCCGTAACACTATGCTTTACTTTTTTTTCTTTGAAACAGGGTCTCACTCTGTGGCCCAGGCTGGAGTGCCTTGGTGCAATCTCAGCTCACAGCAACCTCCATCTCCTAGGCTCCAGGGATCCTCCCACCTTAGCCTTCGAAGTAGTTGGGACTACAGTCTCATGCCACCATGCTTGACTAATTTTTGTATTTTTTTGTAGAGACAAGGTCTCATCATGTTGCCTAGGCTGGTCTTGAGTGCCTGAGCTCAAGGGATCTGCCTACTCTGGCCTCCCAAAGTGCTGGGATTACAGGTATGAGCCACCACTTTACTTTTAATTATTTTTAAATGTTAAAAGAAATCTGAACAGCAGACTTTTTCTTTTTTTTTTTTTTTTTTTGAGACAGAGTTTTGCTTTGTCACCTAGGCTGGAGTGCAGTGGCACAATCATAGCACACTGCAACCTCTGCCCTGGGTTCAAGCAATTCTCGTGCCTCAGCCTCCTGAATAGCTGGGACTACAGGCATGAACCACCACGACTGGCTAATTTTTGTAGTTTTTGGTAGAGACGGGGTTTCACCATGTTGGCCAAGCTGGTCTCGAATTCCTGGCCTCAAGTGATCTGTCTGCCTTAGCTTCCCAAAGTGTTGGGCTTACAGGCCCAGAGCAGTAGACTTCTATAAGCCATTTTCTTTTCTTCTCTATGCCTTATGTATTTATCTTAATCTAACAAATATTACACATGCACACAAATAGAGATAAGCTATATAGATACCAACACACAAACACATATATTTACATATTACATAATAATTAGTACCTTGTAACCTTCTGCCCTTGGGTCATCAGGGTCTCTACCCTGGAGTCATTGTTCCTCTCTATGCATTTTGTGTTATGAACCGAATCATGTCTTCCCCAAATTCGTATGCTAAAGCTCTAATCCTCTATGTGACTGGCTTAGTCAGTTCAGCCGCCTATAGCAGAATACTACAGACTGGATGGCTCAAACATTTATCTCTCATAATTCTGGAAGCTAGAAGTCTGAGATCAGGGTGCAGGCATGGTCAGGCGTTGGTGAGAGCCCTCTTCTGGATTGTAGATGGACAACTTCTCCTTGAACCCTCACATGGTGAAGGAGAGCAAGAGCACTCTCTGGGGTCTTTTCTATAAGGGCACTAATCCCATTCATGAGGGCTCCACTTTGATGACTTAATGTCTTTCCAAAGGCTCCACCTCCAAATACCATGACAATGTGGGTTAGGATTTCAACATATAAATTGGTGGGAGGTGGATATGACACAAATACTCAGTCCATTGCAGTGACTGTATTTGGCAATAGAGCCTTTAAGAAGGTAATTACATTTAAATGACCTAATCCAACATGACTGGTGTTGTTATAAGAAGAGAGAGAGAGACAGAGAGAGAGAGAGAGGATATGAGGGATGCTCATACACAAAGAAAAGGCATTGTGAGAACAAAGAGAGAAGGTAGCTGTCTGCAGGCCAAGGAGAGGGAACTCAGGAGAAACCAACCCTGCAGGCACCTTGATCTTCCAGCCTCCAAAACAAAAATACACTTCTGTTTAAGCCGCTAACCCTGTGCAATTTCATCATGGCAGCCCTAGCAGAGTTTCATTATTCTCATGAGTTTAGCTCCTTCCTCTGAAGAAGGAGCTGAAGAATCCCAAATCAACATCTCTAATCCTGATCTTTCAACACCTTCAGATGTGCTTCCTGCTGAAGTATCACTTAATGTGCCCACAACAAAATTATCGCTGGCTTTTTCTACTCTGACCCCATCTTGCATTTAAATACCACTCTGGGCTGGGCGCAGTGGCTCACGCCTGTAATCCCAGCACTTTGGGAGGACGAGGTGGGTGGAATGCTCGAGGCCAGGAGTTTGAGACCAGCCTGGCCAACATGGTGAAACCCCGTCTCTACTAAAGATACAAAAATTAGCTGGGCATGGTGGCACCCATGTGTAATTCCAGCTGCTCAGGAGGTTGACGCATGAGAATCGCTTGAGCCTGGGAGACAGAGGTTGCAGTGAGTCAAGATCGCGCCACCGCACTCCAGCATGGGCGACAGAGCAAGACTCCATCTCAAAAAATAAAAAATAAATACCACTCTATCCAGAGACGTTCAAGCCAGAAATCTGGGAGCGCCCCCTCTCCCTCAACCCTCACATCCAGTCAGTCAGCACTCTGCTGAATCTGTCTCATTAATATCCCTCAATCCAAGTCCTCCTCTCCACTCTACTGCCATTGCTTTCATCCAGCCACTTCTTATTTCTTACCTGGGCCACTGGAATAGCCTGCTAATTGGTCCCCCTGCATCCAATCTTGACCCTTTAAATCCATTGCTTCCAAGGCGGCTAGAGTTATTTATATAAAAGACAAGTTGGATTATGTTGCTCTGCTGCTTAAAACCCTTGCCTCTCCTTCCCTCTAGTTTCTCAACCTGCACACAAGACCCCCCCCATCACCTGCCCTATCCATCCTTTCAGCTTTATGTCTTGCCTCTCCTTGCATTTAATGCTACACTACTAACATGAAACTGCTTGCAGATACTGTGTTCACACATCTGTTCCTCTGGTGCACCAGTCTTCCTGCCAGGAATGCCCTTTCTTCCCCTGCCTTACTTTTATCAACCTTCAAGATACATTCCAGGTGTATCATGTCCTCCATAAAGTCTTGCTGAATCCCAGATGAGGTAAAGTGTTCTTTGTATGTGTGACCAGGATGCCCTGAACACACACATATATTAAATATCAAATTATGTGTCTGTCTCTCTGGCTGTAAGCACCTGCATGATAAATATCACATACTTTAAACCATGTATCTATCTGTTGTGCCTAGCTCAGTCCCTGGCATAAAGTAGTAAAGAAAAGCTGGCAGTATGAACAAAGGAAGGCATATATCTTACTATTCAATAATTTCCACAAACTGTTCTTTAACAAGGGAATAATAAATAACTAGTTGGCGGTAATTTAATACAATCTCAAAACACTTATTTTGCATAGACCAGGGTTTCTGAACCTTGGCACTACTGCTATTTGGGCTGGGTAGGTCTTTGTTGCGGGAGCTATCCTGCTCACCACAGACCTCTACCCACTAGATGCCAGTAACTCCCCACCCCCTATCTGTGATAATAAAAAAGTCTCCAAACATTGCCAAATGTCCCTGGACAGGAAGGGGAGGGTTGTCGGGAGGTGGAGAGTGGTGAGACTGCCCACTGGTCTAGACAAATGCTCAATGTTGATTTTGAACTTCATAACACCTGTGAAGACAGGAACTCTCATAACATTTCATTTGGTCCCTCAGGATATCAATTATTCTTTCTAAGAACAAATCTGCCATAGTTTATCATGTTTTTAAAGGCATTTAGATCAACTGTGTATAAAACTTTTAAGAGTTTTTCTAACATAATTATCTTGTAAAAACATGAGATCATGTCACTTATTGTTCCATAAAAATATAGGGCTGTTTAAAAAAAATACATATATATGCCAATTCTCATTTGGAAATGAAAGAGGCCTATAATTTAACTCAAAAGCTGCTCTCTGGCTGGGAGAGAGAGAGGGAGTGAAGACGCACAATGGAGGGAGACGGAAAAGGAAAAAGAAGGAGGGAGGTTGCTTTAAAATAAATTTGGGGGGCTTTTGATGTTAACTCCTCATTTCCTTTGCTCTCTGCATGATTCTAACCCACTGTTATTGATCAGCATGGTCAACATTAAACAAAGAACAGTGAACTCTATTACACAGCCTGGTCAGACAAAGGTCAATCCAATATTCTGGTTGACAGAGTTTCCAATATTCAAAGTACTCTACTATTAATAAATACACCACTCGTCTACCTCGTGATCCAGGAGATCGAGACCATCCTGGCTAACACGGTGAAACCCCGTCTCTACTAAAAGATACAAAAAACTAGCCGGGCGAGGTGGCCGGCGCCTGTAGTCCCAGCTGCTAGGGAGGCTGAGGCAGGAGAATGGCGTGAACCCAGGAGGCGGAGCTTGCAGTGAGCTGAGATCCGGCCACTGCACTCCAGCCTGGGCGACAGAGCGAGACTCTGTCTCAAAAAAAAAAAAAAATAAAAATAAATAAATAAATAAATAAATACACCAAACATAAAAAAACTATACTGAAATATTTTAGAAATTCTTTGAGGAAAAGGGAGCACCTCCTATGTGCTAGGAACTATACAGTTTTTTTAATGAGCCACACAGGCATCATCTCTATTCTTTGAAAATATATGGTCTAGTTGGGGGTTATAAAAAGGAACGAAATAGTCACACTGAAGGGAGTATAATTACAAATTGAATAAACGCTATGCAGAAAAGTAGTCAAAGAACATGACCTAGACTTGAGAAAATCACACTAGGATTGAGATCTGAAGAAGGAATCTAAGGAACTGACTAAAGCAGAAAAAAGAGGGGCAGCTGCAGGTGGCAGGGACAGCGTGAGTAGATGCCCTGGGCTAGAGGGAACATACCTGGGAACTGAAGAAGAAAAGAGGGGCACTAAGGAACTGGGGAGGTGGAACAGGGCCTGGGGGGGTCATGCTGACTTGGAAGGAAGGGCCATCCACTGACATACAGTTTAATAAACCATTCTGGGCTGGGCATGGTGGCTCACGCCTGTAATCCCAGCACTTTGGGAGGCTGAGGTGGGCAGATCACAAGGTCAGGAAATCGAGACCATCCTGGCTAACACAGTGAAACCCCGTCTCTATTAAAAATACCAAAAAAAAAAAAAAAATTAACCGGTCGTGGTGGCAGGTACCTGTAGTCCCAGCTACTTGGGAGGCTGAGGCAGGAGAATGGCGTGAACCCGGGAGCAGGAGGTGGAGCTTGCAGTGAGTCAAGATCATGCCACTGCACTCCAGCCTGGGCAACAAAGCAAGACTTTGTCTCAAAAAAAGAAATAAATAAATAAAAAGAAACCATTCTGGGCCAGGCACAGTGGCTCATGCCTATAATCTCAGCACTTTGGGAGGCTGAGGCAGGTGAATATTTTGAGCCCAGGAGATTGAGACCAGCCTGGGCAACATGGTGAAACTCCAATTCTACCAGAGAAATACAAAAGTTAGCGTAGTGATGCATGCCTGTAGTCCCAGCTACTCAGGAGGCTGAAGCAGGAGGATTGCTTGAACCCAGAAGGTCGAGCCTGTAGTGAGCCATGATCATGCCACTGCACTCCAGCCTGGGCGACAGAGCAAGAACCTGTGAAAGAAATAAGGAAGGAAGGAAGGAAGGAAGGAAGGAAGGAAGGAAGGAAGGAAGGGGAGAGAGACAGAGAGAGAGAAAGAGAGAGAGAGAGAGAGAAAGAAAGAAAGAAAGAAAGAAAGAAAGAAGAGAGAAGAAAAGAAAGAAAGAAAGAAAGAAAGAAAGAAAGAAAGAAAGAAAGAAAGAAAGAAAGAAAGAAAGAAAGAAAGAGAAAGAAAGAAAGAGAGGAGGGCGGAGCAAGATGGCCGAATAGGAACAGCTCCAGTCTCCAACTCCCAGCGCGAGTGACACAGAAGACTGGTGATTTCTGCATTTTCAACTGAGGTACTGGGTTCATCTCACTGGGGAGTGCCAGACGATCGGTGCTGGTCAGCTGCTGCAGCCCGACCAGCGAGAGCTGAAGCAGGGCGAGGCATTGCCTCACCTGGAAAGCGCAAGGGGGAAGGGAATCCCTTTTCCTAGCCAGGGGAACTGAGACACACAACACCTGGAAAATTGGGTAACTCCCACCCCAAAACTGCGCTTTAAGCAAACAGGCACACCAGGAGATCATATCCCACACCTGGCCGGGAGGGTCCCACACCCACGGAGCCTCCCTCATTGCTAGCACAGCAGTCTGTGATCTACCGGCAAGGCAGCAGCGAGGCTGGGGGAGGGGCGCCCGCCATTGCTGAGGCTTAAGTAGGTAAACAAAGCTGCTGGGAAGCTCGAACTGGGTGGAGCTCACAGCAGCTCAAGGAAACCTGCCTGTCTCTGTAGACTCCACCTCTGGGGACAGGGCACAGTAAACAATAACAAACGCAGCAGCTCTGCAGACGCAAACGACTCTGTCTGACAGCTTTGAAGAGAGCAGTGGATCTCCCAACACGGAGGTTGAGATCTGAGAAGGGACAGACTCCCTGCTCAAGTGGGTCCCTGACCCCTGAGTAGCCTAACTGGGAGACATCCCCCACTAGGGGCAGTCTGACACCCCACACCTCACAGGGTGGAGTACACCCCTGAGAGGAAGCTTTCAAAGCAAGAATCAGACAGGTACACTCGCTGTTCAGAAATATTCTATCTTCTGCAGCCTCTGCTGCTGATACCCAGGCAAACAGGGTCTGGAGTGGACCTCAAGCAATCTCCTACAGCTACAACCTACAGCTGAGGATCCTGACTGTTAGAAGGAAAGCTATCAAACAGGAAGGACACCTACACCAAAACCCCATCAGTACATCACCATCATCAAAGACCAGAGGCAGATAAAACCACAAAGATGGGGAAAAAGCAGGGCAGAAAAGCTGGAAATTCAAAAAATAAGAGCGCATCTGCCCCGGCAAAGGAGCGCAGCTCATCGCCAGCAACGGATCAAAGCTGGACGGAGAATGACTTTGACGACATGAGAGAAGAAGGCTTCAGTCCATCAAATTTCTCAGAGCTAAAGGAGGAATTACGTACCCAGCGCAAAGAAACTAAAAATCTTGAAAAAAAAGTGGAAGAATTGATGGCTAGAGTAATTAATGCAGAGAAGCTCACAAACGAAATGAAAGAGACGAAAACCATGGCACGAGAAATACGTGACAAATGCACAAGCTTCAGTAACCGACTCGATCAACTGGAAGAAAGAATGTCAGCGATTGAGGATCAAATGAATGAAATGAAGCAAGAAGAGAAACCAAAAGAAAAAAGAAGAAAAAGAAATGAACAAAGCCTGCAAGAAGTATGGGATTATGTAAAAAGACCAAATCTACGTCTGATTGGGGTGCCTGAAAGTGAGGGGGAAAATGGAACCAAGTTGGAAAACACTCTTCAGGATATCATCCAGGAGAACTTCCCCAACCTAGTAGGGCAGGCCAACATTCAAATCCAGGAAATACAGAGAACGCCACAAAGATACTCCTCGAGAAGAGCAACTCCAAGACACATAATTGCCAGATTCACCAAAGTTGAAATGAAGGAAAAAATCTTAAGGGCAGCCAGAGAGAAAGGTCGGGTTACCCACAAAGGGAAGCCCATCAGACTAACAGCAGATCTCTCGGCAGAAACTCTTCAAGCCAGAAGAGAGTGGGGGCCAATATTCAACATTCTTAAAGAAAAGAATTTTAAACCCAGAATTTTATATCCAGCCAAACTAAGTTTCATAAGTGAAGGAGAAATAAAATCCTTTACAGATAAGCAAATGCTTAGAGATTTTGTCACCACTAGGCCTGCCTTACAAGAGACCCTGAAGGAAGCACTAAACATGGAAAGGAACAACCGGTACCAGCCATTGCAAAAACATGCCAAAATGTAAAGACCATCAAGGCTAGGAAGAAACTGCATCAACTAACGAGCAAAATAACCAGTTAATATCATAATGGCAGGATCAAGTTCACACATAACAATCTTAACCTTAAATGTAAATGGACTAAATGCTCCAATTAAAAGACACAGACTGGCAAACTGGATAAAGAGTCAAGATCCCTCAGTCTGCTGTATTCAGGAGACCCATCTCACACGCAGAGACATACATAGGCTCAAAATAAAGGGATGGAGGAAGATTTACCAAGCAAATGGAGAACAAAAAAAAGCGGGAGTTGCAATACTAGTCTCTGATAAAACAGACTTTAAACCATCAAAGATCAAAAGAGACAAAGAAGGCCATTACATAATGGTAAAGGGATCAATTCAACAGGAAGAGCTAACTATCCTAAATATATATGCACCCAATACAGGAGCACCCAGATTCATAAAGCAAGTCCTTAGAGACTTACAAAGAGACTTAGACTCCCATACAATAATAATGGGAGACTTCAACACTCCACTGTCAACATTAGACAGATCAACGAGACAGAAAGTTAACAAGGATATCCAGGAATTGAACTCATCTCTGCAGCAAGCAGACCTAATAGACATCTATAGAACTCTCCACCCCAAATCAACAGAATATACATTCTTCTCAGCACCACATCGTACTTACTCCAAAATTGACCACGTAATTGGAAGTAAAGCACTCCTCAGCAAATGTACAAGAACAGAAATTATAACAAACTCTCTCTCAGACCACAGTGCAATCAAATTAGAACTCAGGACTAAGAAACTCAATCAAAACCACTCAACTACATGGAAACTGAACAACCTGCTCCTGAATGACTACTGGGTACATAACGAAATGAAGGCAGAAATAAAGATGTTCTTTGAAACCAATGAGAACAAAGATACAACATACCAGAATCTCTGGGACACATTTAAAGCAGTGTGTAGAGGGAAATTTATAGCAGTAAATGCCCACAAGAGAAAGCAGGAAAGATCTAAAATTGACACTCTAACATCGCAATTAAAAGAACTAGAGAAGCAAGAGCAAACACATTCGAAAGCTAGCAGAAGGCAAGAAATAACTAAGATCAGAGCAGAACTGAAGGAGATAGAGACACAAAAAACCCTCCAAAAAATCAATGAATCCAGGAGTTGGTTTTTTGAAAAGATCAACAAAATTGACAGACCACTAGCAAGACTAATAAAGAAGAAAAGAGAGAAGAATCAAATCGACGCAATTAAAAATGATAAAGGGGATATCACCACCGACCCCACAGAAATACAAACTACCATCAGAGAATACTATAAACACCTCTACGCAAATAAACTGGAAAATCTAGAAGAAATGGATAATTTCCTGGACACTTACACTCTTCCAAGACTAAACCAGGAAGAAGTTGAATCCCTGAATAGACCAATAGTAGGCTCTGAAATTGAGGCAATAATTAATAGCCTACCAACCAAAAAAAGTCCAGGACCAGATGGATTCACAGCTGAATTCTACCAGAGGTACAAGGAGGAGCTGGTACCATTCCTTCTGAAACTATTCCAATCAATAGAAAAAGAGGGAATCCTCCCTAACTCATTTTATGAGGCCAACATCATCCTGATACCAAAGCCTGGCAGAGACACAACAAAAAAAGAGAATTTTAGACCAATATCCCTGATGAACATCGATGCAAAAATCCTCAATAAAATACTGGCAAACCGGATTCAGCAGCACATCAAAAAGCTTATCCACCATGACCAAGTGGGCTTCATCCCTGGGATGCAAGGCTGGTTCAACATTCGCAAATCAATAAACATAATCCAGCATATAAACAGAACCAAAGACAAGAACCACATCATTATCTCAATAGATGCAGAAAAGGCTTTTGACAAAATTCAACAGCCCTTCATGCTAAAAACGCTCAATAAATTTGGTATTGATGGAACGTACCTCAAAATAATAAGAGCTATTTATGACAAACCCACAGCCAATATCATACTGAATGGGCAAAAACTGGAAAAATTCCCTTTGAAAACTGGCACAAGACAGGGATGCCCTCTCTCACCACTCCTATTCAACATAGTGTTGGAAGTTCTGGCTAGGGCAATCAGGCAAGAGAAAGAAATCAAGGGGATTCAGTTAGGAAAAGAAGAAGTCAAATTGTCCCTGTTTGCAGACGACATGATTGTATATTTGGAAAACCCCATTGTCTCAGCCCAAAATCTCCTTAAGCTGATAAGCAACTTCAGCAAAGTCTCAGGATACAAAATTAATGTGCAAAAATCACAAGCATTCTTATACACCAGTAACAGTCAAACAGAGAGCCAAATCAGGAATGAACTTCCATTCACAATTGCTTCAAAGAGAATAAAATACCTAGGAATCCAACTTACAAGGGATGTAAAGGACCTCTTCAAGGAGAACTACAAACCACTGCTCAGTGAAATAAAAGAGGACACAAACAAATGGAAGAACATACCATGCTCATGGATAGGAAGAATCAATATCGTGAAAATGGCCATACTGCCCAAGGTAATTTATAGATTCAATGCCATCCCCATCAAGCTACCAATGAGCTTCTTCACAGAATTGGAAAAAACTGCTTTAAAGTTCATATGGAACCAAAAAAGAGCCCGCATCTCCAAGACAATCCTAAGTCAAAAGAACAAAGCTGGAGGCATCACGCTACCTGACTTCAAACTATACTACAAGGCTACAGTAACCAAAACAGCATGGTACTGGTACCAAAACAGAGATATAGACCAATGGAACAGAACAGAGTCCTCAGAAATAATACCACACATCTACAGCCATCTGATCTTTGACAAACCTGAGAGAAACAAGAAATGGGGAAAGGATTCCCTATTTAATAAATGGTGCTGGGAAAATTGGCTAGCCATAAGTAGAAAGCTGAAATTGGATCCTTTCCTTACTCCTTATACGAAAATTAATTCAAGATGGATTAGAGACTTAAATGTTAGACCTAATACCATAAAAATCCTAGAGGAAAACCTAGGTAGTACCATTCAGGACATAGGCATGGGCAAAGACTTCATGTCTAAAACACCAAAAGCAACGGCAGCAAAAGCCAAAATTGACAAATGGGATCTCATTAAGCTAAAGAGCTTCTGCACAGCAAAAGAAACTACCATCAGAGTGAACAGGCAACCTACAGAATGGGAAAAAATTTTTGCAATCTACTCATCTGACAAAGGGCTAATATCCAGAACCTACAAAGAACTCAAACAAATTTACAAGAAAAAAACAAACAACCCCATCAAAAAGTGGGCAAAGGATATGAACAGACATTTCTCAAAAGAAGACATTCATACAGCCAACAGACACATGAAAAAATGCTCATCATCACTGGCCATCAGAGAAATGCAAATCAAAACCACAATGAGATACCATCTCACACCAGTTAGAATGGCGATCATTCAAAAGTCAGGAAACAACAGGTGCTGGAGAGGATGTGGAGAAATAGGAACACTTTTACACTGTTGGTGGGATTGTAAACTAGTTCAACCATTATGGAAAACAGTATGGCGATTCCTCAAGGATCTAGAACTAGATGTACCATATGACCCAGCCATCCCATTACTAGGTATATACCCAAAGGATTATAAATTATGCTGCTATAAAGACACATGCACACGTATGTTTATTGCAGCACTATTCACAATAGCAAAGACTTGGAATCAACCCAAATGTCCATCAGTGACAGATTGGATTAAGAAAATGTGGCACATATACACCATGGAATACTATGCAGCCATAAAAAAGGATGAGTTTGTGTCCTTTGTAGGGACATGGATGCAGCTGGAAACCATCATTCTCAGCAAACTATCACAAGAACAGAAAACCAAACACCGCATGTTCTCACTCATAGGCGGGAACTGAACAATGAGATCACTTGGACTCGGGAAGGGGAACATCACACACCGGGGCCTATCATGGGGAGGGGGGAGGGGGGAGGGATTGCATTGGGAGTTATACCTGATGTAAATGACGAGTTGATGGGTGCAGCACACCAACATGGCACAAGTATACATATGTAGCAAACCTGCACGTTGTGCACATGTACCCTACAACTTGAAGTTTAATAATAATAAATAAATTTAAAAAAAAAAAAAAGAAAGAAAGAGAGAAAGAAAGAAAGAGAGGAAAGAAGAGAAAGAAAGAAAGGCAGAAAGGAAGCGAGGGAGAGAGAAAGAGAGAAAGAAAGAAAAGAAAGAAAAAGAAAGAAAGGAAAGAAGGAAGGAAGGAAGGAAGGAAGGAAGAAACTATTCTGGCTATGTTGTGGAGAAGGAATTGATAAAGCAGGTCAGAGGGTGTATTAGTCTGTTTTCATGCTGCTGATAAAGACATACCTGAGACTGGGTGATTTACAAAAGAAAGAGAGGTTTAATGGACTTACAGTACCACATCGCTGGGGAGGTCTCACAATCATGGCAGAGGCAAGGAGGAGCAAGTCACATGTTATATGGAAGCCAGCAGGCAAAGAGAGAGCTTGTGCAGGGAAACTCCGCCTTATAAAACCATCAGATCTCATGACTTATTCACTATCATGAGAACAGCATGGGAAAGACTTGCCCCCATTATTCAATTACCTCCCACCAGGTCTCTCCCACAACATGTGGGAATTCAAGATGAGATGTGGATGGGGACACAGCCAAAGCGTATCAGAGGGGATGCAGGAATACTTTAGCATCTTACTCATCAAAGTCCTCATTGTTCTTTTCAAGCACAGGCAAAAGATGTCCTGTTCTACAACACGAATCCTTGAAAACACTGTGTTAAGTCAAAGAAGCCAGCCACAAAAGACCACTTATTGTGTGATTTCATTGATATGAAGTATCCAAAGAGGCAAATCCTTGGAGACAGAAAGTAGATTAGTGGTTGCCAGGGGCTGAGATGAGAGGGGAAAGGGTAGTGAAGATGAAAATAATTCTAGAATTAGACAGTGGTGATGACTGCACAGCTTTGTTAATATTCTGAAAACCAATGAGTTGAACACTTTACAAGGGTGATATTTGCAAAATGTGAATTACATCTCAATAAAGCTGTTCCCAAAAAGGAAACACTCTTATTATAGAAGAAAATGAGTTCTAAATTTCCTAAGTAAATGCAAGGTTAAGAGCTGACTTCTAGAATTTTCATGTTTTTTAAAATGCTCCTTGCATTCTAAAATTTAATTAACTGAATTTTGAGAATATCGATATAGAGGCATTTTTAAAATTCTTATACTTTTAAATCCCCTATTCTGAGAAGCATGAAATTGAGGCATTTAAACAAGAACAGTTGATCGGTGATTGAGAGAGAGCTCCCTAATTTCCAAATCATAATTTTTGTTAAGAAAAGTAAAATCACTGGCCACTGGGAATTAGATCAATTGTAATTTTACTATTTTGTCAATTCAGTCAAATAGTGGATTTTAACTTCTAGCACGATTTTCATTTTCTACCCAGACAACCACTCAGCAGATATGTGATCTCAATCTTGATTTCTAACCTCAGCTTCCTGTATGAATTTAATGGGGAAGTAATTGTGCAAGAATGTGTTTTAAAACACAAATCTCAACTGTCTTATTACATTTACAGCTGATTACCATATCAATTTCCTTTATGTTATGCTAGAACATAACTAACACTGTTCTTTCATGGAATACAGTATAGAACAGTACAGGATATATGGAACAGCCTCTAAGAACTATGACACTGCCTTAGATTTATTTCTAAACTCAGATTTGTATTAAAATTATTATCTACAGCAAAAGAACTGTGTCTGGACTCTTTTTTGTGTAACAGAAAATCAAACACAATACAAATTAACTGAAAACAAAATTTTTGGGCCTACTTAACTACAAAATTTAGTGGTGGTGCTATCTTCAGGCACAACTGAAGACAGCACATTCAGAAGATCCCACATTCAGGGATCTCAGGTCTCTTTTCTGCTAGGTTGGTTTCATTTTCAGGCTCAAGATTATCCCTCTGGTTGGTAAAATGAAAGCATCAGCTCTTCTCTCCCTCTCCCTCTATTCTTAATGAGAGACTCACAGTGTCTCACGACTTCTAATTCAGCCATGTGCTTAATCATGAGCCAATTACAATGGCCGGGAGAATAGGCCATGCTGATTGACTTGGGCCCTGGTCACATGTTCACCTTGAGGTACAAATCCCACTGGAGCAGACAGATTGAGAGTAGTGGGGGAATGAATCCCTATAAGAAAAGCAGATATTTTTGCTAGAAGAAAGGAGAGTGCAGGCTGGCAGAGAAAACAACAAATGTCCACAGAAACTTCTAGTTAAAATACAGGCCAATAGCCAGGGCAATGGAAGGCATACTGACAAGCAAGCTGGGGAAGTGTAGTGAACCCTTCTAGAGGTATCTTCCCAGCAAATTACCCTTCTCTGAGACTTTCTCCATTTGCCTCATGAGTTGAGACACATAACTTCCACTTATCCCTCTAGAGCCACTCTAGAAAACCTGCTTTCTGTCCCAAGAGGCTGACTTGAATGGATGAAAGCAATAGGTTTTGGACCCTCTAGCATCTGGTCGGGTTTGGTGAGTGAGTAACACTGGCAGCAGAGGGAGGGAGGAATGAGGTCCCTTCACCCCTTAACCAACCATCATGACTCTTCTCATGACCCCCTTCTCTATTGGAGCTTTCCTTCCTGGCTCTGGTAACTGCTCTGTTATAATACCTGGGGTGCTACACCATTCTTTGTGGGTTTCTCTAAACCTTGCCAACAGCTTTGAAAAGAATCCCTCCATTAAACCCTCTTTGAATTATTGTAATTTCAGTGCACCATCTGTTTCCTGCTGGGACTCTGACAGATATGTGTATTGACAGTGGCAGCCATAGTTTTATTGCATGGTCACACTTCATATATTATCTCTAATTCTCACATTTATCCTGTGAGATAGGTACTACCACTCCTTATCTCACAGATGAGGAAACAGAGACTCATCATCTCTGACCTGAACCATGACTTCTACCCTTGCCCTCTTACAGTTTTTCTCCACACAGCAGCCCAAATATTTGTTCTACAGATCTGCCAAGGCTATTCTGAAGAGCCAATGAAATAATAAGCAAAAGCACCTTAGTGGAGAACCTTACAAGCATAATATACTAGCTGTATTAATCCATTCTTACGCTGCAATCAAGAAGTACCCAAGACTGGGTAATTTATAAAGGAAAGACGTTTAATTGACCCACAGTTCTGCAGGGCTGGGGAAGCCTCAGGAAACTTACAATCATGGTAGAAGGAGAAGCAAACAAGTCCTTCTTCACATGGTGGCAGCAAGGAGAAGTGCAGAGCAAAGGAGGGGAACATCCCCTTATAAAATCATCAGATCTTGTGAGAGCTCACCCATTATCAGAAGAACAGCATGGAGGTAACCACCCTCGTGATGCAATTACCTCCCACCGGGTGCCTCTCACAACACATGTGGATTATAAGAACTAGAATTCAAGATGAGATTTGGTTGGGGACACACCAAACCATATCACTAGCTCATTGAATAGATAAGTATATTCTCTGGTCACTTTCAGAATTAGATTCCTTGGAGTTGGAAGATGTGGAGGAGATGCTAGATAAATTGAGTCTAGGGATTCAGTCCCTCTGGACTTGACTCAGCCATCATCTTCTCCAGAAAGTCTTTATGATACTTCAGGAAGGGTGAGGCACTCACTCTGTGTTCCCATAGTATTTATACCTACCATAGCACATAGCCCATACAGTGTTATTATATGCTTTCTCTTCCCAATCCCACATTCTACTCTGTTATAATTGTTCATTTACTCCTACCTATTGCTAGATTACAAATTTCTAGAAGGCAAGAGCTATATCTATTATTTCTGTATTTCTAGTGACTGACATACATCTGTAGATAAGTGCCAGATACATGTCTGTTGAATGAATAGCAATACCGTTCTTAATGAAAAATCATGCCAAAAAGTTACTTTTTTGGGGGAAGGGAAAATTTCCTAAAAAGATGGGCTCTCAAGAACAATAGCAAGAAGAGTCCCTCAACAGGAAAAGGATGGACTGTGATTGTAGACATTACATTCTTTGATTTTGGATAATAGAGGTATAAACTAATCAGGAAGTCAATTTCTCACAAGGGTATGTGTTAATAAATCTTAAACTACTTTATGTAGTTTCTACTAGCAGTGATCAAATAACTAAACATATCATAGATAATAAGAACCAAATTTCTCACTGTTGGAATGAGACTTTAGTGAAAGACTTTAGTGAAAAAAATTGATACAACTCAAATAGGGTATTTAATTTAGCTAATAGTATCTCACCAATGTTAATTTCCTGGTTCTGATTATTGTACTATGGTCATGTAAGATGTTAACATTAAGGGAAGATGGGTGAGGGGTAATGAAATAGTCTTTTACTATTGTCAGAACTTGTCTGTAAATCTCCAATTAGTTCAAAACGAAAGTGTCCTATGGCACATTCTTTTAAGGCCATACTCTTAGAGTCTATAACATAGGTGATGAAATTTTACCAAGACGTTCACTGGGGTGTAACACCATAATGCGTTACTCCAGATCACAGAATTTTAGAGTTTGGGTGTAATCTTGGCAGTCACAGTCCATCATGCTGCTCTTGATGGAATCCCCTTGGTATTGTACTTGACAGCCTAAGGCCTTTGCTGGGATATCTGCAGGGACAGCAGTGTACCACTGCCCCAAAAATGATCGCTGGAAGAAGAGCTTGAATTGCTGGAAACATCTTTCTCCTCTCTCCATCAAGCTGAAATCTGCCTCTAGTTGATTCTCTGGGCCACTTGGTGACCTTTCAAATACATGAAGAGAGTTGGCACCATCCCTCCTGTGGTTTTTCTCCTTCAAGCAAAACAACCCAGTGCCTTTCTATATGACATCATGATGTTTTCTTTCCTTTTTTTTTTAAGTTAAGATCATAGTTCAGGACATCATGATGTTTTTTAACAGAAGCTTCAATGCCTTGATGCAGCACCGTCCAAACTTTTTTCTTCAGCCACAGAACTCTTTGTCAAAGAAAGTCTCATGTGGAATCAGCATGTAAAATAGATAAAAATAAAACTTATCTACTGGAAGTGGCAGGTGAGGGGGCCCCAAGGACTATTTGATCCCCCCACCCATTCCCTTCTTTAGTGGTCCTTGAAATACAACCTTGGAACCTTCAAAATATCCCAGAATATAATTAAACAAACTTTGATACCTTAAACCAAAAGTACAAAAGGACACGGGAACCTTATATCCCAAAGCAGGTTTGTGGCAGAAATGCTTTTCAGTACATGCCTTTACTGCCCCAAGTAATACTATGTGGATAATTCCTGATGTGGCCATTTGTTGGGCCATACATCTGATGTTTATAACAACTAAGAGGTAAGACTTGACTTTATATGTATCCATTCAAGAACCATATGATATTGACGTTAGGGTCATCTCATCTTACAGATGAGAAAACAGAGGCAGGGAGGTAAACTAAAGTCAATAGAAGTAGCAGAGCTGGGCTTTTAATCCTGATCTCTCTGACTGCAAAGCCATGTCCTTAACCACTGTGCTCTCCTGTCTTTTTTTTTTTTTTAAACAGAGTCTTGCTGTGTTGCTCAGGTTGTAGTGCAGTGGTGTGATCTCAGCTCACTGCAACTTCCGCCTCCCAGATTCAAGCAATTCTCCTGCCTCAGCCTCCCGAGTAGCTGGGATTACAGGCGTGCACCAGCACACCCAGCTAATTTTTGTATTTTTAGTAGAGATGGGATTTCACCATGTTGACCAGGCTGGTCTCCACTCCTGACCTTAGGTGACCCACCTGCCTCTGCCTCCCAAAGTGCTGCGATTACAGGCATGAGCCACTGCACCCAGCCAATCTCCTGTGTTTTGAGAGTAGAAAAATACAATGATTATGGAACCTCAGCCCTCTCACTTCACATTCTTACCTCTACACCTGGAAATCATCCCAGAACTGATTCATTAGGGAATTCATTGTGAACAGTCTGTCCATGACATCAAGCCTCTACAAATACAGCACATATCCCTTCCCTCAGACACAGCTACGTTTTCATTTCAACAATATGACCCTTAGCCAGGTGTGGCAGTGCATGTTTATAGTGTCAGCTACTTGCGAGGCTGAGGAAGGAAGATCACCTGAGCCCAGGAGTTCAGGGTTACAGTGAGCTATGATCACACAACTGCACTCCAGCCTGGGCAACAGAGGGAGACCTTGTCTTTAAAAAAATAAACAAATAAAAACAAAAAATTAAACAGCATCACCTGGAAACAAATTTCTCTGAGGTCCTGAGGATTAAACATTCTTAACATGGCATGCTTGCACATGGGGAAGGGTCATCTGCAAGCAGCCTCAGGCTAATGCCCAGTAGAGCAGAAGTTTGGACTAAGCCAGAGCTTCGCTGTGGCTCTGACCTATGGCTGCTCTTTCCCTTTATGCATGGCAGATGCTTGGTGAGCCTCAGTCAGCAGCCTCTCTCCTCTCCAACCAAAGGCTGGACTGGGGGTCATTTGTTGTGACTGCCTGTCCCATAACTATCCTCCATTTGCTAATAATAGCACATTTCCTATCTGTGGGATTCCGCTACCCCCCTTTACTCTCTATAATTTGGGTGAGCAGACCCCACTTTACTAGCTCTCCCCCATGGGCAGACACCTAACTGAGCCTGGATCATCAGTGTATTCCCAGTCCCGTATGATCCAAGCCAGACCAATGAGACGATGAGACTCAACATCAGGACATTTGTTGGAACCACTGGAGAAGATAATCTCTCTTTTCCCTAGGGCTTCTCAGTTGAGCTGTTGTAAATCTAGCAGCCATCTTGTCACTGGGAGAGAATCAGCTAGAGGTTGAAGCCAAGGAAAAGAAAGCAAAGCCAAAAGATGAGAAGAGATATTATAGATTTCAGAAAACTTCACTTCAAGCACTACATCCAGCTCTGCTAGGGGTGGATCCTTTACATTTATGTGAACTCATAAATTCCCTTTGTATTTTAAGTAGCTCAAGTTGAAAGCAAGGCCTCCAAATTCTGTATAGAGCTTCTCTTATTTATCCTCTATAAAATTATAACCCTCACCACACCCTGGCACTCCCTGAGCTCCTTCCCTCATTTATTATTTTTTTTTCAAAGCACTTATCCCATCTAACACATTATATATTTTTCTTATTTATCTTACTTTCTGTCTCACCAAACTAAAATGTAAACTCCATAAAGGCAGAGATATTTTGTCTATTTGTTCATAGTAATACCTGAAATGGTGCCTGGAACATAGTAGGTACTCAAGATATTTACAAAATGAGTAAATGAGATAACTTGCAACCAAAAGAGTTGTGACTAATTCACTTGGTTTACATGAAAATAATTCTTGCCCATTGTAGAAAGAGCCTGGCTAGAAAAGTCAGAATAGAAACTCATCCTGAACATGAAGCAATGTCTTCCCCAATTTCAAATATTCACTCAATAATCATGTATTGAGCACCCATCTTTGGTAGTTACTATGCTAAGCACAAAGATAAACAAAACACAGTCCCTACCATCCAGCAGCTCTGGATGAAGAGTTAACATGAAGCAATGTCTTCCCCAATTTCAAATATTCACTCAAAAATCATGTATTGAGCACCCACCTTTGGTAGTTACTACGCTAAGCACAAAGATAAACAGAACACAGTCCCTGCCATCCAGTAGCTCTCAGTTTGGTACCACTGGTTGCATGCAACAGCAAGTAAACGTGCATGACAGAACAGCCAGCTTTGATGTATAGATGTCAAAGGAAGCCAGGGAGTACTCTGTGTGTGTGTGTGTGTGTGTGTCTGTCTGTCTGTCTGTCTGTCTCTCCCTTTTCTCTCCAAGTTTACAGGTTGACCTGCAAACTCAGAGTGAGGAGTCACAAATGTCTCAGTCTAGATACTGGCTAGATAAGCTAGAAAGATAGAGACACATCGCAATTGAAAAGAGAGGGTTGAAAGGAAAAGCTAAATTTCAGTTTAGGTGGCAAATAAGCCCATGAAAGATGTATTCATGTGAAAGCGATAAAGCAAACGGAATACCTGGTAAATCAGTCCCTCTGGACTGTACTGAAGCTATTTCTCGTAATTTGAGAAGGTGTGGGGATACACATGGCGGTGAGGACAACAGAAATCTCAGGTAAAGATTAGTTAGCTTGATTGTCAGTCTTCACCAGCACTGAACTGTGGCTTATTCAGGATCCAAGGGGGATCTAGCCATCTGGTTGGTTATCCTGTGGCCTCCTCAATGGGAATCACTTTTCTAGAGCTCTGCTGTTAGCGTGACCCAGGTGCTCTTGGTCTCTGCTTCTCTTGGGTTCCTTCCCTTCCCTCCCACCTCCCTCCCTCCCTTTTTCCTTTCTGTCTTTCTTTCCTAACTTTGTTAAGGTATAACTGACATATTTAAAATTCAGTTTGAGGTTGGGCACAGTGTAATCCCAGCACTTTGGGAGGCCGAGGCAGGCAGATCACTTAAGGTCAAGAGTTTGAGACCAGCCTAGCCAACATGGCGAAACTCTTCCTCTACTGAAAACACAAAAATTAGCGGGGCATGGTGGTACACACCTGTAATCCCAGCTACTTGGGAGACTGAGACAGGAGCATTGCTTGAACCTGGGAGGCAGAGGTTGAAGTGAGCAAAAATAGTGCCACTGCACTCCAACCTGGGCAACAGAGCAAGACTCTGTCTCTAAATAAATAAATAAATAAAATTCAGTCTCATAGTTTGGACATATGTATATACCCACAAATCTATCATCACAATCAGAAGAATGAACGTATCTGTCACCCCCAAAATTTCCTGAACCCTTTTTAACCCACTCCTCTGCCCTTCCCCACCCCCATTCCTTGTACCCAGGCAATCGCTGATCTGTTTTTTGCTGCTAGAAATTAGGTTGCATTTCCTAGAATGTCTTATAAAAGGAATCATAAGTCACCCCTTTTCAGTGTTTTTGTTTTCTTTACTCAGCATACTGATTTTGAGATTTATCTATGATGTTTCATATGTCCATTACTTTTTACAACTGAGTAGTATTCGATTGTGGGGATAAACAACAATTTTTTTCAGTCATCTACCTGTTTATGACTATTTAGATTGTTTTCAGTTTGGGGCTATTATGAATAAAACACTATGAATATTTGTTTACAATCTCCAGATAGACATATCCTTTCATTTTGGTGCGTAGATACCTGAAGTGAGGCAGCTAAATCACTTAGTAAGTGCATATTTACATTTTGTAGAAACTGCCAAACTGATGTACCATTTTACATTCTCATCAGCCATGTTTGAGAGTTCCAGTTGTTCCACATCTCCACCAACACTTGGTATGTGAATACTTTTAGCTTTAGCCATGCTAATAGGTGTGATGGTATTTACTTGTGAACTCCATTTGCATTTTCCTAATGAATAGTGATGATGAGCATCTTTTCAAGTGCTTATCTGCGTTCCACATATCTTCGGGGAGATGCCTGTTCAAATCTTTTGCTCATTTTTATGTTAGGTTGTTTTCTTATTAATGCGTTTTGAGATTTCTTTACATATTTTAAATATAAATCCTTTCTCAGAGATGTGATTTGCAAATATTTTTTCTAGTCTGTGGTTTATCTTTTCGTTCTCATACCAATGTATTTTAAAGAGCAGATGTTTTTAGTTTTGATAAAGTCCAGTTTTTCAGTTTTATTATGGCATGTGCTTTTGGTGTTACAGCTAAGACAGTTTGTTTAACTCAAGGCCACTTAGATTTTTGACATTTTCTTATACAATTTTCATCATTTTTGGTTTCATATTTAGGCTTATGGTTCATTTTGAGCTAATTTTTATGTATGGTATGAGTTATGGATTGGAGTCCATTTTGTCACGTATGAATATACAACTGTTTCAGCACCATTAGTTGGAAAGACTATCCTTTGAATTGCTTTTATCAAAAATCGGTTAGCCAAATATGTGTAGGTCTATTTCTGCAATCTCTATTCTGTTCCATTGGCCTATCTGTCTGTCTTGGTGCTAATTCCATACTATTTTCACTACTGTAGTTTAAAAATAATTTGTAACATTGGGTATTGTTTGTCCTCCAACTCTGCTCCTCATTTTCAAAGTATTTTAGGCTGTTAAACAAAACATTTTGTTGGGATTTTGGCTGGGATTGCATGGAACCTATAGATTAATTTGGACAGAATTGTCATCTTAATAATACTGTCTTTCAATCCATGAAAGAATCCAGCTTTCCATTTATTTACATATTCTTACATTTCTCCCAGCAGTGTTTTATGAATTTCAGTATACAAGTTTTGAACTTCTTTTGTCAAATATATGACTACATATTTAATTTTTCTAATGTTGTTGTAGTCTTGTTTTTGTCATTTTGTTAAAGTTCCTTTTTGTTTCTTTGTTTTATTTCTATTTAAGGGTAGATTTTATAAAGCCAGGCTAGCTCTTAAAGTGCTAGCTTGAGTAGTTGTCCTAGGTCAGGAATCAGCCCAATCTAATCAGCTGTTGCTGAGTCCAGAGGTACATGGCATAGATCATGCTACTTGCCTGCCTCAAGGATCAGCCTAGGGTCACTGACCCTCAGTAGGGATAGCCTTTGACTAACCTGTTCCATACACAGGGTTAAATTATCACTAACAAATTGGTAAAAGGATTTAAACCAATTATTAATGTTGAGCTTTTGGATTTTACAGCAGGAAACATCTCTGTGGCTGTGGGGGAGGACCAGCAAAAAAGAATCTTGCACTAAAAGTCAAGTATTTATTTCTGCTGGCATCTCTAAATACAACCATATGGTCCTAGAGGCCAGGGTGTTACAAATTCCACCTACTACAGGAAAATCTCAATTCCTAGGAGACCATATGTCTAATGATGTATCCCAGTCCTTTAATTTACACTTTGGTCTGTCAACAACTCAGTTTTTAACTGGTCTGCTGAGCATAGAAGGCCATACAGTCCAAAGGACACTCAGAATAAATGGCAGGTATCTCTGGTGAGCACCTATCTTTGAGGAGAGTTGCCGTTTTTTGACTAGGCCACCACCTAGCAAAATGCAAGCACATCTGAAGCCCACAGCGATTTTAAAGACAGGCATTTAAAAGCCAAGTTCAATCCAAATACCACATGTCCTCACTTCTATTATTTCTTCGGTATTTACATAATGCATTTAAGTGTTTTTCAAATGTGTTTTGGGTCAGTGTTAATGGATCAAAAGTGTTGAATGGTATGGCTCTGAGTATGTAGCTACATTTTTAAAAATAATTCTCATGGAAAGAATTTCCCATTATAAGTCTTTGCAATGTAAGTTGCATTTTTCCTGAGATATAGCCTTGATATGCAATATGGACCCTGTGTAAGATATATGTACAAGCATATCCTATCTTCCTCCTGGAGAGTCCAAACACAGGTCTGTGCCTCTTCAATGTCTGCAAGTCCAGCATCTAGCTCAGTGCAATGGAACGTAATAGGACTTTAAAATGTATTTATTGAGTAGGTGTCACAGGTAACTGACAGTTATTTGTGCTTCGTTTGACTGTGATTCTCACCATATTTAGATTTGTCTTTCTTATGAAATTATGTTAACATTTCAGTGTGCAGGCAATACCTTGGAGAAATTGTGGGTTAGGTTCTGGACTACTGCAATAAAGTGAGTCACATAAAATTTTTTGTTTCCCATTGCATGTAAAACTTACATCTAGGTGGGTGTGGTGGCTCACACCTGTAATCCCAGCAACTCTGGAGGCCGAGGCAGGAGGATTGCTTGAGCCCAGAAGTTTGAGACCAGTCTAGGTAACACAGTGAGACACCATCTCTGTTATAAAAAGATCTTTAGAAAGAGGAACTACTTTGCTCATTCATAAGAAGCAACCCCTCAAATGTAAAGTTTTATCACATCTTTAGGCTCCACTTCAAATTCTCTTTTTATTTCTATCACAGCTACAGTTACCTACTCCACTGAAGTACTGAACCCCTTAAAGTCATCCATGAGATTTGAAATCAACTTCTTTCAAATTACTCTTCATGTTGATATTTTGACCCTCTCCTATGAATCACAAATGTTCTTAATGGCCTCTAGTATGGTTAATCATTTCCAGAAGATGTTCAATTTACTTTGCCCATATCCATCACCATCTATGGCGGCTATAGTTTTATGAAATGTACTTCTTTCTTTCTTTTTTTTTTTGAGATGGTGTCTCGCTCTGTCACCCAGGCTGGAGTGCACTGGTGTGATCCTGGCTCACTGCAACCTCCGCCCCCCAGGTTCAAGCAATTCTCCCACCTCAGCCTCCTCAGTAGCTGGGATTACAGGTGCACACCACCAAGCCCAGCTAATTTTTTATTTTTAGTAGAGATGGGGTTTCACCATGTTGGCCAGGCTGGTCTTGAACTCCTGACCTCAAGGTGATCCACCACCTCGCCCTCCCAAACTGCTGGGATTACAAGCGTGAGCCACTGCGTCCAGCCTGAAATGTATTAAATAATAAGGCTTGAAAACTGAAATTATGGTCGGATGCAGTCGCTCATGCCTGTAATCCTAACACTTTGGGAGACCAAGGCAGGCAGATCACCTGAGGTCAGGAGTTTGATACCAGCCTGGCCAACATGGTAAAACCCAGTCTATATTAAAAATACAAAAATTAGTTGGGCATGGTGGTGGGCACCTGTAGTCCCAGTTACTCAGGAGGCTGAGGTGGGAGAATTGCCTGAACCTAGGAGATGGAGGTTACAATGAGCTGAGATTGTGCCAGTGCACTCCAGCCTGGGCGATAGAGTGAGAACCTGTCCCCCACCCCAAAAAAAGAAAGTTGAAATTGCTCTTAGATCTGTGGGCTGCAGAATGATGTTGTGTTAGCAGGTATGAAAACAACATTCATCTCCATGTACATCTTTGTCAGAGCTCTTTGGCAACCAGGTGCATGGTCAATAAGCAGTAATATTTTGAAAGAAATCTTTTTTTCTGAGCAGTAGGTCTCAACAGTGGGCTTAAAATATTCAGTAAATCATGCTTTACAGACAGCATAGCAGACGTGCTGTCATGCAGGTTTTGTTGTTCCATTTCTAGAGCAAAGGCATGGTCAATTAAGCATAATTTTTAAGGGCCTAGGGTTGTTGGAATGGTCGATGAGCATTGATGTCAACTTGAAAGTCACATTAGCCCCTAATAAGAGAGTTAGCCCGTCCTTTCAAGTTTTGAAACAGGTCTTGATTTCTCTCTAGTTTGAAAAGTCCTACATGACATCTTCTTCCAATAGAAGGCTGTTTCATCTACATGGAAAATCTGGGGTTTAGTGTACCTACCTTCATCAGTGATCTTAGTCAGATCTTCTGAATAATTTGTTGCAGCTTCTCTATCAGCACTTGCTACTTCACCTTACATTTTTATGCTATGGAAACAGCTTTTGTCCTTAAACCTCATGAACCAACCTCTGCTAGCTTCAAACTTTTCTTCTGCAGCTTTCTTACCTCTCTCAGCCTTCAGAGTATTAAAGAGAGTTAGGGCCTTGCCCTGACGTAGGCTTTGGCTTACGGGAGTGTTGTGGCTGGTTTTATCTTTTTTCTAGGCCATTCAAATCTTCTTATCAGTGATAAGGCTGCTTTGCTTTCTTATCCTTTGTGTGTTCACTGCAGTAGCACTTTTAATTTCCTTCAAGAACTTTTCCTTTGCATTCCCAACTTGGAAAACTGTTTTGCACAAGGGATCTAACTTTTGGTCTACCTTCGCTTTAGTTTGCCTTCCTCCCTAAATTAACCATTTCTAGCTTTTGATTTAAAGTGAGAGAAATGCCACTTTTCCTTTTACTTAAACAGAGGTCATTGTAGGGTTAATCATTGGCCTGATTTCAATATTGTTGTGTCTCAAGAAATAGATAGAGCAGAGGAGAAGGAGAAAGATGAGAATGGCCAGTCAGTGGAGACTTCAAAACACATACACCATTTACTGATTAAGTTTGCTACCTTATATGGGCATGATTTGTGGCACCCGAAAACAATTACAATAGTAATATCAAGGATCAGTGATTATAGATCACCATCATAGAAATCATAATGAAAAAGTTTAAAATATTGCAAGAATTACCAAAATGTAACATAGAGAAATGAAATGAATTGTTGTTAAATGCTGTTGGAAAAAAAAATGGTGTCGACAGACTTGCTCAACTCAGGGTTGTCACGAATCTTCAAGTTGTAAAAAACAAATCTGTGAAGTACAATAAAATGAGGTATGCCTCTGTTTATTGTCCTGAATGCCCATAAAAGAAGTTTAGAGTGTGGTTTATTTTATTTTTCTCTAGTACAGATTCTACTTTTTTACAGAAGGATGGTGGGTATTGCACCAACTCTACAGAATTTTTGCATAAAATAAAGTTAGTAGTTGCCATTTTTTAAAAAAGACTCTCGATTATGGGGAAAATTGGCAGCTAAGTAATTTTATAACTACAAGAAACCTCGGAGATTGTTTAATAGTATGGTTTCATATACTTAGTATGTGCAAGGCTTTGTGCTAAATACCTTACAAGCATAATCTCATTTAATCCTTTATTCTTTTTGCCTTACCTTCCAATATGGCTTGGCACAGCACTGTTACTGATCATGTGTTTATTGAAAATGTTGATAGTTTTTTCATCATGAGCTTTTTTTTTTGCATTAATTTGGGTATTTTTAAAATGTGGTATTAAAACATTATTTATCTAAATTCCTGGTTTTCTCGGCACCTCCCTCAATTTTGTGCCCTATTTCAAGTAACAGCCTCAGGTGGTTGGGACTATTATTTTTCTCCCTTTTGAGATAAAGAAACAGAGGGTCAGAATAGTTGCATTTGCCCAGAGTTTACAGGTGCCAGTAATGGTGGAATAAGGTCAGATTCCAGATGCCCTGACATATCAGCCCTCAGTTTACGCATATAATTTTACAGATGAGGAAACAAAGATGCAGACAGTTAAGAGGGTATGCACAGTCACCTAACAACTTGGGAACAGAACCAAACCAGAAACCCAGGATTCCTCATCTGTCTCAAAAACGCAGTGGTATGAGCCATGCATTGAAGATGCATCATACTTGTTCCCCAGGCTGCACCAGGCTGCAGAGTTCATTCTTTCAATAACTATTTATTAAGCATCTCCTAGGAGCTGTACACTATGTAGTTGGTACAATGATGACTGACTTCCTTGGCAAAGAAAAGCTGGGAAAATGTAGTAGAAAGCATTCGTTTCTTCATTCACTCTGCTAGGCTCTGGGATACACACCAGAATAAGATTCTGAAACGTTCACTGACAAAGGGAGGACATAGATATGCAACTAAAAATTGAGATTAAGTATGCCAAGCTCAACCATAGAAGGGCCCAAAAGCTACAGAGCCTCTGTTTCAGATTCTGAATGCTGAGTTGCTTTAGTTTAGTGAGCACCTTCAGTATTGAAAACACAAGTGTTACGGGCTGGCAGAAGAGGATTCAGAGAAATGTAAAGGAAGCTTTCTCTCCTTCAGTTTATATTCTACTTGAAGAAAAAGGTCATGTACATATGACATGTCCAGTATTTCTCTGACCTCCTAATTATTAATATTAGGTTGGTGCAAAAGTAATTGTGGTTTTTGCATGGGCTTTTTTCCTTTTGTTCTCCAGGTTATTGTCAACACCCAGAATAGCAAATGGCACAGGATTGGTGCTCAGAGTTTTGAGAATGATGGAGAACAAGCAGAAATAAGTCTTTTAGGATTTGGGCCATTCTGGTTGGAATTTTGGACACATATTCCCTCTCTTAAAAGTTCATTTTTACATATTTATTTTTAACATCTTCTTCTCACCTTGAAGGTGCCATCTTGTGCCTCTATGGACAAAGGCTATAAAAGATGGATGGTGTCAGGATAAGGAGAGGTCTTCATGGAGAAGTTTGTCTTGGAATTTGACTTCAGTAAGGACAAATACGATACCCTTCCAATATGAGGTTTTAAGAATCTGACAGATAATCGGTTCCTTGACTTAATCTACTATAATGAGTCCTCAAGTCTGGGAAGTCAGTCAGACAAATATATATATATATATATATGACAATCAATGGCTGTGTGTGTGTGTGTGTATTCTGTCTCCATTACTTGGACAATTTACCTAACCCTTCTAAGCCACAATTTCTTCATCTGAAAAATGGAGAGATTAACAACATCCAGCTCACAGAGCTGTGGTGCCAATTAAGTCTACACTATGGTGAATATGAATACACCACATCGCCTTCAAGGAAGAACTTGCTGACCAGCTGCAGGAGGGCAGGCAGCAACTGCCATAGCTGATAATTCTCTCTGAGTTAGCCTCAGATGTAGAGAGCCTCCCTTAAGGTCAGGCCCTTCCTGGGGCAGCCTATACCCCACAGCTGAGCGAGGCAGAGTACAAGGGTGTGGCTATTCCAGTTTCACACAGGACCTCTTGGTAGTCAATACTCAACTCACAATTCCCCAGCAAGTTGGCTGAGAATTTTTCGAGCCTGAATCACAGCTTTTCTTCCTCTGCCCATTACTGCTTCCTCCTCCTTCCTTTCACTTTGTTAATCCCTAATAAACATCTTGCACTCCAAACTCCATTTCACCATCTGGTTCTGAAGAACCCAACCTGGAACATATGCCAACTGCTCAGAGCAGCACATGGATCTTAAGCATTCAAAAAAAGTAGTCAGTATTACTATTATTATTATTATTAATGGGCCTCCTGATGACAAGAGGAAAACTTGCATGCCTGTTTTCAATATGTTTTCTGCAACTGCGTTGAGATTGTTACTTTTCAATGGAGTTTCCAGGACTTTTAAACCTAATCTTCTCTCTGGTTTTCTCTAGGGGTGAATGTGGATTCTTGCATTAATTTTATATTGTGAGCAACAACTATGAGCCAGGCTTTGAGTTAAATGCTAGGAATGAGAATACACCTGGCCTTGCAAGAGCATTTTAACTGTTGTCAACTGAACACAAAAGTGAGGGTGAGATTTACTGCCCTGCCCACCAGGTGATATTGTCAATATGTAGCTGTATATCCCTGAAACAGGGGTCCTGGTAAGGAATGGAAAGGATGAGACAGAGCATTTTATTATTTTATTGGCAGAAAGGGAAAAGTTACAGTCAGCCCAGAAGGTGCATCTTTTACTATTTCTATCAGTTTTCTCTCATGCTTATGATGATGGAAATGCATAGCTCGCTGAATGGATGGAAATTCAGACTCCAACTATGGCCAAAACCAATGAGCAGCAACATGGAAGTAGTCAAGAATATACAAAACACAATGAAGAGACAGAAACACTTTAAAGCCACCAGTTATTTTATTCAGTAATTTCCTGAGCATGCTGGATGCAAAGCCTAGCTATGATGCTGCGGGTAAGAGACACAGACATAATTAAAGCAGACCTTAGCCTCAACAACTAAAGGTCTGTGAGCAAAGACTAAGACCTGTGCAGACTAGTGATATAGAACATAGAGTATTCTGGCTGGGTGTCGTGGCTGACGCCTATAATCCCAGTACTTTGGGAGACCAAAATGGGAGGATTGCTTGAGCCCAGGCAATATAGCAAGACTTCATCTCTACAAAAAATATGCAAAAATTAGCCAGACGTGGTGGCATACACCTGTAGTCCCAACTGCTTGGGAGACTGAGGCAAGAGGATCACTTGAGCCCAGGAGATCAAGGCTGCAGTGAGCCATGATCGCACCACTCCACTCCAGCCTGAGTAACGGAGTGAGACTCTGTCTCTAAAAAATATAATAATAATAATAATAAAGAGTATTCTAAGAGTGATTGTGTAAGAATACTATATATGCATGAATATAAGGTAAGTTCCTATTTTCTCAAAAATTAATACAGAAATAAGGGATTTGCCTTATATTTTAGTTCTTACCAAGTCTCTCATCACAGGATATGCACTCAAATTTTTTTAATTTGAAGAGTGAATTGCTGAACCAGACTAACTTCAACAATGCTGGTTTAGGATAATTATAAGGGTCACCTAATTTTTTAAAAAATAAAAAGTGAAAAAGATTTAAGACAGATTTAGAAACTATTACTGGGTGTATAACCTCACAAATCCAAGAGTCAGATTATTTGTAAACAAAGCTTTGAAAGACCATTTTAGAAAGCAATTCAGAACTTTCATGTCAGCAGAGCAGACACTAGATAAACAACACTGCTGAATGAAACAAGTAAAAAGCTGGATTAAAAACATAAAAATGTCTGTTCAAGTGCTTTGCTGGGTTACAGTAGAAAGAAGGACTCTCTAGAGGCCAAGAATAGAAAATCAAGGTTCCTGGGAAACATTTTTCTGAGACTAGAGACCTTGAACCTTGGCACATACAGCTGCTCAGAGTGCACACCAGAGGGTTGGGGGTGCAGAGGAGTGCTAATTTCATATTCCCACGTAACATTGAAACTCAAACAGGCTATATCCTCCATGCAAGGAGCAAGAAGAAATAAATCTAATGTACTGATAGGAACCAGAAGAAAACAGCTCCGGACAAAGGCAGGAGAAAAAAAAAAAAAACCTCCCTGGAGAATTTGTAACCACAAACTAGACTTCACCTGCCTGGGTTTGCAGTCTGAATTCTACTTGTATGATCCCAAAATA
Source organism: Chlorocebus sabaeus (assembly GCF_047675955.1). Taxonomy (NCBI): domain Eukaryota; kingdom Metazoa; phylum Chordata; class Mammalia; order Primates; family Cercopithecidae; genus Chlorocebus; species Chlorocebus sabaeus. Next base: position 717,370 of record NC_132926.1, on the reverse strand, counting down.
CTTCCAGAATAAAACTTAATATAAAGTAGATCAGGATAATTTAAAGTTGTGTTTTTTCATATATGATACTACAATTTTTAAAAACCATTTATTTCTGTATTACACAGGTACACTTAGCTATCATATATGAAAATATATATATATAAGACATATGGACAATTATCAATGAATTCTACATATCCATCTGAATTAATCAGAAATCATACACAGTTTTAAGGACAGCCAACCAAGGATAGCTATGATAGCAAAATGTTAAAGGCAGGAAAATATTAAAAATGGCTTGTTTTGACTATTTGCTTAACTCTTTTACTTTAGTTTGGCTTTCACATAAGAAAAATGAGATAAAGCTTTTAGGGCTATGTTGGAACAAGGTGATATGATGTTCCTTGTTAATTTGCTAAGTTAATGGCAATCAGTGACTTTCTACATTAATATTAATATGGAAACTGGTCAGGAATGATATTAGACTTCCCCTGGATGCCATGGGCCTAACTCAAGTATTTAACACTGGGAAGATTTCAAAAGCCTTTACAAGATAAATAGGCAAGTCCAGATGCAGTGGTTAACACCTGTAATTCCAGCACTTTGAGAAGTCAGGGTAGGAGGATTGCTTCAACCCAGGACTTTGAGACCAACCTGGCAATATATAGAGACCCTGTCTCTACAAAACAACAACAACAAAAAGATTTAAAAATTAGCCACGTGCATGCACCTGTGGTCCCAGCTACTCAGGAGGCTGAGGTGGAAGGATCTCTTGAGCCTGGGAGATCGAGGTTGCAGCAGTGAGCCATGATCACACCACTGCACTCCAGCCTGGATGACAGAGTGAGACTCTGTTTCAGAAGAAAAAAACAAAGATAAATGCCAATAGGCAAGAGAAAAAGAAGTTAGATCCTGTTAAGTGTTTAGGTCACCAGGGAAAAATAGTATAAAGGGAATGATTATCTTGACATACCCATGTTTCCCTCTGGCAATCAACCTCAGTCTTCCAGATGTTCAAATTTGCTTTATTTGTTCAAAGAGAACCAGTGAAAGCCACACAGCACATCATTTAAATAGCTGGGCTCCAAATTTCATCCAAATTGATCTTTTTCCTCTATTCCACTATTTGCCTGCCTTTCAACATTCCTTTTCTGTGGATGATCCTCCTACACATAATATCAAGTAATTCATGCATCACCACAAATGAAGCTATTGACAGAGGAGATGAGGGCAATGCTCACCAAAACCTAAATAATTAGTGGCTGTATGATGGGAACAGGGCTTGGGAGTCAGGCTGGAACTATCATTAATCCAAAATCAAGATGTCTCAGCATGATTCCCTTAACACTATAACAGGTCTGCATAGTATTTCATTAAACATAAAGGCTCTTATTTGGTAAACCAAAACTAATCTCATTTTTCTGATGAATGTCTTCAATAGGGAAAGCTAGAGCCCACTGTCTTAATTTATTTCTAAGGCAGTCTATAAAAAGCAGGATGATTGTTCTCTAACTAAAGTCAGACACCTAGCCACACTCACCAAAAATTGGCAAAAAGATTATACTTCACTGAAATTTAGAGAAGAATATAAAAAGAGTGTTCCTTGGAATAGAAAAGGAAGCATTTTGGAGAGAACATTTGTTGTCTGATTTCTAGCCTTTTAGCTTTCTGCCTTCTTAACAGGACATCAAAGTTCTTAGTCATGAGGTTTGGCTGAAATTGAACCTTCTCAAAAATTTAAGGGTAGGCCCTAACTGGCTAATGTCAACCAGTATATCTTTCTCCCAACCAGAGTGAATGACTTTTTGGAGGAATTCTGGGAAAGGAATGTTCTCTTTGGACCACAGAAGCTACCAAGAGAATACTTTCTCCTCTCTGCTAAAACAAAAGTGGGGCCCCTGTTCCTGCCACCAGCTTTGTGTGACCATGATGGATGCCAATCTTTAAATGAAATTGATAATGGGAAAGACAATATGGAGCAACAAAAAGAAACTGGGCCTCTAGTGATGTGGTTGAGCCACTAGATCAATCTATACCTGAAGTTGGCCCTACCACTTAACTTTTCAGTTAAGCAAGCAGGAAAGTCCCTCTTGTTGTTTAAGCTAGCCTAAGTTGATTTTTCTGCTACTTAATAATTGGGGCTGGAACCATATAAAAAGATGGGCATCCTTTTAAAAAAAAAACAGACTTGATTAAAAGTATCCAGATTTCTCAGAGATTCTCAGCTTACACAGTGTAAGGTATCTTACTCAACAAGCAACTGTAGCCTGACTATTTAGTAAAGTTGAATCTGTTACAATAAAAAGATTTTTAACACTACATGCAGAAAAATCTATTATTGCTAGCACAGTGGCAAATTTTAAAACACTTTACCATGAAAAGAGAGCTAAGGCTAATACCTCAGTTCATTCTTATGCATAGGCTGTGAAGAAAAAGCAAAAAAGAACAAGTGTATAATTTCCTCCATCATCTCCATGGCAATTTTTAGTCTCCATCATGAAATGTTTAATCCAAGAACCTTGTTTGTTTGCTTGTTTATTTTAAAGAAACAGATGGGAAATCACAGAGACAATCTTTGGACATCCAAGATAAAATAAATAACTTTTTTTCAGTTATCCATTTTCCTGCTGAATGCCACCAAAAGAAAATATATTAACAGGCTTTGTGGCCAGGTATGGTGGCTTACCTGTGCATTGGGAGGCCAAGGTGGGAGGATGGCTTGAGGCCAGGAGTTCAAGACCAGCCTGGGCAACATAGCGAGACCCTATCTCTACAAAAAAAAAAAAAAATTAAAATCAGCTGGTCATGGTGGCACACACCTGTAATCCCCGCTACTCAGAAGGGTGAGGTGGGAGGATCACTTGAGCCCAGGAGTTCAAGGTAAACCATGATCACACCACTGCACTCCAGCCTGTGCTACAGAGCAAGACCCAGTCTAAAAAAAAAAAAAGAAAGAAAAAGAAAGAAAAAGAAAAGGAAAAGAGGCTTTCTGGTGTATGGTTTGGTTCTCAATGTATCTAGCCGATGAATCTACTACCTGTCCTCCTTTCTTCCATCCATGTGATTATAACACTGGGTTCTTGGCAGCTAGTTAACAGTTCCCTGCTTACTGGCTTCAGTTTATTGCACCATGAATGAATACCTATTCCATTAAGGCAAACAATCTCTTTTATAGAAATCTGGATTTGGAACCAAGAGAGTGCCAAGTTCATTTGTCCCCTGTGACTGGACCAAGGACATTAAAAATCAGTAGGATTTAGTGGTCATTCTTAACCGTGTAGGTTGGAAATTTAAGAAAGTAAGTCTTCTTATTTCTTAATTATTGAGGTTATTGAGGGCTTACTGAATAGCAGGCTCAGTAAGGACTGGGATAAGTCCTTCATATGCAGTAACTGCTTAATGCTCAGAACCACCTATGAGGAAGCACTGTTACTATACTCGTTTTAGCGCTGAGTATACTGAGTGATTAAGCAAATTATCCAATGTCAGAGGACTAGTAAATGTGACAGCAAAGATTCAAATCTAGACTATCTGACTTCAGCCCATTTGCTCTAAACCACCAGCCCTCATCCCTGTTGCCATTCTGTGCCCAAGATTCAGATGTATCTCTCTTTGATCCTATAAAACCATCCAGTATTTCTATAATAAAATTTCCCTTTTAGCTTTATATAAGTTGGTTTCTGTTTCTTGCAAGCAAATTGTCTTAAGGAGCACATTACTGACAACTAGGAATCAACATTTATAGATCCCAGGAACTCCATAAACAGTGAGTAAATAGATAAATGAACACCACCAAGTCCCCTCTACAGTGGGCTACCGGGCATCTTAATTCACAGCAACCTCGGACTCAGAGTCGCTGAGCAATGCATCTTATTTGTGCCCTGTATGCAGCAGATGCTCCGTTCCCGGGCATTTTTGTAGTAGGTGGATAATTTCCTGGAACTGGAACATGTTCTTGAGAGGAAGAGCAAACAATGCCCTCCTCTGCAGTCTTGGCATTTTGAAGGACAGATGTAGGACTCAGTCAGTAATTAGAATCCAGGGGAAAATTGCATTGAGATTGAATTTTTGAAAAACAAAGCTATATTACTTATGGAAAGATTAACTCAAGGCTGAGAATCGCCATTTCGAAGTCAACCAAATCTGAATTTGAACACTAGTCACCTCCACCACTAGAATGGTGGTTACCAGAGGCTGTGAAGGGTAGTGGGGAAGGAATTATAAAGAGGAGTTGGTAATTGGGTACAAAAAATAGAGTGAAATAGAAAGAATAAGATATAATGTTCAGTAGCACAACAGCTAACACTACAGCTAACAATTGTATATTTTGAAATAAGGAAGTAGATTTGTAATGTTCTCAACACAAAGAAATAAATGATAAATATTTGAAGTGATGTACACCCCAATTCCCCAGATTTGATTATTACATATTGTATGTTTGTATCAAAATATCACATAGACCCATAAATATGTAAAACTACTATGTATCCATGAAAATTAAAAATAAAATAAAATAAAGGCCAGGCGTGATGGCTCACACCCGTAATCCCAGCACTTTGGGAGGCCAAGGCGGGCAGACCATGAAGTCAGGAGACCGAGACCATCCTGGCCAACATGTTGAAACCCCATCTCTACTAAAAACACAAAAATTAGCTGGGCGTGGTGGTACGCGTCTGTAATCCCAGCTACTCAGGAGGCTGAGGTCGGAGAATCGCTTGAACCCAGGAGGCAGAGATTGCAGTGAGCCAAGATTGCGCCACTGCACTCCAGCCTGGGTGACAAAGCGAGACTCTGTCTCGAAAAAATAATAATAAAATAGGATACTACTTTGGGAATTTTTAAAGCACCTCAAGAAAGTACAAAGAAGGGATGGGTGCAGGGACTCACACCTGTAACCCCAACGCTTTGTGAGGTCTCAGGGGAAGAATCACTTGAAGCCGGGAGTTCAAGACCTGCCTGGGCAACATAGTGAAACCCTCATCTCTACAGAATTTTTTATTTTTAATTAGTCGGGCATAATGGTGCACACCTGTAGTGCCAGCTACTCCCAGAGGCTGAGGTGGGAGGACCACTTGAGCCCAGAAGTTCAAGGCTATGATTGTGCCACTGCACTCCAGCCTGGGGGATAGAGTGAGAGCTTGACTAGGAAAAAAAACAAAACAGAAAGAAAGTACAAAGAAGGAAATATCAATTAACTATGTTTTGCACAGAATTAATTATCATACCATCTTGGCTTGTTTGCTTGTTAGGCTAGTTGGTTCATATTTTTTAAAATCACACAATGATGTTCATAAAAATGACACACATTTATTATTTTTTTTAAAATCCAACCAATGCAGAAAAGCAAGAGGAAAGCTTATTTTAATGACCCAAATTCCACCGCCCAGAAATCACTAATATTTGTATTAGGCGAACATTAATATGGAAAGTTTCTATATACATACAGGTAGTTGGCTACAGAGATAAACTAATTTTTTGATACATAGATTAGATAGATGAATAGAAATATTTTACTAAAATCAGATCTATTTTAGATCATTTTAAAAAATATTGAATTTAATTCTACTTGACTTTAATTTTTAACACATAAGCTGAAGAGACACTAAGGGCATTATTTCTGAAATGTTTAACACCTAATTTTCTTCACTTAAGTCCTAGCTGATGCTTATGCAAATATTCCCATATACTCCCCCAACATTGGTGTCTCCTATACTTCAGAAGAAGCGAGACCCTTCAGATCATCCCATATTTTGTTGTTGTGGTGGTGGTGGTAAAATATACATAACATAAAATTCATCATTTTAACCATTTTAAAGTGTACAATTTAGTAGCATTTAGTACACTCAAAATGTTGTGCAACAACCACCTCTATCTAGGTCCAAAACATTTCATGGCCTCAAAGGGAAATCCTATACCCATTAAGCATACATCCCCCCTTCCTCCTCCCTCCAGTCCCTGGCAACCACTAATCTGCCTTCAGTCTCTATGGATTTGCCTATTATGGGCATCTCATATCAATGGAATTCTACAATATGTAACCTTTTTTGTCTAGCTTCTTTTGCTTAGCATGCTTTTAAGGTTCATCCATGTGGTAGCATGTATCATACGTCATTCCTTTTTTGGCTACATAATATTCCATTGCATGGATACACCACATTTTGTTGATCCATCTGTCAGTTGACGGACATTTGCGTTGTTTCCACCTTTTAGTTATTGTGAATAATGCTGCTATGAATGAATTTTGTTGCTGTGAATTTTGTTGAAAGACCTGTTTTCAATTCTTTTGGTATAGGCATATCTCAGAGATACTGCAGATTTGATTCCAGACCACCAAGGTAAAGAGAATATCATAATAAAGTGAATCACACAATTTTTTTGTTTCCCAATATATATAAAAGTTATATTTATACTATCCTGTATTCTATTAAGTGTGCAACAGCACTGTGTCTAAAATAACAATACACACACCTTAATTTAAAAATACTTTGGCCGGGCCCGGTGGCTCACACCTGTAATCCCAGCAGTTTGGGAGGCCAAAGTGGACAGATTACTTGAACTCAAGAGTTCGAGACCAGCATGGGCAACATGGCAAAACCCCATCTCTACAAAAAAGAGCTAGGCATGGTGGCACACACCTGTGGTCCCAGCTACCGAGGAGTGAGGAGACCCAAGAAGTTAAGGCTGCAGTGAGCTGAGATCACACCACTGCATTCCAGCCTGGGTGACAAAGTGAGACACTGTCTCAAAGAAAAAAAAAAAAAAAAAGGCCAGGCGTGGTGGCTCATGCCAGTAATCCCAACATTTTGGGAGGCCGAGGCAGGCAGATCACCTGAGGTCAGGAGTTCGAGACCATCCTGGCCAACATGGTGAAACCCTTTCTCTACTAAATTTATAAAAATTAGCCAAGTATGGTAGCATATGCCTGTAATCCCAGCTACTCGGGAGGCTGAGGCAGGAGAATCACTTGAACCTGGGAGGCGGAGGTTGCAGTGAGCCGAGATCGTGCCATTGCACTTCAGTCTGGGCGACAAGAGCGAAACTCCATCTCAAAAAAAGAAAAAAAAAATTATTTCTAAAAAATGCTAACAAAAATCTGAGCCTTCAGGAAGCTGTAATCTTTTTGTTGCTGGAGTGTCTTGCCTCAGTGCTGATGGCTGCTGACTGATAAGGCTGGTGGTTGCTGAAGTTGTCATGGTTATGGTAATGTCTTAAAATAAAACAACAGTGAAGTGGACTCCTCATGAAAGATTTCTCTGTAGTATGTAACACTGTTTGATAGCATTTTACCCACAGCAGAACTTCTTTCACATGTGGAGGAAATCTTCTCAAATCCTGCCACTTTCATCAACTATGTTTATGTAATACTCAAAATCCTTTGTTGTCATTTC